>NC_073259.2:133167307-133784230 GCF_029289425.2 Pan paniscus
GGTGGAGGTTGCAGTGAGCCGAGATTATGCCATTGCCCTCCAGCCTGGGCGACAGAGCAAGACTCCGTCTCAAAAAAAAAAAAAAAAAAAAAAATGCTTCCTCTGCAAGGATACAAGCTGCCTGCCCTGGGAGATGCTGATGTTCCGGGGGGCAAAGCGTGGTGGTTTAACAATAAGTAAGAAAACATATGCTTGGAAGAATAAGTAAAGCATTGTGATGGGAAAGGGATGATGGGGTGGGGTGCAGGGCTGTTTTAGACAGGGCTGCCAGGGAAAGCCTGTTTGGAGGAGTCTACGGAACTTGAAGAAGCCTTCCTCTGGCTGACCCCTGTACCTGTAATCTCCTCCCCGCACCTCTGCAGAAGTCGTGTTCCCAGGCACAGGGAACAGCCAGAAGAAGGCCCTGGGCTGGAGGAGGCTCTGTGGCTGTGGGGAACAGCCAGGAAGGCGGAGCTGGGGGGCCTCGGTGGTGGGTCCAGGAGTGTGGGGAGGTGTGAGAGGGAGTGGGCCATCCTCAGGGTTCTGAGCAAGGGCTGGGTGATCCCGTGGTGACCTGGCTGCTGGGTGGAGAACGGGAAGGGATTGCATCATGGGAAAGGAGACTTAGGGGACTGCTCCATGCTCCAGCTCTGCGTCCCCAGGGTCACCCCTCTGACAGGGTCTCACTCTATTGCCCAGGCTGGAGTGCAGTGGCACGATCGTGGCTCACTGCAGCCTCGACTTCCCAGGCTCAAGTGATCCTCCCACCTTAGCCTCCTGAGTAGCTGGGATCACAGGCATGCATCACTGTGTCTGGCTAATTTTTTTTAAAGTTTTTTTGTAGAAATGAAGTTTTGCCATGTTACTCAGGCTGGTCTCGAACTCCTGAGCTCAAGCAATCCACCCGCTTTGGCCTCCCAAAGTGCTGGGATTACAGGCATGAGCCGCCGCGTCCACCATCTCTTTTCTTCCAAATGGCATATAATTCATATACCACAGAAATACCCTTTTAAAGCCCGCAGCTCAGTGGTTTTTAGCATTTTTCAAGAGGTTATGCAGCCACCACCCCTAGTTCCAGAACATTTCCATTTTCCGAAAGGAAACCCCATACCAATTAGCAGTCACTCTCTGTTCCTGCCTCCCCCAGCTCCTGGCACCCACCTCTCTGCTTTCTTTCCTGGGTTTCCCTGTTCTGGACATTTTGTATAATTGGATCATACGATATGTGGCCTTTTGTGATTGGCTGCTTTCGCTCAGCACAGTGTTACCAAGGTTCATCCACATTGTAGCATGGATCAGTACTTCATTCCTTTTATGTCCTAGTAATCTGCCACAGTACAGGCAGACCACATTTCGTTGATCCCTAAGAGGCTCCTATGAGACTGGCCTGCCTCAGGCACTGCAGTGCATGTGGGAACCTCCCTAGGGTGCCAACCCAGTCGCCTCTTTCGTAATCCTGAGAAGGAGAACGAGAACGCTGCGTCTCTTTTCTTTTCCTCGTCTCTTTAAATGTGTGTGCTTTAACCCAATGTCTCAGACACTTCATGAGCTCCTGGTTTCTCCTGTAAAGTGGGAACGGTCAAATGTGAATCCTTAAAAAAAACCCAAAAACCCAAAACTAAAAATCTAAACCCAAAACTAAAAAACTAAAAATATACTTGATGCCTAGTGATGAAATAAGCCAGTCTTCCCAGAACTTGTAATACGGGTGTCTGGGTGGAGACTGAACTGGGTGGGGTGTCTCTCTCTCTCTCTCTCTCTCTCTCTCAGTTATATACAGTGTTGGCTGAACCCAGCCAGTTGCCTTTTATTTTTTTAAACCCGGCCCTGTCTCGAGGGTGGGTTAAGGAGGTAGGGTTATAATTCTGTGTCTGTTTCACACCCCCTACCCCTTTACCTTAGCCTGTCTTCTCTTCACTCCCTCCATCTCTTCTCTTTTAAGTATTTGAGCCCCCCCTTTTTAAAATTATTTTTTATTTATTATATTAATTTTTTATTTATTTTGAGACAGAGTCTAGCTCTGTCACCCAGGCTGGAGTGCAGTGGCTTGATCTCGGCTCACTGCAACTCCGCCTCCCAGGCTCAAGCGACTCCCCTGCCTCAGCCTCCCGAGTAGCTGGGACTACAGGCGCCCGCCACCACGCCCGGCTAATTTTTTGTATTTTTGGTAGAGATGGGGTTTCACCGTGTTAGCCAGGATGGTCTCGATCTCCTGACCTCGTGATCCACCCGCCTTGGCCTCCCAAAGTGCTGGGATTACAGGCGTGAGTCACTGTGCCTGGCCTTTTTATTTTATTTTATTTTGAGATGGAGTCTCGTTCTGTCACCCAGGCTGGAGTGCAGTGTTGTGATCACGGTTCACTGCAATCTCCACCTCCCCAGTTCAAGCCATCCTTCCACCTCAGCCTCCCGAGCAGCTAGGGTTGCACGTGTGCGCCACCATACTGGCTAATTTTTGTATTTTTAGTAGAGATGAGGTTTCTCACCATGTTGGCCAGGTTGGTCTTGAACTCCTGACTTCAAGTGATCCACCTGCCTCAGCCTCTGAAAGTGTTGGGATTACAGGCGTGAACCACCACGCCTGGCAGAGCCCCTTCTTTTAATGAGCTTTTCCCTTCCTTATAATTGCAGTGGGAATAAGGACCCTTATGCCAGTGATCACAGTTAGTTTACAAATCACATCCCTTACTTAAGCAGGGGCCTAAGCAGCCGATTATTGGCTTGGGGGCTTTAAGATCATTGTGGTTCGTTTTCTGCGTATTTTTCCTGACTTGTTCCTTACCCAGCTGGGTGCAGGTGCTCACGGAGCTCTGCTCCACGCTCACTCAGGCGTTCTCAGCAGAACTCATCTCTCCTATGGGTAATCCCCATCGAGGCCATGCGATGCCCTGCTTAAAAAAATACATACATGTGCACAATTGCCTTCATGCTCCAGCGAGTAGAGCAAACAACATGCATTAGCGCATCCGTGTTGAGATTGTTAGAACAGCTGCCTGCGCAGCACATTTTGCTTTTGAAGAGTAGCTATCAGCTTACCGAGTATTTTCACATGATGGAAAGTTTTCTGGGCTGGGAATGTGGGAGAGGTAATGAAAAGGCTACCCCAGGGCAGCAAGGAAAGGATGAAGGGCAGACGCATACAACTCTAGGCAAATAGGAAAAAAAAAAAAACGAGTTTTTTTTTTTTTTTGAGGTGGAATTTCACTCTTGTTGCCCAGGCTGGAGTGCAGTGGTGTCATCTTGGCTCACTGCAGCCTCCACCTCCTGGGTTCAAGATATTCTTCTGTCTCAGCCTCCCAAGTAGCTGGGATGACAGGCACGTGCCAGCATGCCCAGCTAATTTTTGTATTTTTAGTAGAGAGGGGTTCCACCATATTGGCCAGGCTTGTCTTGAACTCCTGACCTCAAGTGATCCGCCCGCCTCCCAAAGTGCTGAGATTACAGGCATGAGCCACTGCGCCCGGCCTGATTTTTTTTTTTTTTTTGGAGACAGGGTCTTGATTTGTTGCCCAGATTGGAGTGCAGTGGTGCAGTCACAACTCACTGTAGCCTTGACCTCTTGGGCTCAAGCAAGTCTACCACCTCAGCCTCCCAAGTAACTGGGACCACAGGTACGTGCCACTTTGCCTGGCTATTTCTTTTTTTTAAGAGATGGGGTCTCCCCATGTTGCCTAGGCTGGTCTCGAACTCCTGGGCTCAAGTGATCCTCCCATCTCAGCCTCCCAAAGTGCTGGGATAACAGGTGTGAGCTGTAACACCTGGCTGGAAAAAGCCAGATTTATGCCAAAGGGAAATTAGGATGTTTATTCACTTTCTAAAAGAGATAATTCGCCAGCACGGTGGCTCACACCTGTAATCCCAGCACTTTGGGAGCCTGACGTGGGTGGATCACAAGGTCAGGAGTTCGAGACCAGCCTGGCCAACATGGTGAAAGCCTGTTGCTACTAAAAATACAAAAATTAGCTTGGTGTGGTGGCGGGTGCCTGTAGTACCAGCTACTCGGGAGGCTGAGGCAGGAGAATTGCTTGAACCTGGGAGGCGGAGGTTGCAGTGAGCTGAGATGGTGCCATTGCACTCCAGCCTGGGCGACAGAGCGAGACTCTGTCTCAAACACACACAGACACACACACACAAAGAGTTAATTCATGTTATAGAACTGAAAAGCGATGATCAATCAGGAGCAAAATATTTGCATCAAGGGTAATGGTCAAAAGAGTAACTTCTATACTGTAGAAATTATCTTCAAATCATTTTCCTGTACCTTCACAACACTGAGTCTTACTTGTATTAGTTATCTTTCCATGTCATAGATTTCCTGAAAGCCATAGCTTAGAACAAACATTTCTTACCTCCCAGTTTCTGTGGGTTATAAATCCAGCAGTGGCTTAGCTGGGTGATCACTCATCAAGTTGCAGTGAGGATGCTGGCAGGGGTTGCAGGCATCTGAAGGCTTGACTGAGGCTAGAGGAACCACATCCAAGATGGTATGCTCACGTGGCTGTTGGTGGGAGGCCTCGTTCCTCCTCCTGTGGGCTGCCTCCTCCAGAGGCTTCCTCAGTGACCTCACAGCATGGCCGCTGGCATCCCCTAGAGTGAGCCAGATGGGAACTGCAGTGTCTCTTATGACCACAGCTCAGAAGTCATTGTCATTTCCACAGTAACCCATCGATTTCCCAGGTCAGGTGTGAATACCAGCGGGCAGAGGTCACTGGGGGGCGATTGTGGAGGCCGGCTACACACTGTCCCTTCCCATTTGTACAGTCTGTTAGGCGAAAATTGGTATCTTTCTGTTTTAACATACATTTCTTTGATAACTGGGGTGGTTGATCGTTTTTTTTTTTAATTTTTTTCTGTACTATCAAAGTTTTTGACAGTAAGCTTGTGTCACTTTTAATCTTCTAAAAAATTATACTACTGAGCAATAAAAGAAGTGAATTTTTTTGTTTGTTTGTTTGTTTGAGACAGAGTCTCACTCGGTCGCCGAGGCTGGAGTGCAGTAGCACCATGTTGACTCACTGCAACCTCCGTCTCCTGGGTTCAAGCAATTCTCCTGCCTCAGCCTCCTGAGTAGCTGGGATTACAGGCGTCCACCACCACGCCCGGCTAAGTTTTATATTTTTAGTAGAGACGGGGTTTCACCATGTTGGCCAGGCTGGTCTTGAACTCCTGACCTCAGGTGATCCACGTGCCTCAGCCTCCCAAAGTGCTGGGATTACAGGCGTGAGCCACCGCGCCCGGCCTAGAAGTTAATTATTGATGCATGCAATAACTTAAGTGAATTTTAGTGGCATTGCACCAAATGAAAAATGCCAATCTTAAAAGGTCACCTTCTGGCTGGGTGCGGTGGTTCGCGCCTGTAATCTCAGCACATTGGGAGTTCGAGGTGGGTGGATCACCTGAGGTCAGGAGTTTGAGATTAGCCTGACCAACATGGTGAAACCCCGTCTCTACTAAAAATACAAAAATTAGGTGCAGGCGCCTGTAATCCCAGCTAACTGGGAGGCTGAGGCAGGAGAATTGCTTGAACCTGGGAGGCGGAGGGTGCAGTGAGCTGAGATCGCACCACTGCACACCAGCCTGGGCAACAGAGCAAGACTCCGTCTCAAAAAAAAAAAGGATCACTTTCTATATTTCATGGAACATTTCTCCCTCCCTCCTTCACTTCCTCCCCTCCTTTCCTTCTTTCCTTTCCTTTCTTTTCTTTCTTTTTGACAGGGTCTCACTCTGTTGCTCAGGCTGGAGTGCAGCGGTACGAACATAGGTCACTGCAGCTTTAAACCTCTGGGCTCAAGTGATCGTCCCATCTCAGCCTCCCAAGCAGCTAGGGCTACAGGTGTACACCACCACGCCTGGCTAGTTTTTAAATTTTTTTTTTTTTTCCAAGACAGAGTCTCACTCTGTCACCCAGGCTGGAGTGCAGTGGTGTGATCTCAGCTCATGGCAGCCTCAACCTCCTGAGCTCAGGTGATCCTCCCACTTCAGTATCCTGAGTAGATAGGACTATAGGTAAGCACCACCATGCTTGGCTAATTTTTAAAAAATTTTTTTGTAGAGACGAGGTTTTACCAGTTGTCCAGGCTGGTCTCGAACTCCTGAGCTCAAGCAACCTGCCCACCTTGGCCTCCCAAAGTGCTGGCATTACAGGCATGAGCCACCCTGCCTAGCCTTAGTTTTAACATTTTTTGTAGAGTCTCACTATCTTACCCAGGCTGGTCTTGAACTCCTAACCTCATGTGATCTTCCTGCCTTAACCTCTCAAAGAGCAGGGATGACAGACATGAACTACTTCTCTCAGCCTATATAACATTCTTGAAATGGCAGAATTATAGAGCTAGAGTATATGTAAGTGATTGCCCGGGGTGGGGGTGGTGTAGGGGTCAGGGATGACTATAAAGGGGCAACAGGAGGGAAGGGTTTGGGGTGGTGGAAATGTCCTATATCTCAATTGTGGTGGTTGCAGGAAATTCCGTAAGGTGGCAGAGAACCTCGCACGTGCATGTTTCATCCATGTCTATTTCCTGGAACCACACATACGCACATTGCATCCACGTCTGTTTCCTGGAACCACGCACACGCATGTTGCATCCACGTCTGTTTCCTGGAACCACACACGTGCACATTGCATCCATGTCTATTTCGTGGAACCACGCACGTGCACGTCGCATCCACGTCTGTTTCGCGGAACCACGCACTTGCACGTCGCATCCACGTCTGTTTCACGGAACCACGCACGTGCACGTCGCATCCACGTCTGTTTCGCGGAACCACACACATGCATGTTGCATCCATTTCTGTTTCCTGTCTTTGCTGGTGTACTCTGTTTATGGAGGATGTAGCCACTGGGGAAGCTGGGTGAGGGGGACATGGGACCTCTCTGTACTTTCTTTGAAACTTCTTGTGAATCTGTAATTTAAAAAAAAAACCCCACAATTATAATTAAAGGATT
The DNA here is from genome assembly GCF_029289425.2 of Pan paniscus. Lineage (NCBI taxonomy): Eukaryota > Metazoa > Chordata > Mammalia > Primates > Hominidae > Pan > Pan paniscus. The sequence goes on from NC_073259.2 coordinate 133,174,233, forward strand.
CTTCAGTTAATAAAAGCATTCCCAGTAGAAAATCTTATTTATTTATTTATTTTGAGACAGGTTCTTGCACTGTTGCTCAGGCTGGAGGTCAGTGGTGTGATCATGGCTCACGTGATCCTTTGCCTCAGCCTCCCGAGTAGCTGGGACTACAGACGTGTGCCACTATGCCTGGCTGATTTTTACGTTTTTGGTAGAGATGGAGGTCTCACTCTGTTGTCAGGGCTGGTCTTGAACTCCTGGGCTCAAGCAATCCTCCCACCTCAGCCTCCTAAAGTGCTGAGATCACAGGCATGAGCCCCTGCACCCGGCCTAATAGAGAATCTTTACGCAGCACATGTTGTTAGTGCATTTGTTCGGCTGACTCTCGCAGCCTTTCTTCTGTGTGAGGTTAAGTTGACCTGTATCTTGCTTGTGTTCCCTGCGTCTGTTTTCCCTGGGTGTAGATTAATAACCTGCATTGAAACAGGTGGGATTTTTCATTCAGTGTCTGGCTTGCAACTTTTCTTTTTGCGGTGGTCTGTGTACAATTTACCCTTTTTCTCTTCCCAGGGGAAGGCAAAGAGGAAATTGTGAAGGTGACTTTTGAAGAGCTGAGGCAAGAAGTGGCTTTGTTTGCAGCAGCAATGAGGAAAATGGGTGTGAAGAAAGGAGATCGGGTTGTTGGTAAGTATTTTGGGTGCTGGTGATGGTTTGAGGGAGGAGACCAAGGTAGAATGGGTGATGTGAAGGTCAAGACGGCTTTCAAATAAGGGGGAGTCATGTCATATTACATGGAACCTTGTGGGACTTGGACTCTACATGCAAGGCGAAAAAATAGACCAACGAAAATTGCTGAAAGAATATGCTGCTCTGCGAAGGCAGGAATTTGCTTTGCTTTGTTCCCTGCTTTGTCCCAGAGCCTAAAACAATTCCAGGAACATCAAGGGGGTGCATTCAGTATGGCTTGGTGGAGGGATGAAGGCGCATTCAATATGGGCTTGCTGGAGGGATGAAGGCACATTCAATACAGGCTTGCTGGAGGGATGAAGGCCCATTCAATATGGGCTTGCTGGAGGGATGAAGGCACATTCAATACAGGCTTGCTGGAGGGAGGAAGGCGCATTTAGGAGTTAGCCCTGCAGTGAGGCAGGGCAGGAAAGGGCAGTCTGGGCAGCAGAAACGGCCTGTGAAAGGCCTGGAGGCTGCTGAAGGCAGCAAGCAGGAGGCCACAGGCCTGGAGGCAGCGAACAGGAGGCGTCTACACGGGCATTAGGAGCTCTGTGGGGTGGAACATGGAGGGCAGGAGGTGGGGCAGGTGCCCAGGTCTGATCCCAAAGGCCTCGTCCACTTTCTTCCACTCTGCCTAGAGTTTCCTGAGGTGCTGGTCTGTTCTGACGCCCTTCCCGCCTTGAGCCATAAAGCAAGGGAAGTAGGACCTAAGAGCAGGCCCCATTTGGGGATTGTTCTGGAAGGAGCAGGGGCTGGAATCTGTAGACCTTGAGGCGTGGTTTGTCTTCCCACTCTGGGCCGGGGCTCTCCTTTGTTCCCTGGGATAGCAACTGAGGATTTCCCACGAAGAACTGCTTAGGTATTTTTCTTACAATTTTCCTTTCACCTTGACTTGTGGAAAAAATGTAAAGGCCTGTGCATGGACCTGTTCTTTACCCCAAACATACTTGTTAGTTAATTGAGATGCAGGTAGGTGTGTACATGGGGATGAGCAGGTGCAGACGAAGGAGATTTATCTTCCAGTGCAGCCCTGGTGGTTGGGGCTCCCAACCTCCCTCCCTTTCCCCTCCATGTCATCGGACAAGGACCACAGGGGGCGGGTGGCAGGAAAAGCCACTGGGGAGGGGCTTGGGCTTTGGAGCCTTGGTGTTTGGCACGGGTGTGCCTCTCCCGAGGGAACTTACTGCAAATTGCTGTTCAGCTTGTTTGCAAAGAGGCAGGAGGAGCTGGGCGGCCTTGTCATCTATAAGTGCAGTAAGTGGCTGGACCAAGAATCCTGTGCGCCAGGCCCCACTACCCTGCCCCGCCTCCCCCTTGAGTAACAGGACTGGACATGGAGTTAGTGCTCAGCGTTTGGTAGCTGACTAGGAAGGAATCTAGCGATGGGCATGCCGGCTGCCTCCTGTCTCAGCCCTTGGCGGCCTGTTCTCCTTCGGCCTATCCTCAGGGTTCACCCTGGCTTGTCGGGGTTGCCTCCTCAGAGGCTGTTCCTGGTTAGCCTTCAAAAAATGCATCCCACTCTTCCTGCACCTGCTTTCATCATAGTCCTCATGGCTCACCTGAACCTGCAGGGATCTTGGTGTGTTTGTGTGCGTGTGTTCTCTATACTAGAGGGCAGGGGCTTTGTTTTCTCCTCACTGCTGTATCTTCATAGAGAGTGCCTGGCACCTAGCAGCATCTAAGAAGTGTTTATTGAATGAATGACTATGGGTGTTGGGCTGATCATCAGAGCAGACTTTTTTTTTTTTTTTTTTTTTTCTTTTTGAGACAGGGTCTCACTCTGTTGCCCAGGCTGGACTGCAGTGGCGTGATCATGGCTCAACTGCAGCCTCGAACTCCTGGGCTCAAGGGATCCTCCTACCTCAGCCTCCTGAGTAGCTGGGACTACAGGCACGTGCCACCATGCCTGGCTAATTTTTGTATTTTTGGTAAAGACAGGGTCTTGCTGTGTTGTCCAGGCTGGTCTCAAACTTCTGGGCTCAAGAGATCCTCCTGCCATGGCCTCCTAAAGTGTTGGGATTACAGGCATGAGCCACTGCGTCTAGTCACAAAGCAGGCATTTTTGAGGCTGAAACCTCACTTTTTGGGTTCTTCTTGGTCGTCTGATTTAATCTGTACACTTTTAAGGTCTTGCAAAGGAATGCAAAATGTTCTATCTCCAGTTTTTTTCTTCCCTCCCAATTCTCATTTAAAAAAATCTTTTGAAGCAAACGTTTCTGAGTGAAGGAGAGACAAAACAGGTTATATTGGGGACAGCCAAGGTCCCTGTGAGCTATGCTTTCTTTGAGGAGACGCCTGGCCGCGATGCCCTGGACCCTTCAGAGGTGAGCTGGTTCCTTGTGCCCCAGCCATTTTGTGGGTCTCAGTTGGATACGGATTTGACCTGATCATAGTTACTAGGATTTGGGACTTTGAGTTTTCCAGAAAACACTAGAAAATGATTAAAATGGGGTTGGATGCTTTAGAGTCTTCAAAAGATGGAGTTAAAGCTGCGCCTAGCTCCGTTTTCCTTTGTCTGTGAAGTGGTTCCCAGGGTTGGCGTCTGATGTACCATGGGAGAAGGGCCAGCTCCTCCTCACTTGTCAGCCACATGGAGTCAGATGGTTAAGCAGCCTCCCCTGGGCACCGAGTCCTGCCCTGACCCTGGGGGTGACAGTGTTGAGATGCTTCAGTTTACACTCATAGCCAAGTCTCATCTTTGCTGCAAACTCAGCAAACGCCAACCATCTGCCGGATGTGGGTGGAACCCCATGGTGGTGTGACCCCTGCCCCTTGGATGCTTATGGCCCAGCAGGGGAGTCGCATGTGAATCCAGACAAACAGAAACACCCACTGCAGGGGGGAGAAGGAGGGAAAAAGGGAGCCAGCTGACTAGGGACCCCTGGGGGCACACCTGGGTAGCTGCACCTTGCTCTGATGAGGCCTTGTTCATGGCCCTTCGTCTCGTGACTGCCTTCTGCCCTACTGTACAGGTCCTTTCCTCTGGAATGTGTAGAGTGATCTGGTTAATTGATCATAGTCTCTGTGGCCATGAGGATTCCCTGCCTCTGTTGTCATGAAAGCCAGCCTGCTAGGAGATGGAGGGCCTGAGGACCTCTGCCCCTTATAGGCTTGAATATGTCTCTTGACAGTACTGCTTGTGTTCTTCATTCCCTCTCCTCTCTATCCATCCAACCAACCATCCACCAGTCCACCTGTCTGTGCAGCCATCCATCAACCCATCCATCTGTCCATCCATCTATCCATCCTTCTCTCCACCTACCCATCCATCCGTCATCCATCTATCCATCCATTCATCTATCCTCCACCCATCATCTACCCATTCATCCATCCATCTTCCATTTATCATCCCTCATCCATCATTTATCCATCCATCCATCCATCCTGTCTATACATTCTTCTCTCCATCTACCCATTTACCCATTATCCATCTATCCATCCATTCATCTATCCTCCACCCGTCATCTACCCATTCATCTATCCATCTTCCATTCATCATCCTCATCCACCATCCATCCAACTATCCATCCATCCATCTGTCTATACATTCTTCTCTCCACCTACCCATCCATCCCTCATCCATCTATCCATCCACTCATCTATCCTCCACCCATCATCTACCCATTGATCCATCCATCTTCCATTTATCATCCATCATTCATCCATCCATCTATCCATCCATCCGTCTATACATTCTTCTCTCTACCTACCTATTTACCCATCATCCATACATTCATCTATCTTCCACCCATCATCTACCCTCCACCCATCATCTACCCATTCATCCATCCATCCTCCATTCATCATCCCTCATCCATCATTTATCCAACTATCCATCCATCCGTCTACACATTCTTCTCTCCACCTACCCATCCATCCATCCATCCATCCATTCATCTATCCTCCACCCATCATCTACCCATTCATCCATCCATCTTCCATTTATCATCCCTCATCCATCATTTATCCTACCATCCATCCATCCAACTGTCTATACATTCTTCTCTCCACCTACCCATTTATCCGTCATCCATCTATCCATCCATTCATCTATCCTCCACCCATCATCTACCCATTCATCCATCTTCCATTCATCATCCTCATCCACCATCCATCCAACTATCCATCCAACTGTCTATACATTCTTCTCTCTACCTACCCATTCACCCATCTTCCAGCTCTCCATCCACTCATCTATCCTTCACTCATTATCCATTCATCCATCCATCTTCCATTCATCATCCCTCATACATCATCCATCCAACTGTCTATACATTCTTCTCTCTGCCTACCCATTCACCCATCATCCATCTCTCCATCCATTTATCTATCCTCCATCTGTCATCCGTTCATTCATTCATCCATCCATCTTCCATTCATCATTCCTCATCCATCATCCATCCATCCATCTGCCAGCCATCTGTCCTTTATTCTTTCCTTCCATCTATCCATCCATCCATCTGCCAGCCGGCAAATATATGAGGACCCTTGATGTGCAGGGCCTGGTAAAAGGCATTTGGTAAAGCAAAGAACAAGACAGGCAAAGTCCCAGCCCTCATGTGAGAACCAGATACTAGACGGCCAGTTACACAGGTGATTATTCATTTGCAGTTATGCTAAGTTTGGTGAAGGAGAAATACAGTGTGCTTTGCAGATAACTAGTTGGGGGACCTGAGTTCACCGGGTTGGGGGCAAGACAGCCTTGGAGAAGGCTGCTCTGAGGAAGTTTCATTTGAGTGAAGAGCTGCAGGATGAGCGCACACTGAGTGGAGACTGCTGGTGTGCGTGGAGGAGTGTTCAGCAGATCAGACAGCTGTGCAAAGGCAGGAGGTGATTAGGACAACTGAGGAGTCGGAAGAAGGCTGCTGTGACCAGATCCCAGGGAGGGATGGGGAGCAGAGGGAGGAGAGCCCACGGGGTCATTGTCATCAGAGCATGGAGAATGGATTGCAGGGGGATGGTGGGGAGTGGACAGGCTGGCAGCAGGCGATTCATCTGGGCGGGGGCTGGTGGTCAGGATCCTCAGGCAGTTCAAGGCCAGCCCCCTTCCCACTCTGACCTTGGCTCTCAGAGGAACCTTTTGGACATCTGCTACCTCCCATACACCCTGAACCCAAGACTTCTTCCTATGTTTTCTCCACAGGTTATTTACCCAACAGTGAGCACGCTGTCGAGGCGATGCTGGCTGCGGCAAGCATTGGTGCCATCTGGAGCTCCACGTCCCCGGACTTCGGTGTGAATGTGAGTCAGGGTCTGTGACAGAGGGGGCACCCCTTGCCCTGTGAGCATCCTGGGCAGGGGCTGCATGGGCTGAATTCCCAGGGGAGCCGGACAGCAGCGTGAGCCCAGCGGGAGGAGGTGGCGTTGCAGCTGCCTCTATGGGGAAAGAAGCCAGAAGGACTCGCGTCTGGTTCTTCCTTTCAAGCAGTCCTGACATTCCCCTACTCCTCGCCGTGTTCATCGAAGACGTGGGCAGGTGGCGTATGCAGCACCCAGTGTTGTTAAGGTCTAGTAAGGTCGAGCCCTGTCTTCCTCACCTGGGATTTAGTGACCACGTGAGGTTTGCTAAGTGTGTGTCCTCTGAAGAGAGTTCTCTAGATTTTTGTTCTCAAAGTCCTGCCTGCAGAAGTTCCCCAGGACCTCCCTGTGTTGGTTTCTGCTGTTACCAGCCCCTTCCTCTGGACCCGTACTGTGTGGGTGTGCACTCCGGGAGGGTGGCCTCTCTGTCCCCAAACCACCCCAGGGTGTGTCCAGCTGCCCAGAGTGGCCCAGGCAGGGCCGGAAGCATGTGCTGATCCCCACTGGGGCCCCCCAGCCTATAGGTCTTTCCACGGGGCAAATGAAGCAGCCGCAGAGCGGGTCTTCCTGGGGCCCCCACTCCCCAGCCAGGGCCCTCTCCTGGCTGCAGAGCCTTGAGCGTCAGGGACCTTCAGGAGCCATGAGACCCTGTTACAGGACATGCAGCATCCGTGTCCCTGACCGCTCCTCCTGGTGCCAGCTGCCTCTGTTCTGGGCCAGGCCCTGTGCCGTCCGTTAGTCAGCAGCAGCAGCTGCAGGTGTGGCCGCTGGCCCTTTAAAACCCAGTGCCCGGGGTTGGTGTCTGTGCTTGTCCACAGATGAGGCTTTTGGGTGTGAGCTTAGAAATCATGTCTACTTAGAGGCTTGCTTTTTCAGTAAGGTTTTGGAGGAGGAGTGTCCTTTCTCCACACCGTGGGAGGAGAGATCAGACACAGGCCCAGAGGAGTGAGACTGGCCAGCCATGCATCAGGCCGCAGCACCAGCTGGGCTGATGATGGAGCCCTGCTGGGTTCAGGGAGGGCGTGGCCACCTTGTAGATCTGTACTGTGTGGCTGAATGGCCGTGCCCTGCCTTCTGGAACTTTCCTGTGTTCTTTCCCAGGCCATCTCACCCTAGGACCTCCCCAGGTCAGCAGAGACTGACCTGAGACAGAAATTCAACCTGTGGCCTCTCCTGTCCCTAGGGCCCTCTGTGGGGGCTGCCTGGGCTGCTGGGGCCAATGGTGTCCTTGTGGGAGGGTCTGGAGGGGTGGAGTTCCTGGACTGGACACTCAGACCCCTCAGCCGACCTTGAGCCAGGCTGTCCAGGGCAGAGGGAAGGGCCCCAGGGTGAGACGGCAGGATGGCAGGGTGTGCTCAAGGCCGGGCAGGCTGGCTGCCTCTGCTCCATGTGGCTTCCTTGATCAGTGTCCTTGGGCAAGTGCCCTGGTGTCCCCAGAGGGAGAATGGCAGCAGTGTTAGTGCAGCTGCACAGATGGCAGGAGCCACGTTTGTGTGGAGCCGGGGACAGGGTGTGACCCTCCAGGCCAGCCCAGTAAGTGTTAGCTACTGTTTGAACTAGTCGGGAGATGGGTGTGTTTTGAGTTAAATTATGACTAACCTTTTGTAAACGGGTTGTGAGAGGCTGGGAGAGCCGTGTGTGGCAGGGGAGTGATCATGGCCTCCCAGAGCTGGAGTGTAGCCTCCTCCCCCTGGAGAGGTGATGTCAGAGCAACTGGAATCGGCCTTTGGTGGTTTGTCTGAGGCCAGGGAGTGGAGAGAGGGAGAGCCTCTGACTCTGCATGGCTGCAGTGGCAGGGCTGGACCCCAGCCTGTCTCACAGCTGCATCCAGCCTCGCTGGGTCATTGTCCTGTGCATGTCACTCCCCGCTGACTCCAGTCTGGCAGGATCTGCCCATCCTGGAAGGACTCAGGAGGGATGCATGGCTCTGTAGCAAACATGGTCTCGGGGACACTGCTTCCTGGCCGGGGTTGGTCCAGGGTTTTCTGGAATCACCGCCTCCCCGAGCCACCTCTGGAGTGGGAAGTGCTGGCCGAGCTGCTGGGTGCACTAGATGGCAGCATGGCTCTGCTCACCCCATGGCTCCCGCAGCTTCTGGGAAGTGAACAGTCCCAGGCCCTGCGGCTACGTCTCAGGTCAGAAAACAGGGCCACCTGCACTCCTGCTGAGACGCTTCTCTCTGTCGCTCATTTTGCTAGTGTCCGAGGTATAGACTCCATCCTGCCGGAGACGGGGGTGTGTGTGACGCACGTTACTCGCACTCGAACTGAGATCCAGCCGGTTGGCAGGGAGTCTGTTGGCATTTGGTGGCTTCGTGGCAGGCATTATTGGGCAGCACTCCTGGCCGCATGCACCCAGCGTGGGAGGCCCTGCGTGGATGCCATGTTCATAGCGCTTGGTCCCACAGACACCTGGACACCCGCTGTCGGAGCTGAGTAAGGACCTGGCACAGGTCGACTGCGCGAAAGCCTCTGCTCACCCTCCATTTACCATCCTTGTTCAGGGGCTAAAACTAACAGGGATGAATTCCTGGAGTTGCTGATGAGGTGGGGCTGGAACTGAGCCAAGGCTGATGGGTTCTGGGCTCGTGGACAGTTCCTGCATCGGTTTGCAGATCTCTACTTAAAAAAGAGATCCCGTTTTTAATTTCCAGCATCACCATGTTAAACTTCAGACTGTGCCCCGTTTTCAGTAAGGGGCGCTCTTCAGAAACTGCAATGAAGCGTGAATGTCTTCCCTTTGGAATCATGTTTTCTCTTGCTTTGAAATTATATTTCTTTGAATCTCAGAGAATATCGTAAAGGGAAATTGCCACTCTCCTACAAATCCTGTGTTGACTTCTGGTCTCTGTTGATGGAGTCGCACCGTTGGACTCGTGGGTTCACACGCCTGTCCACTGAGAGCTCCTCGGCTGGCTGTGCTGGGTGCTGAAGGGACCCTCTCTGCTGCAGAGCCACAGACCCCAGTGGGCTGTCCAGGGAGTGCTGGGGCATCCGTCTTTACTCGATGACACTGGGGGAACGCGTTTCTGGCCTCCGTCACTCCCCTGTGCTTTACTTCTACCCATTCCAGGCTCTCTCCCACCACTGCCCACCTCCTTCTGCCTGCTCTCTGCTGGCTGCCTGGGCATCTCAGCTTGCCTTACTAATGCTTTTGGGCTCGGAGGGCATCGCCAGGTTGGGGAAGTGCTCTGTTCTAAGGGTTCCCAACCTTTCCAGCCCCAGCAAGATCTCTAGGTCCTGAGTCTTTTGATGGCTTTGGGTTTTTTGTTTCACTGTTTACCTTTGAGCCTTTGCCATTTTCAGAGATGTCAGGGAAGGCCACCCTCTGATCCCTGCACACCAGACAGCCCAGCCTGTAGCCTGCAGGCCTTGTCCTCCTGAAGTGCCATCAGGTGGCCGTGTGTGTGTGTGTGTGTGTCTGTGTGTCTGTGTGTCTGTGTGTGTAAATAGGACAGCCATTCTCGCTCGCTCTGGGTGGCTGTCAGCATGATTCAACACTGGCTGTTGGTTTCAATGCTTGATTGGTTGCTAAGCACCGTATTCAGGTCAGACACATGTTCATAGGTGTGTTTGTTTTGTTGCAACATGAAAGCCGTCCTCGAGCAGCTCTCCTGGGCCAGGACAGGCTGACAGCTGGTTTTGGATGCTCGAGATCTTGATCCCTGCTGGTCCAGCCAGGAAATCTTCAGCTGTGTCAGAGGACCCCTGAGTCTTTTCATGGGGCTAGGGGCCAGACCTCTGATTCAGAAACACTCGTCTTTGTAGCCTGATCACTGTCACTGTGCCTGGGGTCCTGTGGTATTTGAGCCCCAGATCACTGGCAGGCTCAGTCCTTTCACCTTGAGATCCTGGTCACCCTGTACTGGGCTGGTTCTCTGAGATCCCAGTTTCCTTGTGGAAATTCTCTGCCGCCCTCCGGGGCTCTCCCAGGCTGGCTCTCTCTGTTTCTTCCCTGGCCTCAGGCTTCCTGGCAGGTCTTCCTCTGGGCCCCACTCCACCTGCCCCTGGGTGTTGATCTCTATGTCCTCTGTTCAGAACAGCCTCTTCTCCCTCCCGCCTACCCTGTGGGACCTGCTTATTCTTGACGCCGGGCTTTGGAGATGCTGACTCCAGCGGCTTTCTGGGTTTCCTCCTCTTCCTCCTGATTCAGTCTGCTGCAGTATCTCAGCACCCGAATCTGTTCTGCTGTTTTGATTTTCTGTTCCATGTATGGTATTAGTGTTTTCTGAGTGGAGCCAGCACAGTGGTGAGGAGCACCAGCACAGTGGTGAGGAGCACCAGCACCCACATCAGACAAGCCAGGCTGCAGCCCAGCCATGCCTCTGGCCAGTTGTGAGGCTTTGGGCAAGTCACTCACCCCGTTCCTGCCTTATCAGGGATAGGGAGTGGATACTATTGCCCCTCTTTTTTTTTTTTTTTTTTTGAGACGGAGTCTCACTCTGTCTCCCAAGCTGGAGTGCAGTGGTGCGATCTCGGCTCACTGCAAGCTCCGCCTCCTGGGTTCACACCATTCTCCTGCCTTAGCCTCCCAAGTAGCTGGGACTACAGGCGCCTGCCACCATATCCAGCTAATTTTTTGTATTTTTAGTAGAGACGGGGTTTCACCATGTTAGCCAGGCTGGTCTCGATCTCCTGACCTCGTGATGCAAAGTGCTGGGATTACAGGCATGAGCCACTGTGCCTGGCCTTATTGCCCCTCTCTTAAGGCTGTGAAGGGCAGTAAGTGCCTCTAATGAGCTCAGACTGGGGCCTGGCACATAGTAAGCATTCAGTAAATGCTCAATATGTTTTAACTGGCAATCATTTCTTCCCCACTAAACCAAGAACTCTCAGTCCATCTTAGAATCCTGGGCACAGAGAGGGCGCCAGTGTAGACATGCCATTTGTGGTTTGTGTGTTCGCCACAGCCAAGGTCTGGACAGGCCCCTTACCTGTGGGTGAGGGAGCTTGGGTGTCAGGAGTGTTGGGACTCACTTTGCATAAGGGGTGGCTGGGGCTGGAGGGAGCCAGGTGCAGGGATACCTTGTCCAGGGCCATGTGGCCAGGAAAGGGAGGAGTAAGGACCATGGCCTTAGAGTAGGTTGAATGTGTTACCTTGATATTTGCATAGAGACAGCGTCAGAAGTAAACAGAGGGACACCCAAGTCCCAGCAGGACATGAAAGAGTCTGAGAAATCGCTGTGCATGCACTTAGTTAAGTGGACGTGGTGTCTTTCCAGGAAGGGCAGGCACTTGCTCTCGGGGGGTGCATCTGGGCACTGAGAATGGGGAAGAGGGGCTTGCCTGGCTGGGGGTGAGCTTCTGTTTAGATGCCTTGTTCCAGTGCCAGTGCCCAGGCGCTGGTCTAGGGGGTGAAGACTTCTCTCCTGGATGCTTCTGTCCCAGTCTCCTGCCCATCAGAAGTGGCTGGGGAGGAGGAAGGGGTGGCATTCTCAGTCCAGGAGGGTTTGGTGCCAGGAAGGGCCATTTCTGGACATGATGTTCTTCTGATGGATTTGGGCAGGGTGTATGATAGCATCAGACCCAAGGAGGGCCAGCCCTGGTGGCCTGTGGAGTAAATGCTGGTGGGACCGGGGTGCCACCTGCCTGCAGACTCGGCCTGTTGCTGCTGGACTCCTGGGGGGCACCATTTTGGGGCTTTCTGCAGCCACCTCTGTGTAGCAGTTTAGAGCAGAAGAAGTAGTAGTAGGAAATAGTCTTTGTCCACCAAGGGCGTCACTGAGGAAGGGGTACCGGGGGTACCCTTGAAATGGAGGAGGGAGGAGGTGGACGGTGACCGAAGGCCTGATGTCCTGAGGCCAGGGGCCAAGTCCCTGTTACCTGTATGTCCCATGCACTTTTTTTAAACTGATGCTGAAGTTGGCCAATGTTTTACTTAATGGTTTTACTTAAAAAAAAAAAAAGTGCGTTGGGGCAGCTCCAAGGGCATCTCTGTAATAATGTCACAGTCATTCCCTTGTCCCTCACCCGCCCGCTGTGAATTTTGCTGAGGGGCAGAGGAAGTGGCGGGAGTAGAGAGAAGCTTGGGTTGGTCTGCGCCTCCTCCCGTGCCTTCCGCAGTGGCCAAGGTGTTCAGATGGAGGAAGACCCCTCCTTCCTGTCATGACTGTGCATCCTGAGAGCACTTCAGCCTTCCTTCCCCCTGTCCAGTCAGCACTGGCGGGGCTGCCAGAAGTTCTCAAGACTCAGGGAGCCCCAGAGGAGCTCACAAGTCCCCAAGGGGAGCCCCATCTCAGTAACCCCCGCCACTACAACCCTGCCAAACCAGGAGCTCGGGCTGTGCCCCACACCCTTTCACTCCCTTCCCTACCGTTGGCTGTTCTTGCCGCCTCTCCACTGTCCTCCTTCATACGTTTGATTGAGCGGTTCCTCGGTTCCTCCGTGACCCCGGCTAGGCACTGCCATCTCTCACGCGTGCCGTCATAGTAGCTTCCGACCAGTCTCGTTTCTGCTTCTCTCTACTGTACACCTTTTTATCTTTTTCTTTTCTTTCTTTTTTAACTTTCATCACCTTTCTACTATCCAGTACACACCCTTTAACAAGTGGATCCGAACCAGTGTTTGTTTCTGTCTCTCTCCCAGATTAAATATTCTTTAGAGGGCTGGGCTGGGTAGCTTACACCTGTAATCCCAGCACTTTGGGAGGCTGAGGCGGATGGATCACTTGAGTCCCAGAGTTTGAGAGCAGCCTGGGCAACATGGCAAAACTCCATCTCTACAAAAAAGAAATAACTTAGCTGGGTGTGTGGCACACAGCCTGATCCTGAGCCCGGGAGGTTGAGTCTGAGTGAGCTGTGATCTGTCTACTGTACTCTAGCCTGGGTGACAGGGCAGAACCCTGTCTAAAAAAAAAAAAAATCCTTTAGTGACTTTCTCATTTTCTTTTGTTCTGTTTTTCTCATTACCTTTTTTTTTTTTCTGAGACAGAGTCTCAGTCTGTCACCCAGGCTGGAGTGCAGTGGCATGATCTCAGCTCACTGCAACCTCTGCCTCCCAGGTTCAAGTCATTCTCCTGCCTCAGCCTTCCAAGTAGCTGAGACTACAGGCGTGTGCCACCACGCCTGGCCAATTTTTGTATTTTTAGTAGAGATGGGGTTTCACCATGTTGGCCAGGCTGGTCTTGAACTCCTGATCCTCAAGTGATCCACCCGCCTTGGCCTCCCAGTGTTGGGTGTGCAGGCGTGAGCCACCGCTCCTGGCTCTCATTACCTTTTCAAACTGTATTGCTGGGGTTTAACACCACTATTTATTTTGCTGGATTGAGTTATATGTGGCCACCTTGCCTAACTGATTTGTTCTAGTGGTTTTTCTGGTGACTTTCACAGATTTTGTGTGCAGCTGTTCCCATTGTGTGCAGGGGGCAAACTTTCTAGTTCCCACCCCGGGACGTAGGTGGGGGTGTTCGGCACAGGTGCAGGTGGGCTGGGGGTGGGCGTCTTGCATGTCCTTTTCTCACTGGACATCTTATCTTTTACCAAGTGCGAAATGTGCCGTCAAGTGTCTGCCAGATACCTTTTGTCAGTGAGGAAGTATCCTTCAGTTTCCAGCTGATTAAAGCATGGGTTTGGAAAGCATGTTGCCTTTTATCAGAAGCTTCCAAGATAATCATGCGATTTCCCCCTCCGTTAGCCTGTTGCTGTAGTCAATAACATTGGTCTGTAATCTCTCTCTCTTTTGGTTTGTGTGTTTCCTGTCTTTCTCCGACTTCTGTAATGGTTTACGCAGAAGGGATGCTGTAGCTTACAGAGACTTGGTGGTGCTCGCCTGCAGAGCTGCCCACCCTGGTGTCCCTGGAGGAGGTAGACCTTTGTCACTTCAGCTGTGGTGCTGCTTTTTGAATAAATTTTGGTAATTTTTATTTTCTTGAGAAGTCATCCATTCTATCTGGATTTCAAAATCTATTAAACATTGTTTTCTGGCTCATGAATCTTTTATTCTGTAGTCAAGTGTGATTTCTAATTTTGAGAGGCCACATGCTTCAGCTTAGTCACCTGCAATATGAGGGTGATAAGGCCACCCATGTCCAAGGTCATTCTGAGCAGTAAATGAGCGAATATCGGTCCAGTGCTTAGGGCAGCACCTGACACACAGTAAGTGTTCTACAAGGGGTAACTGGAAATGTTAGGTTTCCTTTTTTGTTTGTTTGAGATGGAGTCTCGCTCTATCACCTAGGCCGCATGATCTCAGCTCACTGCAACCTCTGCCTCCCGGGCTCAAGCGATTCTCCTGCCTCAGCCTCCCGAGTAGCAGGGATTATAAGCATGGGCCACCGTGTCTGGCTAATTTTTCTATTTTTAGTAGAGATGGGGTTTCTCAATTTTGGTTAGGCTGGTCTCAAACTCCTGACCTCAAGTGATCTGCCCACCTTGGCCTCCCAAAGTGCTGGGATTACAGGCGTGAGCCACTGTGCCCGGCCGAAATGCATTTTTTCTTCTTGATCAGATTTTTCAAGAAGCTTACTTTTATTTTATTTTAAGACAGGGTTGCCCAGGCTGGAGTACAGTGCTGCGAACACAGTTCACTGCAGCCTCGAGCTCCTGGGCTCAAGCAATCCTCCCCACTCAGCCTCCCACGTAGCTGGGATTACAGGTGCCCTGCTAATTTAATAAAATAATTCTTTTGTAGCTGTCCAAGCTCATCTCCCAAAGTGTTGGGATTACAGGCGCGAGCCACCATGCCTGCTAAGAAGCTTATGTTATTGGTTGTTTTGGAAAAATGATTTTTGGTTTTGCTGGTCAAGTCCATCATTAGTTTTTCCTTATGGCTTTAATTCCTTCTCTTTTTTTCTTTCCCTGGCTACCTAATTTTGAGTGTAGTTTACTGAAAACATTGGAAATGGAAAACAATAACATTTGCAATTGTTTTCCTGTTGTGTTTCTGATAGATCGTATGTTCTGGGGAGTGGGAACCCTGTCTGTCTGGTTCCCTGGCACGGTGCCTGGCACCTAGCACATGGAATAAACAAATGCTTTCTACTCCCTACTCTTCTCTGTTAATTCAGCTTCTAGTTGGGGAAATTGGACAGTGTTGAGTAAACTCTGAATCCTAGAACTGTTAGCACAGAAATTGTCAAATTTTATCACACCTCAGGATCATCTGGATGGCTGGTGAGAACAGATTGCTGGGTCTCCTGCAGAGTTTCCGATTCATTAGGTCTGGGGCCCCAGGTGAGGCTGACTGGCTGCCTGGGGGACCACACTTTGAGCTGCCCAGCCTCCCTCCCACAACACTCTGCCCCTTAGACTCCCGCAGAGTCAGCGTTTCTGCTTCCCTGCTAAGAGTCACCAGGGAGCCCTGAAAAGAAATGCCCGCTGCTCCTGACCCGTTAATTAGTTATCCTAATGAGCTTAATTAACTTAATAGTCCCACTGCAGGCGATGCTACCAGGCAGCCAGGGTGGAGAGCCCTGTGCTGTGAAGTCCTTACTCACAGGCTCTGGGGCCACTGTATGTGCCCTGGGGGTAGCCCTAGGTGTTGGTCTTGAACTGCTTGCATCAGGCTCATGTGCGAGGGAATAGCAGCCATCTGGGTGATGGCTACCCATGTTTGCAGATGGCAGTCTCTTAACACAGTGTAACCTTGAGGATGGCCAGGAGGGAAGTGAATAGAAGCCTTGTCTGAGAGTGCTTTAATCTGTTACTAACATTAATAATCTGTTAATAATTAATAATCTGGACTAACACTCAGGGAGTGTCAGTGAATGTTATGAGTTCCAAGAACAAGCCCATGCCTGCATGGGAGGAATCCCCTGTTTCAGGAAAGCAATGCCCTTGGCTGGACTGCAGACTCCACGTGCAGTACAGACCAGAGACATGGGTGTGGCGATCCTGCCTTTTAAGATGGGGCTCATTAACTAGTGTATGCACGTGTAGGCTTATGCCATTGGTTGGCATAAATGCACTGCTTGGAGGATTCAGGTTCCTCTTTAATTGAAGATTCCGAGAACCAAAATATGGGGCCACTTTGCTTTGCTGTTGTGGCCTCTTTGGAAGATGAATCTTCTTTTGTATATACTAGCAGAGCTGTGCTAACAGGCTCTTTCTGTAAAGTGGGGAATCTTTTTGGTAGTGTAAACACACACTCTATACTCTTCCTATTTCAGTATATGTCTGTAAATACTTCTGGTATTTCTTGATATTGATGCCTTCCTTGGCATAGTGGTTGTTCTCAGATATAAGTTGTGCTTTGATCAACTTTTTTTTTTTTTTTGAGATGGAGTCTCACTCTGTCGCCCAGGGTGGAGTGCAGTGGCACTATCTTGGTTCACTGCAACCTCTGCCTCCTGGGTTCAAGCGATTCTCCTGCATTAGCCTCCCGAGTAGCTGGGACTACAGGCACGTGCCACCATGCCTGGGTAATTTTTGTATTTTTAGTAGAGATGGGGTTTCACCATGTTGGTCAGGCTGGTCTTGAACTCCTGACCTCATGATCCGCCCACCTCAGCCTCCCAAAGTGCTGGGATTACAGGTGTAAGCCACCATGCCTGCCTTTTTTAAAAAAAACAAAAAACAACAAAAAACAAACAAAAAAAAACAGAATCTTGCTCTGTTGCCCAGGCTGGAGTGCAATGGCACGATCTCGGCTCACTGCAGAGCGATTCTCCTGCGTCAGCCTCTGAAGTAGCTGGGGCCACAGGCATGTGCCACCATGCCTGGCTAATTTTTGTATTTTTAGTAGAGATGGGGTTTCACCATATTAGCCAGCTGGTCTTGAACTCCTGACCTCAAGTGATTCACCTGCCTCGGCCTCTCAAAGTGCTTGGATTACAGGTGTGAGCCAGCGCGCCCAGCCTCATTGACTTTCTTTATTGGCTACGGGTGCTGGGGACACAGGGACCTGGTCATGCACTGATGATGTTGCCCTTTCTCTCCCGTGAAATGCAGTGGTCCTATTGGCTACTGAAGGTTTTTGCCATTTTTTTTTTTAGAGACAGGGTCTCACTCGTGCCCAGGCTGGAATGCAGTGGTGCAAGCATAGCTCACTCCAACCTTGAACTCCTGGGCTCAAGCAATCCTCCCACCTCAGCCTCCAGAGTAGCTGGGACTACAGGCACCCACCACCATGCCTGCTGGTTTTTGCCTTTTGGATGATCAATGATGACTTTTTCCTCCTGCTTTCAGGGTGTGCTGGACCGGTTTTCTCAAATTCAGCCAAAGCTCATCTTCTCTGTGGAGGCTGTTGTCTATAATGGCAAAGAGCACAACCACATGGAAAAGCTGCAGCAGGTGGTTAAAGGTGTGTGGCCCTTCCGGCTCCCAGCCGGCATGGCTGGGTGTGTGTGTGGGTACATAAGAGTCTGCCAGGAGTCAACCTGGGTAGTCTCTGCCCCAGATTGTGTTATATTTTGTGGAAAAAAAAAAAAAAAGCAGCCAAGCATCTTTGTCCTGTAACCTTGTGTTTTCTCCTCTTGCTCCTTCCAGGCCTACCAGACTTGAAGAAAGTGGTGGTGATTCCTTATGTGTCCTCCAGAGAGAACATAGACCTTTCAAAGATTCCAAACAGGTAATGTACCGCATTCTGACCCACAGGTCCGTGTGGACCCACTGGAGCTCCTGCGGGGAAGTAGGCCTCTGCATCTTCCACTTGGGGTCACTCAGAGAATTTTAGAAGTGGAGGAGGTTTTAGTTAAAAGCATCATTTTGTAGATAAGGCACCTGAGGCCCCAGAGCGAATCCCCCAAGGCCACATAGTGAATGAGTGGCGGAAGAGAGATGGTCCCAGGCACCCTCACTCTTCCAGTCTGGTGTCCCTTATGTAGGGGGCTCTGATGGGGCCAAGCCCACCTTCCTAGATTGGCCACAGAAATTCTGCATTGGAAATCATGTGTACATGTATGTGCACATGGTGCATGCACTGCACACGCATGCACATGACAAGGCACACATATCTACATGTGTACACATGCATGTGCATTTACACAGGTGCATACGTGCACAGGTGCACATGCATGGGTACATGTGTATGTATGGCTATGCATACATAAACACTCGTATATGTATTTTTCACCTTTTAGGACATGCGTGTGTTCCCTGTTGCTGATGACATCTTCCTTGGCTTTTCTGGCATTTATAAAAGAATAAACCACATGTTTTGTGTACCCAATAGGATTGTAAGAATCTTCATTTTTGGCCAGGCATGGTGGCTCACGCCTGTAATCCCAGCACTTTGGGAGGCCGAGGCGGGCGGATCACGAGGTCAGGAGATCGAGACCATCCTGGCTAACACGGTGAAACCCTGTCTCTACTAGAAATACAAAAAATTAGCCAGGTGTGGTGGCTGGCACCTGTAGTCCCAGCTACTCGGGAGGCTGAGGCAGGAGAATGGCGTGAATCCGGGAGGAGGAGCTTGCAGTGAGCCAAGATAGCGCCACTGCACTCCGGCCTGGGCAAAAGAGTGAAACTCCGTCTCAAAAAAAAAAAAAAAAAAAAAAATCTTCATTTTGAATAGAGATTAAGGAAATGGATTATGGATTATGGTTTAGTCAAAGTTGAATTCTTCCCAAAGTTCTTGGAGTTATACCTTCCTTTAATTTTTCTTGAAACAGTTGTGGGGAGAGGGTTCTGAGCTCAGGCGTTTACCCCCGCGGGGTAAGCTTTCCCTTGAGCCTTGTGTCTGGGCCACTGGAGGGCACCTTGTACGTGGCTCCTTGAGGCCTGGTGAGGAGGGGCTATGTAAACATGGCAGGGTGTCTTCATACCAGCCACGGGGACCAGAGGTGGAAGAGAGGAGGAGATGGCGGAGGCCTTTTTGTTCCAGCAAGTGGTAGTCGGTGCATGGCTTGTTACCGTCTGTCAGGGTGTTCTCAGGGGCACCACAAGGTACAAATCATGTGTCCTGTCCTCCGGGAGTTGCAGTCTAGTTGGAGAGGCGAGACCCACCTGCAGGGAGGTTGAGCTGTGACCACTAGGAGTGGGAGGGACAGGATGTGCCCAGGGGTTGACAGCAGGGCCTGGGTGCTTCCCTGTAGGATCTGGGGAGGTGGCATCTGGGGGTGGCTTTGAGGTATGAGCAGGGTCTGGGGACAGCTGTGTGTGCAGGGCATATTCTGGAGCCTGGAGGGTGCTGCAGGCAAAATGGTGGCTTGGCGAGGGCCATGGTCTCCAGATCTGACTTGTCAGGTTCAGCTCTCAGCTGTGTGACCCTGTGCAAGTAACCTCTCTGAGCCTTGTGTCTCCATCTGTAAAATGGAGATGAGGTGGTACCTGTATTAGGTCGTTCTTGCCTTGCTATAAAGAAGTACCTGAGACTGGGTAATTTATAAGAAAAGAGGTTTAATTGGCTTATGGTTCTGCAGGCTGTGCGAGAGGCATGGTGCCGGCATCTGCTTCTGGGGAGGCTGTATGGAGCTTGTGATCATGGCGGAAGGGAAGTGGAGTGGGCACTTTACATGGGAAAGCAGGAGTGGAGGGGGTCGGGGGGCGGGGTGCCACACACTTTTCAATGACCAGCTCTTGTGTGAACTCAGAGTGAGAACCCATTCATCACCAAGGGGATGGTCCCTGCCATTCAGGAGGAATCCACACTCGTGATGCAAACACCTCCCACCAGGCCCCACCTGCAGATTGGGGGTTACATTTCAACATGAGATGAGGGTGGGGACAAACATCCACACTCTTATCAGCACCATCCTCTCAGGCTGGCTGGGAGGATTAAATATGCTGCTGCTCTGCAAAGCGTGCACAGTCAGCTCTCAGTGATCCTGCCTGTCATTGTGCGGCCGCGGTGGGCTCTGTTGCCTGAAGCACCTGAGTCAGGATGGGCAGATTCTTCACAGGCAGGCCCAGGTGCCTGTCCCGTGGACTGTGGGACCCTGCCGACCTTAATAAATCACAACCAGGTGCCAGAGCGCTGGCTTTCTTTCATGCGACCTCGGATTTTGTGCCCCAGGTGTGTGGATGGAGGCCATGATGCATGGAGGCTAGGAGGAAAACCAGACAGGGTTTACCAGCCCCCTGGTTGGCCTGGCTCTTTTTTCTGAATAATATTCATCAGCAGTTGATATAAAATGAGGGCATCCAGCAGAATCATGTTAGCCACTTCATTTAGCCCGACACCCCAGGGGCTGGACTCCCACTGCAGTCCATCCTTTGATTGTGGATGCCACAGATAAAGCAGAAACGGGTACGTGCCCATCTGTGGAGAATTGACGGGGCCGGGGGAGCCACCCTGTGGGCTTTTCATTCTTAGAAGAGCTTTAACAAAGGTAATCATTATGTACTGTGATTTATGGGCCATTTGACAGAAAAGGCTTTTCTCTGTGTGAAGTATCTGATTAGATCCGGCACTTTATAATGGGATTCTTACAGGAGGTAGAGGTGGGATGGGGTTTTCATTGGCTGTAAAGTTCCACAGTGAATAGTTTTCCTGACATGCTGGAGCAGACGGCTTTGTTTGTTTCTTGCTTAGAGTTGAATTATTTTGGATGCCCTTTTAAAACCACCATGTCTTCCCCAGGAGAAACCTTTATATTTAAGGATGCCTTCTCATGCAAGACAGCAAAATTCTTCATTTTAGTCTGTATGGCATTTGTATTTCAGAGTAATTATCCCTAGCAAATGGCTGCAGGCTGCGTTTAACTGATTCCCACCTCCTTCCCTGAGAGAAAGTCCATTTGTCAGTTGAGTATAGGGCCAATGTTTTGAGATGGATGTTGCTGCTGAATTCACAATAGAAAACCACCTTTTCCCAAGATGGCTTGTGGCTTCTGCGGCTGTTTCTAGTGCAGAAAACAAATCTCCTGTTTGTGTCGCCCCTTTGGTGGTTCTTGGCCACCTACAACAATGCTGCCTGTCAGCTTTGGGGGTAAGCCTAGGCACACTTCCTGGGTGACAGTCAATAGCTGGGATTAATTTTATTTGTTCTTGCACAGATATTTGTATCTTGCTGTTGTAAACCTCAGGATCTAGTAAGTTAGTGACAACACATGATATTTGCTGAGCGGTTCTCTGTCATTGAGCTGTAGTTTAGGAAATTGACCCCACATCTGTAGGAAGGGCTCATTAATCTAGCATCTTCTCCTCTCCCTTCTCCCCACGGGGGAAGCATCTTACTTCAGACCCACTTGGTGAGTGCTTCCTTTTGGGCAATCATTGGAAACAAAGCGTTTGCTAATCAGGTGATCAATAGCAAACAAAGGACATGGGCTCAGAAGACTTCAAGGCCATTTCCAAAGCCTCCTTCAGCCGTGTTGGTACACACATGGCTTGTTCATTGTAAGTGATCCTTCTCCGTGGTGGTTATGAAAACACTTAAAAGATTCTCTAAAAGACAGCCCTTGGCCCTGTCAGCAGTGCTGATTAAGCAACTTGAAACCTTCACTCGTTCAATGAGTTTTCCTTCAATTAGCTTGAATCTCTGAGATCTAACTGCCTCCCCTGGTCCCAGGAAGTTTCCAAATCAGGCCACCGTCCCCCTGGAATCCTGGCTTTTCTGGGGGTAGAAACAGAGGGAAGTGCACGGGTGGAATCAGTGGGTCCGGTCCAGCATTCTGGGACGTTCATGGCGTGTTTCCCTGCGTTTTGGCCCACAGTGTGTTTCTGGATGACTTTCTTGCCACCGGCACCAGTGAGCAGGCCCCGCAGCTGGAGTTCGAGCAGCTGCCCTTCAGCCACCCACTGTTCATCATGTTCTCATCGGGCACCACGGGCGCACCCAAGTGCATGGTGCATTCCGCTGGGGTAGGTCTCTGGGAAAGGCTCTGCAGGGCCTCCTGTTGTCTGTTTACTTCAACAGGGCCTCTCAGCTGATGATGGCAGTGTTGGAGTTGTCAAACTGCACCCCATCCCCGGAGAGTCCAACGTGCAGCTTCTCTCCAAGTGGGGTGCTGCACGGAGATCCGGCACTGGGCCCAGGGCAGTGGAGTGCTGCCACTTCAAAGGCTGGGATGGCACCTACCACCATGGCGATAGGCTTGGAGGTCACTGTACAGCGCAGTGTGCCTTGGGGGTGGGGGGTGCGCTGGCTGAACCAGCTACATTCACCCTGCAGGTCTGGACCACCTGGGGGATTGTGAACTCAATAGGTGGGCCCTGCCAGCATTTTAAAAAGAACGAATCAGAATAGACAAGAATAGATAATATTAGCGCAGTGCCAGACGCAATGGCCCACACCTATAACCCCAGCACTTTGGGAACCTGAGGTGGGCAGATTGCTTTGAGCCCAGGAGTTTGAGACCAGCCTGGCCAATATAGCAAAACCCCATTTTTACTAAAAAATACAAAAATTAACTGGACGTGGTGGCACATGCCTGTAGTCTGAGCTACTCGGGAGGCTGAAGTGGGACAATTGCCTGAACCCAGGAGGCGGAGGTTGCAGTGAGCTGAGATCATGCCACTGCACTCCACCTGGCAACAGAGCCAGACCCTGTCTCAAAAAATAAAACTAAAATGAAATATCAGCACAGAATAGGCTCATAAGAGGTACGGGTGGTGTTCTGTGAAGCTGTCGTTACGCGGAGCAGAATGTGTGCGTGTGCTGGGGGCGTTGTAAAACTTAGGTCTGACCGTGGGTTGTGGTCAAATATTTGAAAGCCACTGGTTAGGTTATTAGAAGGCTAGGTTACTAGGTTATTAGGTTATTATTAGAGTCTAATTAACTGAGAAAGAGCCTGCCCGTGCTGTGAGTCTGTTAGGGCTGCCATAACAAAACACCACAGGCTGTGTGGAACACCAAGGTGCTGCACAGTTGCTCTTGTCTGAGGCCTCTTTCCTTGGCTTGTGGACGGCCACCTTCTTGCTGTGTCCTCGTGTGATCTTTCACGTGACACCGCTGGTGTCTCTGTATGGGTCCAAGCTTCTTCTCCTGAGGACCCCAGTCAGATCGGATCTGGGCCTGCTCTGACAGCCTCATTTAAACTCTGTCACCTTTTAAAGGCCCATTTAGTCACATTCTGAGATACTAGGTATTGGGCTTCAACATACGAATTTTGGGGGTACACAGTTCAGCCCATGACACATGCTTTTAATTTTTCTTATTTCACCGAAAGTCTAACTTTATTAAAGCACCTGAAATAATATGTTACTACTATGCAATAGAATGTATATGTATAGGTTAGTGACTTTTAACCTGTTATTTTATTTTATTTTATTTTATTTTTTTTTGAGATGGAGTCTTGATCTGTTGCCCAGACTGGAGTGCAGTGGTGTAATCTTGGCTCACTGCAACCTCTGCCTCCTGGGCTTAAGCAATCCTCCCCTCTCAGTCTCCCATGTAGCTGGGATTATAGGCGTGTGCCGCTATGCCCTACTTGTTTTTTTGTTTGTTTGTTTTGTATTTTTGTGGCTTTTTTTTTTTTTTTTTAAGACCGGGTTTTGCCATGTTACCCAGGCTGGACTCAAACCCCTAGGCTCATATATTCCACCTGCCTTGGCCTCCCAAAGTGCTGGGATTACAGATGTGAGCCACCATGCTCAACCAAACCTTTTATTTTTGAAAAAAATAAAATACCTAGAGAACCTCTAGAAAAGCTGCAAGAATAGTAAGCTCCATGGTACCCTTCAGCTGAATTCTTCCATTGTTGACATTCTGTCTTTAACATTTTCAACGTCCTTTTGTTTTGTTTTGTTTTGAGATAGTTTCTCACTTTGTTGTCCAGGCTGGAGTGCAGTGGCGTGATCATGGCTCACTGCAACCTCTACCTCCTGGGCCCAAGCGATCCTCCCACCTCAGTCTTCCAAGTACCTTGGACTACAGGCACGTGCTACTTTTTTGTTTTTGTAGAGATGGGGTCTTGCTATGTTCCCCAGGCTGGTCATGAACTCTTGGGCTCAAGTGATCCTGTCGCCGTGGCCTCCTAAGTGCTGGAATTACAGGCATGAGCCACTGTGCCTGATGTCAACATCCATTTTTAACACGTCCTAAAAGCCTCTTTCGCCTTCTTTCTCTCTCAGCGTATAACACATGTTGTTGTTTTGCTTTTTGTTGAACCATTTGAGAGTACGTTGGAGCCACAATGATCTTTCACTCTTTAATATTTCAGCACGTATCTCCCAAGAACAGGAGCGTTCTCTTACAGAAGAGTGTGTAGCGCGCTCATCAAATTCAGGAAGGTTGGCGTTGGTGCAGTGCCGCCCCCTCATCTATGGTCCACACTCAGGTCGCCAGTTCCCCAGTAGTGTCCTAGCAGCTCAGGCGGTGGCACGTCAGTCGCCAGGTCTCCTGCATGTCTGGAGCAGCTCCTTGGGCTTCTTTGTCTTTCGTGACACTGACATTTTCGAAGAGCCCAGGCTCCTGGTTTGGCAGAATGGCTCTGTTTGGGTCTGTCTGGTGTCTCCTCGTGGTTAGGTCCAGGTGATGCAGCTTTGGTGGGAACACGCTGGAAATGATGTGGTGTTCTTCTCCGTGCATCTATCGGGGGGATACAACGTTAGTGTATTTCATTTCTGTGATTTCACTAGGCCACTCTTCAGAAATGAAATGCCTGGGTCAATGTGGTGCTTTGCTTTTTTTTTTTTGAGATGGAGTCCCGGCACTGTCACCTGGGCTGGAGTGCAGTGGCTCAGTGTTGGCTCACTGCAACCTCTGCCTCCCGGGTTCAAGTGATTCTTGTGCCTCAGCCTCCTGAGTAGCTGGGATTATAGGCACCCACCACCACGGCCGGCTAAGTTTGTGTGTGTGTGTGTGTGTGTGTGTGTGTGTGTGTGTGTGTTTAGTAGAGACGGGGTTTCACTATGTTGGCCAGGCTGGTCTCCAACTCCTGACCTCGTGATCCACCTTCCTTGGCCTCCCAAAGTGCTGGGATTACAGGCGTGAGCCGTCACGCCCAGCTGAATGTAGTGCTTTTCTAATAACTGCTATCACATCTTACTTCCTCTGATCCTCTTCTGCCCCTGGGCTTGATAAGAGAGCTTCTTCCTGACTCGGTTGAATCCTTACCTTGCACTCAGACTTCTCCTGGGCCGGTCTGTGGGAGTCAGGATGCTTGCCACGCCGTGGCTCTCACCCTCACGCTGCTCTAGGCTCTCCTCTGGGCCAGCTCTTCAGCTTTCCCCATAGCTCATTTCCCCATTTCCCTATCAGTTGGCTCAGCCTATAGGGAGGAGAAAAATCCACTGTATCTTGGTCAAACCTTCTGATCACCACTTTTTCCCCCAAACTCAGAAGAAGAGAATTCTCCAAGTGGAGAAACCTTTGCTTGATAAGACAGTGGCATTTGAAAAGGAAATATACAAGTTCCCTTATTCTAGCTCATTTAGCTTTTATAGATGTTCCCTCTACCTAGAAGCAGTTTGAATCCCTTCCATAGAAAGGAAATATTTACATTGGAATCATTTGAAAGCCCTATTAGGCTTTTTACAGAGTATTTTCATCAGAATGTGGAAAGGAGTCAGTGTGGTTTCATCATCACCTAGATCTAGATTCACTGAAGGTCTTGTTGCAGGCTGTGAAATAGATCGAAGGTCCAAGAGCCTGTCCACACACAGCAGGTTAATTCTCAAGAAACCCAGGGGTGGGAGCGAGGGGCTGAGGTCAGGGGTGGGGGGCAAAAGCCTTATTTCTAGCAGTTACACTGGCTCAACTGAGTTCCCTCTTTGCAGGCAGCGAGCTGTCCTGTCGCTCAAATCATCTGATTTTATGAAAGCCAGTCGGGGTGTGTTCACAGACTAAGGTGTAGTTGGAATCGCATTTTCCCTGTGAAAGGGCAGCCCTGTTGCACCTGGGTGCAGGTCTGTGAATGAGCCACCGAGATGAGCATTTTTAGAAATCTTGCAGACAAGGGTCGGGGCGGGGGCGGGTGTATGTGGCCAAACAAGACATTTTAGGAAAAATGGAAATGTATAACTGTACTTTTATTTTTAGTGCTCTTTGCATAGTGCATGTCATTTTTTTAAGAGGAGCATAAAAATGTATTAGATATAATATAGCTTGCTCATAAAATGATCATGCCTGGTATATTTAGAGTGTGGAAAAATCAGGAAAAATTATATGTACTGCATCTTCACTGGGCTCTTGGATCTCTGGAGAAGTGACTAAGCATCTTGCTCGTTCTCTAGAGTTATCTTGACTACAAACTTGAAAACAGTGAGGCAACATAGGCCAGAGTCCTAGGGCTGCTCATAATCCTCCCGATTGAGTGGGGTGGGGTTGTGTTACTGGTTTGTTGGTTTGCGCTTCCTAAGTCCGTGAAAGGTGTCAGAAAGCGGCTCCCCTTTCTCTTCCTTTACATGAAATTACTCTCCTGCGCTGAGACCCAGGAAACTGTTTATGCTGCCTTACCCTCAGGGAAAGCATTCAGACTTGACCATAAATATTTAAGAATTAAGGGAAAAACGATGGATGTAACTTGTTAAGAGTCACACAGAGAAATTCTTGAGAGAGGAGGAGGGCCCATCATTTGTTTTGTGCCATCTGAGAGAATGAGGCTAATGAACCACTGAACGAAGGTGGGCTCATATCTCTGCTGTGCTCTCAGCAGACCACGTGAGCGAAGCTGTAGAGTTAAGTGCTGATTTTAAGTGAAAAAGAAAATGGGAGAGGGATTTGCCACAGGCTCCTAGAATCCGAGTTCCCTGTCCTTTAAGTGGATTCGTGGAAAGATTTAGTTCATGGAGACAGTTCCTGAAAAGTTTGTCACCCCCAAATTATTGCCTACCCACTGTGCAGGAGAACAGATTGTCATGTAACTTTCTAAGAAGCTTTTGAGTGCCTGGGGAAGGGAAGGGAAGGGGAGGCTGTCTCTTGACCCTGACTGGGGATTCTTGTTAAACTCCACCCTGCAGCTCAGCTTCCAGAGCCCGGAGGCAGCCTTGGGGGACTGCAGAAAAGGGCAGTGTATTGTCTGTTTTCATGCTGCTGATAAAGACATACTGAGGGCTGGGTGTGGTGGCTCATGCTTGTAATCCCAGCATTTTGGGAGGCCAAGGTGGGCAGATCACAAGGTAAAGAGATCGAGACCAGCCTGGCCAACATGGTGAAACCCTGTCTCTCCTGAAACTAAAAAAAATTAGCTGGGCATGGTGGTGTGTGCCTGTAGTCCCAGCTACTTGGGAGGCTGAGGCAGGAGAATCACTTGAACCCAGGAGGTGGAGGTTGCAGTGAGCTGAGATCGCACCACTGCACTCCAGCCTGGTGACAGAGCGAGACTCTGTCTCAAAAAAAAAAAAAAAAAAAAAAAAAAAAAAAAAAAAAAAAAAGACATACTGAGACTGGGCAATTTATAAAAGAAAGGTTTAATGGACTTAACAGTTCTACGTGGCTGGGGAGGCCTCACAATCATGGCAGAAGGCAAGGAGGAGCAAGTCACATCTTACATGGATGGCAGCAGGCAAAGAGAGAGAATGAGAACCAAATGAAATGGGCTTCCCCTTATCAAACCATCAGATTGCATGAGACTTATTTGCTACCATGAGAATAGTATGGGAGAAACTGCCCCGTGAGTCAATTATCTCCCACCTTGTCCCTCCCACAACATGTGGGAATTATGGGAATACAATTCAAGATGAGATTTGGATGCAGACTTGGATCCAAACCATATCAGGCAGCGTCTGCCTGTCTGCCTGGCAGTCTCTGGAAGCTTCAGTTGCTGCTGTTTGTGGGCTGGGTGGCGGTTGCCTGTTTGGGATGGACTCTGGAATAGGAGTTTTGGCTCCTGAATGGGAGCCTGTGTTGGATAGGATTGTTCCTGGTGAGCTCTTAAAGGGATCATCTCCTGCAACTGGCTTTTGGAAGCTTTTCCCTTGGGTATAATGAGGGCCTTCATGGGTGGGTTTTAATATATAAGTCCTTGCTTCAGCCTTCTAGGCCCTCCACAACCAGGAACA
This sequence comes from Pan paniscus, assembly GCF_029289425.2. Classification (NCBI taxonomy): domain Eukaryota; kingdom Metazoa; phylum Chordata; class Mammalia; order Primates; family Hominidae; genus Pan; species Pan paniscus. The sequence goes on from NC_073259.2 coordinate 133,201,999, forward strand.
CCTTTGTGATGAGCCAGAGGCTCACATCTGTGGACCAGACTGAAGGGCAGTGGTCACTGAAGGGGCAGCATCCCCGTCTGTCCTCAGGATCTTGTACGAGATCCGTTGGAAAGACAGGAAAACCGAGGCTGGGAGCATGGAGTGACGGGTGCAGGGGCCGCTGGCTCTGCTCTCTGGGTTGTGCCTGGCGATGGGAAGCTTCCTCTCCTCCCTGCCCCTGCCAGACACACAGAGTTGCTTGGAACAAGTGTGTTCTGGGCAGTGGAAGATTATATAGTTGTAAACAGACATGAGGGAGCTCCTGGCATGCCAAGGAAGAGCTCCCAGGTGTGCTGTTAGGTGGAAAAGGCAAAGTGCGGGACACTGTGTCACAATGAACAAAATGGCATTAATAAATATGTGCCGGCATCAGCAAGAAAGATGTTCACAGGAAACTGCTAGGACTGGCTGCCTCTTGGGAGAACTGGGTACAGGACAGGGAGAGAGGATGGCTTTTCATAGTATCTGCTTCAGAGTTCGGGACCGTGCAAATATATTGCCTATTAAGCACCAAAATTAAAAGGTAATAGGGCATAGTGGGTGGGAGGGAGCGGGTCTGCTTGGGTGTTTTAGCCAGAAGCAGGGTCTTGTGCTGTCCCCTCAGCTGAGGCATTCCTGAAATCCGATCTTGAACGTGAGTCCCAGCTACAGTCTTGCTCTGTTGCCAGTGCCCCACCCCCACCACATCCCCCTCACCCCCCTGTTCCCTGTCCCCCATGAGGCTGGGCTAGCACCCGTCCTGGAAGGGTTAGGCCCTGGTCTTTTGCTCGTTGACTCTCTTCTCAGGAAGGGTCACTTCTCTTCTGCCTGAAGCTGGTGGGCCTCCGTGGTGCCCTTGATGTCCTGGGCACCGAGAGCTTGAGGGCAGACAGGAGTGTCAGGGTTTTCCTCTCCAGACTACGAGCCATGCTCAGCTCTTGGGGAAGAGGGACATGGGGGCATGGCTCATCACAGGGGAGCGGGGGGAACCCTCCAAAGTCTGCTTCTCCCAGGAAAGAAAATGGGGATCTGCTGGGGCTTCTTCCTGGCAGCGTCTGAGCAGCGCGTGGGCCAGGTACCAGATTCCTGGTACTGTATGCCTAACAGAGAGCACCCGCTCCCCCGTGTCTCCCCTGCAGGGCACCCTCATCCAGCATCTGAAGGAACACCTGCTGCACGGCAACATGACCAGCAGTGACATCCTCCTGTGCTACACCACGGTAAGGGCGTGCCCAGGCGCTGGCCTGTGCTTCACCATGGTAAGGGCTTCCCCGGGCGCCGGCCCGTGCTGCGCCGTGGTAGGGGCTTCTCTGGGGCGCTGCCTGTGCTGCACTGTGGTGAGGGCTTCCCCAGCGCATGGTGTCGAGTTGGGCCCGCTCCTCTGCCCACCCTGCCTCAGCAGCATGGAATCCACGCCATGAAACCAGAACTCAACTCAAGGTGTTGGAGGCCTTCCTGCCCTTGTTGAGCACTGAAAGACAGAAGGTTAGGACATGTTAAAGGAAGTGTATTTTACCCCAGAGGAGGAGAACTCAAAACATCAAGAGCTTCCACAGGATCTAGCTACAGGTCCTAGGTGATGCTTCTGTGCTGAGTTTTTTTTTTTTTTTTTTGAGATGAGGTCTAGCTGTGTCACCCAGGCTGGAGTGCAGTGACTGGATCTTGGCTCACTGCAACCTCCACCTCTTGGGTTCAAGCGATTCTTCTGCCTCAGCCTCCTGAGTAGCTGGGACTACAGGCGTGCGCCACCACGCCCAGCTAATTTTTTGTATTTTTAGTAGAGATGGGGTTTCACCATGTTGAGCAGGCTGGTCTTGAACTCCTGACCTTGTGGTCCGCCTGCCTCAGCCTCCCAAAGTGCTGGGATTACAGGCGTGAGCCACCGCCTCTGGCCTGCTGAGTCTTTATGCCAAGTGGAATGCAGCAGGCACATGCCTGACCTGTGAGGTCAATGCCCAGGGCCCTTCTGTGCCCCTTATGAGAGACTCCCCACAGATGCAGGAGGGAGGACAGCCCCCCCCACCAGTGACCTCACACAGGTGCAGGAGAGTATCAGACCCCCCACCCATGACCTCACATAGGTGCAGGAGACTGTCAGACCCCTGGGACTGCACACAGATGCAGGAGTGGGGACAGACCCCTGGGACTGCACACAGATGGAGGAGGGGGGGACAGACCCCTGGGATTACACAGAGATGCAGAAAGGGTCAGACCCCTGAGACCTCACACATACACCCGTGCAGGGGACAGACCCCTGGGATCTCACACAGGCTCAAGAGTGGTGACCTTGGGTGTGTTTTTGATGTGTGACTGTGGAGAGGCCCCTCCCTGCTCTCTGTGACCAGCTGTGAATTAATAAGGGGCTTGAGACAAATGATTCAGGTTTTTTTTTCTGCAGGGATTTGCTCTACAACCCACCCCTGTCCCCAATCCCTAACGTAGAATACCAGTGCCAGCCCCACCCCCACCATGGACCCTTGTGTGCTGGGTCCTTTCTCAAACATTTCAGGGCGGGAAGCCCGGGCAGCAGCATCAGTGCAGTGTCCTTACGGAGGTGCAGAAAGCTCCCAGCAGCTACGATGATGCAGGATTCGGCTGCCTCCCTGGGACATGGCAACTTAAAATGGGAGGGTCTTGTATTGAGAGGAAAGATACAATGGAAAGAACTCAAAAATTTGGAGCAGTTTTCTCAGAGGCATTTCATTTTTACTGGAAGGATCCTGCCCACTAAGAATCAGGCAGTTAGATTTTTCCTGGAGCAGCTTGACCCCACCTGTGTTCTTTTATTTTTATTTTATTTTATTTTTTTATTTTTTGAGACGGAGGCTCACTCTGTCACCCAGGCTGGAGTGCAGTGGCGCGATCTTGGCTCTCTGCAAGCTCCGCCTCCCAGGTTCACGCCATTCTCCTGCCTCAGCCTCCCGAGTAGCTGGGACTACAGGCGCCGGCCCCCACGCCTGGCTAATTTTTTTTGTATTTTTAGTAGAGATGGGGTTTCACTGTGTTGGCCAGGATGGTCTCGATGTCCTGACCTCATGATCCGCCTGCCTCGGCCTCCCAAAGTGCTGGGATTACAGGCGTGAGCCCCTGCGCCCAGCCTCCCGACCTGCGTTCTAACAGCAGCCTTGGTGGCAGTTGTTTCATGTCCTGCAGCCCTGGGCCCAGCCTATACTGTGACCCACCCTCCCTCCCTTCCTTCCCCTTCCTTTCCCTCCCTTCCCTTCCCTACCTCTCCCTTCCTTTCCCGTTTTCCCTTTGCCTTTTGCCCCCTTTTTCCCTTTGCCTTTCTTGTTTTCTTTTGACAGTCTCACTCTGTTGCTCAGGCTAGAGTGCAGTGGTGATCATGGCTCACTGCAGCCTCCAACTCTTGGGCTCAAGTAATCCTTCCACCTCAGCCTCCAAGTAGCTGAGACCACAGGTGCACTCCACCATGCCTGGCTAATTAAAATAATTTTTTTTCTGGAGTCCAGGCACGGTGGCTCATGCCTGTAATCCCAACACTTTGGGAGGATGAGGTAGGTGGATCACTTGAGGTCAGGAGTTTGGGACCAGCCTGGCCAACATGGAAAAACCCTGTCTCTACTAAAAATACAAAAAAGTTAGCCGGGTGTGGTGGTGGGCACCTGTAATCCCAGCTACTTGGGAGACTGGGGTGAGAGGATCACTTGAACCCAGGAGGCAGAGGTTGCAGTGAGCCGAGATTGTGCCACTGCACTACAGCCTAGGTGACACAGTGAGACTCCGTCTCAAAAAAAAAAAAAAATGTTTCTCCATAGAGACCAGGTCTCACTGTGTTACCCAGGCTGGTCTCAACCTCTTGAGCTCAAGTGATCTTCCCACCTTGCCCTCCAAAATGCTGGGATGACAGGTGTGAGCCACCAGGCCTTGATTCAGCTTTTAGCAGCTTTATTGGACAATAAGGTGGCCAGGAATGCTATGCTGCTCGGGGCTTCCAGGCACTGGTTTCCTCTTTGGGGAACAGTTCCTCAATAAAAGAAATTGAACGAGTACATTAAGACCTGTTCAGAAAGCAGCTCAATGGCTAGGTGTGATGGCTTATGCCTGTAATACCAGCACTTTGTGAGGCTGAGGCAGGAGGATCCCTTGAGGCCAGGAGTTCAAGATTAGCCTGGACAACAAAGTGAGACCTCCTCTACAAAAAATAAAAAAATTAGCTGGGCGTGGTGGCTCACATCTGTGGTCCCAGCTACATGGGAGGCTGAGGCAGGAGGATTACTTGAGGTTAGGAGGTCGAGGCTGCAGTGAGCTCTGATTGTGCCACGGCACTCCAGCCTGCGTGACAGAGTGAGACCTTGTCTCAGGGGAAAAAAAAAAAAAAAGAAGAAAGCACCTCAACTAAATGGAGACCTTTGGCTGTGTCCTTGTGCCCTCTGCCTTTGTGCGTTGGGAGTAGGTGTGGGTGGGCCTTCCAGGGGACGCTGGTTTTGGGTCACTGTAGCCCGCATGATTTGGGGACAGCACTAGGCTGTGGCGGGCGGGAGGCAGGTTCCCGACACCATTCATCATGGATGAACAATGTCTTGGGGATGGTTCCGTGTCAGTCCAGACCTCATTCTGTTTCATGACTGTGCAATGGCAGCTGTCATACTGCTGGGGGTCAGGTGCTGTTCAGAACGCCTCATGTGGGTTCAGTGACTGTGTAGGAGTGTCAGTAGCAAGTGTGCACCTCCTGTGGCCTTGCTTGTGTCGATAACACCTACATTGCTTTGTCTCTGTCACCAGCAAGGGTGCAACAGACGTTCTGTGACGCATCTTCATGCACATGTGTGAATATGTCTGTGTGATCCATTCTTAGATGTGGAGTTGCTGGGCCAGAGTGTCCTGCATTTGAAATGGGCAGTTAGCACCAACCTGTGGCTCCATCTTAGGTGGTTTCCCAGGGACACAGGAAGCTGAGGGGGCAGCGCTAGGGGGAGCTGCCTAGCGCCCGCTGAAGCCGCACCCCTCCTGTCTTTGCAGGTCGGCTGGATGATGTGGAACTGGATGGTGTCCCTTCTGGCCACAGGAGCGGCCATGGTCTTGTACGATGGCTCCCCCCTGGTGCCCACGCCCAATGTGCTCTGGGACCTGGTTGACAGGATAGGGTAGGTACCAAGATGCTGTGCTCAAAGCAAGGGACAGGCAGCACCAGGAAGGCTCCTTGGGATCAGATGCAGAGCCGTGCCTGCCTTCTACCGTGGTCGGGGCGTCTCTGGCATGCTCTGCCTTTGTGGACGCCCCCTCTCCAAGAGGAGGGCATGGGAGGTGCCAGAAGCAGAAGGTGAAACTGTTAGGAAGGGAGGGACACCAAGGGCCAGGGCTCTTCCCTCCAGAGTGAGGGCTGAGAAAAATCCTACGGGTAGTGTGCAATCTCATTTCTTTTAAGAATCTATTTCTATTTTTAAGATTATTTTTTAGTAAAAATTGTATGTATCGTAAGGCACGTGGCATGATATTTTGCTGTGTATACATGTAGTGAAATGAGTACTGCAGTCAGGCAGATTCGCATTTGCATCTCCTCACACAGTTACCTGTTTGTTTTTAGCAAGGAGAGCACCTGAAATGGACTCTCTTAGCAAAGTTCCAGCACTTATTACATAGGACGGCGTTGTCAGCTGCAGTCATCGTACTGTGCATTCATCTTATTTCTCTACTTGTGGCATTTCCCAGCAAAAGGAGGAAAACCGAGGGTCGCCTAGAGTCCTGTTTCACACAGGTTCTGCAGACTCAGGAGTGAGATAGTATTCATCCATTTTCCTACTGCTATGAAGAAATGTCTAACAGTGGGTAATTTATAAAGAAAAAGAGGTTGAATGGACTCAGAGTTTCACATGACTGGGGAGGCCTCACAATCATGATGGAAAGTGAATGAGGAGCAAAGGCACGTCTTATATGGCAACAGGCAAGAGAGCGTGTGCAGGAGAACTGTCCTTTATAAAACCATCAGATCTTGTGAGACTTATTCACTATCGAGAGAACAACTCGGGAAAAACCTGCCTCCATGATTCAATTACCTCCCACTGGGTCCCTCCTACGACACATGGGGATTATAGGAGCTACAGTTAAAGATGAGATTTGGGTGGGGACAGCTAAAACATATCAGAGATGAAGTGAGGTGAAGGCTGAACGCACAGGGGAGGTGTGTGGATAAGTTCATGAGGGGTGGGTGCAGAACCTGTGACTGGGGGGCTGCGTGGTGTTTGGATTTCCTGCCACCTTTCTCCTGAGCCCATTGGCAGGAGGAGAACCCTGTTTGTTCCTAGCCGTCCCTTGGGGCTGGTGGCCACCTGTCTTCTAGGGTCTTCCTCACCTCATCATAACTGCACTGAGTGCTTCCTGGGGCCCCTGGAGGTGGTCACTTACTTCCTGTGGCCCTGGCTGGATGGTAGACAGGAATCCCATGAGCACAGGCAGGAGCCAGTTGGGTACCCTCCTGGTGCCTGAGAATTATGCAAATGGGGATAGGTATAGTGGTCCCTGCTCCCCCCCGACCCCAACTCCTTCTCATCATCATCATTAGAAGGCATCATGAGATCCAGTCTCGTCAGCACTTTGCTGATGAATTAATCACAACTGGCTGGCGTGTTCTGGACAGTGTGGTCTTGGTCACCCTTGGCCTAATGACAGTGTTTCCAGAGATAAGAATATAGAAGTTGCCAGAGCTCCAGGGGCCCAGAAACAACCATGCTCTGTCCTAATTACATCTGAATCTGTTCATGGGGGAAACAGGAGCCACTCATGTTTTTAAATCCTTGGCCATTAAACATTTTAAATATAACTTGGCCTGGGTAATATTTAAATCCTGACATTTGGCTCACAATCTTAGTGAGGAAGGCTATTTCCTAATGAGATTGTTTCCAGCAAAAGGTTAATCAAATCCCTGGGAACTTCAGATGGCTTTAGAATCTTTACCCTTTTACCCTTAAGCCAGGCTCCAGGTGGAGGAACTTTTATTGGTGTGTCGGGGAGGCAGGCACTGGGTCGGGGGTTACTGGAGGAGGGGTGGAGAGGGAAATGTACATCAGTGAGGCCCGGTGCTAATGAGATCCAGGGATGAAGCATCCCAGGGAGACCGTGCTCTGTGTGTGCATGGGTGTGAGTCTGCGTGTGTGCACAAAAGTGTATGTGAAAGTGTGTGCGCGTGCATGGAGCGTGATCTTGTGAAAGGGAGCGTGGGAGTGCGTATATGCATGAGTGTATGTGCACCTACATGTGTGAGTGCAAGTGAGTGCATGGATGTGTGTGCATGTATAGGTGTCGGGTGTGTGTGCGTGTGCATGCAGCTGTGAATGCTGTACATGTGGATGCATGTGTGCCTTGTGTATGTGTGCATGTACCTGTGTACACGCGTACATGTGCGAGTGTTCACAGCATGGTGGCTGGTTCCGTGCCGTAATCACGGGCCCTGGGTTGGCCAGAGCGCTGAGGCTGATTGAGGTGTGGTCGTGCTGTCGCAGGGCTCCCTCTGGATGTGGCCATCGCCCCGCCTGAGAGAGCCTCCTGCGCCGTTTGGCGAGGCAGGTGTGACTCGGCACCCTGGCAGGGGCTGCGGGTGAGGAGCTTTCGGAAGAATGCAGGCTTTAAACCACTACACTGGTCGCCACCAGCAGTGAGAGGGAGCGGGTGCTGGGCGGGGCAGGACACTTCAGCTCAGTTCTGTCCACCTCCTGGAAACTGAATGTTGTGTAACAGTTGAAAGCAGTCATGGCAAACCCTGTTTTGTGGCAAGAGGCATGCGGGGCAGGCACAGTCCTCGTGATGCTGTCTCAGTGCCTCTGATTAAAACCCACATCTGTTAGTAAATGAGGGGTGAGATCTCTGTTGATTACCAGCATGTCAGCTCTCAGCCTTATTGACACATTCGATCAAAGAGCATTTATTTTGTAGGCACAGACAAGATAATTTGAAAAGATGAATTTTCTTCTTCACAGGGGTGTGTTTCTGGGTTCTAGTGAGGGGACTATTCTGGATAGAATTAGGGCCAGTACCCCGGGGACTTTGTCCAGTTTGCTAGTAGTGGGGCAGGTGTGGACGTTGTCTGGGTTGCCCAGTTTTGCCCGTCTCTGAATGGGACCATTGTCTAAGATGGTTCTAGAGGGCAGGGGCCCCGTGGGCGAGCAGGCTTGTCCTTCTAAGGAAGTGCATGGGTTGGGTAGCACTTTGTCGGGATCTGCACCCCGTGTGTGCTGGACTACGTGCTCTGAGCCAAGCTCCCTGCTGGGTCCTGGGGGTCACTTGAATCCTGGAGGCAGATGTTGCAGTGAACTGAGATCACCCCACTGTACTCCAGCCTGAGTGACACAGAGAGACTCCATCTCAAAAAAAAAAAGGCAGTGTAGCGCCTGAGTGAAGAGAGCATTGCCAGGGCGGGGGTAGGGGCAGAAGCTGAGAGACTCAGGTTGCTGGAGCCCACAGGCGCAGTGGCGACCCTGGAGGGGCTGCCTGTGGGCTGATCCACACTTCCCTCCGCACAGGGCTCCAGGCAGTCTCGGGCACCGGGTCCCAACGGTTTAGGGACCTGAGACTGTCTCACGCTTTGGTGCAGCGACCCCTACAGTACTTGCTAGAAATAAGACGTGGCATGAGTGCCCGCAGGTGGGCTCCCGTGCTTCCAAGAGCTGAATGGTGTTGCATTTCCTAACCATCTTACCTGCACCCTGGAGATAGATGGGGGACTTTGCCGTTTCTTCAGACAAGCAGGACTGTGACTCACAGGCCGGAGAGCATCACCTCTGAGTGCTGGCGGAGCCTCACCAAGATCAGGGTTTGCAGAGTCTTGCCTGCACTTGGACGCGCTGTAGACCCACAGAGAGCCTTCGAGTTTTCTGGGGGTGGGCAGTGGGGGGATTGCACAAAACCCGTGTGTTGTTTGGGCGTGGCTGTTGATTGGAGAGCTTTGTACCTGTAGCTGGAGGTGGTCACTGCTGCTCAGGGCCGGGTGATCACCATTAGAGTCATGAGGTCTCCATCCTCTGTTAGTGATACTTGCAAAGGAAGTGACACCTTAGTCCTTGGCTATGATGTTGAAGTAGTTAATCAAACTCTGAGTTTATGAAAGAAGCATGGGGGATGGTGGGAGGAGCTAGTCTCCCTCCCCCAAAACTCCAGCCATCTCTAGGGTACAGTGGTGGCTTTGTTGGTGGCAGGGTGGGTCTGGGGAAGTAAGAGAACGAAGGTGTGGGAGGTGGAAGGACCATGGTAACCCGCCTCCTTGCGTGGAGGGAGACCTACCCTGCCATTGCCTTAGCCACGCCCAGCCCAGCCAGCCCTGAATTCCGGGATGTTCTGTGCCATGTTGCCTCGTGGCTTCAGACAGCGAATGCTATGACGGTCTTCCGTGGGATGAGTCTCTCCACCGAATGTGCAGGACTGAGGTTCTACTGCCCAGAGTGACCCAGAAGAGTCTGAATCTCACAGCCTCCTCTAGGCCCCGAAGAGAACAATGTTCTTTAGTTGGGCCGACTGAGTTTACATGTGAAGGGCCGCCTGGCTGGAGGAAAAGCTGAGGAAGGAAATAGCATATTAGACAGGGCTGCCCTTGAAAGCACAGTGAGGTATATTCAGCAGCGTGTGTTGTTCTGTGAGCACAAATGCATAGAACGCTGGATTCTGAACGTTCAAGAAGAGCTGGACTTTTCTAAGTTTCATAAAAATGTGATCTTGTTTAAGAAAAGGGGATGGGTGGAGAGTTTCAAGTATGGCACATGTTTTCACAAATAAAGAATTCTCCCAGCACTTTGGGAGGCCAAAGCAGGAGGAGCACTTGAGCCCAGGAGTTCAAGACCAGCCTGGCAACATAGCAAGACCCTGTCTCTCAGCTGGGCATGGTGGCATACACCAGTAGCTCTAGCTACTTGGGAGGCTGAGGTGGGAAAATCACTTGGGCCCAGGAGTTGGAGACTGCAGTGAGCTGTGATTGCACGACTGCATTCCAGCTTGGGGCAACAGAAGGAGACCCTGTCTAAAAAAAAAATAATAATAATTCTGTAGCCTTCTCTTCATTGGTGAATGAATGTGTGAGGATAGAATTTGAGGGGACTTGATTTTTATGGCCTCCTTTGGTCCCCCAAGATACAATACTCTGCAGTTGGGAAGATAATGGGTTCGGGTGAGCGACTGTTTTATGTGACGCCTCGTGGTAAAGGGAGCTGGCCCTGCGTGCTGAAATCAGTGTAAAGAGCAGTCAGGTGCACCGGTGAGGAAGTCAGGTGCCGTGACTCAGACTCGAGTAAACACGAAGTATGAGTTCAACCCAGAAAACTGCTCTCTCTTGGGTTTTGCAAACTTGTCAGAAATAAATCACTAACTTTAGAAAGCTTTGGTGCAAGAGCCTTGAAGAGTTTCTGGTGTTTTCTTTCCCGCCTGCACCCTAGCATCACTGTCCTGGTAACTGGGGCCAAGTGGCTGTCAGTGCTGGAAGAGAAGGCCATGAAGCCGGGTGAGTGTGCCTCTTCAGTACTCATTCCCTGTACTGCCAATCAAGGAAATTAAATCCATCCTATTACCTGCTTGTGAGTGAGGCTTCAGGCACTGGGTTTAGTTTTAATCTTTTGGTGACTCTGCACCCCAGTGGAAACCCACAGTCTCCAGATGCTCCACACGATCCTGTCCACTGGCTCCCCACTGAAAGCCCAGAGCTACGAGTATGTCTACAGGTGCATCAAGAGCAGCATCCTCCTGGGCTCCATCTCAGGTATGGCCCCGGTGGGGACAGTCCTTCCAGCCATCCCCGCCGGCCCCATAAGTATGCACACCTCTGCCCAGTGCTTGGATTCATCCCAAGGACACGGTCCGCTGGGCAGCCAATACGCACAGTCCCTTCTCATGATCTGAGGCAGTGATGTTCCACAAAGTCACTGCGAACACGGAACCCATACGGAACCCTTGCTCCTGGGGGAAATAGATTTATGTACACACACACACCTCTCACATCGATTATAGTCTTAAAATCCAAAACAATACATCTTGGTAGATTCTACATTTTTTATCTTGCAAGAGAGAAAATGCAGTTCAGAAGCATTCAGTGACTTGCCCAAGGCTGTCCCACCGTCAGGTGCTAGAGCTGGGATGCCACGCCCGGGAAGACAGCACCCTGCCCCACCCTGCCCTGGGCTCCTGTGTGTGAGAGCAAGGCAGGGAGGCTGTGTCGCCTTGTGTGACCTCAGTGGGAATGTGCCTGGGTGACTTAGGGTTTTGACTGCTCTGCAGTGTCTGAGAGTGACCACAAAAGCTCCAGAGTATAGATCTGGAGGTGTAACATACCTTTTAGTGAGTAGGCAAATTCCCCAAAATAGAATCTGCAAATAGTGAGAATCCACTGTATGGAAGGACAAATATTGCCACATTGTTTATATAAGTAAAAAATAGACACTACCTATATGCCCAGCAGAAGGAAATTGATTGAATAATTTAGGGTACAGTCTTAATTTATGCAGCCATTAGAAGTGCATGAAATACACTGATGGACATTGAAACATGGCCATCATGAGTGAAAAAATCAGATTGCAGAATTACAAGGTGCGGTCATTTTTGCAGGTGGAAAACAGGTATATATGGATGTGTACATGCACACTCATGTATGTATATATATGGGTGTATTATATGTGGATTCCAAGTGAATTTTTTTTTTTTTTTTTTTTGAGGTAGAGTCTTGCTCTGTCACCCAGGCTGGAGTGCAGTGGGTGCGATCTCAGCTCACTGCAACCTCTAACTTCTGGGTTCAAGCAGTTCTTGTGCCTCAGCCTCCCAAGTGGCTAAGATCACAGGCATGTGCCACCACGCCCAGCTAATTTTTCTATATTTTTAGTAGAGATGAGATTTCACCGTGTTGGTCAGGCTGGTCTCGAGCTCCTGACCTCAGGTGATCCACCCACCTTGGCCTCCCGAAATGCTGGGATTACAGGTGTGAGCCACTGTGTCTGGCCCCCAAGTGCATTTTTTCTCATAACTTTTTTCTTAACATAAAGTTGTGCTTTAGAAAATGGTTCATGCACGTGGTAAAAAGTTCAGAGTCCACAAAGGTGTCCTCATGGCTGCGGTCCCCCTTCCCCAAGGAAGCCGACGTCGTTCCCTTCAGAGATGTTCTGTGCATAGGTGAGCGTGTGTGCTTGAGTGTGTGTGAGTGTGTGTAAATGGGGCGAGAGCACCCCATTTTTACACAGATGTAGTTTAGGGTACACACCTCAATTCCCCTTCACGTGACTTAAGAGTTGATTCCATTGCTGCCCATAGAAATCTTTGGGTCAGTTTTTTTTTTTTTTTTAAAGACAGGGTTTTGCTCTGTTGCCCAGCCTGGAGTGCACAGTGACACGATCATGGCTTACTGCAGCCTCCACCTCCCGGGCTCAAGTGATCCTCCCACCTCAGCCTCCTGAGTAGCTAGGAGCACAGGTGCACGCCACCACGCTCAGTTATGTGTTTTTATTTTTTGTAGAGACGGGGTTCCACCATGTTGCCCAGACTGTTCTTGAACTCCTAACCTCAAGTGATTCTCCCACCTTGGCCTCCCAAAATGATGGGATTACAGGCGTGAGCCACCGTGCCTGGCCTGGGTCACTTTTATTTTATTTTTACATATTTGTAGTTCTGATTTTTCTCCTTGTGATTTAAAAACATACTCTCAAAGCACCTCTTTAAGAGGTGCCATTTATACAAAATTAGCTGGGCATGGTGGCACATGCCTGTAATCCCAGCTACTAGGGAGGCTGAGGCAGGAGAATCGCTTGAACCTGGGAGGTGGAAGTTGCAGTGAGCCGAGATCGTGCCATTGCACTCCAGCCTGGGCAACAAGAGTGAAACTCCGTCTAAAAAAAAAAAGGTGCCATTTGCCCGAAGCCTGAGGCCGACCCCTCAGCCTTCCTCCCCACCGTTGGTTCCTCGGCCTGAGGTGGGGGGTCTGAGCCATTCCCACCAGCAGAGTGAGCAGCAGGAAGGAGGTCAGGAGCCCTGCTCAACCTTGATGGTGGCAGAAACGAACGTGACTCACTCATTTTCGTGGGACACATCAGTCAGTGACATGAAATGGCAGAGAAGACATCACATTTTATTCTCTGCCTGAAGGAAGAAATAAAATCACACTCCACGATCTTGCAGCTGGGAACTTTTTGTTTTGTTTGTTTGTTTGTTTTGACAGAATCTTGCTCTGTCGCCCAGGCTGGAGTGCAGTGGCACAATCTTGGCTCACTGCAACCTCCGCCTCCCGGGTTCAAGCGATTCTTGTGCCTCAGCCTCCTGAGTAGCTGGGATTACAGGCACATGCCAGCACGCCTGGCTAATTTTTTTGTATTTTTAGTAGAGATGGGGTCTCACCATGTCACCTAGGCTTGTCTCGAACTCCTGAGCTCAGGCAATCTGCCCACCTTGGCCTCCCAAAGTGCTAGGATTATAGACGTCAGCCACCTCGCCCAGCCACATTTCTGTTTTTCCAACCATTAAGTCCACATAAACCATGGCACTCGAGCCTTCCCATGTGATGGGTCCGTCTAGGCAGTGCCTGCCAGGTATGTATCACAGGCAAAGCTTCCATTTTCTGCGATCCTGAGTCTTGAATTTCAGCATGACCACAGGAGGTCATTTACTTAGTGGATCCTCTGGCAGGAAGGCTCGGCTAAAACGTCAATCACCAGATGTGGGGGGTTCATTCTAATTTCCATATCACCTCTCCCACTGCTCCCTGAAGAGAAGCCCCACCTGTCTGGGATGTTGCAGTGTTTGTCTGGGAGAGTAGATATTTGTCCTCTTGGCACCTTCTCCTTTGTTGCTCACTAATTTAACACAATTTGTCTTGGGCTTCTGAATTTTGAGTCTCCCTTTGCCATTGCTTGCAGGAGGCACCGACATCATCTCCTGCTTCATGGGCCACAATTTTTCTCTTCCTGTGTATAAAGGGGAGATTCAGGCCCGGAACCTGGGCATGGCCGTGGAAGCGTGGAACGAGGAAGGTGATGGCTCCACCAACTGTTTCTTTCTGTGATTAGGCGTGAGTTGGGAGCGTGGGAGCGTTCGGATGTGTAACTTTGCTTGGACATAGTTCTCCAAAACAGCGCTCGGAGGGGAGGCCCCTGTCACTTGCAGTGTGATGTCCTTTCCCTCCAGCTTGGTTTAACACCCGCCGGGCTTCTGGTCCCTAGCCTCTGAGAGGTCAGGGTCGAGCTGGAGGACAGGTGGAGAGATGTGTGCTCGGGAACAGTGGGCAGGTGGGTGGTCGTTGCCCTGCATCTGAACCCTGGTGCTGGATACACAGGCAGCAGCCAGCTCTGAGCTTCTGAGAACCTGGTCATTGAAGGGATAGTCTCCCGCTATGCTGGGCCTGGCAGCTAGAAATCCAGCTGTGCTAGGAGGGGTGAGCAGGGCTCAGTGCACCTGCTCTGCAGAGCAATGTGGGAGGAGTCAGTGAAGCTGAAGATGCATACGTGCCCTGTGATCTGGGAATGCCACTCCCAGAAGACTTACTTGTGATCCATGCAAGAATGTTTGTAGCGCCCCGTGATTTGTAATGGAAAACAAAATTGGGAACAATAGAAATGTCCATCTTTGAGAGGAAGAAACTCTGTGATCACATGTGGAGAATGACCAAGTGGTGAATACGAATGAACCAGAGCGAGACCTAGTAGCCCGAACGAGCCCAGATGTCATGCTGAGTGAGCACAGGAAGATGCGGGACACATAGAAGGACAGCGTGTATGTGTTCAAAGGCATGCAGAGTGACGACATATGCTATTTAAGGATGCGTGTGGATGGAGCAGAAATGTTAACACACATGGGAATAACAAATCACTACGTCCGAGACAGCGATTTTGGGGAGCACACAGGGAGAGGACTTCATCTTGGAGGAGCGCATTATTAGGCTGCCGTGACAGGTGTGTGGGCGTGGACCATCTCTGTACCTTTGCATATGTCTGGAATATCGCATAATAAGTAATAGCTTAAGAAAGAGAGAGAGACAGCCAGGGTGTGTGGCTGTGGTGTGTGTTGGGCTTATTTTTAATTCTCCCATACCAGGAAAGGCGGTCTGGGGAGAGAGCGGCGAGCTGGTGTGTACTAAGCCGATCCCTTGCCAGCCCACACACTTCTGGAACGATGAGAACGGCAACAAGTACAGGAAGGCGTATTTCTCCAAATTCCCAGGTCGGTTGGAGAGATGCAGACAGAGCTGGCCAGCCTCTGCCTTGGCTGGGCCTTCTGTGTCTAATTCTGTACCATCGTGCCCCTCCCCTCTTCCTTCCCCCACCAGGGCTTGGAGAAGCTGCTTATAGTTCATTCCGCCAGTGGGGGGATAATGAATTTTTGATCAATATCTTGTTGTCTTCAGCTTGAAGCTATCGTGTGCAACTGCAATCTGGTTTAGTTGAATCTCAGCCACCTCTGCCCAGAGCCTCTTGGCCCCAGCCCCTGCTGCTGGGAGCTGGCACGAGCCTCTGGTTTGCATGTGGGAGGGTGGAGGGTGCAGGGCTGAAACAGGGTGATGCCTGCCTGTTCACGAGGAGTGGCATGTGGAAGTGGCGTCTGGCTCGGGTCTCTTCCTTCGTGTCTCTCACCATCATCCAGTCCTCATGGAGATGCTGGAGGAAGAGCGCTTTTGCGGTGGAAGCATTTACAACCCGACACGTCACTCTCACATAGACTGACACCCTTGGGTGTCGTCTTTTGAGTGGTGCCTTGCCCCAAAGCAGGGAAGTCTTTTATTTAAAGCTCTGATCCCTGCCTCCCTCTAATCTTATTTCATAAGCAGTCTTGAGTTATTGCTGCTATATAATTCATCGTTTAGCAAGCCTTCTGTTCCAGAGTTATTTATACTCAGTACTTGCTTTCTGCAGTCTCTCAAAAGGTAATCTGGTTTAGCACAGACCACGTATGGAGAATCAGAAAGCGGTAAGTGGTAGGATTTGCCAGGTATCCTTCCTGCCTTGCGTGTTTGCGTTTCACCGTTAAAGCCATTGTGCCTGGAATAGTGCCTTCCTGCAGCAGCGTGGGGCATCCCCCCAGGGGTGGCTCAGCCTCCACTGCATACCTGCTGCACCTATGCCCCACCTTGGCTCCTGCCGTGAGCAGCTGTGCAGACAGACGAATGCAGAAAAGCAAGAGTGGATGTACAGAAACACTCATCAGATGACCCTGAAGAGGAGGGTAGGGCCTCCTGCCTTGGGAGGAGAGGCCAAAAGGATTAGAATCTCAGCTTGAGGATCCATCCAAGAAATGATGGCCCTTCATCTTCTGTAACATTGCTCTTTGAAAACTCTCTTTTCTGTCACTTTATTTGTCACATGTGCAAGGGTTCATGTGATAGATGTCTCTCAGGATTAATTTCAGAATAATCTTTTTTTGAAACTGATATTCCTTCTTGGAGAAGACAAGTACTTTGTGATGTGTTATATTTCCATTTTTGCCTTGGCTGCCAGGAAACTCAGAGCTGAAATAATTGCTTTGTTTTTGTAGTCCCCTTACCTTTAGGGTAAGATTTTGCTTCTCTTTGAATAATCCTATCATGAAGTCAGTTTTAAAGGTAGCTTCCTCCAATACTTCCTGAGTGTAGGTGAGAGATATGAATAAATATGGAAAGACAAAGGCAGATCAGATAATGAGATCTGAAGCTGTTTATCATGGACAGGGTGAACATAGGCTGCACTTAGACCCTTCCTCAAGCACCAGCGCTGAGAGATTCTTGGGCTGTATAGGAAATGGCGTGATGGCAAAACCAAGCAACAAGAGCAAGCCTTCCTTCACAACTCGGAGTGGGTTTTTGGACGTCGTTACCTTAAAAAATGATGCCAGGTGAAAATGTAAACAGGCCATGTGCTGGTATGGAAAGATACCCAGGATGTTAGTAAGTGAAAATGAGAGTTTAAGAACAGAGGACATAGCATCCCTTTGGTGTAAATTTTAATTTTTTTATTTTAGAGACAAGGTCTCCGTCTGGCCCCAGGCTGGAGTGCAGTGGTGTGATCTCCACCCACTGCAGCCTTGATCTCCAGGGCTCAAAGGATCCTCCCGCCTCAGCCTCCTAAGTAGCTGGGACTACAGGTGTGTGCTACCATGCCTGGTTAATTTTTGTATTTTTTGTAGAGATGAGGTCTCTCTATGTTGACCAGGCTGGTCTCGAACTCTTGAGCTCAAGCAATCCTTCTGCCTCAGCCTCCTCAAGTGCCAGGATTACTAGCATGAGCCACCACACCCGGCCTTGTGTAAATTTTAAAAAGGAAGTACATATGTGTGATTGTGTGAATAAATGAATAATGAGTATGAATAAGGGGTTATATGAGTGGTGAGATTATGAGCCCATTTTGGTTTTCTTTATGGCTTTTTATTTTTATTTTTTGACACGGTATCTCGCTCTGTTGCCCAGGCTGGGGTGCAGTGGCATGATCTCAGCTTCTCCTGCCTCAGCCTCCTGAGTAGCTGGGATTACAGGCGCGCACCACCACGCCCAGCTAATTTTTGTATTTTTAGCGGAGACGGTGTTTCACCATGTTAGCCAGGCTGGTCTCAAACTCCTGATCTTGTGATCCACCCACCTCGGCCTCCCAAAGTGCTGGGATTACAGGCGTGAGCCACCAGGCCTGACCACTTTTTATTATTTTTAAAAACTTAAAATTTTAAAAGAAAGTAAAAGCAGACTTAAGATTTAGGTAATTGCAGATGCCACATTCCAAACAGGCCTGGTCTGCTATCGGCAGTCACCTGTTCCCACCGTATTTCCACTTTCGCCTCAGCCCCCAGGAGACTCGAAGCTTAAGTCAGTGCCTTGAAGAATGAGAATGATCTAAATCTGTTCAGTCTGCTGTAGAAAGGAAGACATCGTTTCTGCGGCTTCGTTTTGCCATCAGGCCACTTCCTCTGTGGTGCCCTGGAGCCAGCCACTAGTGGATTGCTCCTCTCAGCCTGGCTTTGCAAGGGATCAAAGTGTGTCAGGGGGAAGTTTTCACAAAAAACATTTCTTCAGAGTGGATTTACATCCTCCTTTTTCTCTGCATTTCCGGGGTCTCAGTAATTAGGGCACAGTACTACAGATGGCCCAGAAAACCCAGAAATTTCTCGTCCGATTAAAGGGAGATCTGACTCCAGGCAAACAAGACTGTATGTTGTTGCTGGCACCGAAGTTCCAGAATGAGGCAGGATTCCCAGGTGAGCGGCACAGGCTTGCAGCTCTCATCTTCCAGGGCTGCCATTCATAGACTCAGTTTGCTGAGTAGCCATACAGGCGTGCTCCTGCAGAAGCCAGGCACATCCATTGCAAGCCTAGGAGTGGATTTTTTTTTTCCTTATTTGTGTATGTGAATCTTTTAAAAGTCCAATGAGAAAAGAATTGGTTTCATTCTCTAGCTTGGGGAGGCGGGAGGAAAGACCTGAAGACCTGCAGTTCTCTTTTTTTGCATCGGAATAAGTAGCTTTGGGCTCATTTCATTCTCTTCAGCTGCCTCCCAGGGACCATGCACTCCTGTACACAGTCCCCTTGGCCTTCGTCCCCATAGAAGGCTTGGTGGTGGCTTGTGGCAGTGTCTGCTTCATGATGTCACATAAACGCGTGAGTAGACTAGGTAGCTGTTGAGTCATAAGCTGTTTGGGTTAGCTCTTGCCACAGAGTGGAGAAGTGCTGGAGAAGTGTCTCGAGATTTGGGAGGGAGGAGATGCCTTCTGAGGCTGCCGCCCGTCAGTGAAGACACAGAAGCTGGCTTCTTTACTGTTTTCCCTTCCCGGATCGCAGGAAATCTTCGGGGCGTTATTGCAGGAGGCCAGCCTGCTGCTGAGGCAGATGACTTCTGGCATTACAAAGCAGCAGAGATGCGCTTTTGATTACGGCCAGCCAGTTCCCCTCAGTGTGGCTGATCAAGGGCTGGGGGTGGTGTCAGCAGGAGGAGGCCCCCAGCTGGTTAACTGCTCCCTTGGTGACTCTCTCGGTTGTGTGGCTTCTCTTCACTGTTTGGCGCCTGGGTGGAGGATGTGGCCAAGGAACCTCTCTCCTTAGAGGCGGCATCCAAACCTGGGATTTGACCCCTTTGGTCCATCAGCTTCATGGTGCCACCCCAGCGTGCAGGCCTTCTCTGAACAGCTGCACATGAGGCCACTCACGTGGCCTGCTGACACTGTTGCTGTCATCCCTGGCTCTTTCCTCTTCCCCGTCTCCTCATCCCCTGGGTTTTAGCTGCTAATCGGCTCTCTGTCCATGTGGCTAATGTTTTGGTTCAAGCCTACATGACTCGGACTGGTGCAGTAGCCTCCTTCCTGGTCACGAGCACGTGTATTCCATTCCAAGATCTGGCCCCAACCTCTGCACACCCTGTGCCCTCCACTGCCCCTGGCCACTCTTGCTTCCCAAGACATGGCTTATTCTTTCCTGTGCTACACTCAGGGTTGTCTCCAGACACTCCTGTTGACCCCCAGTGGCCTGGCCGAGCTTGGTCCTGCCCTCTGTGAATTCCCGGGTCCTTGCTGGTGCCTGAGGAGCTGCGTTCCTCCTCGCCGGCGGTGTCAGAGCTGCCCGGGCAGCAGCCCTGCTAGAGGGCATGTTCCTTGGGGCAGGAACTGTCTGGCTCCCTCTGGCCCCCAGCCCCATGCCAGACCTGCCTCTGCGCCCCAGTGATGTCCGCGGACCTACACCCAGCGTCTGTCCAGGCAGCCTGTCGTGGCCCCTTCTCCTCGGGATGACCGGGCACCTCTGCTGTCTTTGCAGGTATCTGGGCTCATGGCGACTACTGCAGAATCAACCCCAAGACTGGGGGCATCATCATGCTTGGCCGGAGGTAAGGGCTGCAGAGTCAGCTTCTCTTTCCTGGAGCCCCACCTTCCAGAGGCATGGGGGTGGGAGAGGAGGTGCTTTCTATAAAAGTCAGTGACCCCCTTCCTGGGCACCCCACTCCACTCCAGCACCAGGGTGTCCACACCACCCACACCTCTGCTGGTGTCTGGAACCCCCCAGCCCCCACCGGCTGGTGCGCCATGTTTCCCCACCCCTGTGCCCGTGCACACACCATCCCTGGGCCTGAAGACCCCCTCTGAGGAAGCATTGTCTGCTCAGTCTGCAACGTGGCTGACTGTCCCTCATCTTGGACCCTTCCTGTGTCATTCCTGGGGTGGGGCATCCCTGTGCCAGCTTCCTTCCCGAGGGCTGGGTCTGGGCGTGATCCAAGTCTCCCTGCCCTGTGATGGGGTTCTCGGGTAGGGAGTGTCAGGATGGGGGTTCCACAGCAAAGGCACAGCAGTGTCCACACCTGCAATGGGGGACACGTGTGCAGGTGGGAAGGCAGTGAGGTGACAGATGTTCCTGCCTCCCTCGATGGAGAGCTTTAACCTGAGAGGGAGAAAGAACCGGGTGGTAGGGCAAGGAGCTGGGGAGCGGAGTGTCCGTGACTAGTCCTGGGGGATGCCATGGGGAAGTGGGGGGTGACTGCCCTCCCGTGGGACCCCTGGGACCTGCCTCACTCCAGAGCTGCGGTGTGGCCCTGACCTCTTCTCTCTTTCCAGTGACGGCACCCTCAACCCCAACGGGGTGCGGTTCGGCAGCTCGGAAATCTATAACATTGGTACGTGCTTCCTCTCCCTGAGCGTTCTCCAGTCTCCAGGAAGGAGGAGGGTCCTGGCGGGAGCCCCAGGGGCCCCACCTTTGGCACAACTCTGGCCCCTTGGTCTCTGGTGTGACAGTGGACATTTGTGAGCCTGACCTCCTTTCCAGAACATACCTTGCCCACACTGCCATCCTCATAAAACCTCAAATGGGGTCTTTAAGGTCCCTTTGCCCATCCCCTTCCTCATTATAGCTCATCCTCCCGGTGAGCTCTGCTGGGTTGGTTACTTGTGTCTATCTACTCTTTTTTTTTTTTGGAGACAGAGTCTCGCTGTGTCACCCAGGCTGGAGCGCGATCTTGGCTCACTGCAACCTCTGCCTCCTCAGTAGCTGGGATTATAGACATGCACCACCATGCCCAGCTAGTTTTTGTATTTTTAGTAGAGATGGGGTTTCACCGTGTTGGCCAGGCTGGTCTCGAACTCCTGACCTCAAGTGATCTGCCTGCCTCGGCCTCCCAAAGTGCTGGGATTACAGGCATGAGCCACCACGCCCGGCCAACTTGTGTCTACTCTTTATGGTCGAAGAAACCAGAAGCACAGAGAGGGTTCAGGATTGCTGAAGGTCACACAGCATCATGCAGGACACCAAGCACAGAGAGTGTAGGCCTGTGGATCTCACAACTGTACAGTGGAGTCACCTGTGGGCCTTCAAACTTCCCAGCCCAGGGACCCAGACCCAGCCCAGGCCGCAGAGTTGGTCAGATGGCCTCTTATGCTAGTGCTTAGGTCAGAGTCCTAAACTTATGTCAAGGTCGTTTGTGTGGCCAGGGTAGAGAAATCCCGATGTCTGATTCCAGCCTTTTTTCCTCACTCCAGTGGAGTCCCCACCACAGGCACCTGCTTTCTTTTTAAAAAAAAATTTTTTTTGAGACAGGGTCTTACTCTCTTCACAGGCTGGAGTGCAATAGTGTGATCTCAGCTCACTGCAACCTCCGCCTCCTGGGCTCAAGCAATCCTCTCACCTCAGCCTCCTGAGTAGCTGGGTCTACAGGCGTGCACCACCATGCCCAGCTAATTTTTGTATTTTTTGTAGAGATGAGGTTTTGCCATGTTGGCCAGGCTGGTCTCAAACTCCTGAGCTCAAGTAATCAACCCACTTCGGCCTCCCAAAGTGCTGGAATTACAGGTGTGAGCCACTGTGCCCGGCCACCTGCCTCCTTTTTTGGGAGGCCGACAGGGTCTCACTCTGTTGGCCAGGCTGGGGGGCAGTGGCGCAATCATAGCTCACTGTAGCCTCGACCTCCTGGGCTCAGGCGATCCTCCTGCCTCAGCTTCCCGAGTAGCTGTGTCTCCAGGTGTGTGTCACCATGCCTAACTTAGTTTTTGATTTTTTGTAGAGACAAAGTCTCCCTATGTTGTCCAGGCTGGTCTCAATTTCCTGGACTTAAGTGATCCTCTCACCTCAGCCTCCCAGAGTGCTGGGATTATAGGCGTGAGCCACCATGCCCGGCCCTCTTTTTTATCTTGAATTAATTTCTCATTAAGTAAGGCCCACACCTGGCTTCCTGGTAGAACATCACCCATCCTGCCAAACCTGAAGCTCTCTCTGCCTCCCCAGTGATGGGTTTTCTTCCGCTTGTGAAACGGCCTCCTCAGCAAATGTCCCTCCAAGGCCCTTCTCCCGGGTGGACTGGGAGAACACAGGCACCGCTGGAAGGCTTGGGGGACCCAGCCTGCCCCTCCTGCTCTGCCAGGTTGCTGTGAGGCCCGACCCCACACTGAGGGGCCCCCTGCGTGAATGTGCACCCTCTCCTGTCTCCACAGTGGAATCCTTCGAGGAGGTGGAGGACAGCCTGTGTGTCCCCCAGTATAACAAGCACAGGGAGGAGAGGGTGATCCTCTTCCTGAAGATGGCCTCCGGGCACGCCTTCCAGCCTGACTTGGTTAAGAGGATCCGTGACGCCATCCGCATGGGCTTGTCTGCGCGACACGTGCCCAGCCTCATCCTGGAAACCAAGGGCATCCCGGTATGGCCATCTCCCGCCAGCGAGGAGACCGCAGCCTTCGCCCCACGAGCCCACACATTGAGGGGCGCTTACATCTGAGCAGCTTGCTGGTGCTTTATATATCGTTTGTCCACGTTGCCTAGCAACGCCATCCTCTCCCTGCCATCCTTTTTCCTACCCTTCCTAAGACTGCATTTAAAGCAACTTCTGCTAAATACCCATGTTCAGAGGGTTAGCAGGCCCAGCCCTGCAGGTCCAACTGGCTTCTCCCTGCTATCCCCTGGTTTTAGTGTATTCTCAAAATTTTTAATGAGAACATTAATTTTAACTTTTTATTTTTTATTTTATTTTTTTGAGACTGAGTCTGTCACCCAGGCTGGAATGCAATGGCTCAATCTCAGCTCACTGCAACCTCCGCTTCCCAGGTTCAAGCAGTTCTCCTGCCTCAGCCTCCTGAGTTAACTGGTAGCTGGGATTACAGTCACATGCCAGCATGCCTGGCTAATTTTTGTATTCTTAGTAGAGATGGGGTTTTGCCATGTTGGCCAGGCTGGTTTCAAACTCTTGACCTCAAGTGATCCGCCCACCTCAGCCTCCCAAAGTGCTGGGATTACAGGCGTGAGCCACTCTACCCAGCCAATTTTAACTTTTTAAAGTGCTGCTGGGAGCCGTTGCTCTTGCCTTTTAGTTTTAAGTTCTGCTGGTACAGACAAGACTTGACTCTTTTTAGAGGCAGGTCTTCCTAAGGCTGTGTCGTCATCCCCCAGCCCCTGGCCCCAGTACGCTCTGCTTTGATTCCAAGTGGGGGAGGAGGAGGGTCACCCAAATTGGATCACAGCTTTCATTTGCATTGCTTACAAAACGGATACCCCGCAAGCTGACAGAAGCTGCTGTGTGTGTGTGAGTGTGTGTGTGTACGTGTGTGTGTGTATGTGAATGTACACAACAATTTAGACAGTGGCAGGCTGTATTTGAAGCCTATGGAATGGCTGTTCGTTAAGGAGAAGATGGGAGCAGACACTCACTGGGTTCCCAGGGGAAGCTGACTTTGATCTTGCCCGGGAGCAGGGCTGATTCTGTGAGGTGTAACTAGAGACAGGATTTACCAGGAGAGGCTGCTTCCTGGAGAATGTTGAAATATCTGATGCCGTTTACTTTGAAACCCGTAGATCATTCTCTTTGCCTTAAAAGTTATTTCAACATCTTCAAAACAACCTGTCCAGGAGTGGGGGCTGGGGAGAGCGCTTGCAGCACGGCCACGGTGTGCAATCCCTGATCATCCCTGGAAGACTGACTCCTACTCGGGACTCTGTTCCTCCTCCTCCCGGCGCCTGTCCACATCTGCGCTGACTCCCACTCAGGACCCCTGTTCCTCCTCCTCCCGTGTCTTATCTGGAACATTTTAGGGAACTGGAATTTGCATTTGTCCCCTTGGCTTTATATTATTGAAAAAGAACTTAGGTCTTTTGCTGCCAAAACAGTTGTTACCAAACCATATTTGATCACGAGAGTAGTGGAACAATTTATTATGAAGGGGGAAAACTCAGCACCTTTCTTTCCCTGGTTGTCCTGGCTTTTGTGGGCTTGCGGCCAGGGCACCCAGCTGGGCTCTGGGCTCTTTCTCTCCCCAGATAAGGTCTTCTCCTGGGTGCATTCGGGAAGTTATTTGGAGGGTTCTTCCAGATTTTTGAATGCCCTTAAATTTTCGAGCCCTCACGGCAGGCTTAGGAGAGGATTTACCTCTTTTATTGCTGAGCTAGGGAGGGGCCCAGCCTCCACAGGGAGGTGACACGGTGTGGCCCCAGCCTGCCCATTCAGGAACTGGACCCACTTCAGGGTCAGAAGAGGACAACTGAGGTCTCATCTGCAAAGTCCCGGGGCCTTGCTGAGGCAGGAGAGCCTGTTGCAGGTCTGACCCTTCACATGTTGCTTGTAGGGAGTGGGCTACCCACCCCTCACCACCCCGAGAACAGCCTGAGCCCGGGGCGCATCTCTGTCTCTGTGTGGAGAGACACTGCCGCTTCTGTTCCCTGGGAAGCCAGTGCCATTTTCAGCATTTAGGGGGTTCCTGGTGAGGGCTCAGGAGAGATCTGGGCCCAGAGCCAGCCACACTCCTTGTGTTGAGTAAGACTCATCCCGTCTCTGATCTGTGACACGAGGAGAGGAGCCCCTCACTCACCCGCCACAGCTCAGGGTGGTGATGCGGCACCATTGGAGTGAGCGGCCCCGGGGGACTGGGGAGGCTCTGGCCGGCGTAGTCCTTGCCGCCAGCCTTCACAGCGGGTTCTCTGAGGGTCTTTATGCACAGGGGCTCTGTCACTTAGCCCTGGCCCCCCCTCTGCCCCTGAGGCATGACTTTGGGCAATGCAGCATCCAAGCCTCAGTTTCCCCATCTCTAAGATGAGTTGACAACAGAGCCTCTCTGGTGGGTGCCGTGGGCCACGGGGTGCCCAGAACGCAGTCCCCGTGCCTCTGTTTCTGTGCCGCCTCCACTCACCGTCAGTCTTCATTCGGAGTAGGTGTGCACGCTGTGCAAAGCCCTTCCACACACCTGATCTCAGTTGCTCTCTGTGCAAAAGTCAGAGAGGCTTTCCCTGCATTTCCTGTTTGAACAGTGTCCTGGCCTCCATCTTTAGCTTTGACAGTGTTTACCATGGGGGTGCTGAGGGTGAGTTCTTGTGTATGTTCACATCTTTCTGGTGGAGTGGAGGCCTCTTGAGGACAGGAACCTTGTGGGTCTACCTCCTTTTCTTCGGAGCTCAGCTGACTGCCTGGCAAACAGCAGATGCTTTTGGTGTCTGGTGAGTGAATGGGGGGTGGGGAGCTGGTCCTGTGACCCTGGTGAGGCGGGACAAGCTTGTCTTCCTCACACCCATCTTACTTCCTCTTATGAGGAAACCCAGAGAGATGAGGGGTCTTGCCCAAGGAAGGGGTGTCCATAGTCAGCTCCGCCTTCTGCTCACCCAGAATAAAGACCTGGGGACCCCGCGAGGGTCATGGCCAAGTGGAATGGACTCCTGGCATTTGAGGGCTTCCCGACTGCAGCCCTCAGGCAGCCATGGCTGTCCCAAGTCCAGTGGGCCTTAGCTCGGGTCATGGCTGGGATGTCTGGCCCTTCCTGACAGGAGGCTGCTGGGCTCCTGTCTACTTGGGGAGGCCTCATGCAGGAGCTGGTGTGGGGGTGGGCAGGGGGGCGGTGGCTTCTTCCTTTCTCTTTCCCTTTCCTCTACCTTTCCCCTCTTCCCAGAGGAAATGGTAGCAGGATTTCTTTTAAGAGGATGCTGCTGTATTTTGCCAGCGGGTGGAAGGTGGCGGTATTAGCTCCCGTGAGCCGCACGTGGACCCCTGTGTGAAGCGTAGCAGGGCACAGAGCAGGCGAGACGTTTGCATCTCACAGCGGGAGGGCCGGCGACACCACATGAAGTGACAGGCAGGCCCTTGGAAGCCGGCGCTTAGATCCTTAATTAGTTCACACGTCGACTGAATTTTCAAGTGAATGAATTTTAATTACATCTCAGGTTAAAAAAAAAAAAGGCGCCAGTGATCGAGGACTCGTTACTGGGCTCTGTTGCTCCTGAAGTTTCCTAGCCCACAACACACCAACACTGCCAAGGGCTCTTCTGGATTCAAGGTGAAACACATGTGCCATGAATCTTGGAGCTCTGAATGTTTGGAAAGGGCCTGAATGTGAGAAGAAGTAACACACCGTCCCGTGCAGATGGCTGGCTCTGAGGAGGAGTTCATGGGAGCTTGGGGACACTCTTGCCTCTAGTTCTAGGAAGCTGGGCCACTTCTGAAGTAATGGCAATATCAATAAAGTAATGGTCTTTATCATAGAATAACGTGATAAAATATATAGAGAAGTAAAAAAGTATAAATAAAAGTAAAATCATCATAAAACATAGTAGCTAGGCACTTCTGAAGCTGTGTGTGCGCTGACTCATTCACCCCGTGACTCACAGCCTTACAGCCTAGGTGCTGGCACCCCCACTTTCATTCGCGGAAGTGAACTCAGGTTCAGGAATTTACCCAGCATCCCCCAGATGGGGTGGCAGGAGCCACATCTTCCCTGAAAACTTTCTTGCCCAGGGTGTCTGCTGAGATTTAGGAATGGTCTATGCCTGCATTTTTATCCTGGTCAGGCTGACCCTGAACCCTGAGAGATACTCTTTTTTATATTCCCATCTGGAATATGCACTGCCGGGGTCAGTGGGGTGTCTGGAGGGCCCTCTCGAGGCCAGCTTGGATGTGACACGTGTGGTGGGTCCCAACGGGGCCCAGTAGAGTGTGCAACGTTAGAAAAATGAACATGCTCGGCTGGGCGCGGTGGCTCACGCCTGTGATCCTAGCACTTTGGGAGGCCAAGGTGGGTGGATCATGAGGTCAGGAGATCAAGACCATCCTGGCTAACATGAGACCATCCTGGTGAAACCCCATCTCTACTAAAAATACAAAAAATTAGCTGGGCGTGGTGGCAGGTGCCTATGGTCCCAGCTACTCAGGAGGCTGAGGTAGGAGAATGGTGTGAACCTGGGAGGCGGAGCTTGCAGTAAGCGGAGATTGCGCCACTGCACTCCAGCCTGGGTGACAGAGTGCGACTCTGTCTCAAAAAAAAAAAAAAAAAAAAAGAAAAATGAACATGCTCATGGTGACCTCTGGGCAACTTTGAAATAGCCTCAGTTTCTCAACAGCCGTGCCAGGGGGCGGGGGCGGGGTGTGGAGAGTGTTAGAGTTGAGTTTCAGCACCAGTCCTTGAAAGTGCCTTTCAGAAGAACAGGTTTTATCCCCCAAACAGAGAGACAGTGGTCAGTTCACCGTACTTCGGTGCACGTTTGCAGACCTGGTGGGAAGAGGGGCATCTTAGAGCTGAGACCCATTCACTCTTGGCGCTCCAGGTGGAGCTGGGCCTTTGGGGCCTGGATATATCCAGGGCTGCGGATTTTCCCCCCTTCAGGTTTAAATGTTCTTGTTTTTCTACCTTTCCCTCGCAGTATACGCTCAACGGCAAGAAAGTGGAAGTTGCCGTCAAACAGATCATCGCTGGAAAAGCCGTGGAGCAAGGAGGTGCTTTCTCGAACCCCGAGACCCTGGATCTGTACCGGGACATCCCTGAGCTGCAGGGCTTCTGAGTCAGACTGGCTGGCGTGTCACTCAGCCGCACCCGTGTGCACTGTAACTTTTGTGTGCTCAAGAAATTATACAGAAACCTACAGCTGTTGTAAAAGGATGCTGGCACCAAGTGTTCTGTAGGCTTGGGGAGGGATCGTTTCTCTGTTTTGTTAAATCTGGTGGGTACCTGGATCTTCCACACGAGTGGGATTCTGGCCTTCAGAGACCAGGAGGGAGTGTCTGGGCCGCACGTGTGGCACTGTGGTGAGAGTGTGTGTCTTTGCACACACAGTGCAGCGGGAACGGTGGGGCTGGCTGGTGCTGAAGACAGACACACTCCTGAGCCAAGGTCTTGTCTTCAACCTCCCCGTCCCGTTGTCCCATTTTGCTCTGTGAAGGTGCAAATCCCTTTCTTCCCTTCCCATCTCAGGCTCTCCTGTTTTCCCTCAGGGTCCAGTATGCCTTTGAGCTTTAGCTGTTACAAAGGAACCCCCGTGACTTGACACAGCTTTCACAGCTGGCTGCTAGGACCGGCGGGCTGGGTGTTCACGTGTGTCTGTGTCATGGATGCAATGCAGGCCCTGGAGGACCGTGCGTCACCTGTCAACCAGAGCGTGCCTCCGGGCCAGCTTCCCTCCAAGGAATGAGTGGATTTCATACAGGATCTCTTTATTGCACAGACTTTGAATGGCTTTACATGTTTCTAATGTGAATTAGGCATGTGAAGCAGTGGGTGTCCACCCGTGTCCCTCATGGGTGAGCCCTCCAGCTGTAAGCCCAGGCAGTGTGGTCACCGAGTGAGGACCCTCCTCACCAGGAACCGCATCCCTGTGCTGCCTCCACCTGAGAGTTGCTAGGGGGTTCTTGTCGAGATCATGTCATCAGCACCCCTAAGTCAAGTCACGGGTTTCCATAGCCAGGCAGTTGGTATGTACCATTCAGTTCAGCATATGAACTTGTATCTCTAATCTGATGTTCATTTTTATATTTTTTGAAACTGAGCACAATGAAATCCTTTCTTGAATCATTTTCCTTTTGGATTATAAAAATATGGGGGAAAGTGCCATGATGAATTTTATGCAATAAATGTATACATGTGTGCACATGCACCCATGCTGTGTGTGCAGTGTGCTGGTGTGTTTTCTCTGGAGGGGGGACCACATCTGCGTGTGTGAGGCTGGTGGTGCTTGTGCGCCCGCCAACAGCTGTGCCCTGGAGTTGTGTGGTTCGAATTGTTGGGGGACACTTCCCAGGGCCCTGGTACTTACCCACATTCCCTTGTGACCAACGAGGAGTGCTGCTCAGTGTGAAGCCAGCACCCTGGGCCCCCTCCACCCTGAGATCTCCCAACACCCAGCGCCAGCCAGGTTTCTGGCTCCTTTCTTGTCATCGCAAGAGCTGCATGTCACTTGGGTTGTGTGTGGCTGCATGCCACGGGATCCAGGCTTGGCCCAGCAGCGTTTATGGCTCTCACGTCACAGGAAGTTGGAGGCAGTCCATTCTCCCGGGGCCGGGCAGCAACTCCACAGTGCAGCAGTCCTGGCTCCTGTCTGCTGCACTCTGCTGTCCTCAGGATGTGGCAGTCATCATCTTGGCCCTGCGTGGCTGCCCCACCTCTAGTCTTTCATCCGTGCTGTAGGCAGGAAGAAGGTGGGAGTGAGAAGGGGGCTGGGTAAAGGCAAAAAGCTGCATCTCTGGAGTGTGTCCCTTTTTATCTGCAAAATGATGGCTTTTCTGGAAAGCCAGCAGCATCTGCTGGGCCTCACCAGCCAGCCTGGGGACACGCAGCCGCCTTCGCTGCAAGGGCATCCGGGGGTCTGAGTATTTCAAAGAGGACCTGTTCCCTTTTTTTGTGAGTTTCCAACAGCTGCTGTAACATTTCCACAAAGGCAGTGGCTTAACACAGCCCCAGTTTATTACAGTCCTGGAGGTCAGAAGTCTGCTGTGGGTCTCACTGGGCTGAAATCAGGGTGACAGCAGGGCTGTGTTCAGGAATCTGCAGGGGAGAATCCATTTCCTTGCCTTCTCCCGCTTCTAGAGGCCACTGTGTTTCTTGTCTGGTGCCCTGTTGTCTTCAGCAATGGCCGGTCACACCTTCCTTCCACTGTAGCTCTCTGACGCTGACACTCCCACCCACCGTGTCCACATGTAAGAACCCCCTGTGATTGCAGCAGGCCCACTTGAATAAGGATAATCTCCCTATTTTGATGTGTGCTGATTAACAACCTTAATTCCATCTGCAGCCCTCACTCCTCCTCACGACGTCGTAGTCCATTTTGTTTTGCTGTAACAGAATACCTGAAGCTGGGTGATTTATAAGTTAATAATTTATTAAGGGGTTCATTTGGTTCATGATTCTGGTGGCTGAAAAGTCCAAGACTGGGCAGCTGCATCTGGTGAGGGCCTCATGCTGCTTCCACTCAGGGCAGAACATGGAGGGGGAGCAGGTGCATGCAGAGATCACGCAGTGAGAGAGGAAACCAGACCATTCAACAACCACGCCCCTGGGAACTAATCTGTTCTCACGAGGCACAAGTGACGGTGAGAACTCACCCCCTACAGAGGGGATTAATGTATTCAGGAGGGATCTGACCCCTCCCAACACTGCTACATTGGGTGTCAATGTCAACATGAGTTTTGGCATATAGACGAGCCACATCCAACCCACAGCACCATGTAACCTAACGCATTCACAGGTTCCAAGGATTAGGATGTGGATATCTTTAGGGGGCTGCTACTCTGCTGACCTCACTTTGCAAACACAGTCTGGGTCCTGCTGGCCGAGGGAGAAGTGGATGGTGGTTGTTGGGAGCAGCAGAGAGCCCTGGTTGATGACACTTGGGCTGGGATTGTCCTCCCCTGTGAGTGGCCCGTGGGCCTTAGGGTTCAGTTCGGGCCTGGGGCCTGCAAGGTCCTCTCCTCTCACTGGGTGCCTGGAGATTCCCTTCATGTTGACAGTGCCTGAGGAGTCATTACAGCTTAATCAGCGTGCCCTTTAGTTCCAGCAAGACGGCCCAGGCTGAATAAGCCCACGCATCCTTATTAATAAGTCCTGCCGGACAACTTCATTAATGAGGGACAGATGGTCTGGAACAACAGCCAGTTGAGTGCACGTGGTGCTGAGCCTGCTTTTGACGTTCCTTGGCCCGAGCATCACTCTAAAGAACCCACCACCTGCCGGCCAGCTGCCTTTTCATCTCTGAGATGGCCGTGGGCTGCACCGTGCCTTCTCGTCTTCTTCCAGCTCCCCACCAGGCCTGGCCCATCAGGAGCTTCTGAAGGCATCAGGATCTGCCACACAGCCTGGCTAGGGCTGCCAGGATTCTGCTATCTCCCACGGCCAGCAGGCTTCTGAGCAGCTGGTCCTCCTCCAGGCCCTTCCTGCCCACCTCCAGGAACCTTCTCCAGGCTGGAGGCCTCCTTCTCATGCTTGGGCTGCCCAGCCCCACCTTCTCGCCCAGGAGGATTCTCCTCAACTGGAGCTGAACGATCAACTCCAGCTGCAGTCAGCCACTGAGCTGTCCCCACAGGGGCATCTGAGCCCTCTAGGATAGGGCCCAGGTTGGCTCACTCATCTGTTTCCCAAACAGAAGGCCTGAAACCCACACGCCTTAGAAAAGGCATCTTTCTGATGTCGTACCACCCCTGTCACCATGGCTGTAGGTGAACAGAAGAGCCCCTTCCCTCGAGTCTGCAAATGCCCAGGAGAAGGGCTCATGGGGAACAAAACTCCCTTTGAGGATCCAGCCACAACCTATCCTGTGATGGGCTCAAGCCTTCAGAGGGAATGTCACATGCAGATTTATGGGGGATAATCTGTCACTGGGTTCAAGCTGGGCTGCTCTAACAGGTGCCCCCAAATCTGGCTCAATCAGGAATGTGTCTTCTCTCCTGTCACCGCTCTGAGGTGAATGGGTAGGCCAGGGCGGGTAGGTAGCTTTGTTTTGCAAGGTCACCCAAGGACCTGGGCTTCCAAATGGTTGCTGCCTCCCCTGGTGTGCAGGTCTTGTCCACTTGGAAGATGTTGGCTCACCACAGTCATGGAGGAGGTGACCTAACATTCACCCTCACCCCCTTGGCCACAACCTTGTCACCTGACTGCACTCAGCTGTGTAGGAGGCGGGGAGATGTGCTGCCCAGCAGGGTGACAGGTGCCCTCCCAGAACTCTAGTGGTGGGTGCAGATGGCTCTGTGACAAGGAAGGGTGGGGAATGGTGATGGGGGACAGTCGCAGCCCCTCCCACAGGAATGAAGGAATCTGGCTGCTTCTGTGCCCGACTCCATCTC
The DNA here is from genome assembly GCF_029289425.2 of Pan paniscus. Lineage (NCBI taxonomy): Eukaryota > Metazoa > Chordata > Mammalia > Primates > Hominidae > Pan > Pan paniscus. The sequence continues at coordinate 133,233,918 of NC_073259.2, forward strand.
TCCTGGACGGCTGCTGCTTTGCTTGAGCTGGGATGGGGGTTACCCCGCTGGGTCCTGCCGCCCAGGAGAGATGAAGAATCAGCTGGGGTGGAGCGTGTGTGTGCACGTGTGCGGAGGCGATGCTGCTTGTGTTCGCATCTCTGTATTTTGAAGGGTAGACTGTGAGGTTTGTGAGGCAAATGCATTGGTTTTTACAACACTTTGGCCTTATGTGTGTTTGTGAATGTATGTGTATGTGTGTGTGAACATATGTGTGTGAATATGAGTGTGTGTGTGTGCCCTTAAAGCTGAGATTGCATGCCTATCAAAACCCGAAAGAGCCAGGCACAGTGGCTCACGCCTGTAATCCTAGCACTTTGGGAGGAGGCCAAGGCAGGAGGATTGCTTGAGTCTAGGAGTTTGAGACCTGGTTGGGCAACATGGTGAGGACCTGACTACAAAAAAACTTTTAAAAATTACCTGGGTGTGGTGGCATGCACCTGTGTTTCTAGCTACTCAGGAGGCTAATACAGGAGGATCGCTTGAGCCTGGGAGGTTGAGGCTACAGTGAGCTGTGATTGCACCACTGCACTCCAGCCTGGGTGACAAGAGCAAGATCCTGTCTCAAAAAAAAAAAAAACAACCCCAAATCCCCAAACCCCAAAGAACAGAGCTGTGAGGATGTCAGAATGTAGTTTCTATTCTAGTTCAAGTTGAATCCTGAAAGCCCAGTGCCCATTCAGACAGGCAGGCAAGCAGGGTGATTTCCCTGTTCTCATAGAACACTGACCAACTGCGGCTGCTCATGGCCACCGGACCTCAGCCTGTGCCCTCAGTGGTTCTCAGTTCAGTGACAGCTCTACGTCCCAATCAAGTGGCTTTTCTTCAGTGTTCTGCAGAGCCAGGGGACCAGGTACTAACTCATGTGTCCAATGGATACATCTGTGCTTATCCTTGGGCCCACTGATCACCAGGGTAGTTGAGCTCTTTGCACCATAGAGGGTATGCCTCGTGGAGGGGGACAGATGGCCAACAGGAAACAAGAGGAGGTCTGATGGGACAGGATGCTCTTTAGCCACATTGGTCGGGGGGCCTCCCTTAGGTGACACTGAAGCTGTAGCTTGGGAGGCCTGACACTGCCATGTGAAGATCGTAGGATGACCAGCCAGCCAGAGGTCCTGAGAAGGGAATGAACTGAACTACAGGAACAAGAAAGGCTATTTGGAGAATATGGGGGTGTGATGGTTACTACTGAGTGTCAACTTGATTGGACTGAAGGATGCAAAGTATTGATCCTGGGTGTGTCTGTGAGGGTGTTGCCAAAGGAGATTAACATTTGAGTCAGTGGGCCGGGGAAGACAGATCCACCCTTAATCTGGTGGGCACCATCTAATCAGCTGCCAGGCAGAAAAACGTGAAAAGGCGAGACTGGCCTAGCCTCCCAGCCTCCATCTTTCTCCCGTGCTGGATGCTCCCTGCCCTTGAACATCACGCCCAAGTTCTTCAGTTTTGAGACTCGGACTGGCTCTCCTTGCTCCTTAAGCTTGCAGACAGCCTATTGTAGGACCTTGAGATCATGTAAGTTAATACTTAATAAACTCCCCTTTATATCTATCTATGTATCTATCTTTATATCTATCTATCCTCTTAGTTCTATTCCTCTAGGGAACCCTGACTAATACAGGGGGCAAGAGAGTGGGAGAGGAGGTGGGATTGTGGTGCTGGGCATGGAACACATTCTAAGGGCGCCCAGAGCAGTGACATCATTGGATGAGCATTTGGAGGATCGCGCCGAGGGCAGTTCCTTTTGCTGGGCTCAGTAGGGGCAGCAGGTGGGTCTGCATTGGGCGCTGGCTGGTGAAAGCCCAATGGCTCCATGACGTCGGCTCACCAGCTTCCTCCTTCCCTTCTTGCTCTTCTCCTGTCACTGTGCCTGAGCACCATGTGTGCACAAAACACGAGAAGCGTTCTGACCATCCAGCAGACAGGCAGTGAACACATAGCAAAGATGATCAGGAGACTGTCTGATTAGGCCTCAGAAGCCTAAGCTGGCTTTGATGAGCTGAGATTCTTTTTCTCTGAGCCATGACTGCCTTTTAGATTAGTGCAAATGATTTCTAAAAGCTTCCTGCCAATTTGTGTCCAAAGAGAGTCATAAGCAAGTAAAGGCCTGTTAAGAAGGTGTTTAATGGCCAGGCATGGCAGCTCACACCTGTAATCCCGGCACTTTGGGAAGCCAAGGCAGGCAGATCACCTGAGGTCACGAGTTTGAGACCAGCCTGGCTAACATGGTGAAACCCCATCTCTACTAAAAATACAAAAAAAACCCCCCCAAAAACAAAAAAAAACCACCCACAAAAATTAGTCAGGCATGGTGGTGCACACCTGTGGTCCCAGCTACTCAGGAGTCTGAGGCAGGAGAATCGCTTGAACCCAGGAGGCGAAGGTTGCAGTGAGCTGAGATCGCTCCACTCTACTCCAGCCTAGGCAACAGAGTGAGACTCCATCTCAAAAAAAAAAAAATAATAAATAAAAAAGGAAAAATTGTTTTAAAAAAAGGTGTGTAAGGCACATTACAATTGGAACTCTGGCTTTGTTGTCATGGTTTATCCCGTTGGAGAGCACTCTTGGCCATCACAGTGGTAAATTGATGGTCTAATAATTTCATTAGATGACTTCCAGGGGAGAAACAGGTGTTAGTCAATTCATTATGCTCTGGGACTATTTCCAAACGATTTCATCTTGGGACTCCCTCCTACTTCTTTCTTTCTTTCCCTGGCTCAAACAGTGAGATCACAAGTCATGTTGGGTTGTTGGGAGAGTCAAAGGGAGTGGTTGTCAAGTGGCACCACGAGGCTTGGACCAGTTTCCATTTTGCAGGCTCTGTGCTTATCAGTCTCACCGACCCTGCTCACTATTTACCTGTGGCACCTGGTCTGCTTGTTTTTGGCATCCACTTTTTTGTTTTTTTTTTTTTCAGTCATGACTAAGTATTTTGTTGGCTACTAGTAACAGAAACCCCAACGCCAACTGGCTCAAGCAGAAAAGGGGTAATTGGCTCACCATTTCGAAAACTCCAATGCTAGGATTAGCTTCAGGTGTGGCTGGATCCAGACGCTCTGATGACATTATCAGTGTTCTCTCTCTCCATCTCATCTCTGTCTTCCTCTGTGTTGACATTCTTAGATGGACTCTCCTCTCAGTGATGGCAAGATGGATTCTTTCAGCTCCAGGCTTATGTCCTCACAGTGTTAACAGGGGAAGAAAGATCCCCTCCCCCCCTCCCCGTAGTTTCAACGTGAGTCCCCATCTTGAAGCTTATTGGCTATTTGGATCATATGACCAAACCTGAGCCAATCACTGGCCATGAGGAGGAAATACGTTGATTGAGTAGGCCTGGGTCATATAACCCCTTCAGGTGCGGAACCAGCTGCACACAGTAATAGGACTGAGGGCTGGGGAGGTAGGCCCTGGACGGGCAGGTGGTTTTCTTTAAAAAGCTGGAGGCAGCAACCAGCCCTGTTTCGTTTCCTCTTTTCACAGGTGCTGGCCCCTTCTCTCCTTTCCTCCCATGCCCCTTCTTTCTCTCTGTAGCCTCCCTGTGCCTGTCTCCTGCTCCCACCCCAGCACAACAGAGTCTCGGTCTGTTTTCCGCTGCTAAGTGTGTGATAATTTATTATGCAGCAATAGAGCACTAACACACTAGGCCAGTGGCCCAGGCCTCAGTGTGCGGCACACTCTACTTAGCACCTCCAGATGTGTGAGTTCTGTCTTCTCAGCCCCACTCCGGTCCTTGAGGGTGGGAATCTTCCTCCTTTATCTCCTCTGTATCTCCCACCCCTTGGTCCCAACTACAGGGTAAGGGTTCAAAAAAGTGCTCATTTGAATTCGGCATAGCACTATGTCGGAACTCTTCAGAGGCAAGTAACAGAAAGCCATCTCTCATCACTGGCTTCAGGCACAGCAGGATACAGGGGTGGGTCAATGTAATCAGGATTCAACATCTCTCATGGCATCTGTATGGGCAGTAGGGCATAGTGGTTAAGACCATGGGCTCTGGAATTGGGTTGCTGGATAAAATACAGGACACCAAGTTAAATGTAAGTTTCAGAAAAACAACGAATAGCTAGTTTTTCAGTGTAAGAATGTCCCAAATATTTCATAGGATGTGTTTATACCAAAAAAGTATTTATTGTTAATCTGAAATTAAAACATAACCAGGTATCCTGAAGGTTTGTTACATCTGGAACACTATTCTGGAACCAAGTGCCTGGATGTGAGTGATGGCTCTGCCTCTTCCTTTGCGACCATAGACAAGTCACTTAACCTCTCTGAACCTCCTTTCTCCCATCTAGAAATGTGGGGATTAATAATACTATGCATCGTGGCTGGGTGTGGTGGCTCATGCCTGTAATCCCAGCACTTTGGGAGGCCGAGGCGGGCAGATCACCTGAGGTCAGAAGTTCGAGACCAGCCTGGCCAACATGGTGAAACCCCATCTCTACTAAAAATACAAAAATTAGCCGGGCGTGGTGGCGGGCGCCTGTAATCCCAGCTACTCGGGAGGCTGAGGCAGGAGAATCGCTTGAACTCAGGAGGCAGAGGTTGCAGTGAGCCAAGATTGTGCCATTGTACTCCAGCCTGGGTGACACAGTGAGACTCCATCTCCAAAAAAAAAAAAAAAAAGAAAAAGAAAAAAAAGAATACTATGTATCTCATGGGGCTGTGATGCCAGTGAAATAACCATGTTGCCAATAAAATAGTGCTGGGCACATAGCAGGTGCTCAATAAATGCTATCTCCTATTATCTTATAATCTCCCCTTCCTTCTTCCTTCTGCGTAGGCTTCAGTCTTTGTCTTTTTGCCGAAGTTCCAACAAAAGGCCCTAAGAGGAGTCCCATTGGCCTGGCCCAGGTCATGTGCCTATCTCTGAACCAATCATGGAGACCAGGGGAATGGGAGGTTCTGATTGGCGGCACCTGGATCATGTGACTGCCCTGCGGCAGGAGGAGAGGCCAGGCCAACCGGAGACACGTGACCTGAGCTTGGGCATGGAGGTGCCTCAGGGGAGGATAAGGGCTCTGAGGCTGGAGGGGAGAGGATGAATCTCAGGCATGACAAGCACCTCCACCTAATAGCAGTCATGGGGCTTTTGTGAAGAGGCAGAATTCCAGGTGAGGAAGAAGTGCCGCGGCTGAGTTGTGAGTTTAGGTCACTGCCTCATTCGCTGCCTGACTATGGATGGCTTACCAGGGCTCCCCAAGCCCCGGGCCGTGGACCAGTACCAGTCCAGTGGCCTGCTGGGAACTGCGCCACACAGTGGGAGGTGAGTAGCAGGCAAGGGAGCGGTACCGCCTGACCTCTGCCTCCTGTCAGATCAGCCGTGGCATTCGAGTCTTTTAGGAGCGCAAACCCTATTGTGAACTGCAGGCGTGTCAGGGATCTAGGTTGTGCGCTCCTTATGAGAAGCTAATGCCTTTCATCCTGAAACAATCAGTTCTCCCCATGGAAAAATTGTCTTCCACGAAACAGGTCCCTGGCGCCAAAAAGGTTGGGGACCTTTGCCTCAGGCAATGAGGTCCCCAGTGATGGTGGATGCATGCAAATCGGTAAGACAGGCCTTGTTTCGGGCGGCCGGAGAATTGAAGAATTGCCTGGCTCTGGCCTGGAAGAGTTCCCAATCAGAATTCCAAAAAAAAAAAAAAAAAAAAAGTTCTTCTGGGTCTGCATGTTCACGGGTCATGAAGACAAATGAGGCTTATTTGCACAGAATGCAGATGAAAGAATTGGGTTTTGAGGATCAGTGAGATTTAAGTGGGAGGCCACCTTTTGAGGAGAAGCAACCCCTTCCAAGATAAATCCATCTTATACAATTGTTGTCCTCCTGAACTTTACAGTTACCTCAGGGGTTGTGGCAGTTAAAGAAAAACGGCTGCACAATTTTTGACACTTCTTTTGGTGAGGGGCATGTCTATATCCCCTCCCCACCAATCTAGGTGGGCTGGTGACTGGTTTGTTCTATAAAGTATAGCGGAGGTGACGCTCAGTGACTTACGGGCTGGACCAGGAAAACCAGGTAGCTCTGCCTGGTTCTTTTGGGGATGCTCACTGGCAGGAGCCTGCTACCATTTAAGAAGTCTCATACCCGGGGCACCATGCTGGAAAAGCCACGTGGAGGTACTGTGGCCAGAAGTCCCAGCAGAGCCCAGTCTTCCAGCCATCCCCACCAAGATAGCAGGCATATGAATGGAGCCATCTTTCAGCCTCCAGATCGGCCATCTGCCAGCTGAATATCATTGAGTAACCTCAGTTGACACTGCGTGAAACAGAAGAATCACCCAGTCAAGCCCTGACTGAATTCCTGACCCATAGAATCTGTGAAATATAATAAGATCACTTCTGTTGTATGCTACTAAATTTTTGGATAGTTGTACAGCAGTAGTAACTGGAACAAGGGATTTGGTGATGTAAATACAAGAAGAAGGTCGGGTACAGCCACAGGGAAGCTGAGGACAGCAGGAGCCTGCTCTATCTAAAGGCCATGGATGTTAATGGGAGGCACAAGTGTGAGAGGACTGACCCTGGATCCAACAGTCTGGGTTCAAGTCCTGGCTCAGCCAGCTGGGTCATACTGCAAGTTTTTCGACCACTCAGGGCCTCACCTCTTCCATCTGTAAAATGGGACTAGCCATGAATGGCAAACTTAGCAACAGGGGACAGACGTCTCAACCGAATGGCCAAGGGTTCAAATCCAGCCCTCAGCTGTATCTTGCTTGCTTCTCACAATCACTGTTTATTTGGATCCAATGCCAATTTAGAAATTGGGAGATTTCACAGCTTCCCTTGGAATAAAAGGGAAGATCAGGCAAGGCTGGGCCCACATTCCTTGGGTCCCCGATTGCCAGGTCAAAGTGGCTAAAACGGAATGACCACCAGCATGGGCTGGGCCCTGTTCTAAGGGCTACATGTGCATTGATTCATCAGCCCTCAGACCGCCCTGCGGGGTCTGCATCATCGTCATCCCCAGGCTCTGCCAGAAGGGCCTCCCTGGGTCAATGATTAGATCCAGAGAGCAATGAGGCCACCTCAGTGGGCACCACGGTGGGGAGGTGATAGTGAGAACAGGTCCCCTCCATCCCCTGCTATGGCGAGACACACTCCTGCCCAAATTTAGGCACAACGCTGGGGAAAGAAGGGAAGTCTCACCCATGGCAGATTCACCTCGTATCCCTACGAGAGTGGGAGTTCATAACAGATTAACTTGGGTTACTAAAAAATAGTCATGTTTCTGCAAAGTCTACAGTGTGGGTGGAGCAGAGTGGAAACTACTCCTTGAACAAACCCTCAGGTTCTCTTAGGCTGTCCTGAGCACGTAAAGCGTCAACTCGTTAACTCACACAAGTATACCGAAAGAAGATGCTTTTATGATCTCTGTTTTTACAGGATGGAAACTGAGGTGCAGAGAGTTTGACCCACCCAGCGTCAGCCAGCCAACAGTAGTGGATTGGGGACTGAAGCCCGGGCAGCCTGGCTGCAGACTCCTTGAGCAGTGTGCTGTGCCACCTGTCTACGTCAATGGCCCATTTCCTCGAAAAATATCTTGGGAGAGCAGAGACGGTGCCCTTCTATGGTCCATCAGAGGCTGCAGGTAGGATGGAAACCTTGAGTGGCCTGGGGCAGGAGTCCCTGGCCTGCAGGCAAGCAGTGCTGAAGGACTGCTGGTGGGAACTGGCACTTGAAAGAAGGCATTTGAAGAGGGAGGTGGTGGGCGCTCATGTCTCACCCAGGCTGGGGCGGAGGGAAATGCAGTTTTGGTAATGACTCCTGGGTCCCCTCTGTGCCTGTTGCTAAAGTTTTTTGTCAGCCTGGGCTGTCTGGTGGCTGAAGGATATGGCTCCTATTGTGTCGTCTGCCGATCTGTCCTTTTGCAACAGGGCCCGAGACCGCTGGCTTCAGGGGCTGGAGTCACAATTGTGTGGGCTTTGGGCTGGGTTCTGCTGAGCCGTTAGGGCTTAGCCACTTGGTGCCAATAATAGCTAACATTGCTCAAGTACATACCATATGCTTGGCACTGTTCCGGGGCCACGATCCTGACTATAACCCTAGGAGGTAGGTGTCATCATTATCCCTATTTTGAAGATGGGGAATAAGGCTCAAGTTAAAGGAACTTGCCCAAGATCCCATGGGCTAGGGCCAGCCCTTTTGGAAAGAGCTCCCAAGAAGGATAGAGAACTCCCTCTTTTGATAACCCTGTTTCTCGTGGTCCTTTCTTTGGGTACTTCCTGAATATCTAGATTGATTAAAAGAAATCATACCCCAGTGAAGAAGATCAATTACATGTACGTTTTCCAAGCGCTTTGACGTTGTCACAAACTCTCATATGCTTGAGCCTCTAATTAGATTTGGAGTGAGAATCATTTCATGTGTCATGAAATTTTAAAAGACAACGTTCCATGAATGGTACTTCCCATTATTCCAGCTTGATTGAAATTGTGTGTTTCTAAAAAGATGCTATTTATACTCTTAAGACAATGGAGCTTTCAAAAGGATTCTGACTCTTAAGTCTTCTTATGTGATTTCTAGGGAAGTGGAAATTTTCAAATTTTCTTAATGAATGTGTCTTTGTGGCTTTCCTTCTTTTCGTTCTTTCTTTCTTTAAATAACCTGACCTGACAGTGTTTCTCTCCCCCTTGATGGGAACCTCAGGTTCTTGCCAAAGTATGTATCACATAATTGCTTTCATGTTCAGACGCGGCAAGAGTGTGTTGTAAATGACCGTGACACAGATGTGACAATTCTATTAGGCCTGGGTTCTTACATGATTGACCTTGCAAATTGAATTCAGGGAAGGCAGCACTTCTGTCTGGCTGCTAGATTTCTTGTTCCCAGTTTGGGGAGAGGCCTGGGGAGGTGTGGGCTGGGATTTCCGTGCCCAGGCAGCCACCCCGGCTTGTCCTGTGCTGCATCCCTCCTTTCCATCTTGGCGTCTTCCTCAGCTCTCCAAACAGAAGGCAGCGGCCCATGATTGATGGGCTCCTGTCCGCTGGGGCATTATTAGCCACTCTGTCAAGGTGACAGTGTCATTTTTAATGTTCCAACTTCAGACTCGAGGTTTATTTTTAGGTAGAGAGTTAGCCAGCCTTGCCAGAGATAGAACCACTAAAAGTTTAGGGCATGGTTCTTGACCCTGGCTGCTGGGGAGCTTGCAACAATACCGATTCTCATGAGGGTACCTTCTGGGGTGCAGGAAATGTTAGATGTCTTTATCCACGTGGTGGTTACTTGAGTTCATATATGTGTACCAAACAGCTGGGCTTTGGTGAGGGTGTGGAGAAACTGGAACCCTGGTGTCTTGCTGGTGGGAATGTAAATTGGGGCAGCTGCTGTGGAAACACGCTGGTGGTTCCTCAAAAAGTTAAACTTATAATTACCCAGTGAGCCAGGAATTGCACTTCTAGGTATATACCCAAAAGAACTGAAAGCCAGGACACAAACAGATGCTTGTATGCTAATGTTTGTAGCAGCGTTATTCACAATCACCAAAAGGCAGAGACAGCCCAAGCTTTTGTCACTGATGAATGATAAACAAAATGTGTTCTATCCCTGCAATAGAATATTGTAGAAGATAGAAGAACTTCATTCCTTTTTATGGCTGAATAATATTCTATTGTAGGGTTAGAACACATTTTATTTCATAATATTATATGAAAAGGAATGAATATTATTTCATAATATGTGAAAAGGAATGAAGTTCTGACACTGTAGTGTACATGAACCTTGAACACGTTATCGTAAGTGACAGACACCGGTCACAAAATGACAAATACTGTATGATTCCATTTCTATGAAGTACCTAGAATAGTCAAATTCGTAGGGACAGAAAGTAGACCAGAGCTTATTCAGGGACGGGGAGGGAGAAGGAATGGGGAGAGCATGTTTAATGGGTACATAGTTTTTGTTTAGGATGATGAAAAGGTTCTAGAAATGGATGGTGGTGACTTTTGCGTAACACTGTGAATGTACTTAATGCCACTGAACCGTACACTTAAAAATGGGTAAAGTGGCAAGTTTTATGTTATGTATATTTTACTGTAATAAAAATATTTGAGATGTACAGTTAAAATTTTTGCTATGGACTATAAATGTATGTTATACCTGAATTGTAAAATACCGATTTCCAGGCCCTACTCCCAGGGATTCTGATTTTTTTTTATTTTTTAGGCAGAGCCTCACTTTGTCGCTCAGGCTGGAGTGCAGTGCTGCGATATTGGCTCACTGCAACCCTCTGCCTCCCAGGTTCAAGTGATTCTTATGCCTCAGTCTCCCGAGTAGCTGGGATTACAGGCGCGCACCAACATGCCTGGCTAATTTTTGTGTTTTTAGTCAAGACGGGGTCTCACCATGTTGCCCAGGCTTGTCTCGGACTCCTGACTTCAGCTGATGATTTGAATAGTTTGGGGAAAAGTCTAGGCATCAGTATCTTTAAAAACTTACCATGAGGAATTTATAGTTGAGGAAAAGGGGCAAAACTTAGGCATGCAGACCCCTCAAGAATAAGAATTGTGGAATCAAGGCTAGGCCCTGTGTTCTATGAAGGCCAATGAGTTGTGAGTGGAAGGGACATGTCATTTCTAGGCCACAGCACTTAATTGCTGATATAAGAGTCTCCAAAGCTCTCTTTTCCCTTTGGTAATGTTTGACATGGGAGCTGCCCTGTCCACCTGGTCCTGAGTGATACAGGTTCTGACATTGGGCCTGGAATGATGAATGGGATTGAAGGATTACAGGAATTGAATGATCCTATGTAACCTCATAAGTGGGGCAACAGTATCAAGGAAACTCGTACATGGGGAAAGCTTTGTGAGTTTCTTGGCCTTTTCCTCATGGTCACAAGATGGCTGCTGCAGCTCCAGCACCACATCCTCACATACTTAAAGCAATGAGGCGGCCAGTGCAGTGAGAATTCTCTTTGAAGCCCATTCTTATTTTACCAGAGGAAAATTTATCCCCAGAAAGATCCTCAGCAGCCTTCTCCTCCATTTCATTGGCTAGAACTGTGTCTCTTGGCCACCACTAGCTCTAGGGGAAACTGGGAAGCAGGTATCTGTATTCCTTTCCTTTCCTTTTTGTGTTTTGACATAATTTCAAATTAAAGAAAAGTTTCAATAATAACATAAACAGTTCTAGATATTCTTCACTCAAACTGCCAAAGTGTTGGCATCATGTGACGTTTGTTTAATCTTTTTCTCTCCCTACATACACACATGTGCATACATACACACGTATGTGTTTTTTTTTTTTTCTTTTTTCTTTTTTATTGATCATTCTTGGGTGTTTCTCGCAGAGGGGGATTTGGCAGGGTCACAGGACAATAGTGGAGGGAAGGTCAGCAGATAAACAAGTGAACAAAGTTCTCTGGTTTTCCTAGGCAGAGGACCCTGCGGCCCTCCGCAGTGTTTGTGTCCCTGGGTACCTGAGATTAGGGAGTGGTGATGACTCTTAACGAACTTGCTGCCTTCAAGCATCTGTTCAACAAAGCACATCCTGCACCACCCTTAATCCATTCAACCCTGAGTGGATACAGCACATGTTTCAGAGAGCACAGGGTTGGGGGCAAGATCACAGATCAACAGGATCCCAAGGCAGAAGAATTTTTCTTAGTACAGAACAAAATGAAAAGTCTCCCATGTCTACCTCTTTCTACACAGACGCGGCAACCATCCGATTTCTCAATCTTTTCCCCACCTTTCCCCCCTTTCTATTCCACAAAACCGCCATTGTCTTCATGGCCCGTTCTCAATGAGCTGTTGAGTACACCTCCCAGACGGGGTGGTGGCCGGGCAGAGGAGCTCCTCACTTCCCAGTAGGGGCGGCCGGGCAGAAGCGCCCCTCACCTCCCGGATGGGGCGGCTGGCCGGGCGGGGGGCTGACACCCCCCACCTCCCTCCTGGACGGGGCAGCTGGCCGGGCGGGGGGCTGACCCCCCACCTCCCTCCCGGACAGGGCGGCTGGCCGGGCAGAGGGGCTCCTCACTTCCCGGTAGGGGCGGCCGGGCAGAGGCGCCCCTCACCTCCTGGACAGGGCGGCTGGCCGGGCAGGGGGCTGATCCCCCCACCTCCCTCCCGGACGGGGCGGCTGGCCAGGCGGGGGGCTGACCCCCCCACCTCCCTCCCGGGCGGGGCGGCTGGCCGGGCAGGGGGCTGACCCCCCCACCTCCCTCCCGGACGGGGCGGCTGGCCGGGCGGGGGGCTGACCCCCCCCACCTCCCTCCCAGACGGGGCGGCTGGCCGGGCGGGGGGCTGACCCCCCCACCTCCCTCCCGGACGGGGCGGCTGGCCGGGCGGGGGGCTGACCCCCCCCACCTCCCTCCCGGACGGGGCGGCTGGCCGGGCGGGGGGCTGACCCCCCCACCTCCCTCCCGGACGGGGCGGCTGGCCGGGCGGGGGGCTGACCCCCCCACCTCCCTCCCGGACGGGGCGGCTGGCCGGGCGGGGGGCTGACCCCCCCACCTCCCTCCCAGACAGAGCAGCTGGCTGGGCAGAGGGGCTCCTCACTTCCCAGTAGGGGCGGCCGGGCAGAGGCGCCCCTCACCTCCCGGACGGGGCGGCTGGCCAGGCGGGGGGCTAACCCCCCCACCTCCCTCCTGGATGGGGCGGCTGGCCGGGCGGGGGGCTGACCCCCCCACCTCCCTCCCAGACAGAGCGGCTGGCCGGGCAGAGGGGCTCCTCACTTCCCAGTAGGGGCGGCCGGGCAGAGGCGCCCCCCACCTCCTCGACAGGGCGGCTGGCCGGGCGGGGGGCTGATCCCCCCACCTCCCTCCCGGACGGGGCAGCTGGCCAGGCGGGGGGCTGATCCCCCCACCTCCCTCCCGGACGGGGCGGCTGGCCGGGCGGGGGGCTGACCCCCCCACCTCCCTCCCGGATGGGGCGGCTGGCCGGGCGGGGGGCTGACCCCCCCACCTCCCTCCCGGATGGGGCGGCTGGCCGGGCAGAGGGGCTCCTCACTTCCCAGTAGGGGCGGCCGGGCAGAGGCACCCCTCACCTCCCGGATGGGGCGGCTGGCCGGGCGGGGGGCTGACCCCCCCACCTCCCTCCCGGACGGAGCGGCTGGCCAGGCAGAGGGGCTCCTCACTTCCCAGTAGGGGCGGCCGGGCAGAGGTGCCCCTCACCTCCCGGACGGGGCGGCTGGCCGGGCGGGGGGCTGACCCCCCCACCTCCCTTCCGGACGAGGAGGGAGGACGCTCCTCACTTCTCAGACGGGGCGGTTGCCAGGCAGAGGGTCTCCTCACTTCTCAGACAGGGCGGCCGGGCAGAGACGCTCCTCACATCCTGGACGGGGCGGCAGGGCAGAGGTGCTCCCCACATCTCAGACGATGGGCGGCCGGGCAGAGACGCTCCTCACTTCCCAGATGGGATGGCGGCCGGGAAGAGGCGCTCCTCACTTCCTAGATGGGATGGCGGCCGGGCAGAGACGCTCCTCACTTTCCAGACTGGGCAGCCAGGCAGAGGGGCTCCTCACATCCCAGACGATGGGCGGTCAGGCGGAGACGCTCCTCACTTCCCAGACGGGGTGGCTGCCAGGCAGAGGCTGCAATCTCGGCACTTAGGGAGGCCAAGGCAGGCGGCTGGGAGGTGGTTGTAGCGAGCCGAGATCACGCCTCTGCACTCCAGCCTGGGCGCCATTGAGCACTGAGTTAACGAGACTCCGTCTGCAATCCCGGCACCTCGGGAGGCCGAGGCTGGCAGATCACTCGCGGTTAGGAGCTGGAGACCAGCCCGGCCGACACATCGAAACCCCGTCTCCACCAAAAAAATACGAAAACCAGTCAGGCGTGGCGGCCCGCGCCTGCAATCGCAGGCACTCGGCAGGCTGAGGCAGGAGAATCGGGCAGGGAGGTTGTAGTGAGCTGAGATGGCAGCAGTACCGTCCAGCTTCGGCTCGGCATCAGAGGGAGACCGTGGGAAGAGGGGAGAGGGGAGAGGGGAGAGGGGAGAGGGAGCTCTATCTACCACACAGTCTTCCCTTAGCCTCCAGAGTGTCGTATGTGTTTTTTTTTCTGAATGGTTTGAGTCAACTGCAGACACAATGTCCCTTTGTCCCTAAATACTCCATTGTGAATTCCTAAAAATGAGGATATTCTCTTACATAGCCATAGCACAATCATCAGGAAATTAACATGGAAACTTCTATTATCTAATCTACTAACCTTTTTCAGATCCTGCCCATTGTCTTAATAATGTCCTTTGGCCGGGCACGGTGGCTCACGCCTGTAATCCCAGCACTTTGGGAGGCCGAGGCGGGCGGATCACGAGGTCAGGAGATCGAGACCATCCTGGCTAACATGGTGAAACCCTGTCTTTACTAAAAATACAAAAAATTAGCAGGCGTGGTGGTGGGCGCCTGTAGTCCCAGCTACTTGGGAGGCTGAGGCAGGAGAATGGCGTGAACCCAGGAGGCGGAGCTTGCAGTGAGGCGAGACGGCGGCCCTGCACTCCAGCCTGGGCAACAGAGAGAGACTCCGTCTCAAAAAAAGAAAACAAAAAAAAAGGTCCTTTATAGCAGAATAAAGGCCCAGATCACACAGTGCACTCTATTGAAACATCTCCTTATTCTCCGTGAATCAGAAGAACTTCCTGGGACTTTCTTTGCCTTTCATGACTTTGATGTTTTCGAGAGGACAGGCCAGTGACTTTGCAGCATGCTCTTCACATTGGGTGGTCTGATGGCTCCTGATGTTTGGATTCAGTTATGAACTTTTGGCAGGACTGTGTGGAGGTGGTGCTGAGGCCTTATTGGTAGGTCATATCAGAGGCCACACATCAGAGTCCCAATAATGGGACTAATGCTCATTATTAATAATGGGACTAATGCTCATTAGTCCCATTATTGGGGATGTTAACTTTGGTTGCTTGGGTAAGGTGGGGCTTCCAGGCCTCGCCACTGTGAAGTTACTATTTAGGTATTGAATTTTTTACCTCGATTGTGGGAATGGCTGTTGGGTTGCCAGCTGCAGAGTCCGCTCTACTCTTGCTGATCTGAGTGTGGGACCTGTGGTTCCTCTATTATTGTTCATCTTGAGTGGCAGGGAAGAAGGTCTTCAGGAAGCAGCAGGTTCAATATTCTCTTTTTAGCTACACTTTCTAAGAACCTCCGGGTGTCAGTCTCCCAGACAAGGCCCCGCAGAATATAGACAGTAATGGATAGCACTGTCTACCCTCAGTGAACTTCCTGCCCAACAGGAGGGAAGGAACAAGTATTTCTTGTTCACCTACTGCCTGCCAAGCCTCGAGTTAGCCACTCACATCCACCATCTCCTTCAAGTTAGTGTATCAGCTCTAGGAGTCCAGTGCTGTTACCTGGGTAATGATTTGCAGGGCTTTATTCCTTTCAAACCAGAGGAACCATTCATAGCTTTCTCCAATTCCTGGGTCTGCCTCACTTCACCTCACTTGAGTACAGCTTTTTTAAAAAAAGAATCTGAAATTTTTTTTTATATCAAGTGTTTCAAGGACCTAATTATGAACTTCATTATAAGTGTTCATTAGTTATATTTTGTTCAATTACTTTAACAAGTTGCCAAATGGAACACAAAGCTGGCAATTATCATTATGTAATTGTAATGAGACACTCAAATTGGGTTATAGAACGTTGTCTTTGCTGGCGTATTTTTCCTTCAGAGGAAGACAAACCAAAGGCAGCGGCTGGGCCTAGTTCTGCTCACTGACTCCTTCCAAGCTGTGTGGGGTGGAAAGAAGCCTCCTTTGATGTACAAAGGTCAAGTCTGGAAGAACGAAAACGTTTAAGTATGGTACTCAAAATGTTTTAGATGATGAGTATTATATCTCATAATAATATAAATATAAACATAAATATAAATATAAATATAAATTTACCGGACCTCTCTGTGATAGCTGCCGTCAGATTCATGTCAGGGGCTGAAGGCTTTTCTTCCCAGTTCTGCTTCCTCCACCTTTTATCTTTCACAGGAATCACCCCCAGTATCCCTTGTCCTCCTGGCCTCCTCTCAGGGCCTGCTTCTCAGCAACCCAAGAACACTCCAGGGGCATTTTTCAAGAAGCTGGCCTTCTCAGAACCAAGGGTTCCAGCAAAACTCCCAGGCCTGACTCTCATTGGTGGAAATTAGGGTACCCAGCTTGTCCCAAACCCTCCCTGTGAATCTGATTGGCTAGGCTTGGGTCATGTGACCACTCATGGTCGGGAGCATCCCTTTTCAACAACATCCCTTTGTAGTTCACCAAAGGAGAGCTGCCTCCTCCTCTCAGCAGGGAAGGGAACGGCTGCTGTGCAGGCAGAAACTGTGGCTCCACCTTGGCCCCCTTGGCAGGCTGTGAGTGCAGAAGGCCTGGCCCTTAGCCAGCTTGTCACATCACCTTTTGGGACTCAGTGTCCATGTCTAGAAAATGGGGGCACATGGCAAATGGATTCCTGCCCTGGTTCTTCATGGGGCCTTTGTGAGCAGCCTGGGAACAGCCTGCTGAGGCATGGCTCTGGGAGGGGACTCTGTCACAGCGCTCTTCCTGCTCTGGGTCTGACCAGGCTGGAGGAAGGACTTGCTAACTGTCCCAGCCATGGCCGTGTGTGTGTGTGTGTTGGGGGGTGGGTAGGGATGGGGATGGGGGGAGGTGAGAGGGAAAGGGGTTCACCTCCTTGCACTAGAACCTTCTGCCTTCCTCCAAAGGCCCCCGATTCAAGGCCAGCTTCCAATGAGGGAGACGGAAACATGTGCTTCACAGATGCTCCTCTGGAAACCATGGTGACAGCCCCAAATGTGATTTAGTGACACCCTTCTGTTGTCTTAGGTCACCCGCCAGAAATGCCAAGCTGAGGAAGGAGCAGGGGAAGCTGTTGAAGCAAATTGTGCATAATTAGGACTGTTGTCTCCTGCTATGGTCTGAAGATTCATATGTGGAAACCTAATCCCTACCTTGGGGATAGTAAGAGGTGGGGCGTTTGGGAGCTGACGAGGTCATGAGGGCCCCACTGTTATGATTGGGATTAGTGCCCTCATAAAGGAGGCCCAAGGGAGCTTGTTCACCCCTTCCACCAAGCGAAGATGATGCAAGAAGGGGCCACATGTGATGCAGAGGGTGGGCCCTCATGGAATCTGCTGGCACATTGACCTTGGACTGCCCAGCCTCCAGAACTGTGAGCGATAAATTTCTGTTGCTTATAAACGACCCACTAAGGCATTTTGTTGTGGCGTCCTGAATAGACTAACACATCTCCCAAGGGAGAGTTCTTCCTTTAAACTTTTGTTTTTTTGGTTTTTTAAAAACAATATTTTAAAATTCAGTTTCTGTATAGTATTCCATTGTATGAATCTTGTGTAATTTATGCCCCTCCCTTATTCATGGACATTTGCGTGGTTCCTCATTCTTGTTCACCTTTGACACCTTAATGGGAGGGCCCCGCCTTCCTTTGCAAGGCTGGGCGAGAGGGAAGCACAGCCGTGGCTTTATCTGTCCCAGGAACTTTGTCCCAGGGTGCCCTGACACATCCCATCTCTCCTTGTCACGGGGTGTCCTCGACACTGTCTGTCTCTCTTACAGTCCTTGCTACTCAGTTTCTCTCCTTAAAACTCTCTCTTGCTCACTCTCAATCTCTTTCGTTGTCTTTTTGTCTCTCTCTCCCCCTTTCCTCTGTTTCTCTTTCTCACTCTTCTCTGTCTCTCTCTGTCTATCTTTCTCTCCTCTTTGATTTCCCTTTTCTTTTTCTTTTCTTTCTTTTTTTTTTTTGAGACAGAGTCTTGCTCTGTCGCCCAGGTTGGAGTGCAGTGGCATGATCTCGGCTCACTGCAAGCTCCGCCTCCCGGGTTCACGCCATTCTCCTCCTGATTTCCCTTTTCTGTAAGTCTGTCTCTGTTTTTCTATTGCTGTCTCTATTTCTCACTATCTCTTTGTCTTTTTCTCCCTTCCCCTCTTTCTACGTCTCTCCCTTTCTTTCCCTGTTTCTCTTTGTTTTTCTATTTCTCTCTCTCTGTCTCTCTATTTCTGTCTGTCTCTATTTCTCTCTGTGTCTGCTCTGTCTTTCTCTGTCTCTCCCTCCCTCCCTCTCTGTTGATCTCTGCTCACAGCTCTCCTAACAGCATCCATCTGGGCTCCATGCTGTTCGTGTGAGCCTCTTCCAGATGGTAGGATGGATTTGAGTTGATAGCGTGGTGTGCTAATGACACAGAGCTAATTCTTAATAATGGTGAAATGTGATAAAAAAAAGAAAACCCTCATCTGGGTCAGCTCAATACCTGGCCATAATGGCACTATCTGCAGCAGTCCTGGCCACTGTCACCTGAACAGATGTGATTGTACTAGGGCTGGGTAGACCTGCAGCCTTGTTCCCCTCCTGGTGTGGCTTCAGAGTTTGGAAAGTCAGGGTTATTCGAATCCAGGGCTGGAGAGCTGCAAAGACCAGAATCCCTCCCACAGAAGCTCGAGTCACAAGGGAGCTTATTGTAAGTGCCGCAGCCACAGATCCGGGTTCACAGACACAGGTGTGCACCAAATGGGACCCATCAGTTGGGATACCTGGGTGTGAGCAACAAAGGCGGACTCCAGCTGACTCAAGTGGAAAAGGAATTGATTGAAACAACACCTGGAGAGCTCGCAGAGTTGTTGAGAAACTGCAAAAATAGACTCCAAAGAGGACGTGCAGACAAAGGGAAGCATGCCACGGAATTCGCCTGATGAGGCCGTCTCTACCACTGCTGCCGGGCAATGGGCGACAGAGCCAGAGAACATCAGAGCTGATCATCACCGCCGCCCTGCTGTCCCTGGATATTCGACATTGTTGCTGACACCGGAATAGCTTCTCCCTGTCTCTGCTTCTTCAGATCAATTGCTCCAGATTCCAAGTCTGGTTGGCCGAGCTCTGTCACAAGCTAATACCCTCATTGGAAGGGTGGCAAGGCATTAAGTGCGTGGATGCTGGAGCCAGACTGGGTTTGAATCCAGGCTCTGCCACATATCTGTGTGAGCCTGGACGCCATGCATGCCTCGGCTTGCTCATCTACAAAACGGGGATAGTGTAGTCATGCCTACCTCTGTGGGGGGAGGGGGCTATGTGAACTAAATAACAGAATATATGTGAAGCGTGTAGAAGAGGTGATGAGTAAGCGTTTTAAGTTTTAGCTATTACCATTATTATTATTATTATCATTATTATTATTTTGAGATGGAGTCTCGCTCTGTCACCAGGCTGGAGTGCAGTGGCATGCTCTCGGCTCATTGCAACCTCCGCCTCCTGGGTTCAAGCGATTCTCCTGCCTCAGCCTCTGGAGTAGCTGGGACTATAGGCGGCGCCACCACGCCCAACTAATTTTTGTATTTTTAGTAGAGACAGGGTTTCGCCGTGTTGGCTAGGATGGTCTCGATCTCTTGACCTCATGATCTGCCCGCCTTGGGCTCCCAAAGTGCTGGGATTACAGGCGTGAGCTACCGTGCCCGGCCTACCATTATTATTTTAAAATTATTTGGCATTTATTGTGCGAGGCAGCTGCTGTGTCTCATGAAGACTCAGACAGTGGGGGATTCTCCAAACGTACGGAGGGGGACACACAAGACAGGTGTCTACCGCAGCAATTCCCGTTCCTTTTCCTACCACTCAGATTTATTTCTATTTTGAGCCCTGATTCCTCCGTGATTTCAAAAAATCCCAGTCAATCTGGAGTCCTATACCTGTTCCCTAGTGTTGTTTTTAAAAGATTAAATTGGAACGTCTTGAAGCAGAGCGTTCACTCTCCAGTTTACTGCAGTCTAGTCCACTCCCTATTGCCCTGCACCGGCCTCATTTCACTCACATACGGTAGTTAGCCTGATTCCCATGGACATTTCATTTTATGATTCCAGAACCTAAGAGCTAGGGTCTTTGAAAAACAAAAAGAAGAAGGCCGGGCGCGGTGGCTCACGCCTGTAATCCCAGCACTTTGCAGGGCCGAGGCGGGCAGATCATGAGGTCAGGAGATCGAGACCATCCTGGCTAACATGGTCAAACCCCATCTCTACTAAAAATATAAAAAAAGCCGCGCATGGTGGCGGATGCCTGTAGTCACAGCTACACGGGAGGCTGAGGCAGGAGAATGGCGTGAACCTGGGAGGCGGAGGTTGCAGTGAGCTGAGATCGTGCCACTTCACTCCAGCCTGGGCAACAGAGTGAGACTCCATCTCAAAAAAAAAAAAAGAAAAAGAAAAAAGGAAGCTGAGCATGGTGGCTCACACCTGTAATCCCAACACTTTGGGGTGCTGAGGCGGGTGGATCATTTGAGGTCAGGAGTTCGAGACCAGCCTGGCCAACATGGTGAAAACCTGTCTCTACTAAAATACAAAAATTAACTGGGCGTGGTGGTACATGCCTGTAATCCCAGCTACTCAGGAGGCTGAGGCAGGAGAATTGCTTGAACCAGGGAGGTGGAGGTTGCAGTGAGCCGAGATCGCACCACTGCACTCCAGCCTGGGCAACACAGCAAGACTGTATTTCAAAAAAAAAAAGAAAGAAAGAAAGAAAGAGAAACAGAAGGATGAAACTTAAAGGCTTTTGTATCTGCTTTTGTGAAAGTCACATCCCTGCCCCGAGCCAATAATCACAGATCTATTATCTGCTAGACAGGGGGAAAGAATACAAAGCCCGCATGATACCACCCAGCCTCATGAGGATATCAGGGTCTCACACGGGGCCCCAGGGCAGGACACACAGCTTGGCCTCCTGGGAACTGGACAGTCAACAGTACCTGCTGTCTCTTTGCTGCTTTCTCTGGGGCTGCTGGTTTCTTGCCTCTCCTGTCGTCTGTGCCTCTGACTCTTTTCCTTCTCCTTGAGGTTAATTCTATGGGCCTGAACCCATTGCTCCACTCCCTTTGTTGTGAAATGAGTCCCCAAGCAATACTCTGGCGGGCTTCTCATCTGTTTCAGTCGCAGGGATCTTGGGACAGTTAGTCTCTGCCAAACCTCCTACAGGCCAGGGCTTGCTGACCACAGGCATGTCGTGCGGTCCTTTATGGCGGGTATGCTCGCACTGCGTCTGGAGGTTGGGCACTGCCTTTTGGCTTCTGCTCTTGGGAGCTCATATCAATGGTGGGCACACCCCCGATCCATCATACCTAGCCTATAAAGGAGAAAGCCACAGACCTTCTAAGGATGCAGGTGTTCCCCCCATGAATGTATTTCTCAGCTCCTTCATAGAGAAAGCATTTTCTGGGGTCTCCTGGGGGATGTAGTTGGTGGGTGGGTGTGCAGGTTGCCATGGTAAATCCTTTCAACACTCCAATCTCCCTAAGCCTTTGGATTCCCTCCTCCATAGCATGCCAGGGTAGCTCTGGCATCTCTGCTCACTAAACTTAGGCCACCATGGAGTCCTAGTTCCAGCCACCAACCAAGTAAGCTTTGAGAGCCACCTCCAGCTAAGGAAACTAACACATGATATCCAAAATCTTAGTGCACCTCAGTCAGTGAGTTCAGTCTGCTCCTGTTCTTCTGCCTGCCTTGGTCTGACACCCTCACATACTCCTTAGGTTTCTGCCAATATATATTGGCAACATCTTGCAGTTCTCTTGGTGTAAAAGCTATCTCATTTGAGGCCATAGTGGGTACTAAAAATCTAAGATTCTACTTATGAGTCTGGTGCCAACAGGTAGTAGTTGTGGTGGGTCTGAAGGAGAATGGGCATCTCCTCATGTGAGATTGTCATACAGTTTTCAAGAAAAGGACAGCTAGTCTCCTTAGACACAACAGAGCAAGCTCCTTCCTTTGGCAACAGAGGCTCAGAGTGACTTGTGGGTTCAAGATTCTCAGTTTCATCTGAGCCCCACCAGATGTCCCCATTCTAAGCTTCAGCATCCCTTTTAATGTCCTACCTTTTTTTTTTTGAGATGGAGTCTTGCTCTATGGCCTAGATTAGAGTGCAATGGCACGATCTTGGCTCACTGCAACCTCTGCCTCCCAGGTTCAAGCGATTCTCCTGCCTCAGCCTCCCAAGTAGCTGGGATTACAGGCACCCACCACCACACCTGGCTAAATTTTGTATTTTTAGTAGAGATGGGGTTTCGCCATGTTGGCCAGGCTGGTCTCAAACTCCTGACCTCAGGTGATCCACCTGCCTCGGCCTCCCAAAGTGCTGGGTTTACAGGCCTGAGCCACTGCGCCTGGCCTTAATGTCCTACCTTTCACATGAGCAATGTGGTGAGGCTGTGAATCCACCTAGTGTAATTCCATAACCCACACAATTCAATTGTGTTTTTTATTTTCAGTAGCACTAGCCCTGGCTAATGTAAATAAGCCAGGCTACAATAAATAAGAATTTTCACTGAGGGCATCAGGGAAGCTCTTTGGCCCTAGGACTGTGCTTTGATATGAGTTAAGGGACCTGAGATTCTATTTTATTTTCCTGTAGATGCTCCAGTGCACACAGAAGCATCCATCCCACACTGCAGCCCTTGAGGGCATCGTCACGGGCATCATGTCAAGTGCCTCAGCCACCTACCTTCCCAAGGCATGTGCTTCAGTCAGCACTTTGTCAGAACCAACCACAGGTGATGATGTGGCTGATTCGCTGTGATGGCACTGCATGCTATGGGTCACTGGTGTCCCATTTCACATGGTCAAAATCCCAGTATGGCACTCAACTCCAAAGGCATGACGAGTCTCCAACTCCCACTCCTGGAGGTCTGTATGTATCTAGAACCACTTTCTTAACTAGTTCTGTATCAGCCAGGGTCCAATCAGGAGACCCTGACTGATTCTACATTGGTAATTTGAACTGGGACAGTCCAATATATAGAATTATTGCTGGGCATGGTGGCTCACACATGTAATCCTAGCACTTTGGGAGGCCAAGGCGGGAGGATCACTTGAAGCCAGGAGTTTGAGACCAGCTTGGGTCTCTACAAAAAATAAAAAAACAGTTGGGCATGGTGATGCGTGCCTGTAGTCCCAGATACTTGGGAATCTGAGGTGGGAGAATCGCTTGAGCCTAGGAGACTGAGGATGCAGTTAGTTATGATAGCACCACTGCACTCCAGCCTGGGTGACAGAGCAAGACCCTGTCTCAAAAAAAAAAAAAAAAAAAAAAAAAAGACGACAGGGCTGGGTGTGGTGGCTCACACCTGTAATCCCAGCACTTTGGGAGGCCGAGGCAGGTGAATCACCTGAGGTCAGGAGTTTGAGACCAGCCTGGCCAGCATGGCAAAACCTCGTCTCTACTAAAAATACAAAAATCAGCTGGGCGTAGTGGCACCTGTCTGTAGTCCCAGCTACTGGGGAGGCTGAGGCAGGAGAATTGCTTGAACCTGGGAGGCGGAGATTGCAGCGAGCCGAGATAGCACCATTGCACTCCAGCCTGTGTGACAAAGAGAGACTGTCACACACACATACATACACACACACACACACAAAAGACAAGACAACAAAAAAAGAATTATTAACTAGTAAGACGTGCTTAACTTACTAATGGAGTCAAAGAGGACTCTAAGGGGTCTAGAAGTATTAGGTATAAAAAGGTTACTACTGCCAGGTGTGGTGGCTCACACCTGCAATCCCAACACTTTGGGAGGCCGAGGCGGGTGGATCACAAGGTCAGGAGTTCGAGACCAGCCTGGCCAACATGGTGAAACCCCATCTCTACTAAAAATATGAAAACTAGCTGAGTATGGTGGCACATGCCTGTAGTCCCAGCTACTTGGGGGGTTGAGGCCGGAGAATCGCTTGAACCTGGGAGGCAGAGGTTTCGGTGAGCTGAGATTGTACCACTGCACTCTAGCCTGGGCAACAGAGGGAGACTCTGTCTCAAAAAAAAAAAAAAAAGTTATTACTCCCTCTAGACTGAGGGGAAATGGAAAGTGAAGAATATAAAACTATTCTAGTCCCTGAGACCAAGAACCAGCCCTCTCCGAAGAGAATGTAGCTACTACAAGAACATGCAGTTTGCTGGATGAGGACACTGTCAGACGACGAAGCCTGCAGCTGGTCCATATACACCATCTGCTATTGCCAGAGCATGTGAGTGGCCACAGCTGTTCTCTAAGAAATGCCCACCAGGTGGGGAGAGCATGGTTCAAGGGCAGAGTCAAAGGTGGTTGGTTGAAGCTGCTTGCTGGGTGGGGCGAGGATGGCCTGAGGGGATGGCTGGAGCTCCTGCAGAAGTGGCCACTGTGTGGGGACAGTGTAGCTGAGGGTCCCTCAAGGCTACTGTGGAAATGGCCACCAAGTGAGGAGAGCATGGCCTGAGAGGGTCACAGAAGCTGGCCTGAGAGCTGCTGGTAGAAGAGCTGCTTGCAGTAGGAGAGGAAGACAGGAACCCAGAGTGGATGGGCTCTCCTGCTGTATAGCTGCACAGTGTAACCCATGCCTTCTACGGACAAAGCTGAACATTCTACCAGCTGGCAAAGGAGAAATGTTTCCAGGGGTCCGCTCCAGGATCACCAAACATGGCAAAGAAGGATGGGTTTGGAGCTGAGTGACAATAAATTGACAAGTGGAAGAGGAAGAAGGACCCAAGAGGCTGGGAGGAGAGGTTTGGGGAGAGTTTGGAGAAATTAGAGGAGGTATGGAGTGTGAAGGACATGGATCAGGGAGGGGAGGAGAATTTTAAGAAATATTTCTGTGGACCATGTGTTGCCTTTATAGCATTCAAGAAATGCAAATAAGGGGCCGGGCGCGGTGGCTCAGGCCTGTAATCCCAGCACTTTGGGAGGCCGAGGCGGGCGGATCACGAGGTCAGGAGATCGAGACCATCCTGGCTAACACGGTGAAACCCCGTCTCTACTAAAAATACAAAAAATTAGCCGGGCATGGTGGCAGGTGCCTTTGGTCCCAGCTACTCGGGAGGCTGAGGCAGGAGAATGGCGTGAACCCGGGAGGCGGAGGTTGCAGTGAGTCAAGATCGCACCACTGCACTCTAGCCTGGGCGACAGAGCAAGACCCCATCTCAAAAAAAAAAAAATGCAAATAAGGACCGTAAGTTACGTTGGAGTTCCCTTTTGGCTGAGGGACAGTGTTCATTGACCACAACACTACTTCGAGACTGGAATACTTGGGTCCTGGGTTTCTAAGTGGGTTATGACAGTTTTCTCTTAGCCTAAAGCAGAAATTTACAACGAAAGTTTTTCTTTTTAGGTTTATTAGAGCTGCCCCAGGGATCTTGTTTTATATTATGGGTTCTTGTCTCTCCATAAGTTGCATTGGAAATTTGGAAGTCCAGGTTTTAGTATTTATTTATTTATTGAGACGAAATCTTGCTCTGCCACCCAGGCTGGGGTGCAGTGGCATGATATAGCTCACAGCAGCCTTAACCTCTTGGGCTCAAGTGATCCTTCTGCCTCAACCTCATAGGTAGCTGGGACCACAAGCATGCACCATCATGCCCAGCTAATTTTTATATATTTTTTGTAAAGAAGGGGTCTCACTATATTGTCCAGACTGGTCTTGAATTCCTGGGTTCAAGTTATCCTCCCACCTTGGCCTCCCAAAGTGCCAGGATAACAGGCGTGAATGCCTGTGCCTGGCCCAGGTTTTAGTTCTGAGTTTCAAGTTTCATTGCATAGTGGTGTGATGCTGGGGCAGGTCACTTAATCTCTCTGAATCTCAGATTTTTTGCCTAACGTGGGGGATATAAAGTCTGCCCATGCAAACTCTCAGGGGATATTGCCATGATGAGGTTGGATAATGGGTATGCAATTGCTTTGGGCAAAAGACAAAGTTTCATTCACTTAAGTGAAGCTATTTGTACCCATACAGTCAGCATATTAGCAAGAAATGTTTTTGCTTGCAAACACCAGGAAACCCCACCACTGTGGAGTAGTTAGGATTTATTTTTCTCATATACCAAGAATTCTAGAGGTGGTTATTTATGGGTAATGATAAAGCTGCTTAGTGACATAAGGACCAAAAATCTCTGTGATTCTCTTGCCCTTCTCCTCATGGTCACAAAATGATTGCTGTGACTCCAGCCATCAAGGCTACATTTAAGCAGGAAAAAGGGATAGGGCCTGGTCAGGCACTGCTGTTCTTTTTTTAGGTAGCCTTGCTGACTGTCTGCCAGGGCTGCTTTTAGCTTCTAGAGGCCCCCTACGTGTCTTCTCATTGGGCTCCTCCATCTTCAGAGCCAGCAGCAGAGATCCCCAGATGATCTCCAGACTGTTTTATTTCATCTCACGGGACAGAAGTAGAACTGCAAGAGAGTCTGGGGCAGCGGGTATTTAGCTTTCCCACCCCTTCTAGAGCGAGGAGGCAAGGGAGAAAGAAAGAAGTTGGGAATGGGTGTTGGATTAGACAGCTGACAGTGTTGGGAATAGCTGGCAAGTTCTAGATGGCAGCCGCTGAGACTGTTGGGATGGAGGGGAAGCAGCCGCTGGAGGATTTTGACTCCCACCCTTGTAACTGCCGCTCCTGTGTATCCGAGCCCTTTCATGGGGCCTGGCTGCATCTGAATAGCGAACATTTCACTTCGGAGGTGGAATTATATTAAAAATCAGATGCTTGTCATTATGCAAATGGATGTCTCACTATTGCTTAGGATTTTCATTTTTCTATGAATTATTCCTTTTTTCAGTGCTTTTTTTATTCCCCATGGAAGAAATAAAAACAACCACTGGCTGATCAAAGGAATTTTCCAGTCATTCAGTCAACAGATATTTCCTGAGTGTCTGTGCTGGGCCAGGAACTGTTCTAGTCTCAGGGAAATAGTGATGAAAAGACAGTTTCTGCAGCAGTAGAGCTTGTATTCCAGGGGAGGAAATAAGCCATCAAGTGAATTAATAAATCAAATAACTTAGAATGACACATGCTATAAAGACAGTAAAACATGGTAGATCACTAGCTTCATGGGTGGGAGGTCTTCTTTAAATGGGGTGGTCAGACAAGGTCTCAGAGGAGGCAGTATTTCAGCAGAAGCCTTAAAGGTGAGAGGAAGCTAGCCATGCAGCGATCTGGGGGAAGGGTGTTCTGGGTAGAGGGAACAGCGGGTGCAAAGGCCCTGATGTGGGAACAGCATGGTATATTTGGGGAAGAGAAGGATATCCAGGAGGCTCCAGCACAAAGAGAGAGGACAGAACAACAGGAGATGAGGTTGGAGATGGGTGGGGCAAATCACACAGGGCTTTGGAGAGGCGATTGGGTTAAAGATTCTGTCTGCTGGGGCTGGTTTGTTGGCTTGGGCCATTGAAACTTAACCCATTGGCCAGGCATGGTGGCTCATACCTGTAATCCCAGCACTTTGGGAGGCTGAGGTGGGCAGATCACTTGAACCCAGGAGTTCCAGACCAGCCCGGGCAAGATGGCAAAACCCTGTCTCTGCAAAAAATAAAAAAAATTAGTGGGGAGTGGTGACATACACCTATAGTCCCAGCTACTTGGGAGTTTGAGGTGGAAGGATCACGTGAGCCTGGAGTTCAAGGCTGCAGGGAGCTATGATCACGCCACTGCACTCCAGCCTGGGTGACAGAGCAAGACCCTAAAAGGAAAAAGAAACAGCCTGTTAGGCCATTGTCCTGGCATTACCTCCCTCTCACATTATCTTGTGAATTATTGTGTCCATTGTGTATTTCTTGCCCATTGTCCATTTTCCTAATTTGAATGTAAGCTCCATGTAGAAGGAGTCTTGTCTGTCTTGCTCATGGCTATGTCTCCAGCACCTAACACGGCCTGGCATATAGTAGGTGCTCAAAGATATTTAATGAATATGTATTTGTTTTCTGTTGCTATGTAACAAGTTACTCCAAACTTAGCAGCTGAAAACAAAACCCACTTATGAGTTCCCAGTTCTGTAGATAGGGAGTCCAGGCATGGCATTGGCAGGGTGTTCTGCTCAGGGTTTCACGAGGCTGTAATTAAGGGGTTGGCTGGGCTGTGTCCTCATCTGGAGCTTGGGACCCTCTGCTAAGCTCGTGTAGTTGTGTCGTGGGGGTTGAGTTTCTGTGGTGGTCATACTGGGGTCCCCATTTCCTTGCTGGCTGTCTGCCAGGGCTGCTTTTAGCTCCTACAGGCCCCCACATGTCTTCTCATTGGCCTCCTCCATCTTCAAAGCCAGCAGCAGAGAATCTCCCTCAATTTGAATCTCTCACACCTCAAATTGCTGACTTCAGAAAGAGTCCAGTCTCTTTTAAGGGGTCACTCAGGCTAATCTCCCTTTCTCAGGGTCAACTGCACTCTATGACAACCTAATTACAGGTGTAAAATTCATCATATTCACAGCTCCCTGGGGATTAGACAGGGCAGGAATCTTAGGGGCTGCCCTAGAACTCTGCCTACGGAAGAAAGTAGGAATGAATCAGTGCTCATTCTTCTTCCCCATGAGAGCCATTTCCATACCCCAGCCAGCCCAACCACACCTGCTTGTTGGTGGCTACAACTTTTGTCTCACGGTTGCTGGGAGCGCTCTTCTTCTGGCCATGGGTCTTCAGTTGTGCCTCTGTAATGGGTGCATGGTGCCACCTTAGGGCTTTTGCACTTTCTGCTCCCACTGCCCGAGAGCCTCTCCCTGTAGACCCCTGAGTGGCCCCTTCTCTCACTCTCTGCATTTGCTCAAATGTCATCTTTTCAGACTCCCTTCCCTGCTTAAAATCATCCCCTTCCACTCTAAAAATACTCTTTGCCTGTTTGACTTTGCAGTTGTTTTCACCCACCCTGCTCCGTAGTTTACTTATTTATTTGGTTATGGTCTGTCTCCCTGCAGTAGGCTGGTGGCTTCACAAGCACAGGGAATTTTGTGTGTGAGATCCGCTGTCACATCCCCAGTGCCTGTGATAGTGCCTGGCTCACAGTCAGGGCGTAATAAGTTTCTGTCCAGGGAATGAATGAATGAGGTTTAAGGAGAACAGTTTTAACTTTCTTTATCTGATTTTTCTTTTTTCTTTTGGAAAAACCTGAGCAGGCAAAAGTCTCCCTTCCCCAGGCAGCCTCGTTATATAATCAGGGCCCTGTTCTGCAAGGAGCTGTCAGCGCTGCTTCAAGCAGTTATATTTAGTGTTTACAGCCTCTCCTTTTAGCTGCATGAGATCTCCCGAAGAGCTCTGGAAATTAGGCCTTGCTTCAATAGGGAGAGGGGGCTCCTGGCCCAGTCCAAGGGGGCCCCAGGGGCTGGTGGGCACTCGGTGGTGGCAGTAGCCAAGCAGCCCTGACCTCAGGGTCAGCCCGTGGCCAGTGTCAGGTTCAGAGCATCCACATCTAGGGATGGAAGGTGAGTTTGTCCTATAAATCACAAAGATAGGAGAAAACAAGGATGGGAGTAGAAAGACTGCTTGGCGTTCAAATCTTGGTTCTGACACTTGTTAGCTGTGTGATCTTAGTCCAGTTACTTAACCTGTCTGGGCCTCACCTTCCTCATTTGCAGAATGGGGATAGATCCAGCATATCTTGATTTGGTGAAATCATTCATGGGCAGTGTCTTGCACAGGATAGGGGCTTCACCAATCAGTTATTTTTAGTTGTGTTCTGAGAGGCCCCTTGCTTGGTTCTGAAGAAGGAACAGGTACATCTGAGATGCCCCTGGTGGTGACTGGATGGCAGACCCACGTCCCTGGGGGTGACTGATGGCAGACCCACACCCCTGGGGGTGACCGGATGGTAGACTCATGCCCTTGGGGGTGACTGATGGCAGACCCATACCCCAGGGGGGTGACTGGATGGCAGACCCATGCCCCAGGTGGGTGACTGACGGCAGACCCACACCCCAGGGGGTGACTGATGGCAGACCCACGCCCCTGGGGGTGACTGACGGCAGACCCATACCCCAGGGCGTGACTGATGGCAGACCCATACCCCAGGGCGTGACTGATGGCAGACCCCCTGGTTTTCTCTGTTCTCCATGCTGTGCTTGCTGCTCCATAACGTCCAGGGAGCTCTCACAGATTTGCTTGGAGGTGTTATTTTGGGATGAGCAGAGCCGTTTCTTAGGCAGGGGCCAGCAGATTCCAGTTCATGGGCCAAGTCCAGCCCATCCCCAGTTTCTGTAAAGGCCCTTGAGCTAAGAATGGTTTTTGTACTTTTAAATGGAAAAAAAGAGAAGAATCTACAACAGAGATGTTGTATGGTTTGCAAAGCCTAAACTATTTCCTATTGTCTGACCCTTTACGGAAAACTTTGCTGACCCATGCCTTAGAGGACGGAGTGCAGTGGGAGTCGGGGGGGTGGGCTGGCGGGGGAAGGGTAAGGCCCAAAGCAAATTCCTGTGTGGGTATCCCTTGCCCCCCACTGTAAAACCCAGTAAGTTAATAATGGCTGCTCCTTACCCAGTACCTAGTATGTGCCAAGCACTTTATCTGTGGACATATTCCAAGCCTCAGCCCAACTCAAGACATAACAGCCATCACCAACCCCATTGTATAAATGGTGAAACTGAGGCTCAGAGAGGCTGAGCTGCCTGCCTGAGATCACACAGCCAGTGAATGGCAGAGCTGGGATTTGAACTGTGATAGTTTCTGACATGGGAGCCTGTGCTGTTTCCCCTTCACCCCAAGGCTTCCCAAGAGGCAGTATCAAAGGACATGGAGAGGGACATCTATGTGACATCCATTGACTTTTCTGCCCCCTCCTCCCCCATCCTGTGGTCACCGCAGAAACTGTTGGAGCAGCGACCCTGTCCCCAGCATACCTGGCCCAGGGAGGCTGGAGTAATCCGTGTCAGACAGGATAATTTGGTTGCAAGTGACAGAAATCAAACTGTGGATAATGGTGGCAAGCTATGGGGAGGCTCACGGAGTCAGCAGGAGACCTGCTGTAAAACTCATCTGTAAAACGGAGAGCCAGGCTGGAAGTGGGTGGTACCAGGTGAGCTTGCTCCTCCTGCCCTATTCCTGCATCCCTGCTTACAATGGATGTGTTTGAAAGGGAGAGTCTCATGGGTCTGACCTGGCTGCATGCCCACCCCTGGCTAGGAGCATGCAGGGAGCCCCGAGGGAGGTGATTCTCCAAAGGGATTTAGCTCTGATACAGAGATAAGGAGGATGCCACTGGCCAGTCAGGAATGAATGTCCCCTCCAGTGGCCTCCCCAGGACCAAGGGATGGCAGCCTCAGCCTTCTCTTGACCAGAGGGGTGGCTAACTCTGGCCTCTTGCTGGCCGTTTTCTTTGCCACATTGATGGAGACTTAAAGAATGCCCATCTGCATCCAGCGGGAAGACTGGAGAAGCAGAACGGGGCTTTCTGTGCTTCTTACAAAGCCATTCCTGGCTTCCAGGTCACTCCAGAGACCCGGCTGTGCCCATGCCCTTGGGTTTGGTGAAGCAGCCCTGGACTCATGTAATAAATTCCTGTCTTCGCACAGCCTCCCTTCACGGGGCTTCTTTTACTTTGCAAACCAAAGTGTTTTAATTGATGCAATGGCCAAGAGGCAGGTTTGGCAGGGGGCAGCCCTACTTACTGGCCTTTGTGACAAAGATTGTTTTCTCCCAATCTCCCTTCTCCTTTTTGCATACGAACAGAAACCTAATTCTAACTGGCCACCCAGAATAAAGAAAGGTACATCTCTCAGCCTTCCTTGCTGTGTAATGTGACCGTGTTCTAAGTTCTGATCTATGGGATGGAAATGAAAGTGTGTGTGTTACCCTCCCAGGAAGTGTTTTTAAATGGAGAAACCGTGCTCTTCTCTACTTGCTTTCCTGGTTGCTGGCATCTGAATGTGATGGCTGGAGCTCAGCAGCCACTTTGGACTATAAAGTGACTTGGGAACTGGAGGCAACAAAATAGAAGGAATCTGGGTTCCTGACACCATGCAGCATCATACCTGCTTTATACTGGCCACCTCTGGACTTTAAGAATTTGAAAGAAACAAAGTTACATCTTGTTTAAGCCTTTTTTTTTTCTGGTTACTGATAGCTAAACCAAGTCCTAGCTGCTGCAGCCTTGGTGGTGATTTGCAAGGGATGGTATGGATATGTTTCTGGTAGACTGTGCTGTTGTTCCCAATTCTTCATCTCGCTCTGTATTCACACTCTTTGCCATGTGATATTGCCATTTTTCCTACTAAGGGCAAAATGTCCTTCTTCACCTTGGCTTTGCACTTGCCCATGTGACATGCTTTGGCCAATGGGATATTAGCAGACATGATGCAAGCACACCCTTGAAATCTGGTTGTGTGGTTGGGCTTGCCCTATTGTGTTTCCATCATTGCCTTGAGATGACCCTGCCCTGGCTCATCTGCTGGCCCAAAGAGAAGGAGAAACACCTGGACACTGGAACCAACGCACAGCTCATAGAAAAGCCCAGCTGAGCCTGGCGTGGATCAGTGGATCCTCAGCCAAACTGCAGATGTGTGAGCAAGAATAAGTCATTGTGGAAGCCACTGAATTTCCTGGTGGTCTGTTACACAGCATCACTGTGGCCACAGCTGGCAGATACAGTGTTCTCTCATCCTTTAGTAGAACTAGATGGTAGTGTCTCTCCATTTTCCCCTCCCACTGCTCCTGAGCCTCTGCCCAGCAACTCTCCCTTCTTGTCATCCCTCCTGTCCACAAACTCAAGGTTACATAGAACAACCCTGCCTACTTTCTAGACGCCAGGGCTCCTCGGCCTGGAGTTTCTGTCTGCTGCCTCTGTTACCTCGCTCTTGTCTGAATTCTCTCAGGACTTGTGACTAGAAAGGAAAGAAGTCACGTGTGATGTGACTCTGATGTTCTTCCTTTGCAATGGCCATGAAAGGAAGACAGAGGGTAGAGGAAAGCTCTAGGTGCCTTTCCATCCAGCCCAGGAACCCAGTGATGGTGCATACTAGGGAGACCCTGAGACGATGCTGACGGTTAGCAGAGGCGGGAGCTGGCCTCTGAGAGATGTCACACAATGCTGCGTCCAGGGGCGTGCATGTCCTTGAGTGTCCAGAGCATCTCAATGTACCTTGGGAATTCAGGCAATGCAAGCATGTCCAGCTCAGAGACTCACTCGTGTTTCTGAAATCTGCAGCAGAAATCAGCAAAAGGCGTCACACCTAACAGCATCCACAATCTTGGTGGGAGCCCTTGCACCTGCCTGCACGACCTCCTCGATGAGGGAAGCCACTGGCCTCTCCAAGAGCCATCTCAGCGACCAGCCCAGTCCTCAAATCCCAAGGAGTCACGTGGACAAAGGCTCTTTTCATGGCCAGTTTATTTGAGGTCTACAAACTCAATCTTGTTTGTTTTATTTATTCATCTTTAATATAGACTCTCTGTTTTATGCAATTAATAAGAGATTTCCATTTCAGGTTAGTTCATTATACATTATGAATTTACAAATGTCAAGGTGATGATCACAATGAAATATAGATGGTGTGGTTTCTAGGATGCTGTACCCAGGGGGACTTCAACAGTTGTGTTTAATAAATGCAGTGGTGTCCCTCGTTCCAGAACAGATGTGAGGTCTGCCTGGGGGCTGATGCAGACCTGAGCACCTTGGCATCTTTAATGCACATGAATTTTCATGGCAGGGATCCCAGTGTTTTCAGCAGGTCCTGGCTTTCCCAGCCAATCCGATTCTGTTCCTGAGGTTCCATCATCAGCTCTAATAGCCTGGTTGTTATTCCCTGTTTGCTTTCAACATGGATGGAGGAAGTTACATAATACTCAGTGGTGAACAACGGTGTGGGCCACACCATGGATACAGCTCCTGCAAGGGCAGCTCCTGAGGGGTGACTGTCACCCAGTGACAGTGCTGTGTCCCTCTGTAGTTGGCTCTGGGTCTTGGCATCTGGAATCCCCTTCTCAAGAGACAGAGGAAGAGCACTGTGGTGGCTCAGAGAGGGCCCTGGGGACAGCTAGGTCTCAGTTCAAATCCTGACTCTGCCATTTGGATGACCTGGGGCAAACTGATTAAACCCTAGAGCCTCAGTTTTCTCATCTGTAAAACGGGGATAAAATACTTCCCTCGGTGTTCCTGGGATGGTTAATGGGTTTGTCACCTTGGAAGATCTTAATAAACAGTAGGACAAAATGATCATAGTCATTTTGTTAGGTGTTAGAGAATATTCACAGTGGGACACCTGCACTGATAATAGTGAGGTTTCCTCCTCCAAGCCAGGGAAGCATAACGACGAGATCTGGACACGCTGGAAGAAAATTCATCAGCTGGGTGAGGTGGTTCATGCCCATCATCCCAGCTACTTGGGACACTGGGGTGGGAGGATCACTTGATTCCAGTAGGTTGAGGCTGCAGTGAACTATGATTGCATTGTTGCATTCCAGCCTGGGCAACGGAGTGAGACCGTGTTGTTGTTGTCGTTGTTGTTGTTTTTTACAACACTTTGGGAGGCCAAGGCAAGTTAATCACTTGAGGTCAGGAGTTTGAGACCAGCCTGGCCAACATGGTGAAACCCCGTCTCTACTAAAAATACACAGATTAGCTGGGCATGGTGGCAGGCGCCTGTAGTCCTAGCTACTCGGGAGACTGAGGCAGGAGAATTGCTTGAACCCAGGAGCTGGAGGTTGCAGTGAGCTGAGATCGCATCACTACACTCCAGCCTGGGCAACAGAGTGAGACCCTGTCTCAAAACAAAACAAAACAAAAAAAGAAACCCAACAACAACAAAATTAGGGTTTACTGAGCTCTAGGACTTGCATTTTGGGAGGGCCACCCTTCCCCACTCTCAGGCTGTGTGGTTCAGATGGGGCTCATCTCCCTCCCAGCCCCAAGGTTGCACATGTAACTCAGGCCTGGGCAATTACCATAGTCCGTCCCCTTGGGCACAGTGATTAGTCCAGGCATAGGCATGTGACCTCACTGTGGCCAATAATATTCCTTTCCTGCCACTTTCCTGCTGAGATTAAATCCTGAGTTTGTTGAGCCCCTGGAACCAGCCAAGCCTGAAGCCACGGAGACTTTGAGTATGTGAGTCAATAAATCCTTTTTGACTTAGGTTTTGTTGTCATCATAAAAACAGAACACTATTCTGAGCCCTGTGGCTCCAGACAAGAAGAAAACTCTTGGCTCCTTGTAGGCTAAATGTAGTGACTTGGCGAGCCAGGCAACTCCAAGGCAGGTCCTCTGAGAGGACGTGCAGGACCACATCCATCAAGCAGCCGTCTCACCTCCCCATGACATTTCTGTAATTCCACTCCATCCTGTCTGTGCCGAAGGGATCACTTCCTGTACCTCCGTGGAGCTGTAGTGCTTTGCAACCCTAATTAACATTAATCCTGGTGTGGTTCTAAATGCGCTCCAATTTTCCCACAGGAAGCTCTCCCAGAGGACTAAAGAATAAATGTAATTTGCAAGAGAAATAAAAAATATTTGTAAGCATACAAAGGCAAATGTGGTCAAGAGAAAGAGCTATGCAGATGTGACAACCCACCCATTTTCTCAACAATGGAATAATTATGGCCCTTCACATCTGGACAGATCTCCAGATTTTTAACAAGGGGTAGTGGACTTAAAAGTAGTGTAATAAGGCTGGGTGTGGTGGCTCACGCCTGTAATCCCAGCACCTTGGGAGGCTGAGGCAGGCAGATCACCTGAGGTCAGGAGTTCGAGACCAGCCTGGCCAACATGACGAAACACCATCTCTACTAAAAATACAAAAATTAGCCAGGTGTGGTGGTGCATGCCTGTAGTCCCAGCTACTCGGGAGGCTGAGGCAAGAGAATTGCTTGAATTCAGGAGGTGGAGGTTGCAGTGAGCCAAGATCGCACCACTGTACTACAGTCTGGGTGACAGAGCAAGACTCCGTCTCAAAAAAAAAAAAAAAAATGTAATAGGTAACGGTAAAATTACAACTAGTGATGATTTCACTGATTTTCTAAATTTTATTGAATTATCTTGATATTTACCAATTCTTGATATAGAATGAATACCTGAAGTTTTAATCTTTTAATAGTTGCATAACACAGAGAGTGTAGGTTTAAAATGAGTCAATTAACCAGGTTGAGTTTGTAGACCTTGAATAAAGATTTGAGCAAATGGCACTGCCGTACATTCACAGGAATTCGAATCAGCATAAGTTTTTGGAGAGCCAGTTAATGTGAAATTTCTAAACTGCGTATCTTTTCATTTTACAATGCATTTTTAGGAATACAGCCCGAAGAACTCATCTTGCACATGTATAATGGTGCAGGAATAAGACTGTTGCTTTTTAACAGTGAAAAATTGTAAATGACTTCAAATGTTTGGCATCACAAAAATTGGTTAAACAAATTACAGCATATCCAATGATAGGACTGTGCAACATCATTACAATTATCATATGGAAAAACATTTAAATGCCATGGAAAGATGTTCACAATATATAATTACATATGAAGAGCAATTTAAAACAGTACATATCATGTGAACCCATTTTTAATTAAAAAAACTGTGTCGAGTATGCATAGGAAAGGGACTGGAAAAATACATTAAAATATTAGAAGTGTTTATCTTTTAAAGGTGGCAGTTTTGCTTTTTGAATATTTATATCTTTGAGTTTCTGTGAGGAACAAAGAATTTGAAAAATACTGAGTTATGCCACATCAGAGAACTAATAATAACAATATAACTCTCACAAAGTCAGTTTAAAAGAAATAGAATTTTCTACTGTTTTTTTTTTTAACCATTTGACTTAAGGTCTCAGGCTATTTTGTTAATGGGATAAATGCATATAACAGTCCACCTGGGGCTTTTCCTGAACCCACCGTGATGGTTGATTTGGCTGTCAACTTGCCTGGATTAAGGGGTGCCCAGATAGCTGGGAAAGCACTATTTATCCTCAATGCTCCTGCAGGGAGTGGGGCTGTCCCTCTTCTGCTGAAAGGGAAGCCCAGGTGGTTTGGTATTTGATTAGGATGATTGGGCTGTCCCAGGTGCGCTTGTGAGGGTGTTTTTGGAGGGGACTGGATGTGAGTCTGTGACCTGAGTACGGAAGCTCCTCTGCTGGCGGGGGTCCAGATGCAGTAAAAAGGTGGAGGGAGGGTGAATGCGTGCTCTCTTCTGCATCTGGGTTGCCCTCCTTCTCCTGACCTTGACATCGAACTCCAGGTTCTCTGGCTTTTGGACTCTGGAACTCACACCGGCCCCCAACCCTGCAGGCTCTCAGGCCTTCAGCTTGGACTGAGAGTTACACCACTGGCTTCCTTGGTTCTGAGGCTTTCGGATTGGGACTGAGCCCCATCACTGGCTTCCCTCAGTCTCCCACTTGTGGATGGCCTCTTATGAGACTTTTTCACCTCCACAATCAAGTGAGCTGATACCCCTAATAAATCCCTTTGCATAGCTTTCGTTCTGTGTATCTTTTTTTAAAAAAATTATTTCTTATTTTTGGTAGAGACAGGGTTTCACCATGTTGGCCAGGGTGGTCTCGAACTCTTGACCTCAGGTGATCTGCCCACCTTGGCCTCCCAAAGTGCTGGGACTTATAGGTTCTCTGTCTTTCTGGAGACTCTGACTAAAACACCACCTTTCTTAATTAGGCTGCTTTTTGCTGAAAGTAACGGATGTCCAAATAGCAGTGTTTAAACAATGCAGTTTATGAGCTCAATGCAGAATATCAGCTCAGTGAATGCCCCTGGCCTTGGGACCGCACTTCTGGGGTGACACATTGGCTCCAGGATGTTGCCAGGATCTGTCTTTCCACTCTCCCACCAGTAGCCATCAGTGGGCACTGTGGTGCCTCATGGGCACAAGAGGCTGCCAGGGCCCTTCCCATCACACTTGTACTCAACAAGCTGCCAAGAAGGAAGAAGGTAGAGGGCAAAAAGGAACTTTGTCTCTCTTGTTTGATCAAGGAAAGTGGTCCTCCTCCAGCTCCTCTTTACATCTCATTGGTCACTCTGACCCCCTTGCCTCTTCCAGAACCGTCCCTGGCTTGAGGGAATGTGGTAGGCTGAGACCTGTTAGGATTCTGACCCCGTCCCCAGGGCTGGGCATGTTGCCACTCAGACAAATAGGGAGCCTCTTGGGAAGGGAGGCAGGGCTGCTTCTAGTTCCTGGGGGTCTTGGGTTGTGCTGAGGCATGGTGGGTGGAGGAGGGATGGTTGGCTTAACTCATCCATCTTGGTTAACAGACCCTGGGGTTGGACTGCTTGGGGTTAAACATGATTCTGCCATTTGCTGGCTGACAGTGCAGCCATGGAAAAATTGCTTCATCTTTCTGTGCTCCAGTTTTCTCAGCCAATAAAATGGTTATGGGATTAAATGAATCAAAACACGCAAGCCCGAAAGAATTGAAAACAGGTGTTCTAACAGAAAATTATACATGAATGTTTACAGCAGCACTATTCATAATAGTGTTTCCAAGGTAGACAGCAACCCAAATGTTCATCAACAGATGATGGACAAACAAACATGTTCTACCCACGTGGTGGAATATTAGTCAGCCATAAAAAGGAGTGAAGCTTTGACAGGGTACGACGTCGATGAACCTTGAAGACACGATGCTAAGTGAAAGAAGCCAGACACAAAAGATCACACACTGTATGATCCCACTTAAATTAGTTAGTGGAGCAGTCAAATTCATAGAGACAGAAAGTAGTCTGGTGGGTGCTAAGGGTGGAAGGGAGGGGAGAATGGGGAGTGATTGGGTACCAGGTTTCTGGTTGGGTGATGAAAAAGTTCTGGAACTGGAGAGTGGTGATGGTTGCATAGCACTGCGAATGTACTAAGTGCCACTGAATTGTACACTTTAAAGTGATTAAAATGGTAAATTTCATGTTATGTGCATTTTACCACCATTAAAAAACAACACACGTGCAAACTGCTTCGAGCAGTGTCTGGTATGTATTCAATGATGCATCATTATTTATTATTATCATTATTATTTGTTATTAGTCTTGTTCTGCTCTAGCACACTTTACACGTGCTCCAAAATCCCATCCCGATGGTGCCTTCACCCCTGGCTGCCACCTCACACCCTTCCCAGCCCCTGCTGGTCCAGGAATCATTTTATCCTGGGAAGCCAGGGGTCAGAGCTGTTCAAGGTGCTTTCTGCTCAAACACACCAGGAAGCCATTTCTCCCCTGTGGCCTCCTCCCAGTTGGGAGTGGACCTGGAAGGGAAGTCAAGTCCTTCCTGGTCTGAGTGTTCATGGGCTCACATCCCAGGGCTCAGTGCTTACTGTACTGTCCAGCCCTGAGCTCCTTTCATTCATACATTAATATAACCAGGACTGATTGGGCCACTCTCTGTACATATGATGCTGGGTGGTAGCCACTGTTACGAAGAAGAATAAAGCAGGGGAGGGGACACAGAGTGATATGGATGACTGCAAGTTGCCATAAAGAGGCTCCTTCTTTCCATCATGGGTCCATATGTCCAGGTGTGCAAGTAACTGATTTCTTGAAATTCTTTATTCTTAGTAAATCCTTGATTACCTGTATAAGTGAGCTTGGCTTCTATTTTGAGAGGCCCCTTTCCCCTACCACTCACCTGTGGTGCAAATGCAATCTAAGTCAATTCTGTGTTCCCTGAACATGCCAGAAACATCGATGTGCGCAATGGACAACAAACAGTCCCAGGCTTTGCAAAGAATTTCAACGGGTGGTCACCACGGCAGCAGCTGCCTGCGTGTTGGCGTTCAAGGGCGAAGGGGTCTGTTATTGCCGCTGCCAGTTGGCTGAAGTGGGGAAACCTCTCTGCCTATTCGCCTCCATCTCACCCCTACCCGCACCCCCACCCTGACCTTCCTTCTGCAGCGCCCTCCAGACCTGCAGTTCCAGTTTCAGCCACGAGATGGCAATGTTGCTCTTCGCCGGTAGCCCGGCGGGCGCGTGGGCTGAGCTGCAGCAGAACTGGGGTGCGGGGACGGACCGGGAGCAATCCGTGCTGGAGGCAGTCTCTTGCTGTGCAGGGGGTGGTGCGGCCTGAGGAAGCCTTGCATGACTATGCTGGGGCTCGAGGCTGGCTGTTAGTCGAGTCGGCCTCCCCACACTTACAGATCCAGGAGAAGGACAATTCCTGGACTCAGTATCCCATCTATACTTAGGGGGAGATTCTAGGCTGTGTTATTCTTACGGTCCTGCCCAGGCTATGAGGCCAGCAGGCTGGGGGCGAGAGTCTAGGTAGGAGTGAGAGGAGAATTCCGCTTAGCCCTGGGGTCTCCTCGTTACTGCCGCCAGCCTCTCAGATTCCCCCCCGCCCTTCAGAATCCAGGGAGGCTTTTTTCCCCTGCTTATTTCCTCCAGAAACACCCCCTTTAGAGATACAGGCTTAGGAGCCTGGTTAATATGCAGAAATCCTCATCCAACCACAAGACAGGCTGAGCCAGGCTGGAATTCTCATCCCTACCCCACGTATGAGCTCAGAGAGGATTAGGGGCTTGTCCAGAGTCACACAGCTGGGGCATGGAAAAGCTACCCTCAAAAGGAGATTCCTCTCTTCAGCGTCTGGCTCA
Organism: Pan paniscus; assembly: GCF_029289425.2. NCBI lineage: Eukaryota > Metazoa > Chordata > Mammalia > Primates > Hominidae > Pan > Pan paniscus. Next base: position 133,274,157 of record NC_073259.2, read on the forward strand.
ACCATCATCAGCATATTTTAATGGGGAAGTGCCCTTCCCCACTAAAAGGTGCTTTCTTGGAGTATGACCAGGTAGTCCTGAGTGTGGGGTTGGGGGGAAGGCAACTGCCATCTGCCATCACACCTGGGACTGTGTGACCACTGGCTTGGGGACTTGCTGGACTGATTTACAACCCTCTCCAAGCACCGCCACTAAAGCCACAGAATGACCCCTTACCCTGCCAGAAAATGACTTTTATCTTTGGCCACAGTCTCCCAGCCTCACTGACCTGCTTCCTGGTCAAACACACGGTTCACCTTGGCACCAGCACCCCGCGGTCACTCCTGCTGTGGCTCTCCCCTGCTGTCGTCCATTCATTTCTGCTTCACCATCCCCTGCAGAGGCCGGCACACAGTAGGTGCTCAGCTCTGCAGATGCTTATGAACAAGTGAACAGGAAAGAGGTGTTGGGGGCAGCCGGGCACAGAGGACCCTAAGAGAGTCCTGACTCCAGGATCATCCTCTTATCTGGGGAAAGGGTCACAGAAAGGGGACAGATGGGCCCCTCGCAAGGCCACCCTAAGCCCGAGGAGACCCCCAATCCCGTCGTCCAGCCTGTTGTATGGCTCTCCACACATTGCAGGCCTTGCCAGGGAGCCCAAAGGGGGCTTGGCCTGGGCATGGGCCCCTTGCAAAGGAAGCCGATTAACAGCCACGGGAAAATCCCTTTACGTCTCCTAATTAACCTGGGCTGGAGACTCACCACCTGCCCCTGGCTTTCTTCCTTCTTTTATCTAGGAAGAACTGAGTGCTGCCTCTGCTAATGAGCTTGTCTGTACTAATCAAGCAGGTGCCCTGTCCCCCATCCCCTCTTGGCAGCCGGGAGTGGGGAGGATTGTCCTTCTGATGTGAGCTCTGGGCCCGCAGAGGAAAATCAGATCTATCATAATAATGGCCATGATGATGAGAATGATAATGTTGACACTGACTCCTTTAAATGAGTTCCGACTTCCTAGGTCAGGGGCTTTGTATGTGTTATTGGGGACACCAGGTGATGTGCAATGCCTTCCATCTCTCAGATGAGAAAACTGAGGCTCAGGGAGGAATAAGGGACTCGCCCCAGCTTGCACAGCTAAGGAGCGGCAGAGCTGGGATTCTCAGCCAAGACTCCATGACTCCAGAGCCTTCCCCAAATCTGTCTTTTCATCACCCCACGCTGCCTGATTGACCATTTTCAAAGAGTTTGACCCACTTTTTCATGGAAAACTGAGATGGCAGAGCAAGTGGCTGGTGTGGTGGGGGCTGGGGCGGAGCCAGGACTCCAAGCCACCCTCCCAGGTGGGCAACCCCCCATATCCCCTGTCCTCCCAGCGTGGTGGGGAAGCTTTCAAGGCATCTGAGCGCTGCTGGAGGCTCCCCCACATGCTCCCAGCATGACTCATTCATTCGGCTTAGCCCCCCGTGGCTTTGCCCTGGTTGGGGGTGGGGCGCCCAGGAGGATCAGTGGTTTCTGGGATAATAGGTACTGGGGCTCCGTGTGACCTGTGACCTCCCTCCGCACTCTGGCTGCGTCCCTGCCCCTGGATGGAAGAATTCGACCACCTAGTACCCGGCCCTGCGCAACACCTCCGCTCCGTCACTGCCTGACCCTGCACTGGGAACTCATTCCCGGGACCGCCAGGGAATCTGCCCTTCCCAGGAGAACTCCTGGCTGCCTCCGCGTGCTCCTAGGGCCTGCGCGAAATGGGAAGGCGCATCCTCTAGCCTGGGTAAATAAGGGACCCTGCCTCACCCGGGTGGCCATCCCCAGGCCGCCTTCGCTGTGTTTCAGGTGACCGCACCCAGCCTGCGCACCCCTAGCCCCCATCCCGGTGCCGTGCAGAGGCTCTGCACACAGCCTCGGCCTCCCGGAGGCCCTCCCCTCTCTCCTCTCCCCTCTCCCACAGGCACTCCCTAGCTGTGCCACATTTAACCCGGGACCTCCTGTCCGCACTCAGTCTTGCAGTCTCTGGCCCCGGCAGACACCACCTCTCCATAGGTCGCTGCCCCATCCCGGTGACCCTCCGCTGGCCTCCTCACCCCTCGACCTTGGCAACTCCTACCGCTGCGCCCCAAGACGCCGGATCTAGCTGGGCATCCCCTCTCTGCATTGCGCACCCCTCCCGCAGCCCCTGTACCCGCGAGCGCCCACGACCCCCGGCGGGCTCCCGGAGCCTCCCGGCCGGGCGCCCTCCCCCGAACCGCCGAGCAGTGGCGCGTCCCGCCGCCTACTGGCCGGGCTGCCGCCTGTGCCCCGGCTCCCGGGCGGCCCCTCCCCCGGCCGCGGCCCCGCCCTCCGCTCCTCTCCTCCTCCTCCTCCTCCTCCTCCTCCTCCTCCTCCTCCCCCCGGCGCTCGCTCGCTCGCTCACTCTCTCGCTGGCTCGAGGGGCGGCCGGCAGCTGGCGCTGGCAGAGGCGGCGGCGGCGGCGGCGGCGGCGGCGGCGCGACCGGGATGGGACGGGCGCTGGGGCGCAGGAGCCGCGGCGGCGGCGGCGGCGGGGGCCGCGCAACTCGGGCCAAGTGCGGGGCAGCCGGCCAGGGCGCGGGGCGCTGAGCCTCGGCCGCCCCAGCTCCCCAGCCACGCACGGCCGAGCCCAGGAGAGCGCGCAGAGGCGCAGCCGAGGAAGCGCCGCCAGCGCCGGCGCCTGCGTCTGGGGAGGAGCGGCGCGCTGGGAGCGAGCCATGCCCGGCGCCCGGGCGTAGCCGCCGGGGGCTGCTCCGGGAGCCGCGGGCCGGGCCGGGCGCGCGAGAGGAGCAGCCCCGCGCCGCGCCCACCGCGCGCCGAGGACCATGCCGCCCCCGGGCCGGGCGCCGCCGCTCGGGCTCCTGCTGGCGCTGACTGCGCTCCAGTGCCCAGGTAACGCGTCCCCGGACCCCATCCCCGACCCCGGCCGCGGCGCACAAAGTTGGGTGAACGGGCGGCTGCCTCCTTCTCAAGTCCCTGGCAGCGCGCATCTCCCGGACTTGGACAGACCTGGGGAGACCTTGGGAACCCAGGAGCCCCCGGCGCGTTCCCCTTTGCCTAGCGCCTGGGGAGAGCCCGCCTGCCTTCTCCCCCAAACCCTTAGCTTCCTTGCGGATCCTTTCGGGACGCACGGGGGCCACAGACCGGGGCACCCAGCCTCTCGAGGCGGGTGGGGACGCGACTGCAGGAATCGAGCCCCCTCCCCGCCCTGCCTTGGGCCAAATCCCCCCCAGGTCCCAGTTCCTCCAGGGGTTTTGCTGGGCGGGGGCGTCGACGCAGCCCTTCTCCAGTGCCTTGCTGCCCGCGGTCGCACAGTGGTGCGTTCCCGGGACACCTGCGGGCCCCGGAGATGTCTCGGCCGGCGCTGTCTGGCTTGTCCGCAGCCCCTCCCCACGCCCCGCGGCCCTCCCCTGCTTTCACACTGCCCTCCCCAAGCTACCCACCCTCGCCAAATGGCCTCCTCTTGGCCAAAGAGCAGCCCGCTGCGCGCCTCCTGCAAACGCGGGCTACTCCAGCGCCCTGACCCCAAGGCGGGCGGGAGAGGGTAGCCGCGGCCAAGCAGTCCAGGACGCGCCGGGGAGCCTGGAACGCGGTGCTGTCCAGAGCCATTGCCTGGGCACCGGGGAGCTGGACTCCCTGCTGAACCAGCTCAGCTGTCGCCCAATCCTAGTGAGTGGGAAAAGCAAAATAGTCAGGTATTGTCGGTCTTCGCTGGAGTTTGGAAAGCTTTCTACCCACCTTGGTGTGGCTACATGTTGGTTCTATAGAAAGCGTATCCTAAAATGACAATTCCTCCCCTCCCCCCACCCCATGCAAGCAGTGGAGAAAATCCTAAAGGCTCAGATGAACCCCGGGAACAGTCACGAGCAGCCTTCATGTGCTTTTGAAATCTCAGTTCTCCAAACCTTTTAAAATCAAGACCCATGATTTGGGAACAGGTAGCTTTTGCTTTAGAAAATCTCTCCCCATTTTCTTAACAAACAAATCGCACAGACAGGCAGAATGCAGTAGAAAAATACAACTATAACTTTTCGGCTTTCACTGTCTTGGTAAGGTTGCAGTTAGGAGCAAACCTGGCATGTCAACTTGATGTTCGATGTATTTTATTTGCGTGGAAAAAGTCAGTGTCGGCTTCCTTTGAGATGCCCTTAAGTGACCCAAAATATTTACCAACACCTTCGACTTGAAGAAAACCTTCTATTGGAGATCTCCGTCAGCGTTCGGCTTTGGTTCAGCCTAGAGAATGGCATTGGGCTTAACGTGGATGAATCTTGCCTGCTTGGCTAAGGAGCAGCTATGATAGCTGTTTTGCTTTCGGCATTCCTCTGCGGTCCACGAGAGGGGCTGCTGCTGGGGCCGAGGCTGTTTTCTCTTAGCTGAAGCCCTGGGACCTGTTTGCAAAAGTGCACAGTCCCTCGGACTTGAAAATTGCAGTTTTGTCTCTATTTTGTTTCTCCACGGGGGTCAGCATTTGCCTGGATGTGCTTATAAGTGAATATCGGAAGTCTCTCAGAGAAGCTGCCTGCATAATGCTTTGTAAGAGAATAGGATGGTCCCCCTACCACCCCCCCACCCCCGTCCCCCGCCCTCTCCCCCAGCAACAGAAGAGCCTGTGCCTGGCTCTGGAAGGCCCCATGTTGGGAGGGAAGGTGAGCTCCCACTGAAACCTGCTTCTGGCCGGCTCTTCGCCTGCTCCCCTGCTGTTCTTTGGGAGAGTCTCAGCAGGGCAGCTCGTTCCGACAAATGCCGTCCGGGCAGAGCCCCCGGTGCCATCGCCCCGTCCCTGGAAGCACATGCAAGTCTTTAACTGGTCCCCACCAGGGACATAAAGAGACGACAGTTTGATAACTCTATATTTAGCACTAGTTAGGAGGGATGGCAAAAAAAAGAAAAAAAAAAGAAGAAAAAAAGAAATTCCTGAAAGATACTTAGCTGCCTACACTTGGTTTTGAGAGGTTCAGAGGAATTAACCAGAGCTTCCTTCAGGGCTGGTTGGATTTTCTGGGTGATTTCTGCCATGGTTTACCGACCCCCTTTGGCTGAGGCTCTGGAAGAGGGGCTGGAAGAGTTCAGAGGCAAAGATGCGCACACTGTCTCCCATCACACACACGCAGGGACTGGCTTCTTTGTCCCCCACCCCCCTTCCTGCGTGGGTAGCTGCCATGGTAAAGAGTAGGGTGGGTGTACTTCTTTCAGCCTTGCAAGTGCTTAAACATATGGAACGGTACTTGGTAAGAGTCAGCACAAATCCCCCAGCTTAGCGACTAGGGGGCCCCTATTATTCGAGCCACTTTTGTACATGCTGTGGCTTTGCAAATTAGCGACGCAGTTACAGTCCCTGCTGAGGAAAATGAACGAACCTTGCTTCGTTGACTCATTATGCACGGGGGTCTAGGGTCTATGAAATCAGGGTGGGTGGAGCACCCCCACCTGCCCCACGACAGAGGGGCCACGTTGAGTGGCAGGGGGGAGCTTTGGCTTTCAGGGCAGAGGCTCTCTTCCTCCTGCCTGGCACCTTGGTGTGGCATGTGGTATATTTCTCATTACAATAGTGATGGGGGCGGTGCCTGTGTGTGGCGCTGCCCTTCAGAGAGGTGGCATTGGGAAGTGGTGGGGAGTGGTATGCAAATGTCGTCGCCTTCTCCAGTGATTTAATGGCTGCACAGTGGAGGTTCCCAGAGTAAATCATTTCATCCCCTCTCCTCCCACCGGATGCAGGGAGTTGGGGAGGCGTGGGGCTTCTGCATGAGCTACTGCACTCAGAGCCAACAATGAGCACGGTGGTTGCCTTGATCCAAGGGAGCAAAAGAAAACCCTCATTTGTTGGCTGGGAGTCTGGGGTGGGGGTGGTCTCTGGGCCAGCAAAGCCCTTTCAGGGGCCTTGTTCCCAGATGCGTCTCCCAGCTCTATGCGGCTGGGTGGCTCCTTTCTTCTCTCCTGTGTCTCAATTTGAATGGGGATGGAGGGGGTCCGTTTCCCCTGAAGCCATGGGATTCAGCAATCACTGTGGCGAGATGGAGGCACCCTGGTACCGTGGGTGACGGGGGTGCTGCCAACTCTTCAGCAGAGTAGGTGGGTTGACTTCTAGAGCAAGAGGGCGCCTCAGAGCCCCTCCTTCAGCAGCCCCCGGCAGATGGGAAGGAGACTTGGGCACAGGGACCGCCTGTTCAGGGTCACACAGTGAATTGGAGGCCTGGGCTCCCCTCTCCTTAACTCCTCACCTACGACTTTCTAACCCTGTACCTGGGAGCTCTTCTGGTAGAGGAGTTCTACCATACAGTCCTTTAGGGAACTGTGACTCCATACAGGGATCCCAAGGTCATGAGAATGACAGCCGCCTGGCCTGGCCAAGACAGCCAGTGTCAAATCCGAAAGTTAGAGAGCAAGTCTTAGTGGTGATGGTGATGGGAAAGGGGTGGTGATGGGGATGGGAAAGGCGTGGTGATGGTGATGGGGAAGGGGTGGTGATGGTGATGGGAAGGGGTGGTGATGGGGATGGGAAAGGGGTAGTGGTGGGAAGGGGTGGTGATGGTGATGGGAAGGGGTGGTGATGGTGATGGGGAAGGGGTGGTGATGGTGATGGTGATAGTGATGGTGATAGGGAAGGGGTGATGATGGTGATGATGGGGAAGGGGTGGTGATGGTGATAGTGATGGTGATGGTGATGGGGAACGGGTGGTGATGGTGATGGGGAAGGGGTGGTGATGGTGATAGTGATGGTGATAGGGAAGGGGTGATGACGGTGATGATGGGGAAGGGGTGGTGATGGTGATAGTGATGGTGATGGTGATGGGGAAGGGGTGGTGATGGTGATGGGGAAGGGGTGGTGATGGGGAAGGGGTGGTGATGGTGATGGGAAGGGGTGGTGATGGTGATGGGGAAGGGTGGTGATGGGAAGGGGTGGTGATGGTGATGGGAAGGGGTGGTGATGGTGATGGGGAAGGGTGGTGATGGGAAGGGGTGGTGATGTTGATGGGAAGGGGTGGTGATGGTGATGGGGAAGGGGTGGTGATGGTGATGGGGAAGGGTGGTGATGGGGAAGGGGTGGTGATGGTGATGGGGAAGGGGTGGTGATGGTGATGGGGAAGGGGTGGTGGTGATGGTGATGGTGATAGGGAAGGGATGGTGATGGTGACGGGGAAGGGGTGGTGATGGGGAAGGGGTGGTGGTGGTGATGGTGATGGGGAAGGGGTGGTGATGGTGATGGGGAAGGGGTGGTGGTGGTGATGGTGATGGTGATAGGGAAGGGGTGGTGATGGTGATGGGGAAGGGGTGGTGGTGGTGATGGTGATGGTGATAGGGAAGGGGTGGTGGTGGTGATGGGGAAGGGGTGGTGATGGTGATGGGGAAGGGGTGGCGATGGTGACGGGGAAGGGGTGGTGGTGGTGATGGTGACAGTGACGGGGAAGGGGTGGTGATGGTGATGGGGAAGGGGTGGTGGTGGTGATGGGGAAGGGGTGGTGATGGTGATGGGGAAGGGGTGGTGATGGTGATGGGGAAGGGGTGGCGATGGTGACGGGGAAGGGGTGGTGGTGGTGATGGTGACAGTGACGGGGAAGGGGTGGTGATGGTGATGGGGAAGGGGTGGTGGTGGTGATGGTGATGGTGATGGGGAAGGGGTGGTGATGAAAGCAGGTGCTTCTTCCTGTGCTGCAGGCACCATCCAGGCCTTTCCCTGCATGAACTTGATGGGATGCTCACCACTCTGGCAAGTGGACACTCTCATTATTCCTAGTTTACAAGGGAGGATCTGGAGGTCCAGAGATGCTAAGTAACTTGGCTGAGGTCACACAGGATTAGGATCCCAGCCCAGGCACTGGTCTGTGTCTTACCCAGCACCTCACGCAACCAAATTTCACTCTCTAGCCTTGTGCGGAATGGTGTGGCCCGGCCTCTGAACCAGCCAGGCTTATACTCCCAGGTGGTGGGTAGTCGTTAAGCTCCTTTGATGTGCTAGCCTTTGCCGAGTCTTTCACTTCCTTTCTGTTCCCTCTCTCTTTGCAACAAATAAATGTATTAACGCAAACTAAGGCTTAGAGCTGTAGAAATCAAACACATCAGAGTCAACTCTGTAGGCAACTGGGAGTCCTTTCAAATTCTGTGCCCCTGAGTGATTAGATGGCTATGTTGAAGGGCAAGACTTTGGCAGGCCGAATTTTGGTCTCATGCACTGGAATACTGGTTTATCCCCTTGGCCACTGTGAGACTCAGTTTTCCCATCTGTAAAATGGGCCCCAAAATTCTCCCTGGCTGTTCTCATTACAAGGCTGGGGACTTCAGCAAGAAAGAGGTTCATAAATAACAATGGTGTGCTGATGCGTGAAGCTGTTAGCACAGGGCATGAGTCCCAGGACAGGAAAGGAGGCAAGAAGGGAAGGGCTGATTGGGGACACGTGCTGCAGCTATCACAGCTGCAAAGAGAAGAATCATGAACCTCAGAATTAGTAGTAACACAATAGCTAACCCTGCTGTAGGGCACGCTGTGTGTTCTTAGCCCTTCGTTAGATTTTATTTCACGGATTCTTCAACAACCCTAATGGGGTAGGGACTTCTGTTTGTCCCATTTTACAGATACGCAAACTGAGGCCCAGAGAGGCAATGTGAGGTTTGCAAAGTCACACAGCCGATAAGTGATGGGGTGCAAGTGTGAACCCTGGTGTGTCTGTCCCAGAGTTGGTTCTCTTAGCTACTACATTCAGTTCACGGGCACTGAAGTTTTGGTGCAATTTATTGGATTTTGAGGCTGATTTGCACCCAAGGGATTAAGGGATGTGTCTTGAGTCAAGGGGAGAGTTGGGTTTTTTGTGAGAAACAGAGTTTGGAGAATTTTGCCCCTCCCCCAACCCCCATTTATTTTAGAAATGAGGTCTTGTTCTGTTTCCAGGCTGGAGTGCATTGGCTCAGTCATAGCACACTGCAGCCTCAGACTCCCAGGCTCAAGACATTCTCTTGCCTTGGCCTCTCAAAGTGCTGGGATTATAGGTGTTGAGCCACCATGCCTGGCTGAAACCTGTCCCTTCTAAAGTCCACCTCCTCATTCGGGAGCCCCGGCCTGCTTCGGCAGGAGGGACTTGGCGTTTGTGGAAACAGCAGATGTGGAAGGCCCCTGGAAGGCGGATGGCTGCAAACTTCTCTTGTTAGTCACCAGGATTTACAAATTCAGAGATGTCAGTGTCACAATCCAGTTTCTGTCTTTGCTCAATAAATTGGGAGATCTTGGAATACTGGTTTAGCCCCTTGGCCTCTGTGAGACTCAGTTTTCCCATCTGTAAAATGGGCGCCGAAATTCTCCCTGGCTGTTCTCATTACAAGGCTGGGTGGTTCAGCAAGAAAGAGGTTTGTAAACAACAACGGCGTGCTGATGCCATTGTTGTGCTAACAACAACAGCCTAACAGCCCTGAGGCTGTTAGCACAGGGCACGAGTCCCAGGACAGGAAAGGAGGCAAGAAAGGAAGGGCTGACTGGGGACACATGCTGCAACCATCACAGCTGCAAAGAGAAGAATCATGAACCATCAGCCGTCTGCCAAGTGGTTTCTCACTTCAGGATTTCATGGGATTCTTGGGCAACTGTTGAGTGAGGGGTAGGATGTGTCCTCAGATGGGGACACTGAGGCTCAGAGGAACCTAGGGACTGACTCAAGATAAGTCAATCCATGAATGGCAGGGTAGGGTCTCCTCCCCAGAGCTCATGACTTCTGCCCCGATGGTGCCTTCTTGTCCTGGAGTTTTGCCTCAATTTCCCTGCCCTCAGGCCTGGGTGCCTGTGATCTCCAGGGCTTGTGTTCTAGGGCAGGTTGGGTGATGATGAGGAGACAAATAAGAAGCTCATAAATACACCCACAGGAAAATCCCAGACATTAATTTGTGTTTTTCATGGTCAATGCAAGGCGATATGATGAAGAGTGACTGTGTGATCCAGGAAGACTTCTTAGAGGAGGTGGCAGTTTTCTAATTTGAGACCTTAATGACCAGAAAGAGCCAACTGAGGGAAGGGGGTTCCAGGCAGAAGGCATGTGAATCCTTGCACGGTTCTTTGCAGAGTGCCTGGCACACAGCAAGTGCTCAAGAAATGGCAACCAGCTCATTCATTCATTCATTGAACAGAGGTATAAATCGGGGCTAAGCACTTGGGACACAGCAGGGAACAAAAGAGACAAATCCCACACTCTGTCATTCTTGCAGAGCAAGACAACAGTAAAGCAGTGGACAAAGAAATCTGAACTTCAATGTCAAGTGCCATGGGGAGAGAAATGAAGCAGAGGAGCTCAGAGGAGCTGGTCATCGCTTTCCTGCTCCACCAGCTGCGTGGCTTTCCATCTTCCCATTCAGGGCAGAATGGACTCTCAATGCCCATTCTCTGCCGGCTGGGGGCAGGAGAGAAAGAAGCCTGGGTTCTTTGGAGTTGAATTCCAGTGCCTTCCCTTGGCTAAATCAGCTGGTTCTGCAGCCAGGGTGCTCCTGTCTCCCTTTCCTGACACCCTGACTCTTAACTGATCAATACCCTCTCCTTATGCTTCGGCCCTAAAATAGTTACATAAAAAATCAATACAGTCCAATTTGATTTGCTGTATTTTATTACTGAGGGTGATAGAGTTGCTCGGTGCTCCGAGCCTGGTCTGAATTAACCCGTTGTGGGGGGGGGGTCTTACTCATTGTGGCCACGCCTCCGAGTCCGGGATGCAGTGCCCGGGAGGGGTGACTCAGTAAATCATGCCTCAGATGTCTGCTTTGTGTCCTGAATGCCTCCTGCCGGGGCTCTCAACACATCACAGCAAATGGACACATGAAAATACTGCCGTGGCTGCAGCCGGCACTCCTGGGGTGACTCCCCCGGGCCTTCCAAGGGGTCTTGGCTTTGTTTTTGGAACTCTGGAAGTGGGGCTGGCAGCACCTCATCTCCTGGCTCCCGGAGTCTGCGGCTCTTTGTTTGCTGGGTCCTCTCCATGTTGTGTACTCTGCCGATGTATTTATGTCTTTGGCTTGGTATTTTTCCTTTCTGTAGTTGTGCCATCTGCTGCTGCAGGCTGCTAGCATTCCTGGCGAGCAGAGGGGGCCAGGTCAGTGGGGTTGGGGGGCACCTGGGCAGAGAGATGGCAGAGGTGGGAGGGCCGGGTGGGAGGGGAACCTGTTTTTTGCGAGTCTGTAGGTTGGGCAAGGGAAGGGAAGGGGGAGGCATGGTGTAGATGGAAAATGTTATTTTGCTAGAAAACTTGTCTCTAAGCAGCAGCGAATCAGAACTTTTCCAGGCTGGTGGAGGGCTGCTGGCTGCCTCTGGGCCATATCTGGCCTGCAGACTTTTCTTATTAGTTGCCGACATTTAAAAATTGGGAGCTGTCAATATTACTATACAGGTTTCTGGTTTTTCTCAAGAAATTGGGAATTCTGGGCAGTGTTGGCCTCGCCTCTTGACCTGAGACTCAGTTTCCCTTTCTGTAAAATGGGCTCTGAACTCGCTGTGGCCGGCCTTGTTCCTGGAGACTCCCTCCAATTTGCATCCTCCCTGCCTTCCTGCCTTTGTCTTCTCCGAGACATTTTTATTGTGCACCTGCACTGTGCCAGCCCCTGTCCGTGGTGCTGGGGATATCAGCAGGAAAAAGACAGGCAAAAAACCCTGTCTTTGTGGTTAGCATTAAGGTGGAGAGAGACGGATACTGAACACAATAAATAACTAAACACACTGTTCATTACCTGGTGGTCTGTGCTGTGGAGAAATGGAGTGGGCGAGCAGAGATGGAGCGCTGGGGAGGAAGGAGGGTTTGCGGGTTTTTTTTTTTTTTTTTTTTTGAGATGGAGTTTTACTCTTGTTGCCCAGGCTGGAGTGCAGTGGAGTGATCTTGGCTCACTGCAACCTCTGCCTCCCGGGTTCAAGTGATTCTCCTGCCTCAGCCTCCCAAGTAGCAGTGATTACAGGCGCTCACCACCATGGCTGGCTAATTTTTGTATTTTTAGTAGAGACGGGGTTTCACTGTGTTTGCCCAGGCTGGTCTCGAACTCCTGACCTCAGGCAATCCACCCACCTTGGCCTCCCAAATTGCTGTATTACAGACGTGAGCCACCGCGCCCGGCCAGGTTTGCAGTTTTATACAGCAGAGTCAGGAAGGTGGCATCTGAACAAAGACCTAAAGGGGTAAGGGAGGAGGCCAGGTGGCTATCTTGGGAAGAGTGTTCCAGGCAGAGGGAACAGCAGGTGTAAAGGCCGTGAGGTGGGAATGTGCTTGGCAGGGTCGAGGGACGGAAGGGAGGCCAGTGAGAGCTGTTCCCTCACTCTTTGGGCTGAACGAGTGAGAGAACAGCAGGAGGAAAGGAGGCCAGGGTGGTGAAAGTTCTAACCAAACTAGTCTTTGGTTAGAACTTTGAGTTTTACTCTGAGTGAGATGGGAGCTGTTGGCAGGTTAGAGCTGAGGAGGGATCTGCTTTGACTCACAGGAGCAGAAGCCCTGAGGGGCTACTGCAGTAGTCCAGGCAAGTGACAATGGCTGCTTGGACTGAGTGGTTGCTGCAGAGGAGGTGAGAAGTAGTGAGATGTGGGGTGTATTCTGAAATTTGAGCCACAAGATTTGCTGATGAATTGGGTTCATTTAGTAGCTATTTATTGAGTGTCTACTATGTGCTCATTACTGTACTTGGAATTGGGACCAAATCAATATTTCTTAGTGATGAAATTAACAAACAGAACAACAGAACTTCATCCGTGAGTTGGGCCTTTGCCTTTTGTTTGATCTTCCCAAGAGTCCCAGTGGAGGGCGGCCTGCATTTTTGCATCTGTAAGATGGAGATATTTTTACATCATTAATGGCTGGGCACGGCGGCTCATGCCTGTAATCCCAGCACTTTGGGAGGCCGAGGTGGGTGGATCACATTAGGCCAGGAATTCAAGACCAACCTGGCCAACATAGCGAAACCCCATCGCTACTGAAAATACAAAAAATTAGCTGGGCATGGTGGTACATGCCTGTGGCCCCAGCTACTCAGGAGGCTGAGGCAGGGGAATTGCTTGAGCCTGGGAGGCAGAGTTGCAGTGAGCCGAGATCATGCCACTGCACTCCAGCCTGGGTGACAGAGCAAGACTCCGTCACAAAAAGAAACAAAACATCATTAAGGAGAATAAAGTTAAGAGGGGTCATGAGATGATAGTTGTGGAATGTTTACTGGCACATAGTAAGTGCTCAGTAAAGAGTGGCAATGATGAATATTGTTAGTATAATGCTGATGATCTTAATAATGATGCTTGACGCGACCAGGGCTCAGTTATGCTGCTTGCCCCAGGAGAAACACAGCTGGAAAGAGCAGAGTTAGGATTTGACTTGTGGTCTGTCAGACTCAGTTTGGTATTCATTTTTCCTGCTGAAATCACTAAGATTTTTATTTTTAATTAACTTTTATTTTAAGTTCAGGGGTACATGTGCAGGTTTGTTATGTAGGTAAACTTGTGTCGTGGGGGTTTGCTGTACAGATTATTTTATCACCTAAGTATTAAACCTAGTATCCATTAGTTATTTTTTCCTGATTCTCTCCCTCCTCCCACCCTCCACCCTCCTATAGGCCCCAGTGTGTGTTGTTCCCCTCTGTGTGTCCATGGAAATCGCTAAGATTAAAAGAAAAAAATTCTTCCTCTGTTCATGATGTGATGATTCTGGCACAGTTTATTGTTCATTTGCTGGTACAGGTGTTTTTGTTTTATTTAGTAGAGGTGTATGTGAAAAGGTCTGTGTCAATCAAATTTTATTTCCTCCGTCAACTTCCAGGACATTTTAGAGATGTGTAAATTCTGTTTGACCCTTAGCCGGCCTCGGCTCCTGACTTGTTGCTTGTTATTTTCTGTACCCTTTAATCCAGGCATCAGCAAGCCATAGGCCATGGACCAAATTTGGCCCTCTACTTGTTTTTTAAATAAAGTTTTATTGGAACACAGCGGTGCCTATTTGTTTACATATTGTCTACAACTACTTCTGTACAACAGTGACAGAATTAAGTAGTTGTGACAGGTATCATATGGCTTGCAAAGCCTATATAACCTGTCTGCTCTCTGGTCTGGTCCTTTTAAAGACAAAATTTGCCTTAAATGTTCAAGTAGGGAATGCTCTGTGAATGTATGTTTATAGGACACTGACAGTGTTCAAAAACAAGCCATCATTTTTAATGTCAGAAAAAATTATCCAGCTCCTCGGTATGAGAATTGTGGGTTTGGTAACTCTCAGTGGAAAAAGAAAAACAGATTGATCGAAAGTTGCCATCAACTTAGTAATGCTTTTGAATGAGTAGGTTTTGGTAATTACAGTAGATTTATGTAACATTTAAAAAATAGTAGCACATGTGTGTGTGAGATATTTTTTACTTTGTAGGCAAAGCTCAGTGGCTCACAGTACAGAAGACCCCTTGTAGGGAGGCTGTGGAGGGAACTGATCAGTGATTTTATACTCAGCGTGATTCCAATCCATAGATCTCTTATAACCTTGTGTTTCTTCATATTGGGTTAAAAGATGGATATAGCCTTCTTTATGTTTAATCTGTGACACCCAGGCTTATGATATTTTAAGTTTCCAATGTGATGCTGCAATGGAGATGATGTGCCAATGCAAGGGTATGTCACTATTTTAGTCTGAATTCTCATAGTTGTAAGGGACAAAAATGGGAATGTAGGCATCCTTGGAGCTGGGAAATTTAAAAGGGAAATGGCTTCAGGTATGGCTGGGTCCAGGGGCTTAACACTCTCCTAATGGGGTCTTCTGCTCTGTCTGCCACTTGGTCTCTTAGTTCTTTTTCTCTCTGTGTTGACTTAATTCTCAGACAGCCTCCCCCCTTCTGATGGCAAAGCTGGCCACAGTTGGCTCCAGCCTGTCCTCCAACCAGCGGAAATAGAATGTTTCTTTCCTAGTCATCCTAGCAAGAACCCCAGGACTGACTTTTACTGGAGTAATTTGGGTCATGTGCTGACCCCTCAGCCAGGGACTGGGACTGTGGGGATGGAATCTGATCGACCACACTTAAGTCCGAAGCTCATTTCTGGAACTGGAATTAGAACCACGTTGCCAGAGAGGAGCAGAGGTTATTTCCCAAAGGAAAATATGGATGCTTGCATCAGAAGGAAGAAAAACTACTATTGCTGCCCACCAAGTAGGGTGGGGAGAACCGGCAGGTCTGGAGAGCACTCACATGTGATTGATGCCTCTGGGGTCCCTATGCCAGGAAAGGAGCTGATGCTGCCTCCCTCCTGCCCCTGGAGGCTGCCCTTTGAGCTGCTTCCAAAGCTCCTCCGGCTTCTTTATTGTGTGTGTGACCTCTGAAACCCCAGCCCAGTGACTTCACACATATTTTGGTTGCTTTGGTTGAGGACGAATACTTGGAAGATAATCTGCCAATATGGATTAGAGTAGCATCTGGTCTTTGACCTAGCAATCCCACTTCTGGGAATTCTATATTGTATAAATAAGAGGATTGCCATGAAACAGGTGTGTGTGCTGTTTCAGAGGCAGCACACAGTGGTAGTGATGGAGTTTGGCTCTTAATCACTGCTGTTTGCTGCCCCTGAAACTGGCACATACACGGCATCGTATGCACTTTTGCATAATTTTACAAGTGTGCAGGAAGGTGTGGGGACCCACGCCAGTGGTTAACCTTACTGACCTCAATGAGGGAATGAAGGGGTGATGCTTGCAGGGCTGATGGAAAAGGAGGGGAGAGAGAGAGGGGGAGGAAACCAAGAATGCGTTGGATATCTTAGCTATGGTAATGCTGATATTTAAGTTGTGAGTCCAGCTCTTAGGGTTTCTGGGTCCCTGTTGGAGCAGGTGGAAACTCTGAGTTTGCTGCCATGGTTTGTAGGTTCTGGGGGGCTGTGATACAGTGAGCTCAAGTGACACATTAAGGATGATGCTTGGGGCATCTCTGGGGGAACAAGGAAGCCTAGATTTGATGTACTGTGCATATCTGTTCAGATTGGGTTCATCAGTGAGTGAAGAGACTTAAAATAGTGGTGGCTTAAAACACAGAAGTTTCCAATAAGATTTTGATGTTATGTAGCCCAGGACTGTTAAGTTGAATCTGTTCCATGAAGTACTTATG
Organism: Pan paniscus; assembly: GCF_029289425.2. Taxonomy (NCBI): domain Eukaryota; kingdom Metazoa; phylum Chordata; class Mammalia; order Primates; family Hominidae; genus Pan; species Pan paniscus. The sequence continues at coordinate 133,290,204 of NC_073259.2, forward strand.
GACTCTCCCTCCTTTGTACCATTTCAAGGTTGTGATTTTTGTCCTCATGGCTCAAAATGACAGCTACAGGTGCAGCCATCTCATCTCCATCCCAGGCACCAGGATGAAGGTATAGATTAAAAAAAGGGCAGAGGATACACATCAACTGTCATTTAAGGAAGAGTCCTAGAAGCAGCCCCATGGTGCTGCCTCATGTATCTCATTGGTGAAGACTGAGTCACATGGCTACATCTTGCTGCAAGAGAACCTGAGAAATTCAGTCTTTATCTTAGGTTGCTAAAAATCCGGGTTTCTATTACCATGGAAGAAGGAAAGAATGGATACCGGGTACAAAGTTGTTAGTTTGTGGTAAATCCCTCGGCAGGAAGTAGGATTGCATTTGGAGAAAGGACTTGAACCACCAGTGTTATAACCACACTTGTCTTAATAGAGTTCGTGTGTGTGTGATTTCATTCTGCCTTCTAAGGTGGGGGCTGGGGACATGTAGTTTTTCTGGGTGCCAGGAGGAAAATAAAAGCAATTTGCTGAATGCATAAATGTATCTCTTTCAAATATATAAAAATGGTTTTAGAAGTATTATAGATAAGCCTGAAGTCCTTTTTGACCAATTTCATATTCTCTCAAGAGGTAATCAATTGCTGGTTTGCCGTGTATTTTTTCCTGTAGGAAGTCTATAGTATCCCATTGTTTTAAGTTTGTTTTTATACATATACCCCTTGTCTCTTCAGTATTCATCTCCATCTTCCAGGTACATACAGAACTACCTCATTTTTTTTGAATTGCTGGCTAGTATTCCATGGCACGCATATAGCAAGGTGTAGCTAGTGAATTTCCTCTGCCTCATGAGATGGGGGATTCCTCAGGCATAGAAAGGGAGTTCAGAAAGATTTGCAAATGTCTATCCCACCCACCAGGAATACTGGGTAGGGATCAGCACCCACTGAAGATCGCTAGACATTTAAGGAAAGTGAGGGTATGATTGTGTGATGGCAGAAGAAAGAACTGACATCTGAGGAGACTGAGTTAACAGAGAAATGTCGAGCCTAGGGGCAGTCGGGAGATGGTGGAAGAAGGGGACTTGTTCTTAGAATCCAGACCTCTTGCCCAAGAGTAGCTTCTTGAGGGCAGGACCCAGCCAGTGCTTCCCAAGTTTCTGTGCCTGGTGGTTCTGGCTGTGGACAATTCTCAGAGGTCTTGGAATGCCAGCCCATCTACTCATGGCATTTCTCCAGATTCTAGGAGCTTTGATCTTAGAATAGGAGCACCATCTAAGTTCTCTGGTCTATGCCTCTGTAGCACACATTTGTTTCTAATGGAAAACTGTCTAAAAAGCACTATGAATTTATGATGGAAATTTTATTTCTTTGATTTTTTTTTCTCTCTCCACCCACCACCCCCCATGCCCAGCCCAGTTAAGTGTTTCTCTCTTAAATGTATGGGCTGAGCTGCTGAGAGGGTCTGCATATTTCAGGGGGAAAAGTATTGGGGGACGAGGTGTCGGCCTTGCTGTTTGCACTGGCATCATTTACACAGGCTCCGAAGCAGCCTCATCTTCTATTTGATCAATTTGCCTGTCATCTCAGGTCATTTCACAAGGGTGACTAAATTCTGCTTCTCTCACACTGTAGCAGAGAGCACAGTATGAGGGAGAAAGGTGCTAGAATTTCTTTCTCAATATTTCTTGTCCTTCAAGTTTTCCTTACTCCTCTTACTCCCTTTCTTTCTTCACGAAAGATTTAAATAAGTGTTTGGGTGAGGGAATGAACTACTACAGCACTTCCTGTCAGCTTTATATCGCTCACTGCTTCGTTATATACTGTTTGCCCCTCTGCTAGCTGCTTATGCTTGCTAACTGAAGTACATCACTGAAATTAAGGGCATGAACTTAGGCAGCAGGCTGCCTGGGTTTGAATCCCAGCTCCACCACTGGCTAGCTCTGTGACCCTGGGTGAATTACTTAATGTCTCTGTGCCATAGCATTTTCATCTGTGAATGGGGAGAAGAGGAACTCCTACCCCTTGAGATGTTGTGAGGATTAAGGGAGATATTGTGTAAGAAAAACTTAACGTAGTTAAGCTTGACATCACATCAGTGTTTAACAAATGTCAGCAACTGCTTTGGTCTGCTTTGCCAGTCGGTGAGTTCAGTGAACACCTACTATGTGCCCTGGTGGTCGTCTCTGTGGTGTTGCTCATCTCTTCTCCCACATTATTTCATATTCAGATTCTGTCATATGATAGTGCTTGTCTGCTTCCTCACCCTGGTGTCACACCCTCATTTTCTTTTGGGGGACCATTTCTCCCTTGCTGTAAATCCCTGTGGCTTGGATGTTGGTAAACTTTCTCCTCCCCCTCCCATGGGCCAGTTCATGACTTGCACACAACCAATCAGAACGTCCCATCTCTCAGGCCTCAGGGATTGGATCAGGGTTGAGCACATGGCCTAAGCTGGGCCAATGAGGGCCAGCCCTGGGATGTTTGTTGAAAGCGCTGGGGAAGAAGTCTTCCTTTTCTGTTGCAGATGCCAATCTGTTAGGATGTGAGCCTAGAGGTAAGTCATTACTGCTGTGAAATAAATGACTGCAGACTAACAGCTTAAAGCAGCACACATGTGTTATCTCACAGTTCCTGTGGGTCAGGAATCCAGGGACAGCCCCAGGTCCTCTGCCAGAGGTCCATCCTCTGCCCCAGAAGCTCTCACAAGGCTGCAGTCAAGTTGTTAGCTAAGGTTTGGGTCTCATCTGAAAGCTGGACTGGGGAATGATCTGCTGCTGTGCTCACATGGTGGTTGGTAGGATTCCGTTTTTGTGGGCTTTTGCCCTGAGGGCCACAGTCCCTTGCTGACTGTTGGCCAGAGGCTGCTCTCAGTTCCTGTCCCTGGGGCCCTCTCCATATGGCAGGTTGCTTCATCAGAGACAGTGAGTAACAATCTCTGATCACAGAAGTGATGTCCCTTCAATGTTGAGCCATTCTATCAGTTAGAGGGAAGTTACACAAGGAGGGCTACACAAGACCGTGAACACCATGAGGCCAGATCTTTGGAGGCTGTCCTAGAAGCTATCTACCATTATGGAACTGCCTGAGAATGAAGCAGGATGGAGAAAAACCTGGAGTGCAGGGGGAGTGAGGGAGAGTTTCCTGGTGACCATATTTGAGTGCCCCAAAGTAGCTGTTTCTGATATGAACTTGATCATGAACTTCCCCAGTACATGATCCAACACATTTCTTTTTCTTAATTGGGTTTCTTTCACTTGCAACCAGAGAGTCCTGGTGAAGTCCCATGAAGGCTTCTCAGATCCCGTTGCCTGGCACTGTCTTCTCCTTTGAAAGGCTTTGGCTTGACTGAAATCTAGGTTGGAGAATGTGCAGAAGCTTACGTCTGCCTCTATACTGAGCTCATCAGGGGCAAAGTTGCATGAATATTTTTTTATTTCCTTCCCCGCTTTACTTCCAGTGCCTAGAATGCTGTGAGACACAGAGTGGAAGCCATCTGCCAGTAATTACTGGTACAAGAGGCCCTTCCTTGTCCCCATCCCTTCCCCTGCGATCAAAAATGTTTCAAAAATTATCTCTATCGACTGCACCTGGCTTATGGTTGGAAAGCTGAATGTCAAAGACAAAAATATTGTTGATGCTACCCCCTAGAGGCAGTGCACAGCTGCACACAGAAATCTCAGTGAAAGTGTGAATTTCACAGCTTCGAGAGGATCTTCTTCCTAGAAATGACACATCACAAGCAACAGAGCTGATCAGAGGTAGAGCTTACCAATATCTTTAACATTTTATATGTTAATTGGTTACTTCTGTGACCATCTTGACATATACAAACATTTACCTGACACCAGCATATTCGTTTTTACTGATAGGATTTTATAATTTTTTTTCTAGAGTTAGTAGAATTTTACTGCCTATCCAGAACTCATGATCTATTGGCTGCCAATATATAAAAAATGTTTTCTCCATAAAGCACTTTAAAATATTTTTCATTAATGCATGATGTAAAGTATAATTTTTTCCTCTTCCTTTGTAAAATTGGGATGTATCATATATACTAGAATTTCTCCTAGGTTGGCAGACATGGATGGAGTATACACTATCTATAGGGCAAAACCCTGGTGCATGCTGTAGCCATATCTGCTGACCTGTGAGAAATTCCAGTATATATGCTGACCTCCACAGAGTACTTTGAACAGGGAAACTTTAATATAAAGAACTATCAACTCCTGTGTACAACAGGGGATTGGAATAAAAAGGGCTGAGAAGTATAGAGAACCTTAAAGGAATAACAGATGCCCAAAGCAGCCTACCTAGGGCTGAGATGGAGCGGTTAGGTCAGTGGACTTGCTGGATTCACTAAATGGCAGTAATCATTATCACTGCAGCCATCTTTCAATGAGGGCTCCATGTGCCAGGCACTGTGCTCAGCCCCTTATGTAGAGTATCTCGTGAATCCTTTCAATGAGGGCTCCATGTACCAGGCACTGTGCTTAGCTCTTTATGTGGAGTATCTCATGAATCCTTTCAATGAGGGCTCCGTGTACCAGGCACCGTGCTTAGCTCTTTATGTGGAGTATCTCGTGAATCCTTTCAATGAGGGCTCCATGTACCAGGCACTGTGCTTAGCTCTTTATGTGGAGTATCTCGTGAATCCTTTCAATGAGGGCTCCATGTACCAGGCACTGTGCTTAGCTCTTTATGTGGAGTATCTCATGAATCCTTTCAATGAAGGCTCCGTGTACCAGGCACTGTGCTTAGCTCTTTATGTGGAGTATCTCATGAATCCTTTCAATGAGGGCTCCGTGTGCCAGGCACTGTGCTTAGCTCTTTATGTGGAGTATCTCATGAATCCTTTCAGTGAGGGCTCCATTAACCAGGCACTGTGCTTAGCCCTTTGTGTGGAGTATCTCATGAATCCTTTCAATGAGGGCTCCATGTACCAGGCACTGTGCTTAGCCCTTTGTGTGGAGTATCTCATGAATCCTTTCAATGAGGGCTCCGTGTACCAGGCACTGTGCTTAGCTCTTTATGTGGAGTATCTCATGAATCCTTTCAATGAGGGCTCCGTGTGCCAGGCAGGGTGCTTAGCCCTTTGTGTGGAATATCTTGTGAATCCTTTTGGTGAGGGCTCCATGTACCCAGGCACTCTGCTTAGCCCTTTATGTGGAGCATCTCATGAATCCTTTCAATGAGGGCTCCGTGTGTCAGGCAGGGTGCTCAGCTCTTTCTTAGTATGAAATATCTCGTGAATCCTTTCAATGAGGGCTCCATGTGTCAGGGACTGTCCTTAGCGCTTTATGTAGAGTATCTTGTGAATCCTTTCAGTGAGGGCACCACGTGCCAGGCAGGGTGTTCAGCCCTTTATGTGGAGTATCTCATGAATCCTTTCAGCAACCCTGTAGACAAGGAGCCTGAGGCTGAGGGAGGGTGTGACTTGGCCAGAGCAGCTGGGGCGGGCATGGCCGGGGCTGCTGGGCCTCTCTGTCTGTCTCCATGTGGTCTCTCCAGCCTGGCAGCTTCAGAGCAGCCCAACTTCTGTGGGCTTCAGTGTGAGTGTCTCAAGACAGAGCCAGCTGGCAGCTGTATGGCCTTTTATGACCCAGCCTTGGAAACCATGTCCATCGCATTTTACTCATTAGCAGCCAGCCCATAATCCAGGGGAGGGGAATTTGGCTCCACCCTTTGATCAGAGGAACGTCAAAGAATTTGTAGACACGCTTTCAAGCCATCACAAATTATTTGGAGAAAGATTGCAGCAGGCGGGACCCTCAATAAGGGTTAATCATTAAGTCACCGAAAATGCCTCTAACCCTCCTGAGTCTGGTCTGGGGAGTGGTGGGGTGGGGAAGAAGGAGCTTCTTAGCTCCTGGATTCTTCAGAAAGGCTGTGAGTGGTGGGATAGAGGGTGGGACTGCCCAACCCCACAGCTAGGAGACAGTGGTCCCATGGCCTTGCTCCCTTAGCTTTTTTCGCTTAGTTTTTTCTGGTGGGATGGTATTCCTTTGGTCTTCCTCAGAGGCACCAGATGCCCCTTTCCTGGTGCTGTGGCTTGGGGGCCTATGATTTTTTTTTTGTTTGTTTGTTTGTTTTGAGACAGAGTCTCACTATGTAGCGCAGGCTGGAGTGCAGTGGTGCAATCTCAGCTCACTGCAACCTCTGCCTCCCGGGTTCACATGATTCTCCTGCCTCCGCCTCCTGGGTAGCTGGATTATAGACATGTGCCTCCACGCCTGGCTAATTTTTGTAGTTTTAGTAGAGACAGGGTTTCACCATGTTGGCCAGGCTGGTCTTGAACTCCTGGTCTCAAGTGATCCACCCACCTCGGCCTCCCAAAGTGTCGGGATTACAGGAGTGAACTACTGCGCCTGGTCTGATTGATATAAACGAGGTCCTCACAGTCTCTGGTCTGGCTCCTGGACAGTGTGCTTGGTGTGGGTGTTTAGTCTTCCTCTGCTCAGCGGCTTGGGAAGAGCCACTAGCCCATTGCTCGGTTGCCTTGTGTCTTGTCCTTGTGGTGGCTTTGGGACCCAGACTTCCCTTCCTCAGAGCCACCTGCCTCCCACTTCCACTTAATTCATTCGCTCTGCTCCTCTACAAGGGATTCATTTCGAGTTGTTAGCATTCTGAGCTGGTGGCAGCCAGCTACCTTCATCAATGTGAGAAACTTGAATTAGAATATTAATTTCACCTGGGGCTTGGACGCATTGTTTCTGTGCTGAGCACATATTTAACAGCGGGGAAAATGCAATTGGCTCGTTCCTCCCATGCTTCTCCCAGAGGCTCCTGGGGGAGGTGATTGGGGTAAGAGCCCTGCCTGTTTCTCTGTGCAGGTCTGTGAGCCCTGGCTCCTGATGCATTCGGTGGAAGGAACGTTTACCAACTCCTGTACCACTGGTTATCAACCAGCATCTCGTGGCACATACAGCCCAGGGCATATCTGTTTGGCCAGCCCAGTGCTTTAATAACTTTTGAGCCAATATTTAAGAGCTAAAAGATTTAATATGAAAATCTGGATTTTTGGCTTCTCGTTGAAACAGCAGTGGGGCCGGTAGCACTGGGTCCTCTTCCCAGGGAGTGACTATGGACTGCAGGGAGTGGAGGCTGCTCCCTTTAGACACAGCCCCAGTTCACTCCACTGGCATTTAGTTGAACACCTGCTATGTGCCAGGCATGCTTGTTGGTGCTGGCATTGTAGCCCCTGCTGTCAGGGAGCTTACATTCCATTAAGAATGGTCACTAATTTCCGTTGCCTGTTGGAAGCCTCCAGACCAGTGCTATTGGATACATTCTACAGTGATGGAGATCTTCTCTAGCTGCACTGTTCAATATGGTATCCGCGAGCCACATGTTGATGTGGAGCGCTGAAATGTGACCACTGTGTCTGAGGAACTGGGTTTTTTTATTGCATTAAACATACATAACAAAATTTACCATCTTAACAATTTTTAAGTGTACAGTTCTGTGGCACTGAGCACATTCTCACTGTTATCCAACCATCGCCACCATCCATCTCTGGAACTTTTTCATTTTGCAAAATGGAAACCCCATACCCATTAATCAGTAACTCCCCTTTCTCCCTTCTCCGTTTCCCCAGGCCTCCACCATCTTTCTGTCTCTATTCATTTGAATATAAGTAGAATCATACAGTATTTGTCCTTTTGTGACGAGCTTATTTCACTTAACATTGTATCTTCGAGGTTCACTCATGTGTAGCATGTGCTAGAATTTCCTCCCTTTTTAAGACTGAATAACATCCCACTAGGGAACTGAATTTTCCATTTCATTTCAATTTAATTAATATATATTTAAAGTTAAGTAAATTTAAATGGCTACCCGTGGCTAGCTAATGGCTACTGTGTTGGACAGTGTGGGTCTAGGTATTTGAATTTGCATTCCCCACGCCTCAGTTAATCCAACTTCTTCATTGAACAGTTGGGGAAACTGAGGTACACAGATCACACAGAGCCAGAGCTTGAACCCACATCTCCCTGGTAGCTCACCTGGCATGTCTGGTGTAACTAGTATCAGTTAGGCAATGAATGGAGGGATGGCAGTAGACAGAGTTGGGGAAGGTGGGCAGGGCCATGTGGACTAAGGGAAAGAGTTCAACTTTAAAGAGGACAATTTATTGAGCTTAGATTTACATAACAACCATTTCAAAGTGTACATTCAAGGGCATTTAGTTCATTCACAGTGTTGTGCAGTCATCACCTTTAGCTAGTTACAAAACGTTTTCATCACCCCAAAAAGAAACCCTGTACCTTGCAGGTAGCCACTCCCCACCCCCATTCCTCCAGGCCCTGGAAACCACCCATCTGCTTTCTGTCTCTCCAGATTTGCCTGCTGTGGACACTTCATATACATGGTATCACATAGCATGTGGCCGTCTGTGTCTGGCTTCTTTCTCATAGCATAACATTTTGAGGTTTATCTCTGCTATTGCATGTGTCCGGACCGCGTAGTGTTTTGTAGTGGAATCGTCTTCCACTGTATGGATAAGGGATTGGGATTTGATCTAAGAGCAGTGGGGAACCCCCTGCAAGGCCTTTGGTGGGGGTCTGTTTCTTGCTGAGATGGCCGCGTGGTAGAAAGGAAGGCCCCTTCCACAGCCCTGTGGTAAACAGGTTTCCTCTTCCTGGGTTCCATGAAGCCCATCTCAGCTTTGTGTCCGGGGTCCAAAGGGACAGGGTTCTTGGCTGCCATAGAAGTGGCTGCCCTCGTGTGCCCCTTCATGCCGTCACCACAGGCACCCTCCTAGGTGCAGAGGATGCTCAGGCCTCGGGCAGGGGCTCTGTAGCTGTGTCCCCTCTGAGTGCTGCGTCCCCTCTGAGTGCTGCGGCCACTCGACTGTCAACTGAGCCCGGGGTTATTGATTTACAGGAGGCAGATTATGTTTGGGAAATTGATTTGACTCAGAAGGGAGCTCCCGCATGGAGGGGAAGGGATTGTACTCTGATGTGGCTCTTGCCTGGGAAGCGGGAGCCAGCAGGTGGTGGTGAGAGGCTTGGGGATTAAAGGGAAGAAAAAGAAAAGGGGAAGCGTCTGGCCAGCCTGAGCCTGGGTGCACACGAGGGCCGCTCTCTTTCTGTAAATGAATGTTGGGGAGCCTGGCCTGCTGGGTGAGGCTCACATCTCTAAGTGGGGCAGAGGCTCGCGGATGGACCGCCCCAGGGGATGGTGCAGTGGGCTTGCTGGGTGCCTTTGTCCCAGCCTGGGACAGCAGACGCTAGCAGTGGCAGCAGAGTGGCTGGTCACTGGGACAGTGCTCGACTGGGGGAAGGGGTCTGGCCCCCTTTCTGTCCTGGTCACCCCAGGGGAGAAGGGTGTTGGCTCAGTCAGCCCTGCTTTGCTTGAGGGACTGACGGCAGGGACCCTGCCACCCCGTTTCCTTTGTTCCTGGCCGCTGCGGTGCTGGTCACGCTTGGGAGCATGGAGACACTCGTTCCTTGTCTCTCCAACCCACCGGCCATTGGCCCAGATCACAGGCACCTCTTTGGCAGATGTGGAGTCTGAGTGGCTCAGACAGGCTGCTTTTTTTGTGTGGTGGCCCTTCTTTGTTCCATGAGTTTCCTTTGTTATCCGATGGAATGCAAGGGTTACTAATTTTATTAAAGAACACAATGACACCAGTTGTACCGGTATAGTCTCTCCTTGTGGAACATGAAATTGTTCCCCAATCCTGATTTCTTTTCTCCTTCACTGGAGATAAATACTGTTAGGATGGCCAGAGTGTCTTCCTCGCCTTGTCCTGTGAGTCTCATAGGTGCCTGCTCATTCGCTTGGTCATTCATTCATTCATTCAACAGGTATTAATGTAATGGAGTCTCCTCTGTGTCAGGCAGCATCCAGACTCTGGGGATGTATAAATGAACAAGGCCATCAAAAATCTCAGCTCTTGTGGGGTGGACAGTCAGATCGGGGAGGCAGATGAGAAGCTAGATAAGTCACTAAAATATTCAGCATGTTCAAAGCAGTAAATGCTGTGGAGAAAAATAAAGCAAGAAGTGAGGTTGGGTGTGGGGTAGGGAGATGCTGTCATAGATTGGGTGGTCTGAGGAGACCTGGGCAGGAAGGTAATGTTTGAACAGAGATCCAGGGAACTTAAAGGGGCAAATCGCAGGGCTATCTGCGGGAAGGAGCGAGTGCAAATGTCCTGGGGCAGAAGCCATCAGGTGTGTTAGAGGAGCAGTAGAGCTGCTCTGGGGGCCAGAGCAGAGGGAGGGGATGTGGACTGCCGATGAGGGTGATCACACGGTGCCGTGGGCCATGGCAGGGCTTTGAACTTTTGCCCTGATTAAAATGGGGATGCTTTGGAGGGTTTCAGCAGTGAAGTGACTGGACCAATTTCCATTTTAAAAGGTTCTCCCTGTTGTGGTACAGCAGGCAGACTCATGTGGGTAGTGTGAGGTGGGGGGTGGGGCAGGAAGGAAGCTACTGCTGTCGTCTGGTGAGCAGTCATGGGAGCTTGGGGTGGCAGGGGAGGTGGAGGGGACAGGGAAGATACTAGCTATATTTTGAAAATAGAGGGCTGGTGTGGTGGCTTATGCCTGTAATTCCAGCACTTTGGGAGGCCGAGGTGGGTAGATCGCTTGAGTCCAGGAGTTTGAGGCCAGCCTGGGCAACATAGTGGATCCTGTCTTTACAAAAGATAAAACAATTAGCTGGGCATGGTGGCATGTGCCTGTAGTCCCAACTACTTGGGAGGCTGAGACAGGAGGACCACTTGACCCCAGGAAATCAAGGCTGCAGTGAGCTCTGATGGTGCCACTGCACTCTAGCCTGGGTGACAGAACGAAACCCTGTCTCAGAAAGTACAGGAGAATCACTTGTGCCCAGGTGACAGAGGTTGCAGTGATCTGAGCTTGTGCCATTGCACTCCAGCCTGGGCAACAGTGAGACTCCATCTCAAAAAAAAAAAAATGTGGAAACAAGGGGATTATTTTTTCATGGTTTAGATGTGGAGTATGAAAGAAAGAGGGGAGTCCAGGGATATCCGTGAGGTTTTGGCTTAAGCCAAAACCTTAAAATGGAGTTGCCACCAGCTGAGCTGGGGTGTCTCTGGGTGGAACAGGCTCGACTGTGATTGGAAACTCCAGGTTGGGCAGGTTCAATTTGAGATATTTGTTTCCCATGGAGTTGTTGGGTATGCAGCTGGGTTTATGGGTCTGGAGTTAAGAATTTAAACTGTCTCCTGCCCCAAATATGTGTTCCCCAGTCATCTTTCTATCATGTTATCTTCCTCTTCCTTGCTACCTCCCCAAAGTCAGCCTCCAACCCTGTGGGCTTCCTGGGGCACAGCCCACTGAGGGGGAGCGAGGCCGCTCCGAGCAGACCAGCTGTCTGCTGCCTGTTTTCTGCACCATCTCCAGGGCATAGAATGTTGGAACAGTGGCCTGGAGGCTGAGTTCTGGTGGGAGGACTCAGTGAGGAGTAGGGTGGGAAACCAGGGGATCCAAAAAATAAAGACTAAAAATAGAAGGCAGCATGCACATTGCGACCGCCCTCATTCCTTCCACCCGCTGCACACGGTTCACCTCCTTAGCACTCAGTCTGGCTTTCTCTGTCACCAAATATAATAAATGCCTTCTCTTCCTGGCTTCTCGCTGGCAGGGATGAGTGAAGGATGCCCTCTCTTTTTCCCATGCCAGCCACCTCTGACCCTGCCTTTAACCATCTTGTCTGGGGAATTGAGCAAGCTCAGCTCCCTGTGGGCAGAGCAGGTCTCAGGGCGTGTAAACACCCTTGTGAATTGCACCAGCTGGGCATTCACTGATGGGCACTAATGGCTTGGAAGGGAGACACAAATGAACCTACAAATCATTTGTTGGTTTGAACAGGATCCAGAATGTGTGGATTTGGTCACCTTTCTTCCCTCTTCAGGGACCATGGCAGCCTTCTGCCATAGGTAGTTTTTCAGTCTGACTCCGGACAGATGTGAGGCTGATCGCCGGCAGCTTGGGTCCTGACATTTGGTGGGCTTTGCTTTGTGTTCTGCTTTCGATGGCAGGGCTTCCTGTCCCAGTGCGGAATTTCTCCACTCTGGCTCCCTGGTAGAATCATTTTTGGGCATGGAGAACCTTTAAGATACTGGTGCCCAGGCAGGATCTAGACCTACTGAACCTCTGGGGATGTGACCTGGGTACTTTTCCTGTTTAGTCGCTCACATATTAACAAATTAACTAATTAATATATATATTTTTTGTAGAGACAGGGTCTTGCTATATTGCACAGTCTGGTCTCAAATTCCTGGGCTTGGCCGGGCGTGGTGGCTCACGCTTGTAATACCAGCACTTTGGGAGGCCGAGGCGGGTGGATCATCTGAGGTCAGGAGTTTGAGACCAGCCCGGCCAGCGTGGTGAAACCCTGTCTCTACTAAAAATACAAAAAATTAGCCAGGTGTGGTGGTGGGCACCCATAATCCCAGCTACTCGGAAGGCTGAGGCAGGAGAATCACTTGAATCCGGGAGGTGGAGGTTGCAGTGAGCCGAGATTGAGCCATTGCACCCCAATCTGGGCGACAAGAGCGAAACTCCGTCTAAAAAAAAAGAAATTCCTGGGCTCAAGCGATCCTCCCACCTCGATCTCCCAAAGTGTTGGGATTATAGGTGTGAGCCACCATGCCCAGCCCTCTTTCACATACTTAGAATCCTGTTTAATGCCTCAATATTTTTTTGTACAAGCCAAAATACAAAAACAAAGGGTTATATAACCTATCATCGGCAGGGTCTAACTGGTTCACTTCATTATTATTTTTTTAAGTTTTTCTAAAAACCGAGGATAAGTTCACACAACACACAACCATTTTAAAGTGTACAAGTCCGTGGCATTTGGTACATTTATAGTGTTGCACAAGCACCACCTCTGTTTGGTTCCAGAGCATTTTCATCCTCCCAAATGGAAGTCCCGTACCCACTAGCGGTCACTCCCTACTGCCTTCAACCCCTGGCAAATACGCTTCTACTTTCTATTCTATGGATGTGCTGGTTCTGGCTATTTAATACAAATGCAGTCTTAAAATATGCACCCTTTTGGGTCTGGCTTCTTTCACTCGCACAGTGGTTTTAAGGTTCATCCACGTTGTAGCCTGTGTCAGTGCTATGCTCCTTTTTATGGTTGAATCATCTTCCATTGTCTATCGGATATGCCACCTTTTGTTTATCCGTTCATCTGTTAGTGGGTGTTTGGGTTGCTTCCACCTTTTGGATATTGTGAATAGCACTGCTGAGAACATTTGTGTACAAGTATTTGTTTGAGCACCTGTTTTCATTCTTTCTGGTATACCTGGGTAATTTTTAAAAGCTCCATATATGGTTCTAATGGGAAGCCAACTGGAAAGCTATCAGAATTTTGAGCCCGGAGTTCTGAGCCTGTAAAAGATTCTTTCATTTTTAGTCAAATGGCTTCTAACTGGTCACTCTTTGGCTTCTGATTCAGTGATGGCTTCTCCAGCCTAGACATTCTCTATAAATTACTGTGTGATTTTTCTGTCTAGCACTTATCACTATCTGAATGAATCTCCCTTTTGCCTGGATAGAGGGTTTACTTGTACGTGATCTAGCATCCCTTGCTCTAGATAGAGTGTGATCTCTGTAAGTATAGATCATGACTACCTTGCTTATTCATCCACCTGTACTCCTAGCATCAAGGGAGATTCCTTGTGGCCAGTGCCAGGTTAGAATCTACTTTACAAAAATGGCAGATGCTAGGTTGCCACCACATCTGTGTTTAGGATAACTCATTCATTTATCAATCTATCCAAATGGATGGATTTAGTCATTCGAATATTTATTGATGCTTTTTGTGTGCCAGGGCACATAAGTTTGGGGGATAGAGAGAACAATAGTACCCCTTCGTCAGTGAGCTCTCAGTCTACTGGGGGGATAGGCAGATAAATAATTCCAATACAGTGCAAGGAGTGCTTCTGTGGAGGTCTGAATCGGGAGCAGGAGCCATTAGGGTTAGCTTCAGGAGGAGGTGTTAGGACTCCTTCAGTTGCAAATGACAAAAACCCAAGTCAAACTGGCATAGCTGAAAGAAAACATCTTTTGATTTATGCATCTGGAAAGTCCTCCTAGGCTTCTGATGTGGCTGACCCAGGGCCTTAATTGCCATCATCAAGACCCAGCCTCCCTCTGTCTCTCAGCACTAGTTTCTTCTATAGTGGCTCCATTCTCAGGGCAGCTTCTTCTAAAGCACGGCTGTTGGGTAGACCTCATATCCCACCAGCTGAGCAGCCCAGCAGGAAGAGAACACCTCTTTCCTGATGGTTCTCACAGAAATGGCAGTTCTGACTCTCACTGGCTAGCAGTAGGTCACGTGACAATCCTTGGACCAATCATTGTGACTCGGGCCAAGCCTAGGTCATGTGCCTTCTCCTGGAGCAGGGAGGGAAGGGATCCCTCTGGCTGGACCACGTTATAGAGAGTGGACAGGAGGCCTCCAAAGGAGAAAGGCAGGGCATGGTTTCCAGGGGAAGGGAGAATGGCTGCTGTCAGGCCCAAACAACACATGCCCACTCTAGCAGTCAGGCTGGTGCCAAAAAGAAGATGAGCTGGATATTTCCCAGTTGCCCTCTCCCAGATTCATTCTCCACCCTTCCTTGCCCTTTTCTGTTCCCTGGAAGCTGACCCACAAGGGCTGCAACATCTGGACTTCCCTGCCCTTCAACTTCCAGATGGATTTGGACAATGAGAGACCCGGCTGGAAATGAGAGGGTTGGAAAAGAGACTGAGGGCATTGCTTCCCTGCTCCTCTGTGCTCGGTCACCACATTTCTGCCTGGGGCTTCGCCTCCCTCTGAGACTTCTGTTCTAATGAGGAAGCCTCTTCTCCCAGCTGCAGCCCTCACTGGCTCCATAACACCACTCTCTCCTTGTCCCTTGAGGCTCAAGAAGTAACAGCTTCCCCCTATTGCCAGCCTCTTGGTGCTACACCTACCCTGCCACTCCCTTGATGCTCCTCCACTTCTGTATATAGACCCGTCATTGAAATCTCTTCCTTCGAACCATCATTGAGGGCAAATTCTTTTTCCTGCCAGGATTTCTATAGATATGAAGGAGATATTTGCCACTACCTTAATTTCCTGTGGCTGCTGCAACATAGGGGCTTCAAATGACACAAATTTATTATCTGAAACTTCTGGAGGTCAAAAGTCAGAAATGGGTGTCACGCAGCTAAAATCAAGGTGTCAGCAGGCTGCATTCCTTCTGGAGTTTCTATGGGAGAATCTCTTTTTTCTTGCTTTTACTACCTTCTAGTGGGTACCTGCATTCCTTGGTTTGTGGCCCCTTCTTCATCTTCAAAGCCAGCAGCATAGTATGTTCTCTTTGTCTCTGACCTCTGCTTCCACCCTTGCATTTTCTCTGACTCCAACTCTCCTGCCTCTTTTCTTTTTTTTCTTTTTTTGAGATGGAGTCTCGCTCTGTTGCCCAGGCTGGAGTGCAATGGCACAATCTCAGCTCACCACAACCTCCACCTCCCAGGCTCAAGTGATTCTCCTGCCGCGGCCTCCCGAGTAGCTGGGATTACAGGCATGCGCCACCACGCCTAGAGGATTTTTGTATTTTTAGTAGAGATGGGGTTTCACCATGTTGCCCAGGCTGGTCTTGAACTCCAGACCTCAGGTGATCCACCCGCCTTGGCCTCCCAAAGTGCTGGTATTACAGGCGTGAGCCACTGCGCTGGCCCACCTGGATAACAGAAGGTAATCTCCCCAGCTCAAGAGCCTTAACTTGATCACAGTCTCTATTGCCAGGAGGGCAGTGTTCTAGGGATTAGGACATGCACATCTTTGGGCACCATTATTCTGCTTACCACAGCCATCTTTATCTGCCCCTTCTTAAGAATCTCTCTGCTCTTTGGCCTCTGAACTTGGGCATCGCTGGAGGCCTTGATTCCATCTGCCTCCTGTATTAGTTTGGGCTGCCATAAGAAAATACCACACAGAGTGGTTTAAACAACAGAAATTTCTTTTCTCACAGTTCTGGAGGCTGGAAGTTCAAGGTCAGGGTGCTAGCAAGGTCAGTTTTTGGTGAGGGCTCCCTTCCTGGCTTGCAGATGGCAGCCTCCTCTCTGTGTCCTAAATGGCAGGTAGAGGGTGGGTGGGGAGGCTTGAAGCAGGGGAGAAGCTCTCTCATGTCTCCTCTTAAAAGAACACCAGTCCTGTTGGATCAGGGTCCCACCCTTATGACCTCATGTGACCTTAATTACCTCCATTAAGGCCTGACCTTCAAATATAGTCACCTTGGGCATTGGGGCTTTCACATGTGGCTTGGGGAGGTGAACACAAAACTTCATTTTGTAACACCTCTCTTCCTCTAAGCTTTATTCTCCAGCCCTCAGCCTTGGAGGCCTTTTTTGTGTCTTTGTTGAGAAAGTCAGTGCTGAGATGTCTTTTCAGCCTGGCATTGCCCTTGGAATTACTCCGTTATCGTGGCCTGATTCTCTCTGCTCTGTGAGTGTGGGCAAATTGACAGGATGTTAAAGGATGTTCAAGAAAAGGTCACTGATAACAGGCCTTTGATTAGTTCCTGAGAAAAGGAGTCAGTGATTCCTTTTCTGAGCTGGAGTGGTTGGGGAGTGCAGCCGTGGGGACTTGGAGATCCTTCTTCCTGCCAGAGACTCCACAGATGTCTGGACCCAGGGGCTTGGGTGGGTCCATGGAGGCAGCAAGCTGGCCGGAGGCATCTAGCAGCTCCTCCATTATCTGCATGCCTCCTGCGTGGCTGGGCAGGATGCTGTGGCCACTGGCTGCGATCTTGGCGCTTCACAAGCTGGAGCCGTCAGGCCCTGAGCCACTCGGCCGCGCAGATGCCTTCCCTGTATGCACTGGCTTATAATTAAAACTCAACTTGCCAGTCTGATTGGACTAAGCAGTTAAATTCATCTGGAAGAGTTTTTCATCTGCATTGTGTAATTAGCAACATACGATGCTTGTGTTAGCTCAATTAAAAGTTATGGTGATTAATATGGGTATCAAAGCAGAACCGTAAATCAACAGATTCAGGGCACTTGGAGTTCATGGGCTGGGAGGCAGAGAGCCAGCTGCAGGCCATACCTCAGTGGCAGCTAGGTGGGAGGGTGGGGAAGAGAGGCCAGGCTGGGGGCCGGGTACATGGCTGGGTCACTCACTTTCCTCTCTGAGCCTCAGTTTCCCATCTTATATATTGGGGTACCAGTACTTTTAGGTCATTCTGAGTTTCAGGGCCTGGGATGGGGTATAGATGTAGAAAGTGTTCTCTTTTGCCTATATACTCCTTCCCTTAATTCTTTGTTTGTTTGTTTTGAGACAGGGTCTTGCTCTGCTGCCCAGGCTGGAGTGCAGTGGCACAATCTCAGTTCATTGCAGCCTTGACCTACCAGGCTTAGGCGATCCTCCCGCCTCAGCCTCCCGAGTAGCTGGGACTACAGGCAGGCACCACCATGCTTGCCTAATTAAAACAATGTTTTTTTATGTAGAGATGGGGGTCTCACCATGTTGCCCAGGCTGGTCTCAAACTCCTGGCCTCAAGTGATCTTCCCTCCTTGGCCTCCCAAAGTGCTGGAATTACAGGTGTGAGCTACCACGCCTGGCCTTCCTTCCTTTAATTCTAAATGCACTGACAGGCATTATGTATCAAAATTAAAACGTCCATGCCTTGAACCCAGCAATTGCACACTGAGATATTTATCACACAGATAAATTTCCACATGTGCAAAATGTCTTAATAATGACTGCAGCAATTGTTCGTAAGAGGAGAGATTTGAGGATAGCCTAAACTGATTAAGCAAATTATGACATATCCATGCAAGGAAATATTTTGCAGCTGTTAAAAAATGAGGCGGGCCGATTTTAAGGGAGATGGAACTGTAAGATGTGCTTTTAATGCATAAAGCAAGATGTAGGGAGTTAGTACTGCCAAGTGTGGACAAGAGAACAATACACATGTATATGTTTGCAAATAGGTGGAGTAACACCCTAAGGAGTCCTATAAGACTGGGGGAGTTGGGTACCTTCTGGGAGGGTAGTGGGTTGCCTGGGGGACAAGGGATGGGAGGTGATAATGTTGTGTGGTGTGCTTTTGTATTCTTCGAATTTCATGCCATGTGCATTTTTTAACTTAAATTATATAATAAAAATATTTTAAAAGAAAAAAAGGCAAGCTCTCAATCGTCCTTTCCCCTTAAAATGAGAAAAAAGGGCCTATTTTAGTATTTTCCATAGATTTTGTCTCTTTGTCCTTGTGACCGAGAGCTTCCAGAGCTATTTTTCTTTGCTGTGAAATTGTAATGTTTTGTATCTGGCTTCTAGATTTCCAGTGCAGAAATGAAATCTAAAAATCTCAAACGCCCACGACATGGCATTCTGGGGTAGGAGGGAAGAAACCCCCACCCTGGCTGTATTCTGCATTGTCGGTTGTGACTCGGATTTGGTTGTGGATCAAGATTATGAGTACAAAAAGGTCAGTGTGAACTGTTCCCATCAGCTCCTTTGATTGGGCCACCCAGGATCCCACCATGAACTTGAGGCTGATAAATTCTCTAATCTGCAAGAGAAAAGTACTTGGGATGGGTAGGAGAGAGGGAGGGACATCTTTCTTGTTGAAGCTGTTTTTTTTTTTTTTTTTAATTGGAATTACCCAGCTATTCTATTCCTAGGTTTATATTCAAAAGAACTGGAAACAGGTGCCCAAACAAAAACCTGCCCATGAATGGGAGGGAAATAGGGAGCGAGCACTTAATGGATACAGGGTCTCCTTTTGGGGTGATGAAAATGTTTTGAAACTAGATAAAGGTGGTGTTTGCACAACAATGTGAATATACTAAATGCCACTGACTTGTACCCTTTAAAATAGTTAATTTTATGCCATGTGAATTTCACCTCAATTTTAAAAAATGAGAGCCATCTGTGGTGAGAGGTCCTGAGCCTCTAGATTAGTCATCCATTGCTCAAGATATATTGCTGGAGTGTTGCAATAAGTTGCACTTTTTTCCCCTTAAATGTATAGCCATGATGGCGGGGTTTCTGGTTGCATCTCAGGGCCACGTGGCAGAGATGCAGAAATGCATTCCCAGGGTTTGGATGAAGATTCTGGATGACACCGACGGCTCGTGATGGTCTCTGCAGAATTCTATTATCTTCCTTGAAGCCCAAGGAGAGCATTTGGGGGACCTAGTGCATTCTGACTAGGAAGTCGTATCTCAATTAGATTTCTTCCTATTAATCAGAAGGTTGCTTAACGATGTGAAAAATCAACTGAAGTGTGCCTGGAGTGGGCAGCTGTTTGTGCTCACCTGGCATCTTGGGGGCACTGTCCTTCCCCTAGGCACAATAAAGGTGTGATGAGGCTGCCTGGATCCCCAGAGCTGGATCGGGGGGTCCTCTTCACACCTCTGTTGTGTGTGTGGGAAGGACCTGGTCTTTCTCAAGACCTGGTCCTCCAACCCTCCCCGCCAGGCTCTGGGCTGCCCATCTCCTTCCATCAGGTCCACTTTGGTTTCGAACAATTCCAAGAGCCCTAGCTGAGACTGGTCTGTGACAGAAGACATTAGGGGCTTATGTCCTGATTTTACCAGCCAGCCCTGGTTTACACCTGGCATAATCAATAACAATCCCTTTCACAGGTGCCTCAGTGGCACTGGATCCATTCAGTGGGCACCCTAGGATCTGTGTATCTGAAGGAGCCACTGTTTCCCCCAGGGGTCCCCCAGCAGCCTTCCCCTGACGGTCCCCTTTGCTGAGGGACCCCCTTTTACATCTCATCAATAGCGACAGCTAACATTTTTGGAAGCCTGCTGTGTGTCAGTATTTGCCGTAAGTATTTACACACACGGACTCATTTGATTCTCATGACAGCCCTATGAAGTAGGCATTTAACCTTTTCTGTCCCATCCCCTGAGCTCCACAAGGTGACCTTTTAAAGTTCAGCTCTTGTGGATTCTTCTAGAGTTTGTTTATATAATATACAAGCAACTACTAATACATGTTTTTATTTTCTCCACTTTTCTTATAGCAAGAGTAGCATATTGCATACATTGTTTTGTAGCACACTGAAAACCACATCTTGGTCAATGGAGGTATTTCTCATCAGGGTTTGGGAAGGGGCCTCCTTCCTTCCTCAAGCCACCTCGTGTCTGGGCTGAGGTTGTTCTTGCCCCAAACCACATCTGTGAGAACCAGGGGCGACCCAGCCTCACCGCCTGGAGACACGTAACAAAGTCTATGGGATTTTGTTTGGCTGCAAACCTTTAACAAGCTTTCAAGATAATGCTTTTTCTTGGAGGCTCAGCCGCTGCTTAAACAAGTGCAGATTAAATGCTTGTGTATTCTGTATTGATTTGATCTGGGCATCCTGCCAGTCTTGGAGAAAGTGACGATAGCGATTCAGGCCCTTCTCTGTCGGCATTTCCAAGAGGTCTGGAATGAGAAGCTGACCAGGCTTGGGTTTTCTCACAGTGGGAGGCAGGCACCACGGAGCTCCTGGTGTTGACGTTCTGTGGTCAGGCAGTCAATCAGCAGGTCCTGGGGCTGCGGTAGCCTCTTAGGTGATCTTCCTGCCTCTACCCTCATCCTGCTGTGTCTGTTTCCCAGATCGTAGGAGAGTGTACCTCTTAAGCTGCTAAATCAGTTCACATCCCTCCTCTGCTCCAAACCCTTCCACGGCTCCCAGCTCACTCAGAGTAAAACCCACAGTCCTGAGCTTGGCCCACGAGGCCTCTCCTGCCTTACTCACTCTTTGTCAGCCACTGGCCTCCTGTTGTCCCAGAGAGGCCCAGCACCCATTTGCCCCAGGGCCTTTGCACGTGCAATTCTGTTTGGAACACTCTTGCCCAATGTGTGCGTGGCTCACACCCTCAGTTCATGACTTTAGCCACATGTCATCATTTTAGAGGGGCTGTCCCTGAGCACCCCGCCTACAGTAGCGCTCAGCACTCATTTCCTGCTTCATTTGTTTTCATAGCATTTCTGTCCAGCTGATGTGACATATCATTATCTGTTCATCTGTGTTTTACAGTAGGATGTCAGCTTTATGAGAGCAGTGACCTCATCTGTCTAGTTCATAGATATATACCCAGGACCTAGAATGCTGCCTGGCAGATAGTAGGTGCTCAGTAAATACTAATGGAATAATGTTCTGTGAGCACTTTGTTCTCTACTCAGTGCATGAGGATTCAGAGTGGATAACACTTGCCCCTCGTCTTCAAAAGCTTCCCGTCTAGTCGGAGAAATGAGTGGTTATTTTCTCCACTGCGTTCTGTGGGCACAGTGCCTAGGGCTCATGACTATATCCAGGCCCCTGAAAAATGTTTGAGATCTGAAAAAGTTATTGGTTCTAAGATCTGAAAAGAAAATGGTAATATCAAAACAAATGTTCAAACAACCACAGTTTTTCCCAACTCATAATTTTATGTAAGGCAGGTTGTAGGAACATTTCAGTATGTTTAGTACAGTGGAAGCCTGTAAAAGAAAGAATGCTTGGGAGCTGGGAAGGTCTTGAAATGGCCTTGGAGATAACTGGCCTACCTAAAACAAAGTGATTAAACAGAGGGTGTAATTCATCCCTGTAGGAACAGGAGACATTCAGAGAAGGGACATTCATGTGGAATTCAGGGAAGGCTTCCTGGAGGAGGTGTGACTTGCGTGGGGCCTTGAAGGTCTGGTAGAACTTGGACAACTTGTGGGAAGGGAGATTGGAAGGAGGAGTAGCTTTCCTCTATTTGTGGGCTGGAGCCCAACTAGCGTGGTTGGGGCAATCCAGTGAGGCTGGTAAGATGACGCCTGCTCATGGAGCAGTTGTGGAGCCCCAGGACTGCAGTTCAGAAATAGAGGGCTGCTGCAGTCTCCCAAGGTGATGAAACTGGCTTGCTGTAGACCCTTGTAAAATCTTCCCTTTGAGCCTTTGCATAAGAAAAACTGGATTGCTGTCAAGGCCCACGTATCTCAGGAAGAAGGTGAGATAACAGCCCCACATCACCTTTATTAGAAAGGCGGGAAAGGGAGCAGTGGGTGTTTGTGACTCCCACGGGACAATAACTTTCTCTGCCTTATTTGCTATATAGTTTAAGCCATGTGTTTGTTGCTTATTTATATCTCTGTTTTCTTCCCTCAAGGACTCAAGGCAGCAAACGGAAATAAATCAGTATAATAAGATTAAAATGATTAAGACAAAAGGAAAATAAGGGTGAATTGCATAGTTACTATAATGCTGGGGCGGGTCAGCACCAGAAATGTATTCCAAGCCAGGAGATTGTAAATTTGGCCTTGGGTATCCTGGCAGCCAAGGCGACTAAGGAAACCATTGCACAAACCAGGCTCTCCATAAATATAGGGACTCCATACAGCAATATGGGGGATTTTCACTATCTGAACATTTGTTCTTGGAACTGCTTCAGGTATTTGCCTGGGAATTAAATGTCCAAACATGAAAATACTTGCCAATGAACTGACAATTTCTATTCTAAATTTACTTCCCACTCAACATCCCTCTAGACCAAGGGTTCTTAGCCTTGGCATTATTTACATTTTGGGCTGGATAATCTTTGATTGTGGGGCTGTCCTGGGAATTGTAGGATGTTCAGCACCATCCCTGGCCTTTCCATCAGCTAGATGCCAGTAGTACCACCCACCCTGCAGTGTGACAACCAAAAATGTCTCTAGACATTGACAAATGTCCCTGGGGGGCAAGATTGCCCCCATTGGAGAACTCAATGGTCTAGGGTAAAATATTGATTGTGTCTGTTCTCACTCATCCCATTTTTTTCACTATTCTTTCTTTGAAGGATCAGGCAGGAACTGTAGATTCAATGCATTACATAATGAACTGTAAATTCAGTGCAGATCATAAAGTGAAATTGCAAATCTTGCAAGAAATGTAGGATTTCAGGAAGTCGATGAAAGTGATGTTGGCAAATTGCCAGAACCACAGCAAAACCACTGACCAATGAGGAACTCTCTCAGCTAGGGCACTTAGTGCTGGAAGAAAAGGAAATCGACGAAACTAACAGATGCTTCAAAATAAAGTGATCTGAATATCAAAAGAGTAAGAGATGACCTTGAGGAAGTTGATGATGCCTTGAGATATTTTAGCAAAAATGCACTTTTTATGATCATGTTACAGAAGTCAAATGAGAAGGGAAGATTGCATCCTGCTCTTAATGATCTTTTGGACGAATTAAATGACTACCTTCAACAGTTTATTCTTGCTTTAGTCTAAGGATTGACCTGTAGTTGCAACTATAATTTACATTTTGGGAAACATAAAACAACGGAGTTATTTGTAAAATTTTTACTTGATTTTTCAAGAAAAATTTCTAGTCATGCCTTAACTTTTTTGTGGTAAAATACACATAACATAAAATCCATCATATGAAACATTTGAAAGTATATAATTCATTGGCATTTAGAATATTTAAAATATTTTGCAACCATCACCGCTAATTCCAGAACATTTTCATCAGCCCAAAATAAAATCACACCGTTTAACAGTTACTCTCTGTCCCGCTACCCCCAGCCCTCGCCAGCCATTAATCTACTTTCTGTACCTGCGAATTTGCCTATTCTGAACATTTACTAGAAATTGTGCAATATGTGGTCTTTTGTGTCTGGCATCTTTCACTTGGTATAATATTTTTTTTTTTTTTCAGAGACAGAGTCTTACTCTATTGCCTAGGGTGGCGCGATCTTGGTTCACTGCAATCTCTGCCTCCTGGGTTCAAGTGATTCTCCTGCCTCAGCCTCCCGAATAGCTGGAATTACAGGCGCCTGCCACCACACATAGCTAATTTTTGTATTTTTAGTAGAGAAGGGGTTTCGCCATGTTGGCCAGGCTGGTCTGGAACTCCTGATCTCAGTTGATCCGCCTGCCTCAGCCTCCCAAAGTGCTGGGATTACAGGCGTGAACCACCGTGCCCGGCCTAATGTTTTAAGGTTCAACCCCATTGGAGTATGTGTCAGCACTTCATTCCCTTTTATGGCTGGATAATATTTCATTGTATGGATATACCACATTTTTTAATCCATTCATTTGTTGATAGACATTTGGGTTCATGGACATTTGGGTTGTTTTTGCTCTTTGGCTATGGTGAATAGTGCTGCCATTAACATCCCTGTATGAGTTTTTGTTTGTACTCCTGTTTCCATTTCTCTTTGGTGTATACCTAGAAGTGGAATTGCCGGGTCATAGGGTAATTCTAGGTTAAAGTCATGTCTTTTTTAATCGTGAAAATTCAGTCTTTGTTTTAAGTGGGTCCACTTTAAGTGGACTTCCCAGGGTGCCGACTGTTTTCTGATATTAAGGACTTCCAGGAGACAGAGAGCTCTCCTTGACCACTGTGCAGTGCTGAAGCACTCATCCCATTGTCCTTATGTGGGTGACTGTCTTGTATGAGGCGGGACTTCTTGTGCTTCCTGAGGGATTGGAGCTGCCCAGGCAGACCCTTCCCTGCCTGTCTTGGGGCAGCACTTCTGAGGGCAGCTGCTCCAAGGGACGCTTAGAGGTGCACTTAGATGTGTTTTAAGAGGAAGGGCAGAAGAAAAACCCCAACTGAATATCTGATGCCATTTCCTTTAGAAAGGCTTCTTCCTCTCCCTTCCCTGGCCTTTTCTGGCCACTTAAAAAATTGTTTTCTTGAATCGAAGGCAGATACACGGTAAAACTATGCCAACAGTTTAAAAGGGATATCTGTTGAAAAGCAGGTTTTCTGTTCCATCCCTGATCCCAAGACCACAATACCTAAACATGCAAACACACACACACTTTTTTGCATTCTTTCTTTCCTAACAGAGATCTTCTAAAGAATCTTCTAAAGGGGATTGCTGTATCCTAGGAGATGTAGACCTTCCTCGTCCTTTCTGGTGGAGGTGTGGGATACCACATGCAGTGGTTCAGGTGGAATATGGAGTGGAGGGAGGAGGGCACAGACCTGCACACATGTGCACACACATTCACACACCCACAGCGTGGCGAGGTCCAGTTCCCAAATCAATCAGCTGAGGATGAACAAAGTTCTGGTCAAAAGTGAGGTGGCTGCCCAGGGCAGGGGCAGATGCAGTGATTCATGGTGTAACTTCCCTGGGCTCCCAGAGTATATAGCAGGGTGAGAGGTTACTGGCCACGTAAGCAGGACCAGCCGCACCATTTGTAAGGCCCAGTGAGAAATGAAAATGCAGGTTAGAAAACTGTCAAGAATTTCAAGAGGGCGATAGCAGAGCATTAAGTCAAGGATAAGGGCTTTCTGAGATCAGGTCCCTGTGTGACAGCATAGGCCACTCACACACGAAGCCAGCCTTGCACATAGGCAAGTTTTGCTAGAGGTGGGAAGTTCATTTCTGGCTGTGCTATGCCTTTTTTATATTTTGGATTTCCAGCATGTTTCTGGAAGAACTTAACTCTATCGCAGTGGGCTGACTGCTCTAACAAACAACTCCCACATCTCAGTGGTGTAGTCCAATAGAAGTTTGTTTCTTTTCCATGGAACAGTTCAATCAGAGTGTGAGGCAAGCCTTCCACATGGGGACTCAGGGTTCTTTCATCTTGCAGCTCACTTACCTCCGCAGGGCTTGCAATTCTGTGCTGGGTCTCTGCATATAGGAAAACAAATTTGCACATTCCCATATATGCGCCAGGTCTGGAAGTAGTGCACCTCCTTCTTACTTGCGTTCCATTAATTCAGGCTCAGTCACATGACCACTCCTAGCTGCAAGGGAGGCTGGGAAATGTAGTCCACCTGTGGGCCCAGGACAAACAGTATGGTCAAATCACCATCCTAGGGGAGCAAGCAGACAGGATCTAGGTTTTCTAGTATAATAATTCTGCTCTTAGCTTCCTATCAACCTACAAATTCCATTTTACCCTCTGATGGACATTTGCACTATTTCTAGTCTTTGCCTTATGCAAAAAAGAATACCGATAGTGTCCTTGTGTGTACCTCTTTGTGGGCTAGTTTCAAGTATACCTGTTTGGTTTTCATTTAAATGCAGCAGCAGCATCAACTCCCCATCCATGTAGTAGCTTGCTCTCAGCTAAAGGTGTCAAATTTGCATACGACAGAGTCACACAGAGTTGTGACAGAGCAAATAAAGGGCCCTGAGTGGGAGTTAGTACCCCAGCTTCCAGCCCCAGCTCCACCTTGGCCCTGCTACTTACCCTCTTTGTTAAGGGTTTGGAGCTGATAATATTAGTTGACATTTCTTGAGCACTGGCTGTGACACTTTCCTACTTGCTAACATCTCTTGAGCAGTGTCCTAAGCTCTATATACACATTCCCACATTTAATCTTCACACAGCAATCCTTCTGAGAAAGGCACTACTGTCTGTCCCATTTTGTAGATGAGGAAACTGAGGCATAAAAATGGTCAGCAAATGCCTAAGATTTTGTGGTTCTCATGTCTACTTCCTTCCAGACAGGGGAATCGGGAGAGTCCATTAAGAAGGCCTCACGGGCACAGTGGTAAGAGGCTAGCTTTAGAATTAGGGATAGGCATAGATTCAAATCTGAGCATTGCTGGTTCCCTTGGGAAAGTCCACTCTTCCTAGGTCCTCAGTTTTCTCATCTGTAAAGTGGGGTAAAATCTACGTGTCAGGGCTTATTGGATTGGTCATTCCTTCATGTATTCATTCAGCCAGTGCTATGCCGGCACTGGGGGGAAAATCAATCTCACCAGGTCCCAGATGTCACATTCTAGAGGGAGAGTTCTCTAGGATTAGAGGTGATGCATGTTTAACACCTAGCTGTGCCTAGTGCTTTCTAGGCCCTTGGAGACTGGTGGTTATTATAATAGTGGATAATTACATGTGTCATAAACTGTTAAGTGCTGTAACGGTGTTAGGTAGCAATAATATTGAAAATTCCATTTTCACTTAAGGATGTTCCCGGTATGTGAGGCAGTGATGAACAAAAGTGCCAGGAGTGAATGACCTCCAGGAGACCAGCTCCTTGGGGTGGGATGACTCCAAAGTGATTTTTGGCACTGTCTCCCAGCATTGCCCAGTGGGACTGTGGCCCAGTTGCCTGCAGTGTTCTGTGCCACAGCACTGTCCTGGCTTGAAAGGGGACAGCGAGAGCCAGGTTCCATGGGGATTTAATACTGGCTGCATTTGTTGAGGTCTTGTGGCAGGAAGCACTTCACATGTATTAACTCATTTAATCCTCACAAAACCCCACGAGAAAGGCACTTCATTATCCCCATTTTATAGATGGGGAAAATGAGGCACAGAGAGGTTGAGGAGCTTAGTCAAGGACACACAGCTCCAGGGTGGCAGAGCTGGGATTCAGACCCAGGTGGTCTGGGTCCATAACCTGTCATTTTAATGACTGTGCTCTGTGGGCTCTTGTGACTGGATCTGGATACTGGGTAGGGTTGGAAATACCTGCCGGGCAGCAAAGGGCAGACTCCCTTGAGTCCAAGAGGGGTGGGGTTGCTGGTGCTTTGGAGATCTATTAGGATGGTTCCCTCTTGATCTCAGTGTCTCCCCTCTCTCAGGATCACATAGAATCAGCAGCTTAGAGACCAAGGCAGATTCAGCATGCTCTCCCTCCCTGCCCTCACCCCCTTGCCATTCTTGTGCAGGTCCAGCATTCCACGATTGACACCTGTGAGTTTCAATGTGGCCATCAGAGCTGCTCTGGTTGTGTGTAGGGCTGAACAAAAGTACCAGGAATGAATGACCTCCAGGAGACCAGCTCCATGGGGTGGGATAACTCTAAAGTGAATCTCCACACTGTGTCCCAGTGTTGCCCAGCGTTGCTCAGCAGGACTGGGCATTAGTTGCCTGCAGTGTTCTGTGCCACAGCACTGTCCTGGCTTGATAACGTACCCTTTGTTGACTTCTTTTTTCTCTCTTTGCATTTCTCTATTCCTCACACGATGCTTCCTGGAATCATCTCCAAATGAAACACCTGTACTCTAATTATTGTCTCAGATCTGCTTCTGGGGGATCCCAAATCGAGACATCAAGAGTAGCTGGAATCTGCCACCTCATTAGCAAAGTTCCTGGGAGCCACTGACATGGAAGACCCCCTGTTTCCGCCTCTCGGTTTCTGAGCCTCAGAAAGATGGACTGTGAGGCCTCAATGAGCTCGGACTGGCCAGAATTCCCTTGGCCTCTGGCTCTTCACCCCGCTGCCCTCGTTAGCACCCCGGGGCTCCAGGACCACGTGTGTGTGAACAATTGCAGATGGTAGGCGAGTGAGGAGGGATTTGGCCCTGGGCTCTTGATTAATGGAGAGTTGTGGAGGTCAGCACCTCTGGGGTGGGAAGGCAGCAGCAACTCTCTTGGCCCAGAAAAGATCTGGGGGAAGAGTCGAACAATTTGGGTTTTGATGCTCTCCTGACCTCAGCATTTCTGCCGTGCTTCTGTTTTGACCAGATTGATTGGAAAACACAGGGAGGATAAAACTCAGTTGCTTCTGCCACAGGGCTGGTGGGCGGAGCTGGACCTGTTCAGGCTTGTTAGGATCAATTCTGTGGTTGGAACGTGTGGGGACATGGTGCATGGAGGGTTGGATCGAATGCTCTCTGCAGCAGACGTCACTGGTGCCTACCCACAGCGGCCGACCCCCTGTTGGCTGCTAGAATAACATTTTGTTTAGGAGGTGATGGGCCCAGCTCCAGAGAGGGATCCTGATTGGTCCAAACCGATGTATCAATCACTTCCCTCTTTTCCAGTGATTGGGTTAGAAGTGGCCACGTGACCAGGTGCTAGCCCATGAGATAGAAGAGCCTGTGTACTGGGGCTTCTTTGACTAATTCTCTCCCTAAGAGAGGAGTGTAGGAGGAGAAAATCTTCTTTTCCCATCTTTCCTGCCTGGATGCAGACCCTGAGGACCTGACCAACTAGAGCTGCATAGCTATGGTGCCGCGGGCGAGGGAGACCTTGCCAGCACACCGAGGAGGGCAGACAGGGAGCTGGAAGGAAGCCTGGGTCCCTCATGACGCAATTGAGTCTCTTAAGCAGCCTGGCCACCACCCACCTCCGAGTTTCTCGTTAAGTAAATAACGCATGTCCTTATGGCTTAAGCTGCTTTTAGTGGGTTTTTCTGTTATTTCAGCCAAATGCGTGCTGATGGATAAGGTCACCATTTTCTAGAAGTCTTTCTGGGGAATTCTTTAATATTTTAACACTTGATCCAGGACTTGCTTTTGAACTCTCGGCACTTTACTACATTAGAGCATACTTATATTTTGTGCCTGTGATTCAGTCAGTGCGGTGAGTCCTGGCCTCAAAGGTCCTTACCGTCACTAGGTTCATTCCTTCTCCATTACCTGACTCTTAGAACACAACGTTTTAATCTGTACTAGTTGAAAATCTTGTGGTTGCCATTAAGAGAAACCCACTGCAACTGGCTAAATACATAAGTAAATTCTATCTACCTACCTATGTATCGATGTATCTATCTATCTGTCATCTATCATTTATCTGTCATCTATCTATAGAAAAATAGTCAAATAATTTATTGACTCAGCATTGAAAAAATCAAGGCACAGATATTCTCGTGTTGCAGCTTCAGGCATAGCTGAATCCAGGGGCTCAAACAGTAACACTGGGAATGTCCTCCGTGACTCCTGGCTTTGCTGGCTTCTGTTGGCTGTGTTTCTGCACAGGTTTTCCTCATGAGATATCAGGATGGCTGCTGATGTTCCCGGCCTTGCATGCTCCCAGTCGCCTAGCTGTGCAATCCCAGTGGAAAGAGAACAGCTATTGCTCGATAGATTAATCATTCCTCTCATAATTTCGTCTAAAGGGTCTCCCTAAGGGCATGTGCCCATTCCAGAACCACTTATTATCGTGCTCAGGAGGATAGAAAATGCCGGGGCAGGAGCAGCCTTAGGTCACATGCTGGGGTGGCACCAATCTCCCTGAAGGACAAGGGCCGGGAACAGGGCGGAGGATGGTTCCTCAAAGGAAAGCTGGGCAAGATGAACAGAAGAAGGAGGACTGGAGCCCGGGCAGGCAAAAACAACAGATGTCTCCTCACAGTCTAAGGTATTTTGGGAGGAGAGGAGACACTGCAGATTTCCTCTAGTTTCTTTTTTTAATTGCTGGTTGTAGAAACTTTTGTTAAAAAACCTTACACGTGAGGCTAACATGTTAAGGAGAAGGAGGTGGTGCTTCTCAGGTTGGCGCTGCGGGGAGGGGTGTGTTGGCTTCTCCTCTGTGTGAAGCGGTCGAGCAATGCTGCTTCAAGTGTGGCTCCTGGACTGCAGCAACAGCATCTGGAGACCCGTTAGAAATGCAGGTCCTCAGGCCTCGCCCTGGACCCATGCAACTGGAAGCTCTGCAGGTGGGGCCCAGGCATCTGTGGGTTTTTTTTTCTTATTTTTTTATTTTTTCTGAGACGGAGTCTCACTCTGTTGCCCAGGCTGGAGTGCAGTGGCGTAATCTCGGCTCACTGCAAGCTCCGCCTCCTGGGTTCACGCCATTCTCCTGCCTCAGCCTCCTGAGTAGCTGGGACTACAGGCGCCTGCCACCACGCCCGTCTAATTTTTGTGGTTTTTTTGTATTTTTTTTTTTTTCAGTAGAGACGGGGTTTCACCTTGTTAGCCAGGATGGTCTCGATCTCCTGACCTCATGATCCGCCCGCCTCGGCCTCGCAAAGTGCTGGGATTACAGGCGTGAGCCACACATCTGTGTTTTATCAAGTCCTCCAGGTGATGCTGAACACGCTAGAGTTCAATAACCCCTGCAACAGTGAAGATAAAGGTGAACCTCTCTTGGTCTGGTTGTTGGTTCGTGGCCTGTCCATACTGTTGTTTACACCACCTGTCCCTTTGGTGAGTTATACTAATTTCCTATGGCTGCCATATCAAATTGCCACAAATCTGGTGGCTTAACAAAACAGAAATTTATTATTTTGCGATTCTGGAGGCCAGAATTCAGAAACCAAGTTTTTGGTAGGGCCGTGCTCCCTCCGGAGGCTCTAGGGGAGGCTCCTTCCTTGCCTCTTCCAGCTCCTGGTGGCTTCTGGCAATCCTTGGCATACCTTGGTTGCAGTTGCCTCGCTCCTGTCTCTGCCTCTGTCTTCACGTGGCTGTCTTCCGTGTGTGTGTGTGTGTGTGTGTGTGTGTGTGTGTGTGTGTGTACACATATCTGTGTCCTGCTCCTCTTCTCATAAGGACCCCAGTCATTGAATTTAAGGCCCACCCCAATGCAGTATGACCTCATCTTAACTAATGACATCTGCCAAGGCTGTATTTTCTGGGCAGACATGAGTTTTGAGGGGAAGGGGCCACTGTTCAACCTACTGCGTGAGTGACCTTCTGTGGTCCAAGAAATGTGGGGTTTTTGGACTACATTGAGCTCTAAGAACTGGAACTCCAGAGCTTACTTTGGTCCACACAGGAGAATTTGAGCACGTTTGTCTTAATAGAAACGATGTGAATAATCTGGCACATTTATATTGCCCATGTCCCAGTGGATTTTGAAACATATTTTTTAGTGGTGGAACTCTTTTTTCCCTCTAAGAAATTTTATGCAGGAACATAGGCTAGAAAACACAGCCGCTCTGATTGGAACCAGGGTAGAAGCTTGCTAAGGCATATTTTTTAAATTCTAGGATTTCACAGAACAGAGTTTGAAAGCAATTGCTTATACATCTTTTTCTTTAAATTAAAAAAACCCCCAAAGGCTTACAATCTTTGTACCGATCCCTATTAATACTTTAAAAAAATGCATGTACTTCGTAAAAACAGTTCAAATAGTAAAGTTACAAAATAAAACTTCTTTTGTGTCCCCCCCCCACCAAAACTCAGTCTTTCACTCTAAAAATACCACCTCTCCATAATTCTAGAAAAATATATGCACAAACCAGTCCATGTATGGGTGTGTGTGTTTTTTAAAAATCTATGTGAAGGAAGGCACAGTATACATACTTTTTTGCACTTTGATATAAAATAGTTTATATTCTAGAACTTTACACACTTATGCATATATATATCTACCTTACCCTTTGTAATAGCTGTGTAGTGGTCATCGTCTTCATATATTATAATTTATTTAAAAAAATCTCTCCATTGATGGGAGTTTATGTTGTTTCTAGTTTTTTTCCTCATTATAAACAATGCTGATGTGAACATCTTTGCCTTTCCTTTGTGTTATCACCATCTCATGGTTCTTTGCTTAGATTCTTTTGTTTAATTCTTTTTGGAGCTCTCCAGTAGAGTGTGTCCATTTGAAGAAGATAGAAGTTTGAAAGTGAGGTGGCAGTCCCATATTACAGTCAGCTGATTTCTTAAATATTCTCTTCTAAGAATATCTTCTTGAAAAAAAATAATTTTTTGCTTTTATCACTTTTCACTTACCTTTTTTTTTTGAGACAAATATCTGTAATAGAGAATTCCTGATCATGGAATTTTCCTGATGAATTCCCAGCCAATAAACATCTCCTGATTAGTTGAATTATAAATTGGCATTAGGAGAAAGTCCTGGGCACAAATATAGAATTGACACCTGCTTGCCAGACAGACAGGGATGTGCTATAAATATTGGGACAGGGTTAAATGTACAAAGTCACATTGTGCATTTTTTCTCTCTCATAAATGTGTAAGTAGCTCTCATGTTGTTCCTAAGGACCCAAGCTTCAAGCTTGACTTGTTTGGGCAATTAATTAATTGAGGTGTTCAGTGAAATGGCTATGTTGTTCTTTTCTGTTTTTAGATCTGGCAAAAGTATTATCATGGACTCTTCTAGCTAATAAGAAGATCTTTCTGATGAAAGTTACTTTGGTATAAAAAGCTCTAGCCTGGAGAAGTTGGGAAAATCATTTTTTTTCCCAAGAGTCTCAACTTCTTAATCTGTGAAATGGGTTGGTTGGATCAGATGGTCTTCAAGACCTTTCCAGTTCAGTGATTCCATACCGCTGTGAGTGTCATTGTGGCCTGTATATGTGTCTCTGATGTCCCTGGCTTGGGGTGTTTGTTTCCCTAGGTAGGTCAGTGTGTTAATCTTGGCAAAAGGGACTTATCCAGGCCAGGACTAGGATTTTTAACTCACCCCAGTGTCTGAAACAAAGTGGTTACTGGTCCCTCAGCAGTCATGTAGAAGTAGGTTTGGATGTGTGTAGCAGAGAAAACCAAAATAATAAGGGATTATACAGGATAGAAGTTAATTTCCATCTCTCACCTCTAATGTGGTGGCTCCATGATGTCAAAAAGACCCAAGATCCTTCTAGTTTCTGCTCTGCCATCTTTGGCTTGTGACTTCCATCCTCATGGTCACCTCATGGTTGAAGATGGCTCCCAGAGTTCTGGCCATCATCTCCACCTTCCAGGCAGGCCCTGGAGGAAGCAGATGTCCCAATAGCCATTTTGACTGTTTTTAAGCTGTCTTCTGAGAAGTCCCACCCCATGCTTTTACTTATATCTCATTGACCAGAAGTCAATGACTCATAGTCAATGGCCACACTTAGCTGCAGGGAAGGACAGAAAAAGAAATTTTCAGCTGCCTCAAATAAACTTGGGGTTCCCTTTTTAACAAGAAAGGGGTGGAAGGATGTTGGCATAGGCAATTGAAAATATCTTCTAGGACCAGGATTTGGCCATTTAGTCTGAATCAAAACAGACTTTTCCACTAGTAGGCTTGGGGCTTCTCCCTTTGATTGGGCTCGTGGATGCAGAGCTTCTCAGCCACTGCTGAATTGATAATGCTTTATGCTAAGGACCCTCTTCCTGGAGCCTGAACCTCCAGGTCAGCGGACTCTCTCTTATTCAACTGCCTCCCCGTAGAGCCTGGCATGGTGCTGGCCCATAGCAGCCGTTTCATGAGCGCTTGTGGTCTGATCATGGAATTTTTTGCTGATTTTATAGGGGATAGGAATTTCTCTTACTGGCTTCTTATTATGAAGATGTGTATAAGAGTTTGTCTTTCCCACTGGACACCAAAGGATTGCTG
Source organism: Pan paniscus (assembly GCF_029289425.2). Lineage (NCBI taxonomy): Eukaryota > Metazoa > Chordata > Mammalia > Primates > Hominidae > Pan > Pan paniscus. The sequence goes on from NC_073259.2 coordinate 133,324,065, forward strand.
TAGTCAGGGATGTAGATATTTTTCCTGGGAATCTCATAGCACAGCTCCTGGCAGGCAGTTGGTCTTTGTAAATATTTCCTGGATTATATTCTGTTTCTGGGCAAGTGGCTGTGGCCAGGGATAGTGCTGGGCTGTGTGTGATGTGATGAAGTTCATATGTTTTGCATCCTCCTCTTGTATCTTTGCCTTTCCCCACTTCCTGACTGTTTGCTTTTCCTGATCACACAATTCTTGTTGCTCCAGTTGAAAATGTCCCATCCTGTGACTCCACTGCAAAGGACCCAACCCCCTATTTTCCATGGCGCTTCCTCCCAACCTAATGACTCAGCCCTGTGAACTAGAGAAGGTGAGGTTTTCCCCATCACCTCCCGCTGAAACCAACTCATGATAGACTGCACAGTGGTTCTCCATGTGGGGTCCTGCACTGGCCACATCAGCACTCCCTGGAAGCCTGTTAGAAATGTACATTCTCGGGCCCCACCTGCCGAGTCAGGTGGGACCCAACGATCCGTGTTGTACCAACCCCCCTCGGTCCCTTCAGGTTCTGAGCCTCGCTCAGGAATCTGTATTTTCAGCAAGCAGTACAGGTGATTCTGATGAAGGGGGTTCAGGAGCCACAATCCGAGAGATGTCCTCTGTTCAAGATGGGATCAGATAGGTCCTTGGCGCTGTTCATGAGAAGGTTCTGTGTGTCACCAGACACCAGGATGCACCTAAAATGATAACACCTCCAGATGGACTTCTCTGCTCACTGGGAGGCAAGGCTCTTCCTCTATCCCCTATCTCTTTGTTTAATATTCCAGTTGCTTTATCTTAGGGTGCAGGCTGTTGTGGGGATAAATGGGGTGTGGGGAGAGCTGAGGGGGCATTGTGAACAATGTAGTTGTGAGGAAGGGGTCGAACTGACAGATCTCTTTCCAGCGTACTCTTTGCAGCTGATCCTGCTCCTAGAGCCTGTAGCATCATGGGGCTGGTGAATATTCCTAAGCCTCTGCATGCTAGTTTGGCTTCCTTCTTAACTGTGATCCCCCAGTTCCAGGGAGCTGTGCTGCAGCTGCCACTCACTGGTGGTCATGGTGGACTCTGGATGGTGGTGCCCCTGGGAGAGGCTGCATTTGCATTTCTCACCTATACAATTAGGGGCTTGTGGGAAGTTCAACCCAGGTCAGGCAGCAAATAAAGACAGAGTCCACAAACTCTCACATGATGTCCTGCCAAAGCTGGGACTAGCCTGGGAGTGCCAAATTATGATTTGGAACCTCCAAACTATATCTCAAATGTTACACTTCTCTTCACCTCCATGGATCCCACCTTTGTCCCAGCTGCTGTCATCTCTCCCTCTTCCTTCCAGCTGGCTGATTATCCACCTGTGGGCCCATGGAGGCTCTTGCTGCTGGGTTTTTTTTTTTTTTTAAGCTGAGGTGAAATTTATATAACATAAAATTAACTGCTTTAAACCGAACCATTCAGTGTTACTTAATACATTCACAACGTTGTGCAACCACCATCTCTACCTACTTCCAAAACACTTTCATCCCCCCAAAGGAAACCCCATACTCATTGAGCAGCCACTCCCCAATCCTCTGCCCCAGCCCCAGCAATCACTGATCCGCTCTCTGTCTTTATGGATTGGCCAAGTTTGGGTATTTTATGTAAATTGACTCGTACAAATATGTGACCCTTTGTGTCTGGCTTCTTTCACATAACATAACAGTTTTGAGGTCTATCTATGTTGTAATGTTTATCAGCACTTCATTCCTTTTTTTTTTTTTTTTTTTTTGGAGAGAGTCTTGCTCTGTTGCCCAGGCTGGAGTGCAGTGGCACAATCTCGGCTCACTGCAACCTCTGTCTGCTGGGTTAAAGCGATCCTCCTGCCTCAGCCTCCCGAGTAGCTGGGGCCACAGGCGTCCACCACCATGCCCGACTAATGTTGTATTTTTAGTAGAGACAGGATTTCACCATGTTGGCCAGGCTGGTCTTGAACTCCTGACCTCAAGTGATCCGCCCACCTTAGCCTTCCAAAGTGCTGGGATTACAGGCATGAGCCACTGTGCCGGACCAGCACTTCATTCCTTTTAATAGTTGAATTTTTTGTTTGTTTGTTTGTTTTTTTGTTTTTTGAGACGGAATCTCTCTCTATTGTCCAGGGTGGAGTGCAGTGGTGTGATCTTGGCTCACTGCAACCCCCTCCTCCCAGGTTCAAGTGATTCTTGTGCCTCAGCCTCCTGAGTAGCTGGGATTACAGGTGCATACCACCACACCCAGCTATTTTTTTTTGTTTTGTTTTGTTTTTTAGTTGAGATGGGATTTTGCCATGTTAGCCAGGCTGTTCTCAAACTCATGACCTCAAGTGATCCACATACCTTGGCCTCCCAAATTCTTGGGATTACAGGTGTGAGCCACCGCTCCCGGTCAATTCCTTTTTATAGTTTAACCCTATTCCATTGTCGGGGTAGACCACATTCTGCTTATCGGGTATAAGTTTATCTGCCATCCGTTAATGGACACATGAGACCCGTGGAGTCCTTTACAGAGGCAGTTGCATCATGTCTCTTGTCTGTATACAGTGCTACCGTAGAGCCTCCCCACTGCTGCCCCTGGGACAGAGTCCTGGTTCCCCAGGCCAGCTGCAGAAGCCCATCCAGCCTGGCCCCACCTGACGTATCCTGCACCACTTCAAGCTGTCTCCTGCACCCTTCCTGGCCACTTACCCTGGCTTCTCTGTCTTTTGAAAAGCCAAGCTCTTTGCCCTTAGGGCCTTAGATAGGCTCTTTCCTTTTCCATATTTTCATGGTTGTCTGAACTTGGGTCATTCCAAAAGCAGACCCCAAGACAAAGATTTGGGTACCTGTAGTGCATTGGAGAGGTGCTTGCAGGCAGGATGGTGTGGGAGCAGGAGTGGAGCAGGAGAGGGAGGAAAGACAAGCACAGGTGTGTGAGTGAGTGAGCAGGTCACTGCTGTGGGCAGCTGGGGCTCAAGCCCCACTGAGTGTCCTAAAGAGGCAGGAAGGAGCTGGGATATTGATCCATTGGCCTTCCTCCCTTCTCTATTTGGGTTCTACCCAGAGGCATCGACTTGCTGACACTGCCAGCAGCAGGCTTAGAATGCTAATGTGGCCAGAGAGAGAGCCCAGGTAGAGAGAGGTAGGTGTTCCAGGTAGGAGGTTGTTAGCATCCTGGGGCCGTCACCAGTGCCGCAGGTGACCTCCAGGGGGCACCAAGGGGCTGTGGCTTTGCTGCTGCCGCTGGCTCACCCTGGATCCTTTAGCTGTGACGTCAGTGTTCTCACTTCAGACAGGCTTTCCTGCACCGCCCCAGCCCAAGCAGGCCTCCCCTGTTCTCTCTCCTACCACCCTGTTCATTTCCTTCCTAGATGTGATAGCTTGCCAGGATAAGTTGGCAAACTTTTTTATTTTTATTTTTTGAGAAGGGCCCCACTCTGTTGCCCAGGCTGGAGTGCAGTGGCGTGATCTCTGCTCATTGCAACCTCCGCCTCCTGGGTTCAAGCAATTCTCGTGCCTCAGCCTCCCAAGTAGCTGGGATTACCAGCGCCCACTACCACGCCCAGCTAATTTTTGTATTTTTAGTAGAGATGGGGTTTCACCGTGTTGGCTAGGCTTGTCTCGAACTCCTGACCTCAGGTGATCTGCCTGCCTCAGCCTCCCAAAGTGCTGGGATTGCAGGTGTGAGCCACCATGCCCGGCCACGTTGGCGTACTTAAAGTTGCATTTGCCTCCTGGGTGGTGAACTTCACAGCACCAGCACTGATATTTGCAGGCAGTGGCATCCCTTGTGCTTGGTGCTGTTGTGGTACATGGTGGATGCTTGGTTGATGGTGTTGAATGAACAGACCAGGGTTCATCTGCTGTCATGGCCTCCTCCGCTGGTTCCTCAGAGGGGCCATGACTTCAGGAGCAGACTCGATGTCCCAAGACCAAGTCTTTAGTGTATGTCACCAGAGAAGGTCACAAAAGCCCAAGATCCAGGGAGCATAGAGCAGCTGCACTTATTTATTTTTCTAAACCAGACTTGGTTGTATTTGGATTTTGTAGTTCTTCCTCTTCTTCTCCTCTCTTTTTTTTCTAAAGGGCCTGACTTCTGAGGACAAAGATGTTGGGGAAATTTCTGGGAGGTTATTGCATATTTTCTCTCAAGTGGTCACCTCTGTTTGTCAAAACAGTCTCAGATGGTCCCAGCTACTTGGGAGGCTGAGGCAGGAGAATGGCGTGAACCTGGGAGGCGGAGCTTGCAGTGAGCCGAGATCGCACCACTGCACTCCAGCCTGGGTTACAGAGCAAGACTCTGTCTCAAAAAAAAAAAAAAAAAAAACACACACACAGTCTCAGATGTGGGCTTTGCTTTCTCTGCTGCGTGTAATTTGGTTTTCTGTCCCTGTTCCCTTTTCTTCAAGCTTTGGGCTTTTCTGCTGAAGTTAATTCCCGGGAGCATTAGGTGTTGATTTTGTATTTGCTTGTTTATTGCAGTGCATTCAGATGGCTATTTTGATAAGTCTGGTGCTTCTGTTTCCTGGGCTCAATTTTTGAGAAACATTTTGTTCGGAAAGCTCCGAAGGCCAGAGAAATGCATGGAAGAAAAGGCTGAGAAAAGTTGATCCGTGACAGGTGGGGCGGTCAGCACCGACGTTTCACCCACATGGGACGTTTTACAGACCTGTATTGATTTATTTCCTCTCAAAACCCTGGGTGTTTGTATTCAAAAGTGTTGAGAATGCTGAGAAAGAAGGGAATCAGGGTATTGTTAAGAGACAGGGGAGGTGAAGCAGATGGTAGGCCTGAAGGAGATGCATTCATTCCTTTGTTAAGAAAAGATCAGCAGAACCCCACACCAACCCAGTCTCTGACGTGGCGCCTGGAATAGAAGATGAAAGATGTCCTCAAAAGATTTACATTCTCTAGAGGGAGACTGAGTTTCAGTCTAATGTGGTAACTATTATGGTAACAACGTGTTCAGGGAGAGCATGGTGAGGGGTGGGGTGGGGCAGAATTGAGATGCCTGGTATGGGAAGGTCAGGGAAAGCTTCCTGGAGGAGGTGATGGATGGACAATTCAGTTTTGGGGTGGGGAAAGAGAGAGAGAAAGAAAGATGAGATGAAGTCCCAGGCTTAGAAACTGTTAGGGAAGAGTGTGAGATTTTGTGGTGTGGATGAGTAGCCAGGCCAGGGGGTTCTGTGATGTGATTTGTTCTGGCATATGTTCCCAAGGATAGGGCTAAGGCTCTCTGGCCTTGGGGATTGAATTATAGTCATAGTCAGGATCTTTTGGTTGCAGGAAACAGAAACTTAAGTCAAACGGCTTTAAGAAAAAAAATTCCCATTTGGTTTCTATAAAGGAAAAGTTTAGGGTTTCTGGCTTCAGGAATGGTTGGATCCAGGAACTTAGGGAGTTCCACTGGATCCTCGTCTCTTTCTTTTCATCTCTTGGCTCTGTATTTGCCTGTGTTGCGTTTGTTCTCAGGTGGTCTTCTCATAGTGATTAGATGGCTGTCTTTTGTTTCAGCCAACATCCTTGCCTTTCCATAGGACCAACAGGATGGCATGCGTCTTCCCTGATGGCACTAGAGTCCCAGAATTGAGTGTGGCAGCCTGGGGGCACTTATGTGAATGCAGAAGGGAGAGGTAAGCCAGGGCTACCCTCTGCTCATCCTCCCGGCGAGCGCTGCCGTGGAGGTGCCCGGCTTTCGCGAGATGGTGTTACCGAGGCCCCACTGCCTGCTCATGGTTTGTTGGGGGGAAGTGGAGAGCAGGCCTTGTGGTACTGGCTTCAAGGGGTGGGATGCCACAGGCATTGGTGCAGTAGGGGTGGCCTGTGGATTATGGCTTTTTCTTGATTGTAGTGGCTGCCTTATTGCAGTGGCTTCCAGATGGTGGTGGTTGTGGCGTGATTTTGGAGCTAGCAGCTGTGGTGACAACATCCCAATTCAGCTGGTGGCATCTTCATCTTACAAGAGAAAACAGCTCCCTTGGTGCCCTGGATCTGCCATGTGGCTTGCAGGGTCGTTTCCGGAACGTTGACCTGTAGAGCTCATTCCTTCCACCTTCTGGTGATTATGTAAGGACTTTGCCCCTGGGAAAAACAACTCTGCTTCACCGAACTGGAGTGGATTCTGTTCTCTGCAACAAAACCCTGCCTAACACGTTGAGTGTCTCTGGGCTATGGCTGTCACCCTGGGGTGAGGGAGTGAACTGGGGCTGGTTTTGGCCCAAGTCCCTGTCATTTCCACGGCATCCGTGGTAGAACAGCCCTCACAGAAGTGCTATTTGGGTTAATGGCATGTTCCCAGCTACCTACTTCCTTTTGACAGGGCTGTTATTAGAGCTGACATCTTACTGGGACTCAGTAGTGCATTTTATGGGCCCTGCTAAGCTTCCTTGCAAGTAAGCCTCATCTATGGGCAGTTTGAAAAAGTAGAAACAAAAACAAACCCACATGAGCAAAACTTCTGGCCTTAGATGGCCTGGAGTCAGAGGGTAGGAATGAGTCCCAGATACCCCAGCATTGACCTCTTGGTTCAAGCAGAAGTTTTTAAAAAGGACATGCACCTTACTCTTAGACAGGCATGCTCCTAGGGAATGGAATGCAGAGCATGTCAGCTCCAACACTGCTTCCTGGACTCCCATCTCTCTTCTGGACTGCATCCAGTTTCCAGGTGTGAGCTCCCTGTGCCCCCTAAGTTTTGTGTTCACGGAGCTCACTGCAGTGTGTGATTACGGACTCTGTGGTGGGATTAGTTGATAAATGTCTGCTGCTTTTATTAGGCTGCTAGGCTGGAAGCTCCAAAATGCCGTGCCCTCGTCCCAGGCCTGACGGAGAGCACGTGCTCAATGCACATTTATTGAATGAGTGATCGCGTGAGTGAATGGGTGGGCGTGAAAGTCTCCAGTGCCCCAGAAGTGAGTGAACGGTGGTGGGCGGGGGTAGGGCGAGTACCTCCTTTAAAACAACGATTCTTAACCCATTTCGTGCCATGGGTCCTTTTAGTAGTTAGATGAAGTTGTCTGAGAAAAATGTCTTTTAAATACATATCGTAAAATACAGAGGATGACAAAAGAAACCAATTTTATTGAACTCCAGATATCAAAATATAAGGAAAAAGAAATTTGAGATATGGTAATTTGCTTTTCCAACATGCTTAAATACCAAGATACAGTGGGGTATAAAATAGGCATCATTCTGAGGTCATGGTGAGCATAAATGATATTTCGAGATCTGAAAAAATGGGAATGGGATATAAAAATACCTGTGCTTCTCTTGGAGGCAAGATCACAGGTCCTGCTGACACACATAGGTTTGCTGCTTCAGTTTGTGATGCTCTATTTCAGCTGGGGTTTCATGATGTGAGTTTTTTCCATGCACATTCATGGACCCCTGAATTATGTTCACTCACCCCAGGCCCTGGACCCCCTGTTTAAAGGAGTGTTGTCTGGACTCATCTGGATGTGACTCGTGACTCGAGATTCCCTCTTTCCTCTCACTCTCCTTTCTGTACGACAGTGGGTTTCCAGCATCACCTTCTGTTGAGCCTTCAGAGGAAGCATGGTTCCGCTGGCACCTTGTTGAGCCTTCAGAGGAAGCGTGGTTCTGCTGGCACCTTGGTTTTGGACTTCTGGTCTCCAGGGCCATGAGAAAATACGTTTCTGCTGCTAGAAGCCGTCCAGTCCATGGCGATTTGTCATGGCACCCCTAGGAAACTAACACAGTTTCTAAAGCTCTCCTTGCTATAGATGTGTATGAATAGAGTTTGATGACCAATGTGTATAAGTTTTCTTAGCATTGGCTGCACTTGGTGTATCTGTGGTCCACCTGTTCAAGGGAGGTCTCCTTCCTGCAAATGAAATCAGACTAGAAGGCAGACCCGTGGGGAGCATGGCAAGTCCACTCAGTTCTGGTTTGAAGTTCTGTCCCAGCATGTAGCAGGTCCTCCAAAGATCTGTTGTGAATGAATAGAATAACAACGAGTATTTTCTGAGATACTTAACTATATGCCAAGTCCTGTTCTAAAATACCATAGGAGAGCTCCCTTTTTAATCCTCACATCAACTCCATGAACCCAGTCCTAGTATCACCCCCATTTTTAAAAATTTTGAGTCAGGGTCTCACTTTTTTGCCCAGGCTGGAGTTTAGTGGTGTGCTCATAGCTCACTGTAGCCTCAACCTCCTGGGCTCAAGCAATCCTCCTGCCTCAGCCTTCTGAGTAGCTGAGAATAGAGGTATGTACCACCCTGCCTGGCTAATTTGTTTTATTTGTAGTAGAGATAATGTCTTGCTATGTTTTCCAGGCTGGTCTTGAACTCCTGAACTCAAGCAATCCTCCCACCTCGGTCTCCCAATATCATTCCCATTTTATCCTCGAGGAAACTGAGGACCAGAGAGGTTGAGTGATTTGTTCCAAATCACATAGCCTATCAGTGGCAGAACCTGGCCTTGAGCCTAGTTGGAACCACTCCAGAACTAAGCTGACTCTAGGTGGAGATGCAAAGCCTGAGGACATCCCAGTGCTAGGATCTCTCGTGTCCCTTTCCCTCTCCACATTCAGCTGGAGGAGGAACCCCGTGCACTTGAGGTGTTTGTCCCTCTAGGGTGTCTGAGGATCACACTGGACAGTTCGGAGCCTGAGCCTGCAGGCCTCCTTTGTCCTTCAAGATCTCCTGTTCTCTGGGGCCAGGGTGCTGCCAAGCAGCAGTTGTCCCCTGGTCCAGCCCCAGAGCCTCCCACTGCCCACCGCTCCATCCTGTTAGTCCGCTTTCTTTTTTTAAATTATGTTAAACACATAACATAACATTTACCATTAGTGCCGTCTGGTGCTCACTTTGCTGTGCAGCCACCACCTCTCTCTAGTCCTAGAACATTTTCTTTTTTTCAATTTTTATTTTAGAATCGGGGTACATGTGCAGGTTTGTGCTCTTTTCTCTTTCTCTCTCTTTCTTCATATATATATATATATATACACACACACATACATATATACACACACATATACATATATACACATACATATAATACATATATACACATATATATACACATATATATATACACACACACACACACACACACATATATATATATAATTTTTTTTTGATTGGAATCTCACTCTGTCACCCAGGCTGGAGTGCAGTAGCATGATCTTGGCTCACTGCAACCTCTGCCTCCTGAGTTCAAGGATTCTCCTGCCTCAGCCTCCTGAGTAGCTGGGACTACAGGCACCCGCCACCATGGCTGGCTAATTTTTTTTTTTTTTTTGAGACAGAGTCTCGCTCTGTTGTCTGGGCTGGAGTGCAGTGGCACAGTCTTGGCTCACTGCAACCTCTGCCTCCCGGGTTCCAGCAATTCTCATGCCTCAGCCTCCTGGGTAGCTGGGACTACAGGCGCCCGCCAACATGCCTGGCTAATTTTGCATTTTTAGTAGAGATGGGGTTTGACCATGTTGGCCAGGCTGGTCTCGAACTCCTGACCTCAAGTGATCTGCCTGCCTCGGCCTCTCAAAGTGCTGGGACTACAGGCGTGAGCCACTGTGGCCAGCCACAAAAGTATATTGGATGATGTTGAGGTTTTGAGTACAAATGAGTCTATCACCCAGGTAGGGGGTGTAGTACCCAATAGGTAGTTTTTCCAGCCCTTTCCCCCCATCCCTCTTCTGTCATAGTCCCCAATGTCTGTTGTTCCCATTTTTGGGTCTGTGAGTACCCCTGTTTAGCTCCCACTTGTAAGTGTAACCATGCAGTATTTGGTTTTCTGTTTCTGCAGACCTGAACGAATGCAGACCTGCAAATGTAGCCACAACATTTGCCTCACCCTGAATGGAAGCCCCATATGTATTAGCAGTCACCGCCAACGCCCCCTCTCCCCCCAGCCCCTGCCCACCACTAACCTCCTTCCTGTCTCTCTGAGTTTGCCTATTCGGGACGTTTCTTGTCAATGGAATCACACACAATGCAGCCTTTGTGTCTGGCTTCTTTCACTTAGCGTGATGTTTTTGAGGTTCACCCACGTTGTAGCCTGTGTCAGAATGTCATTCTTTTTATGGCTGAATCATATTCTATTGTATGAATATGCTGCGTTTTGTGTATTCGTCGGTTGATAGACATGTGGGTTGTTTCCATCTTTTGGCTATTGTAAATAATGTTGCCACGAACATGAGTGTGTACATTTTTGCCCGAACACCCATTTTCAGTTCCCTTGGGTCTATGCTCAGGAGTGGAATTGCTGGGTGACAGGGCAGCTCCATCTTCAAGTTATTCAACTTATTGGGGAGCCTCAGTGCTTCTGGAGTGAGAGCAGAGGTGGGTGTGAGGCATGACCGTGCTATGGGGAGAGGATGGCACAGCCCTGTGCAGTGCTGGCCCCTCAGGGAGCTGCTTCTGCCAAACCAGCTTCCGGCCTGGGGACCCAGGGCCCAGACCCCGCTGATGTGGGGCCTTGCTTTCCCAGGCTGCATCTTCCCCAGTGTTCTCTGTTCAACACCTCCTCTCGGCCACTGTCACTGGTATGCACCCAAGGGAACTGAAGGTGGGTGTCTGGACAAAAATTTTACCAGCCAAGTGCCAGCGAAGTGGTTCCGACTGTGCTGGCTTATGGTTAGGAGACCTTCCTCCCCTCCCCAGAGAAGGTCAGTTCATTCACATGACAGCGAGACCCCCTTGAACAAAACCTTCAAAGCCATGCGAAGGGATGATGGCTTGTCCTCATCTAGGCAGCCGTTGCAGGATGGCTTTACTATGAAAATTCCCTCCTACGTGAGAGTGCTGGTGGCAGCTCCTGAGCCACTGAAAGAAGCATGGTGGAGTGGAAATGTCTGGCCAGGGGCCTTTAGGCCACCCCTGCCCCCACCATCTGCGTGAATTCACTTCCCTCTCTCGGCTTCTCCCTCAGTTTTCCCATTTGTGCAATTGGGGCGGGTGGAGCTGGGCAACTGTTTCCCAGACATCAGTCAGCACCGACCATCTCTGCTAGTTTTTCCACTTGAAAGTATTTACCCAGGACGAGAGCAATTCTGAATTACTAGCACTAGTGGAAAGCCCGTATCCCTTGAAATAATTCTAAGGCAACGACAAAAGTACTTTTGTTGGTTTCCTCTCGTTTTATTGGTTGTTATTTTTCTTTTCACTTGGTTTCTTTTCAGAATCATTTTATAAAAAAAGGGCAATGTTGAAAATGAAGAACCTTTCCTTGTTCCCAGATGCCCCCCCAGGCAGCCCCCCACTGCAGTTCAGGAGGGAGGAAAATGACTTGCTACTCTGGCCCCCACCATGCCTGCCAGGAAAAGACCCCCCGCAACCAGGCAACTCTTGCCCCTCCCGCCCACCCCTCTGCAGGTTGATCCTGGTCACAGGTGGCTGAGGTAGGAACTGTTGGGATCAGGTTGGAATTCTGACCCTGGAAGGTCACAGCCAGGGCAGTCTGTGAAGAGTACATTGCCCTCTGACTCCTGGGACAGGCAGGACCCAGGATGGGGGGCTTCGATGGGGCCTGTGCAGTTCTGTGTAGCTAGACTTGGAGGGGCAGCAGCTGCTCCCGGGCAGGAAACAGTGTCAGACCTAGCTGGTCTCATCTGTGAAATGTTTGACGGTTCCAGCACCCCAGCCCCTTGCTCATACAGAATGTCGGGGGATGGGGGGGGACTTAGCCCTGGGAACAGGCCTGGCAGCATTGGTTCTTCTGCCAGGTGGGCAGATAGCCCAGGCAGTGCCGGGGGAGTGCTGGGCAGATGTCCCAGACCCTTCCAGCCTCTGGCTTGTCCCACATCACATCCTTGCAGGTGTCCCAGGCTTGTCCCAGTACCCCACACCCCAGCAGTCCTCCAGGGTCCAGGCTCTGAAATGGGGTCCCGAGCTCCCAGGTTAGGCCTCCCTTGGGATGCCTGAGTTGATTCACCTGACATCTCTGCAGCCAGATGCAGGCTGGGCTAGTGATAATAACAAGGACCATTTTAACACAAAATGGGACCCTCGTGTACTTCTTCCACTGGCAGGATGGGCAGAGCCATTCCACTGACCAGTGGGGATTGATCTGGGCCCTGGCAGTGACTGGCGCTGCCTCTCCAGTGATCCAGTGATCCTGCTGGCTTTCCACTTCATGACAGTGATAGCTCTCAGTATTGACTGGACTGGAGGTCGCTCTGTGCCGAGGACAATGTCAAGCCTGTTAGATAATAAAAACCAGCATTGCTGTCAGTGTGAGCTTAGCTGGTGGCCCCTCCTTTCCCCGCCTTCCCTGCCACAGGGAACTCAAGCCGGTTTGGAGTTAGGGAGCAACTTGATCTGTGTAAATAATGCAAAGGATTATGAATATGAATAGGGGACTCGTTCTGTTCTGAGGAAGTCAGCTTCCTGGGCTGCGTCTCTCATCTTGTTTATTAACATGCCATCCCCACTCAGATGCCTTGTTTCGAAACAGCGTGCCGGTGTTATGATTGTGATTACTATTATTATTTGTGCAGTGGCATTTGGAAGCCCTTATTAAGTGATTCCCGTTTGCTTCGGCATGAATGCACAACATGCGAGACTTCAGGACAAGTTCAGCGTCTCCAGCACACACAGTGCCATTTAAAGAGGAAGCCCTGGTTCCAGTGTTGGCTTCAGAGAACAAACAAATACTGATTTTTCCATTTCGGGATCTTTTGTGAAGTGCTTTGATTCTTAAATCGGAGCCGGCTTTCAGGCACCTATCTTCTCACCCTTTGTTCCTGTGGACAGAAGTGATGGATTTTGCAGTCTGGAGGCATCTGTCATTTTGAATCCATCTGCTTGTTAGGCACTTCCAGTGTCTCTGATGTGACACCATTTGGGGTTTCAGCATTTCATCACATTTCCCACCGGGAGAGCCTGGGGTTTGTGGGGGAGGTGGTGGGGGTAGGGGCACAGTCAGGATTTTCCACTTAAGTTATTACTATTTCAGGCTTGAGATAGTATTTTTAGAAGACATTAAATCAAATAAAAGGAATCTGAGAGGGGACCCTCCCCTATGCAGGAATATTTCTTCTGTGTGCTGTTTGGTTGCTTCCAGTAATGACGCACTCACTACCTATAAGGTAACCCATTCCATCAAAGTTCACATCTGACTGTTACGCCTTATTTTCTCCTTTCTTTGTGTCCATAATCACCCACCCCTTTGAACTTCTGGAGTTGTTCAGAACAATCCTAAAAGGCTTCTTACTTGTATGAGACACAAATATCACATCCTATCTTCAGGCTGAAAAAGCTCCATTCTGTTTGCTTTTAGTTTGATGGCAACTTGCATGGGACAGTTTCGTATAACAGGCTCTATCTAGTTTAAAACCTCATAGGAGATAGGTTCTGGGGGATCTTTGGAGGTTCTCCCAAGATTCTGCCTATTCACAGATGATGCGACATGAACCCATCTTTGATGCCCCTGCCAGGCCACTCCCGTCTGTACCCTGTTGAAAGGCATTCCTCGATGATTCTTCAGGCTTGATGTCCATGTTTCCATCCCAGCGATCATATTTGGTTTAGGGGTGGCTGACATATCTTGGCCCCAGGGAGACAAGTGACCAATCAGAGATAACATCCTGGCCAATCAGAGCACAGCCTTCCTATTGGCCAATCAGAACATGGCCCCCTGGCTAATCAGAGCACAGCAGCCCCCTGACCAATTAGAGAATAGCATCCCCCTGGCCAATCAGAGCATAGCATTTCCCCTAGCCGATGTCACCGGCCCTGGGATAGGCCTGACCTATTAGACCTCATTTCAGAACTTTTACTGGGACAGTGTGGGAATGTGCCGCCCCCACCTCCAGATGGCACGAAGTAGGGACTACTCCTTGCTCTCTTTTTTTTATTTTCCAGCCAGTTAACTCACTTTTCACTTAAGCTAGTTTGAGTTGGTTTTCTGTGATTTGCAGCTAAAAAATACCTTGAGACACTTCCTGCTTTGGGGACGCATCCTTCAGTGTGGCTTTGGATTAGCGCATGTGTTCTATGCAGCCAGGCTGCATGGCAGAAGACTTTACATAAAATCCCAGCCACCATGATTTTTATTCCCAGAAGCAGATCTTGGAGGTGGTGACCAGGAAAGAGAGTCTGAAAAGAGGCTGTAACTGTCACCTGCAGGCATTTTGATACCCACAGCTTGTAGTTTAAAGCGACGGCTCTGCAATTCTGAGGTCCCTGATCTTGTCTTTCTTCAGGAGGAAAAATTAGGAGCTAGCAGGAGATATAGTCAAGAAAAGAGAACCTCAGAAACACCAGAAAAAAGCATCTTTATGAGTGTAAACCATATTAATTCAATCTATCCTTATTTAAATATCTTAAAGCTCACAACAGGCTTTTCTCAGAGGAGAAAAAGAAAATGAAATCTCCATATGGAGACTTGAGTTATTGTAATATTTTAGATAGGTTACCAGGGGGCATCAATGATTGCATTGCCATTGGTTTTTTACTACACTAACTTTATTACCTTTATCTGGATTTATATAGCGTTTGATAGAGTTTATATCGCTAGATGTGTAGAAAACCATCTGAATGTGCCTATAGCGTTGTGTCTGAGTGTGCCCCGTGGAAGGCTAATAAATTATAAAGTAATCTATCTATTCCACTTAAAGGCAGAAGTGTAGTTGATTCTGGCTGCTTTATTTATGTGTTGGCTTATGCTTTAGGCTAGCATTTTTTGTGGGAAGGAGACTGGGTCAGGGGAGTGGGCTATGGGGAGCATGTGAGGATGTCTGCCCAGTTGTAGTCGATTTTGGGCCTGCACCACAGTTCCCCTTCTCCCTCTGCCCACTGTGGCTGCTTTTTCCCCTTCTGCAGGTGCTGGTCTGAGGGTCCGCACCAACATGTCCTGCTGTCATCTCCATCAGTCTTCTTCCTGGGGAACCCAACCTGTGACACCTTCCTCTTATTAACCACCTGCCAGTCACCCAGACTGGTAACCCCCGGTTTAGGGCAAAGGTCAGGTCTAGGTGCCACTGAGCCCCTTATGAGCATGTGACCTCCAGGTGGAGTGGGGGAGGGCTTCACATACCTCTCTGGACTTGTGTTTCTCATGGTGACTTGGGATCGGTAAGACTTGTCCTAATTTTTCTGATCCTTGGACCACAGGACCTGAAACAATCTTTCAGACAAGTGACAGCTCAGAGGCTTAAATTAGCTCAGTGATTCTCACCCTTGAGTGAGCATAAGATCACCTGGAGGATTTGTTAAATGGCATCTGCTGGGCTCCATCCCAGAGTTTCTGATCAGTAGACCTGTGGTGGGGCCCGAGGATTTGCATTTCTAGCAGGTTCCCAGACGCTGCAGGTGCTGCCGGGTCGAGAACCACGCTCTGAGAACCACCGAGTGAAACAAAAGGAAAATTCTCACAAGGGCAGGAGCCGTTAGGTCTTTCTTTGAACCACATTGCCGAGGAATTATCTAGAAAGTTGATCTATTAGTAGTGATTAGTTTGCGGTGGGACATAGAATCCTCTCCCACAAAACCATCAGCCAGATGCCACAGTGGGTTAACTTTACTATGAGATGGCGATGAAGATGGAGATGATGTAATCATCACTGTGTCATCCAGACTTGCTTTTACAAACGCAGCTGTCTCTGACAGGGGTTCTGCATCACTGAAATTCATACCAAGATGGTAATTACTGGCAATGTCAGGCAGGTCTTGAAGCAATTTGACAGTTGTCATCAAGCTGTCATCAAGCACTGGGTGACTGATTAGATGAAGGGATCTGTAAGACCCTTTCAGAGCTCGTGGTCTGACAATGGGAAGGGTGGGACAAGTATCCTTAATCTCATGTCACAGTTAGAAGAAACAGGTTCAGAGAGTCCCCCATCGGGCCACACAGCTCATAAGAAACTCAGTGGGACCTAGACATCACCTTTGCCCTGAATTAGTGGTTACCAGTCTGGGGGACAGGCCAGTGGTTACAAGGCTGAGTTCCCAGGAGGAAGACTCTGAGGCGGAGGCCAGAGTGCAGGGCGTTTTATTGGGAGAATCCCCCATTAAGCAGACATGCCTGTGCTTTTACACCCCTGACTGAGTCAGTTGGCTCTGCGTCACCCTGGGCACGGGCAGGTCAGCTGACAGCTAAGGCCACCCACAGCAGCGTCACAGCAGCTGGGCAAAAAGGCCCACATTGTGGGGGGATCTGGGCGGCACACCCCAGTGCCCAGCACAGCAGGTGGGAAAATGTGAGTGCTGCAGACAAGGTCCCTGGTGAGCTCCTCGTGGTATTTCAGAAGCCTGTGCAAAACTGGCTCATTTACCTGCAATAAGTCCCCATTGCATAAAGAAAATGTCAAGTCACTTTGCTCTTGGCAGAAAGAGTTACCTTGCTGTTCCGTCTTGCACATATCAGGCCTTCTCCAGATTCTTTGACGCCCTCGTGTCTGTGGTCCTCTTGCCTTTGGGACCCTCGTCCTGGCCCTGCTGACCTTTCACCCTCATCGTGTCCCTTTCCCCTCTTGCTCCCACTGCCCCCAGTCCAGGATCCTGCGCAGTCTCCAGCATGGAAACTTCGCTCAGGCTTATCACCAATTCCATCCAATCTTTTGTCTAAACACAGGAGCGCTTAGTGTGCTCCAAGAGGTGCAGGCTTTTGAAACTCAAAAATCGAGCATCCCCTTTGCTTTCCTTGGCTCTCTCTGGGTTCCCCCTTCCCTGAAGCAGTGAGCCCAGAAGACCCAGTGGACTGAGTAGGAGGGGGCTGCAAGTGAGAAAGAATCAGAGCTCAGCAAGCACAGCGATTTATGTTTCAAAAATACCCCATCCACACTCAGGAGCCTGCAGGCCCCTGCCCACGGTCTGCTGGGTAAAAGGAAGTGGCTGTCCCCATCTTTACCTCCTGGAAATCTGAGTCTTCCTCTATTCCCTTAAAAAGCCCAGCACAATGTGCACACAACTGCCAAGGTGACCTTTCAGCATTTCCTCTGCTTCAGTGCCCTGTTCTCCTTATTTGATTTTGTTACATTTAATGAGGTTTCTCTAAAAAGAAGAGATCATTTCCAACTATTGCTAATTTAACAATAAGTGGAAAAGCAGTGCTCAGGAGTGAGTGGTGTCCCCTTTGATTTCTTCAGTTGGACATCATCCTTCAATAGGGCAGAGGTGTCTTCCTGGGCTGGCCTGAGAGATTGAGGATTTAATGGCATGGAGAAGGGATTTGCTTCTCCATACATGGTGCATTTAGCTCAGAAAGTGAGATTATTTTTGAAAATATCAAAAACTATCATTAATTTGGGCTGAACCAGCCAGTTTTAAACATTCAATATTAAATACCATGAAATAGCATTTTAGAAAAAAGAACTGGATGGAAATGTATTTTGCGTCATGAGATTTTTCTTCAAGGATGGGGCTTAAGATGGAGTCATACTTAGGTTCAGCTATATGAGCCTTTAAACCAGGGATTGCAAACTGAAATACCTGCAGGGCTCACACAGGAAATGTATGAGAGGGAAGAAGTCTGGGTTTAAGAAATTCGCTGCTCTCTGCCTATCTTTGAACTCTTTTGATAGGCACTTGATTATAAAGAAATCTTTCTCTAGCATAAGAAAAATAGCATTATAAACTCAACAAGGCAACTGATACCCAGGCTCAGGGTTGCTGAGACAATAGGGAATGGTGTGGACTGTGGCAAACTGGAGACCATGTTCCCCAGATGAAGGGGACAGTGGTAACTCAGTTCTAGTTTATTGGTTCTGTTTGGGAGTAACGAGCCCAGTGTTGCCAGAGCTGATTTTCCTAGAAAGGCCATTCGTTTGGATTTTCATGTGAAATTTCCCAAGTTTATAACGTTAATAATCATAATTTTAAAAATATCGGGTGGTCAAAACAAAGCAAAAGAAGAATACAGCACTTTAGAACACAGTTAGGTGCCACATCTGGCCTGAAGGCCTTTATGCATGATCTGAAGTTATCTAGAATTTGGAGCTGGAAGGATTTCTAGGGTGCACCAATTTCAACCTCCTACCTAACTGGGGAGAGTTGTATGTGAAGCCTTCTTACGAAGAGGTGGTCTTCCTCTAGTATACACTGACACTGGTGCACCCACTACCTAACGTGCTGGGATTGCCACTGTTTCCCAGCAAGAGTTGTAAGAAATTCTCTTGGGTGATAAATAATGACAACCAAGACAAGCCAAAAAGAAGCTCAGGGCAGAATGCAGCTAGTGGGCCTCAGGAAGGGCCCGGAGGAGGCAATGGGAAGCCACCAGAATTCCCCTTTCCTGGGCTTTGCTTCCCTCTGCAACTTGCTTTCCCTCTCCCTTCTCTCTAGTGAGTGCCTTTCTCCAGGCCTCCGGCTCCCACGGTGGCATGTGGTGGCCTCACCGCTTCTTCCGTTAGGCGTGTCTGTTCCAGCCTCCCACGGAGGCCTGCACTCGCTGTCTCTGGTTCTCATTTCCAAGGGTCCAGGAGAGAGAATCTGATTGGCTCACCTACAAGCAGGTGTCATGCGCTGGTCCAATCAGCTATGGCCAGGGGGTGAGATCACACAGAACAAAGATGGCTTCTGAACAAACCTGGCCAACTCCACGGGTGGGAAATGTCATGTGACTCCCACAGTTCACCCGGAACCCCTAGAAGGTGTCCCTGTGATTCTGTTGCATGGACTTTTGTCTCAGAGAAGTCTTCTGCTGTGGCTCCTAATCCTGCCTCCCACAGAACCACACAGACAAGCCCAGGGTCCCTGCCCCATGACCAAGGATGACTGTCTCCCCTGAGGGTGGATCTTCTGGCTCAGTACCCACAGTTCCTCCCCGTTTCCCAGCTGATTAGGTTCCAGAGTCACTCTCCGGTCTGTGCACTCGCTGGGGAAAAGCTCAAATTGGTCAACATTTTCTTGAAACAGGGTACCTGACCTCATCCCAGCCCTCTGGGACAGTTGTAAAAGTGGTGGCATTTCTAAGAACTCAAAGGGGTTAACTGTAAGACGAAAACAACTTTAAAAAATCTGTTTGCTCTGTGTCTGGAGCCCCGTGGAGCCGGGAGGGAATAGCCTTCCTCCTCGAGAGATGCCGAGATGGGAATGTGAGCTGTCTTGTTGTAAGAAATTCATCTGTCACTACAAAGGAGCTTGGCAGAGGAAATGACCCCCTCGTGGAGGCTGCCTCCTCCCCCCTCCTCCCCCCACAGAATTAAACCCTCTCATCTCTGCATTTTCTCAGCACTTTATCCACCTTGTCATGAGAGCTGGGTCCCTGAGTGTTGCCGTTGGTTCATATTTATGGAAGCTTCACCATGTGCCAGGCACTGCGTTAAGTCCATTAATGAGGACTAGCCAGTTACTCGTCTGTGCAAAATCTGCTAATGAAACAGTAATAATAATAAAGCCTATTTATTGAGCACAGTGCTGAGAACATTTCATACATCTCTTCATTTTCTTTTTTCTTTCCCCCCCACTTTTTTTTTTTTTTTTTTTGAGACAGGGTCTCACTCTGTCGCCCAGGCTGGAGTGCAGTGGTATAATCATGGCTCCCTGCCACCTCAACCTCCCAGGCTCAAGCAGTCCTCCCACCTCACCCTTCTTAGTAGCTGAGACTACAGGTGTGTACCACCACGCCCAGCTAATCTTTGTATTTTGGGCAGAGATGGGTATTCACCGTATTTCCCAGGCTGGTCTCGAACTCCTGAGCTCAAGTGGTTCTCCTGCCTCAGCCTTCCCAAATGCTGGGATTACAGGTGTGAACCACTGTGCCTGGCCCATCCCTTCATTTTTTATCCTCATAATAACCCCATGAGGCTGTACTGTTATTATCCGTATTCCAGAGCCCAAGAAAGTTACAATAATGTGCTCAAGGTCACCCGGCTAAGAAGCAGAGGGTCAGGTTCTGAACCTGGGTCTGACTTTGGCATTTGCAGGGGGCATCACTCTCTTGAACAATGTTGTGTTTGTCTTTGTTTCTGTGGAGCTTGGCTTTTGCAGAGAGCTCGAAATAAATGGGTGAAGGAGGGAAGGAGCAAGAAAAGCCAAACTAGACCGGGCGCGGTGGCTCATGCCTGTAATCCCAGCATTTTGGGAGGCCGAGGCGGGAGGATTACTTGAGCCCAGGAGTTAGAGACCATCCTGGACAACATAGTGAGACCCCATCTCTACAAAAAATGCAGAAATTAGCTGGGCCTGTGGTGCATGTCTGTGGTCCCAGCTATTCAGAAAGCTGAGGTGGGAGGATCACCGGAGGTCGAAGCTGCAGTGAGCCATGTTTGTGCCATTGCACTCCAGCCTGGGTCACAGAGTGAGATCTTGCCTCAAAAAAAGAAAAAAAAAGAGCAAAACTAACTTTGAGAAGAAGAGCAAAACCAAAAAATTGTAGACAAGACCTGGTGGCATCCTGATCAGGAGAACTCAAGAAAGGAGCTTGGGCGAGGTTCTGTTTGCCTTCGTCAGCCCCCTTAGACTGGGGACTTCAGGAAGCAGCAGCAGATGTTTCCTTGAGGTTTTGCTTGTAAGTTGGTTAGTTTTCTGTCCATCAACCAAGAGAGCCGCAGCTTTGCCTGGGGAGCCTCCTTACCCATCACCTACACAAAGACCCTGTGAGATTGCCTGTATCCCCTCCAGAGACACTTGGATTAGAGATGGAATTGCGTTTTTGTTTAAGTGCAAGGTCCTCTCTCCTGGGACTTAGGAATGGGCCTAGGAGCCTCTTCCTACTTTTTTTTTTTTTTCAGATGGAGTTTCGCTCTTGTCACCCAGGCTGGAGTGCGGTGGCACAATCTCAGCTCACTGCAACCTCTGCCTCCCGAGTTCAAGTGATTCTCCTGCCTCAGCCTCCCAAGTAGCTGGGATTACAGGTGCCTGCCACCACACCCGGCTAATACTTTGTGTTTTTAGTAGAGATGGGGTTTTGCCATGTTGGGCAGGCTGATCTCAAACTCCTGATCTCAGGCAATCCACTCGCCTCAGCCTCCCAAATTGCTGGGATTACAGGTGTGAGCCACTGCGCCCAGCCGCCTCTTCCTACTTTAAACGATGGGGACTGTGACGAGGAGGTTGACAGGGAGCTCTCATCCTCTTTGATTTGATGATATGTGTGGAAATGCGGGGAGCAGCTGAGGGAGGGCGTTGCTTTGCATTTCAGTGGGGGTTGCCGAAATCCACGTGACGTGCCCTTGCCTTTGCCACCCTCCATCCCTAGCTCAGAACCAAGGTAGGGGCTTGCGGGGAGGAGAGGGTAGCAGCTTGCGGAGCAAATTCTCTCTCTTCTCTCTCCTCTCTCTCTCCTCCTCTCTCTCTCTTTCTCTTTCTTTCTTTCTCTCTCTCTCTCTCACCCCCCCTCCTCTCTTCTCTCTCTCTCTCTGTATGTGGGCGCGAGGGGGTGGGGGTTGTAGAGCCACAGTTGCCCACGGGGGCGGCATGGTTGTGCTGTAGGCTTTAGGCAATTATCAGTTCTGTCTTTAATTCTGTTCAAGGTGACTGTCAAAAATCCACAGAAGACTTTCCTAATGAAATGGAAAAGTGTGCAAATGTATCCTGCTGCATACAGATGCCTTTTCTTTTTGTCTCCTAAAAATTGCTCCCTTGGGTTCAGCTCCACCATATTAAAGGATCTTTTCTTGTTCAACAATTAGTCAGTACAGTCCACCTAGCGCACCTGCTTGAGCCTGGTCCTTGGAGAGTGCCGGGCAGGGACTGGGGATCTTGGAGCGAGGTCTCTGCCCTTTTCCTTCCTCTCTTAAAATTTTATTTATTTATGTATTTTGATCTCACAGGGGCAGTTGGAATACAGGTGAAATGAGATGTTCTTGAGAGTGGATGTGTCTGAGGGAAAACGACATCTTTCAACAAGTAGAGATGAAAGATGGCTCTGGAAGGACATGTTCTGGTTGAAGTTGTCACAGCGACTGATTGTGGGTTTGATGAAACTGGTATCTGATGCTGAGAAACAATTAGTAAATTCACCTGGGCCCTGTTTTATGCTTCTGTTGTCAACCCTAATCACTGAGTTTTAAGTCATCTGGTTTTGTGTGTCACTTTTTTTTATTTTAAAAAGAAAAACATTTGAATTTCTCATCTCTTGGATTTCACAGAAGCAATTCTGGGTCAGTCAGTGCGTTCATGTCCTGGCGCCTGTCATCAAACCCTGAAGATCTTGCTGCAGCTGAAAATGATTAGCTTCTGCTAGAAAGAGACAGAGGCCAGCTTCAGGAATCTGCTGCACTTTCTTCTCTGACAGCCGTGCTGGAAAACAGGGAGGTGTTTGGAAATTGCAATACAGTCTCTAAAAAAGGGAGTGGGCCACATCACAGGATTCATATATTTTTAATACAGCCTTGCTGAGGGCAACTTAAGAACATCGACTGTGCTGCGAGGAAGGTCAGTCATGGAGGGGTGGTCAGGGGAGCCGGTAAACTTGCTTTCAGGTCTGTTGGTGCTTGTGTTGGAAGGCAAAACTTTAACTTGGAGCTGAGATTTGCAAAATAGGGTCTTTGGGTCAAATCCGGTCCCCAGCCTGTTTGTTGTAAATAAAGTT
The DNA here is from genome assembly GCF_029289425.2 of Pan paniscus. Taxonomy (NCBI): domain Eukaryota; kingdom Metazoa; phylum Chordata; class Mammalia; order Primates; family Hominidae; genus Pan; species Pan paniscus. Next base: position 133,346,498 of record NC_073259.2, read on the forward strand.
TTATTGGAACACAGCCACACCCATTCATTTACATATTATCTGCAGCTGTTTTTGGAGCTACAGAAGCAGAGATGAATAGACGTGACCTGCAAAGCCTGAAATATTCGCCATCTGGCCCTTTACAGAAAACATTTGCCCACACTTTCATTAGAGGGTTCCTCTGCTTTTTAAGTTTGTATTAGGTTGGTGCAAAAAGTAATAGCAGCTTTTGCAATTACTTTCAGTTGCAAAAACCGCAATTACTTTTGCACCAACCTAATATTATAAAAGTGAGATGATGAGGCAACTAAATTGTGCAGTCAGTTCAGGGCTGTTGAGGACTGTCCATTGACCTGCGCTTCACCTCTTCTGGGTAACTTTTCTGTTCATCTAAGGGTGAGCAGTTGAGAGAACAGGGGGCTCTTTACACAGGGATTTCTGCTTCTCAGGAGCAATTCCAACAAGAAGGCTTTTCAGAGAGGAGTTGGAGATCCTTGTTTTCATGAGGCCTGGGATTTATTAGGAATTGCAGTTTTTGTAGGTAAAAAAGATGGTCAAGGCCAGCACGGTGGCTTATGCCTGTAATCCCAACACTTTGGGAGGCTGAGGCAGGAGGACTACTTGAGGCCAGGAGCTTGAGACCCACTGGGAAACATAGCAAGACTCCAACTCTCAGAAACAAAAAAATCTGGTGTGGGGATGTTCGCCTATAGTCCCAGCTACTTGGGAGGTGAAGGTGGGAGGATCACTTGAGCCCAGGAGTTCAAGGCTGCTGGGAGCTATGATCATGCCACTGCACTTCAGGCTGGGCAACAGAGAAAGACCGTGTCTGAAAAAAAAAGTCAAGTAGCAATTTCACCTGGAGGCTCCCTGTTTCTACCGTTGGTCAGTGCAGGGAGAATGAATGACCAAGCAGGCTTTCCTGCGTGCTGTTGAATCTCTGCTGTTGCTCCTCCAAACAGATTCTACGTTTCTGGTTCTGGCTTCTGTCACCAGATGTGGCACTGGCTGAACCCTGTGCATGTGTGGGTGGTGTGTGGGAGCTGCTCTGTTGTCCAGGAGCTGGACCTCCTGTCTTGGATGGTGTGGTAGGCTGAATAAACCTCCTTTCCACCAGGATGACCCCCATTCCTGGAGCCTGTGAATGTCACTTTATATGCCAAAAACTTTATAGACGTGATTATGTTAAGGATTTTGAGATGGGGAGGTTATCCTGGATTTTCCTGGGTGGGCCCTAAATGTAGTCAAAGTGTTAGAGGTGGGCAGATAGAGATTTGACACAGACAGAAGAGAAGGTGATGTGGCGACAGAGGCAGGACTGGGATGATGTGGCCACAAGCCAAGGAATGCCTGCAGCCATCAGCAGCTGGAGAGACAAGGAATGAATTCTTCCCTAGGGCCTCTGGGGGAGTGAGGCCCTGGCTACACCTTGAATTCAGCCCAGTGTTGCTGATTTTGGACTTCTGGCTTCCAGAACAAAGAGAGTAAATGTGTATTGTCTTAAGCCACCAAGTTCATTTCAGCACAATTTGTTACAGCAGCTATAAGACACTGATGCTATGGTTTTTAAACTGTGCAAGTTTTTGCCATTATTTCCCTCTATATTTGTTCAGGAAATATTTACAGGGAGCCTCTTGTGTGTAGGCACTGTTTAAGGGCTGTGTACAAAGCAGGCATGGTTCCTGCCTTGGAGAAGGCAGACAAATGAGATGGTTTCATGAAGCAGTAAGTGCCGTGTTCCAGGTACTATTGCTGCATAAGAAATTACCCCAAACCTAGTGTCTTACAACCACCATTTTATTATGTTCTCAGGTTCTATGAGTTGGGAATTTGGACAGAGTACAGTGGAGGTGACTTGTTTCTGCTCCACAATGTCTGGGCTTCAGCTGGGAAGGCTCTATGCTGGTGGTGACTCAATAGCTAGGGGCAGGAAGCACCAATGACTTCCTCATTCATATGTCTGGCTCCTGGGCTGGGATGGCTTGAAGATTAGAGCTGCCAATCTGAGTATCTTCATGTGGTTCTGTGTGTGATTGGGTTTCCTTACAACATGTTGGCCTCCAGACTCCAAGTGCAAGGCAAGCTGCATGGCCTTTGAGGATCCTGTCTCCAGAGTCACATAGCATCACTTGTATGGCATCCTGCTGGTCAAAGTCCTCATAAGCCCACCCAGATTGAATGGGAAGGGACATAGACCCCACTTCTTGGTGGGAAGAATGACAAGATGACATTGTAGAAGAGCTTGTGGCATGGGACGTGGTATACTGCTATCTTTAAAAAATGCAATGTGCCACATGCAGAAAAATGATAAAACAGGATAACGGGATCAGGAGTGACTGGGATGTGGGGGCTGTTGTAGATTGGATGATCAGCAAAGGCCTCTCTGCAAGGTGTCATTTAATCTGAATACTGAATGCGGAGAAGGAGCCATCCTTGGAAAGATCCAGAGAAAGAGTGATCCAGGCAGCGGAGAGGCATTGTATCCTTAGTAGACATACGATACGGCATTGAGCAGTCAGCAACAACACCATGGCCAGTTGGGATGGATGTCAGCTGTGAACTGTGAGGATGACTGTGCCAGTGATATTCCAAGAAGAGGGAAAAAAATGAGGGAAAAGTCTCTGGGTGGGAATGAGTTTAGCTTTCCCAGTCAACCTATCTTATCACCTCATCACCCTGTTTTATTGTCTCTTCTGCATGTAGTTGCTTTCTGAAATTATTTGTCTACTTCTTGATGCTTTGTCTCCCCCACTAGATTAAAATCCTATGAGAACAGGAACTTTGTCTTGAAAACCAGCATTCTCAGTGTGTAACAGGATGCCTGGCATCTATAGGCATCCGATAAAATTCATTGAATGAATGACTCATGCTTGACTAGGTCTACCTCTTAGCCACAGGGCTGCCTGGCAGAGGGTTTCTCCTTGAGTTTGATGTCTGTCACTTCAGTAATTGTCACAAGATTTAAATAATTAGAGAAAAGCCCAGCAATGTCGTCAGCCTTCTGGATGCTTGAAATTTGTCACCGGGTTGAGTTGGAACCCAGTAGTGACGCTACTCATAAGGGCCGTTGGGTCTTTTAAATGAAATTCTCTTTCCTGGGTTTGAAAAATGCTCCAAGAATTGGGAGGGAACCCTTCTTAAATGGTTTCTGTAATTAATCCCCTGGGACTCGTCGGCAGTGGCATCCCACTCATTACTTACGCACAGAAATAAAGATAAATGTGTCTGGATAATAGCCCTGGGAAGGTATAAATCTTGCTTGTTTATGGGGGAAGGCAGCACACGAGGACTTAATGCTGCAGTTAAGGTTTTGTTGGATTTATGAGAACGCGCATACTGGTAAGAGCTGAGATTTAGAATCAAGGTTAAAAGAGAGGATGGGTATGGCTGCTGCCCTCGTGGCTTTGGGCTGAGCTCACTGCAGAGTCTTCCAGTCAGCTCTCGGAGACCTTATTTGCCCAGAGGGGTCTCTTCACTCATTTGTGGATTTGGCAGCCATCGTCCTAGGGAAGGGTTTCTCCCAACTGTAGAAATTATGTTTTGCATGGAATGAGCCCATGGATGCAAGCTAACTTGGTAGAAACCACTGGTATCCACACTGAAGAGATTGTGCAAGCCAGGTTGGAGCTTTGAGAGAGAGATCGAAGTGTATGTTGGTACCCAGAGACGTATTTTGTTCTGTCATTTTGCCACCATTCACTTACATGTTTGGTCAACGTTTATGGAGCTTTGGGCTCCTGTCTTGCGCTAGAGCTTGCAGTTTTGGCAAAATGAGTCTTGGTCTCTGGAGTACATCACTACTTGAAATAGTTCCAGGGTTTGCCAAGCTGCCGCTATTTCCTAACCACCATTTAACTGTGTACAAACTCTATTATGACTTATTCATGTATGTTTTTCTATTTTTTAGAGATAGAGTCTTGCTGTGTCAACCATGGTGCAATCATAGCTTACTTTAGCCCCTAACTCCCAGGCTCAAGTGATTCTCCTTCCTCAGCCTTACAAGTAGCTGGGACCATAGGTCTTGCTAAGGTTTACTTTTTTTTTTTTTTTTTTGTAGAAACAAGGTCTTATTATGTTGCCCAGGCTGGTCTCAAACTCCTGGCCTTCTGCCTCAGCTTCCCAAAGTTCTGGGATTACAGATGTGAGCCACTGTGCTTGGTCAATATTTATCTTTAAATTGCCCCACTTGTTTTCAAACTTAATGCCAAGTTTAGCCTTGTCCTAAGGTATAAGTATTACTGGTTTGTTGTGCTGGTTATATTTCTTTCTAACTCATATTAAAATAAATAAAGGCTGGGCATAGTGGCTCACTCCTATAACCCCAAGCACTTTAGGAGGGCGACGTTGGAAGATCACTTAAGCCCGGGAGGTCGAGGATGCCGTGAGCTATGATTTCACCACTGCACTGCAGCCTGGGCATCAGAGCGAGACCCTGTCTCTACAGATTGTGTGTGTGTGTGTGTGTGTGTGTGTGTGTGTGTGTGTGATTAATACAAAATAATTTCCCTTGTCTACCACCCCAAATAACCAAATAATGTGTGTGCCATCCAGTCATCTCCTGCCTCACTGACAGGTAGGCTGTGCGCACACTGGTTGTGTTTACATTGGCTGAATGGCATACCTGCTTTTCCGGTGCAATGAAACTTGCAACTTCCACCCACTTGTCTTCCCGGTGAGAAGTTTCTGGTCCAGGTATTTTAGGGCAAAGATACATCCTGTCTTAAATTCTGTGACTGTTTTCAGTGCCCATTTTTTCTTTCTTTTCCTGCAAAATGATGTAAGGGCACATACAAGAAAGAATCTCTCAGATCACTGTTCATTGACTGCCACAAAATTCAGAGTGAGTCTCCTCAGAGGTCACTTTTCATGGACCTGAAATGTGCTATTATATTCTCTGGCTTCTATCCTAGGGCCTGGGATGGGACTGTGTACCAGGTGGTCTTCGTTGCTCTAATATCGTTGTCTGATTTAAAGATCCAGTGGAATTGATTTTAATGCTTAGCTGAAAGAGAGAGGAATTCTGCACACTGGTGATATTTGGTGAGAGGTGAACTCATGTATACCATGACCATATTTCCTATACCCCAAATCAGGATGTATTATCTGAAACTTATTGATATTCTGTGCTCCACAAGTGCAGAAAATTCAAATTGTCATTAGTAGCTATGTGATTAACCAACGGATTTTATTGAAAGAATAACATTACATGAAAATGTAATGGTTTCAGAATATCTGGAATGTATGGAGGCTGAATGGAAGATTTATTTAACCAGAGGAAGGCCAGAAAAAGGGGTTATATGTGTCCCTGGACACTGGCATTTGCTTCCATAATCAATGGCCCTTATTTCCCCTAAGCAGGAGATGAAAAATGATGCCCACTTGCTCTGACAGGGTCTCGCTCTGATGCCCAGGCTGCAGTGCAGTGGTGAAATCATAGCTCACTGCATCCTCGACCTCCTGGGCTCAAGTGATCCTCCAACGTCGGCCTCCCAAAGTGCTTGGGGTTACAGGAGTGAGCCACCATGCGCAGCTTATATTTATTTTAATATGAGTCAGAAAGAAATATAACCAGCACAACAAACCAGTAATACCTATACCTCAGGACAAGGCTAAACTTGGCATTAAGTTTAAAAACAAGTGGGTCAATTAAAAGATAAATATTGACTGGGCACAGTGGCTCACATCTGTAATCCCAGAACTTTGGGAAGCTGAGGCAGAAGGATTGCTTAATGGCAGGAGTTTGAGACCAGCCTGGGCAACATAACAAGACCCTGTTTCTACAGAAAAAAAAAAAAAAAAAAAAAAGGAAACCTTAGCCAGACCTGGTGGTATGCACCTTTGGTCCCAGCTTGGATTCAGTCCAAAGACTGAATCTGACCAACAGATATGTTTTGTTTTGCTTAAGAAGTGTCTGAAAAAATAGGGGCCAACATAAAAAAAAATGGACTATTGCTCATAAATAGCTGTATTTTTGGTCTGTCTTGAAACAGAGAAAGCGCTGGCAACATTGGCTGTGCATCCCCACTTAGAAACAGGCTTTTGGAATGGTGCTGATGAGTGTGTGCCCCCTTTAGTTAAGGCGTGGGCTTGCCACTTTGCCACAGTCACCACCACCCCCTCTTGTCTACCCTACATTGAGGCTGTCAGTTACCATTTATAATCATTCTTGAACTATAGTTTTTCTTATGGGAGACAAATATCTCTCTGTTTCCCAGAAAGACGCTGTCAAAAATTAGAGGCTTCCAGAGGGCTGTGTGTTTAGAGAACAATAGGAGAGAACATCTTTGTAGAAGTGAAGATCATTCTCATGTATTTAATATTCAAGCAAAGTGTGTTGGCTGCCTCTGTTCATTTACTGTTGCTGTCTGATCCCTGCAGGCATTTGACTTTCTGACCCTTGGATTCAGCTAAGAGGCCAGGAAGGGCCTCTTCAAGGCAGACCGACTATTGGGGAGCACCTTGCAGAGCCTGGTGCCCCCAGATGCAATAAACCAGCCTCCCAGGCCCCTTGAGCATGGAGTGGATTGGAGTCTGTTTCATCCTTAATGAATGAATTGAATAGCTCACAGCAGGGGAAGCTTTTACCCAGCAGTTTTCCACTTAGAACTGCTCGTTCCTTCTCAAGTAATCAACTGAGTTTGCTATTGTCTGTTATCCCGTGGTATTGGCAGTGGTGGTTTTACATCTGTGGGGACAATGATCTCCTGACTTTGAGGTCAGATTTTTCTTATGTAATGTGTCTGTACCCTCCACTTCACCTAACACCGGATGCAGCTCAGAGTGGAATGAACATTTGATGGGAGCAGCTGTTTTTCTGCTGGACAGTATGGAGAGGTACGTGCCTCAAAGCATCATACTGGAAGCAAGACTGCATGTGGCATTGTGCAAGCTGTCTGACCTGGCTGTGCCTCAGTTTCCTCACTTGTCGACTAGGCAGAATAATAACACATTCTCATCAGGGTACTACGATTCTTGATAAGCTCTGACGTGTAAAGTCCTTGGTGCCTGGCACTAGGCGGGGACGTTGTGTTTTTGTTCCCTTCTCTATACCTCAGACTCGGAGTAGTGCCTAGCACATGTGAGGTCTTCGTGCATATTTGTTGTTTCTGGCCGTATCTTCAGCACCCAGGACAGTTCCAGTCCCTTGGTGGTCAATAAATGTATCAAGAATGAATGAAGTGTTTCAAAAATTTTTTTTGAGGTTGGTGTTTATCTGAGATATGGGTATAAAAACATTTTCTCCAAACCGGAAGTCAGATGTGCGGTATAACCAAGGGTTTTGGTGCAAGAGGTGGCCTGGGAGATGTGATTGGATGTGAACTGTTAGTGTCTGTGGCTGTGTTAATGGTTTATGGGTGAAATCCAACCAGATGTAGAAAGTCACAACCATCTGAGGGAATTGTGGAGTAGGTTTGGCCCAGACATAGTCCTGGGTACTGGCTGTTTGGGAAAACTTGTGGTGTTCCATGTATTAATTTTCTATTGCTCCTGTAACACATTATTGGAAATTCAGTGGCTTACACACACAAATCTATTATCTTACTGTCTAGAGGTTGGAAGTCTGAAATGACTCTTAAGGAATGGAATCAAGGCAGGGCTGTGTCCTTCTGGAAGCTCTAGAGGAAAATATGTTTCCTTGCTTTTTCCAGCTTCTAGAGGCCACTTGCATTCCTTGGCTTGTGGCCCCTTCCTCCGTCTTGAAAGCATGCATTCAACCTGTCTCCATCGTCACATCGCTTCCTCTGCCTCTGCCTCTGCCTCTCCTGCCTCCCTCTGATAAGTGCCTATGAGATGATGTTGCACCCACCATGATAATCCAGGATATCCACCCCATCTCAAGATCCTTAACCTAATCACATGTGCAGAGTCCCATTTGTCTTATAAAGTAACATATTCACAGGTTCTGGGGTTTAGGATATGGACATTTTGGAGGCAATCACTCTACTAAGCTTTTGAGGGTCCCGGGAAGTCAGAAAAGGTAGGGTGTTCTGGGTGGGCTTTGGCAGCCTGGAGGGGCCCAAGCGAAGCAAGGTGGACCATTCTGGGCAGATAGGGCCTGGGGCCCAGTTGCTGGAGTGTTGATGGGGGATGGACTGTTTTGGGTGGGAGGAACATTACCAGTTGTTCCCAGCTCAGGTCTTTAGGGGTCTCAGAAGCAGTTGGGTCTGGGAGAGTGGAGCAGCTCACAGCTGGTGCACAACTGTTGCGTGGCAAGCATGCAGTTCCCTGCAATAAAATGACACACCTTGTTCTCAAACACAATTTAAAGTGGCCTAATTTGTTTTCTGGTCTGCTTCTCCTTCACCCCCCCGATTATAAAGTCCATCTGCATTCTTTTCCCCTTGCATGAATGCAAACACCCAAACGCACGTGCATAGACATGCTCAGCCCATCTTTCCTTATGAAATTCATTTATTTTTTGAAATTTTCATTGAACTATAATACATAGTTATGCATTACTTAATGACAGGGATACCTTCTGAGAAATTTGCTGTTTGGTGATTTTGTCACTGGCGAACATCACAAAGTATATTTATACAGACCCAGGTGGTAGAGCCTGCTACACACCTAGGCTATTAACCTGTACAGCTTGTTACCGTACTGAATACTGCAGGCAATTGCAGCCCAGGGATAAGCATTTGTGTATGTAAACATCTCTAAACATGTATAGTAAAAATATGGTATTTTAATTCACAGGACCACTATTATATGCATGGTCTGTTGTCGACAGAAATGTCATTTTGTGGTGCATGACTGTATGTAGATATAGTATTCCCCGCTTGTCTGCAGGGGATACATTTCAAGATCCCCAGCGGACGCCTGAAATCACAGATGGTACTAAACCTTATATAGGCTGTTTTTTCTATACATACATACCTATGATAAAGCTCAATTTATAAATTAGACATAGTAAGAGATGAATGACAATAACAAAACAGCACAATTATAACAATATACTGTGATAAACATTACGTGAATGTGGCCTCTCTCTCTGCCTCTCAACGTATCTCTTTGCTGTACTCATCGATTTTTGGACCCCAGTTGACCATGGGTAACTGAAACCACAGAAAGTGAGAGCAAGGATCAAGGGAGACTACTGTATATACAGAAAAGGGCACAAACATCGCAAGTGTACAGCCTGACAACTTTTGCGAACTGAACACACTCATGAAACCAGGGGCCGCTGCAATCTGCACCTAATCACACAGCACCCTCTTTGACCCCAGGTGACCACCATCCTTCCTCCTACCAGCATAGATGACCTTTACCCTTTACCTGTTTTTTTACTTTCTATAAATAAGTCATGAGACTGGAGCTCTTGCTTGACTCATGTCTGTGCGGTTTATCCACATTGTTACAAGTAGTGACTTCTCATTCATTCTCATTGCTGTAGAACAGAGAGGTTGGCAGAGTATAACCTATGGGCCAAATTGAGCTTGTGAGCTAAGAATAGTTTTTAAGCTTAAAGGATTATATATTAAAAAAAACCCCAGGCCAGGCGTGGTGGCTCACGCCTGGAATCCCAGCACTTTGGGTGGCCGAGGCAGGTGGATCACCTGAGGTCAGGAGTTCAAGACTAGCCTGGACAACATGGTGAAACCCTGTCTCTACTAAAAATACAAAAATTAGCCAGGTGTGGTGGCGGGCACCTGTGATCCCAGCTACTAGGGAGACTGAGGCAGGAGAATTGCTTGAACCCTGGAAGCGGAGGTCTGGGTGAGCTGAGATCGCGCCACTGCACTCCAGCCTGGGTGACAAAGAGAGACCCTAAAAAGAAAAACAAACCCAAAATTAAAAAATTAAACCCCAGACAAAGAAGAATATGCAGCAAAGACTAAATGGCCAGTACAACCTAAAATATTTACTCTCTGGCCCTTTATGGAAAACATTTGCCAAGGTCTGCTGTTGAGCATTGACTTATGTGAATCTATCACTGCTTTCCCATTCTATCGCCAGTGGGCACTGGGTATTACCTTCCCTTTAAAATCAATTTATTATAACTGAGCATAATTATAATTAAAATCTTAAGAGTAATATATGCACATGGTCAAAATGGAAACACACAGAATGGCATGGAAGCAAGTCTAGTTGCTCAGGCCAGGCCTGCTCACAGAGATCAAGTAATTGCTCACAGCATTTTCTGTTTTGGAGATTTTTCTGTTTTGGCATGGTTGGGGCTGAGGGTCAGGTTTGGGTTGGGTTAGGCCTTCTCCACACCACACTTGTAAAAAATGTTACCCAAGTTTTCTTTTGATACTTCAATGATTTCTTTTGAAAGTATTAGATATTTGGAATTTATTTTAGCATCAGGGTGATTTTGGGCTTCTTATCCAAGTCCCAGTAGCTCATGAGATTGTCTGGCTGTGAGTTATCAGTCAAGTCTGTGTTTTCTGACTGCCTTGAAGTCATTTAATTTGAAAGCGAATGTGTCCCATGGCACTCTGGGCTGGGCTGTCCAGTGAGACCACAGTGGTGAGCAAGTCATTGTATTGGACCCAGGATAGTGAGCCTTGGTGAGTTGAGGATGGTGAGCCTTGCTGGTCAAGCAGGCCAGGCATTTGAATGTTAAACACTTGGGAATATGCTTCTTGTTCACAAAGAACCATGCTTTCTCCCATTTTTGGGGACGTGGCAAGCGCTGTATCATGGAGACCTCAACGTGCAGTGGCTCAGACAAGACCATTTTTTCCGTTCTCGTTTAACCATCCCCATGTAGGAGTTGCTCTGATCTCTGAGGTCATCCAGAGACCCAGGGATTTCCATCTCTTTGCTCTGTTACTCCCTAGGCTGGTGTCTGTGTGTCATGATCGGGGTTGCCTCATCTCTATAGGTGTATTCCAGGCTGGGTGGGGAAAGGAGTGAGGAAGTGCAGGGCCGCAAATTTCCTTTTTAAAGGGTGTGGCTTGGAAATTGCATGCATCACTTTGGCTCATGTCCCAAAGTCTGGAAATGAGCCACGCAGGCACTGTCAGCTGCAAGAAGACTGGGAAAGGTAATCTCCGACCTTGTGTGTTGGGGGGTTCCATGAATAAAAGGAAGAAGGGGAGAAAGGAAACTAGAATTAGCCATTTTCTGTCACATCCTCTCTCTTTTTGGTTTGTTCTTCTGATAGGCACATTGTCACACAGAAATGTTTCTCTACTATACAGAAAGTAACACTGCAGTTGGGATGATAAGAGGTAACTGAAACTCACACTCATGGCTGGGGCATGCAATAGGGAGTGGTGGGGACTGTGGCTCATTACAGAGCTTGAGCATGGGTTAGGGGGGCAGTGGCTCCTAATCTGTGACTGTCACTTATTACTCGGTGAGAATATCAACTTAGAGTTAACAGATTTGATTTCTCGAGAGAAGCTAGAAATCTAGATTTTTTTTTTTTTAAATGAGAAGTGTCTTGATTTTTTCAATCTTGGTTCGGTGTAAGAAATGCAGTGTGGACCAATCAATATTCGTGTGCAAGTTGCATTTGGCCTGTGGACCTTTGGTTGGTGCTCTCTACTCTAAAGGCTGCTATGAGCCAGGTGAGGTAGTGCCTGCACTACCTGTAATCCCTGTACTTTAGGAGGCTGAGGCAGGAGGATGGCTTGAGCCCAGGAGGTCGAGACCAGCCTGAGCAACTTAGCAAGACTCCATCTCTACAAAAAGAAAAAGAAACAACAACAAAAAATAAAGGCTGCTATGCCAAAGGGAGATGGTGTTATCCCCTGACTGGCAGAGCTCAGGGATCTATCAACTTCATAAATGAGGAAATTGGGACTCGGCTTTTATACACTATGTTAGAAGTGTTGGCTCATCTTCTCTGGAGGGGAGTTTGGCATTATCAGTTAAAATTACAAATGCACACACTTTGACTCATCCAGTTTACTTCTGAGAATTTATCATTCAGAGAGATTGTACCTGTGCAGATTAACCCATGCGTGAGGTTATTCACTGCAACCCTGCAGTAGCATAAGGCTAGAGGCAACCTGAATGTCCATCAAGAGGGGCATGGGTAAATAAGTGTTGGTGCATAGCCGTACAGTGGAATGCTATACAGCATGAGAAAAATGAAGACAGTGTATATATTGGCTGTAACCATCTCCATAAAAGATTGCTAAGTGAAGAACCAAACCACGTGCAGAACAGTGCGTATAGTATGTGAGTATGTTAAAAAGAAAAAGTAATATAGTGTGCGTGTATATGTGCACTTTTATATACACACGATATTTTTGCAAGGTTCATGAGAAACTGATAACGTTGCTTGCTTCTGGGGAGTTGAGTGTAAGACAGAAGGGAGGAGACATTTTATTCTAGAATCGTGTATCTTTTGAAGTTTGAGACATGAAAATGTTTTACCCATTCAAAACATAAATAAAATTAAGATAAAAGACAAGAAAGACTAGCGAGGCTCTGAGAGGGCGTGGGTTTCCCAGGCATCACACAGCAGCTAGGGGCTAGAATCAGCATCCCTGTTGTGCCTCCCAGCACCGCATCTTGTTACCCCAGCAATCTTACCATGCTGCTAGTTTTTGATCTTAGAGGCTGTTCAGAAGAACTTCTACCTTGTTAACTAGCAAGCTGGAATTTATTTTACCAACTGATATAGTTAATTGGGTTTCTTGCAGGAGCTGCTGTTTTTCTTGGCCTCAATAATAACCGCCCCGAGGCAACACCCTCTTCTGAAGGATCTTGGGTTCCCAGATACACCTCTGATTATATTTGCAGTTACTTTGCAGTTCATCGAGCAGACCTGGGCTGGTTTCCCTTAGGTTTACTTCATCACCTGAGCATTGCCAGTGACTCAGGGGCCAGGTGCTGCCCTGAGTGTTTTTGGAATTCCGGGGACTTGGAGGGTCTCTTTGCTACTTCACCTTCCTCCTGTGGTACCAGGAAAAATAATGATTCCTTGGCTGCAGAAAGCAGGGTGACAAATGCAGGCCCTTTGTGGAGCGAGGCAGACAGCCTTTCTGGTTCTCTGGCAGAGGTGCTGTTTAAATGACATTTTTCTTGAAGATTAGAGAGCTGTTGAGAGCTGCCTTGGGACTCGAGCCTGGTAATTAGCTCTTTACCTGTGTCCTGAGGATTCTCAGCACAGTAGCTTGTCAAGGGAGCTTGGGAGAGGATGTACTGTGTTCTCACCCAGGATGAATAAAAACCTTCTCCTTGTTTAAACAAAACGAGAAATCCCGGTGTCTGGGGATCGTCCTGTCACCTTACATCTCCCTAGTTCAGTAGGATCCAGCACGGAGCATGACTGATCACTTAAATCCCATGTGTTAGGTTGGCTGCAGGGAACTGAGACCTTAAATAACAACGGTTTAAGCAAGACGGAAGTGTATTTCCCTCTCATATACAAGCGCAGAAATAAGTATCCAGAACTGGTATGGCAGCTTCTCTCGGCAAAACCCTCTTTGTTTCCAGTTCCTTCCAGCTCACCATCATTCCTAAGGTGTGGGTCTCTCTTCATGGTCCAAGATAGAGTCCCAGATGTGCCTCCCACATTCCAGGTAGCAGGAAATGGAAAAGAGCAAGGGGATCACTTGAGCCCAGGAGTTCGAGGCTGCACCATTACACTCTAGTCTGGGCAGTAGAACATGACCCTGTCTCTTAAAAAAAAAAACGCTACACTTCCCAGGTTCCTTTGCAGCTAAGCATGGCCAGAAAGCTAATGCCACATCTCACATCTTTGTTGTGTTTGTGTGTGAGTGTGTTTTAAGAGACGAGGTCTTGCTCTGTAACCCAGACTGGAGTGCAGTGGTGCAATCACAGCTCACTGCAGCCTCGAACTCCTACGCTCAAGCCATCCTCCCACCTCAGCCTCCTGAGTAGCAGGAACTCCAGGTGCACCACCATGCATCCTACCCTGCTAAGTTTTATTTTCCCTCTTGTTAGTGTATGATCCTTTGCTCCCTAAGGCCACTTTCCAAGAAGTTGCATGTAGTACCCCACAATATCCCATTTCCTGAACTTATTATGTTAACTTGGGTTCCCTCTAAAAGTGGAAGCTGATAATAAGGGCTTGAATGCAGGTAATTTATTTTGGAAATGTATTCAAAGGAAGTGGAATGGGGCAACTGGGAAGAGGAAGCAGGAGAGGAGGGAAGAATGAATCCAAGGCTGCATGACCCAGGTGGTTACCACTGTAGGCCTTGGGATTCCCTCCTGCTGAGACTGCTTCCAGGAGCAGAGTGAAACACACCTCAGGACTGTTCACCAAAGACACGGATGAGGGGAGTATTTACTCCGTCTGCCAAACCCCATTGGTCAAGGGTTGCTCTCCAGGATGTTGAATCCCTTGCACTCATGGTTTTGAGCTGAACAGGCTCCTGCAGAGACTCTGTGGGGGTTGGGGGGGTGGGTAGGAGGTGCAGTAGAGGTACTTGGGGGCTCCACATGTGCCCAACTTCTTACAGCAAGAGCCAGGGCAAAAAGATGGACTGATAGAAAGTGAGATGGAGCATTAGCTTTATGGCCATGCTTACCTGCAAAGGAACTTGGGAAACATAGTTTTTTTTTTTTTTTTTTTTTTTCCGAAAGAGGGCCTTGCTTTATCACCCAGGCTGGAGTGCAGGGGTGCAAGCCTAGCTTACTGCAGCTTCCAACTCCTGGGCTCAAGTGATCCTCCCACCTCAGCCTCCTGAGTTTCTGGGACTATAGGTGTGCACCACCATGTACCATACACACCCTGCTAATTTTTATTTTTTAATCTTTATTTTTGTAGAGAAGGAGTCTCACTATGTCGCCTACGCTGGTCTCAAACTCTTGGCCTCAAGGGATCCTCCTGCCTCAGCTTCCTAAAGTACTGGGATGGACATGTGGTTTTTATTCACAGTGGCCACAAGTTTGGCAAAAGCCAGGGGATTGATTACTGTTGCAGGGATGTTGGAGAACAAATGGCAGACTCTGGCACACCGTGATCTTTATTCCACCCATTCATTATGATTGATCATGGGAAGGAATTCCGCAATTGTTTGACAGTGTCTGCCATGGGTATGGTGGTGGAGAGGTTTTGTGTTGAGAGTCTGCTATTCTTGACCCTTGGTATTTGTAGCACTCACAATTCATGAGGGTTGAGTAAAAAAATTTTAAAAATTAGAGTGAAATGGGATAAGACCCATCTGAAGGTGGTACTTGGCTTATCCTGAGCTATGCTCACCTCTGGTGCTCTCTCTGGTTGTCTTTTATATTTTCAACAGTCTTGAATTGCAAACCTACTATGTGCACAGCTGGCATGTGCATAGGTAGGAAGAAAGGCTACAATGAAGAGACCATGTTTCCCAAACTTTGTTTTTTTTAATATATTACCTTCATTACCTTTAATATATTACCTTTTTAAATGTATTAGCTTCATATAATATATAATATATATTTGGCCATATCTACAGTATTCTCTGGCTATTTTAAAAAATTTAATACCTATTTTAAAAAATCAACTCAGTTTTTACTTAAATGTGTTTATTTTAAAAGCAGACTCTATCACTACCACAAATAGAAAGCCAGTATCACTTGCCATAAATAGCCAGAAACCTTCAAAATAAAGACAATGAAAACAAAGCAATGATCTTAAATTCCAGCTAGATACCGCGGCTTGCCAAAGGCTCTCAGACAGAGACCTGCTGTCTCCCGTCTAACAAGGGCCATTAGCCAAATGTTAGAGACTCATTAGCAGAGATGGAGGCTTCCTCTCTTTATGAGAAGGATTGCAGGAGAATTAAGAAAGGAATAGCCTTCTAATGGTGGGATTCCACGTTCCTGAAAACGTTTTTGTAAATGGTCTTCCACATTGCTGGGAGGACTTGGGAAAAGGCTGTGGAGGGCTTTGAATGCCGAGCTAAAGGGATTGTTGCATTTGTTGCATTTGCAGAAAAGCCCTTGGGATACCTTTTGGGGGGTTATTTAGGGGTACAGGAGTAGTTTCTGCAGCAGAATATACTGATGAATAGGGCGTCCCTGTCCCCCAGTGGGTGGGAAATTCCCATTTAGGCAAAAACTCCCTCTTTGGTCCAGCGATTGGCAAGAGGCAGGCATAAGCCTCTGATCCCCTGCGCCCAGGCCTGTCTTTGAACAGGCACTGAATAGCATCCATTCCTCATGAGATGTCCTGCCCTGCTCGAGCTCCTGAGAGCTCTTGGATTAAGAAAAAAAATAAACTCGAGTTGGCACCACATCCAAGTGGCATGTGGCGCGGGCGGGTGCAGTTGGATTATTTTTATTTATGATAGCTGATTCACAATCATCTCCATGGCAATGGGGGAGCTAAAGGCGGAGGGAAGGAGGGAGGCGTCACATTATTAAATGACCCAATGAAAGAATAAAAACCCTCCAACACATCAGGGATTAATTTAACACTGTGGCCTTGCCTGGCAGGTCATTACCCATCCCTGCTACAGATGTGGGCACTTCCACTTCCAGAGTGTTCTGCGCAGAGCATGGCTCATCTGTTTGCATTTGAATGTCATTCTTCGCTCAAACAGTCAGATGCCGGGGGTCAGGAGGGCCACTGGTGACCTCATCTGGAGATGTTCTCCACACAGAATACTCAGGAACCTATTCATGGTGCCCTTTTGAACACACAAACATCTCTATTTATATTTGTCTCTATATATGTAATTCTGTTTTTTATACTAACTTGAATAGATACAAAATCATCTTTATAAATTACACTTAAGGAATAAAACCGTACAATGGATACCCATGTACCTACTACTTAGTTAAGAAAAATAGTGCCCTTTTGAACACACATATATCTCTATTTATCTCTCTCTATAGATGTAATTCTGTTTTTTAAATACTAACTTGAATAGATACAAAATCATCTTTATAAATTACACCTAAAGAATAAAACCATACAATGAATACCCATGTACCTACTACTTAGTTAAGAAAAACAGGCCGGGTGTGGTGGTTCATGCCTGTAATCCCAGCACTTTGGGTGGCCGAGGTGGGAGGATCTCTTGAGTCCAGGAGTTCAAGACCAACCCGGGCAACACAGTGAAACCTCATCTGTACAAAAAATACAAAAATTAGCTGGGCATGGTTGCTCATGCCTGTAGTCCCAGCTACTTGGGAGGCTGAGGTGAGAGGATCTCTTGAGCCTGGGAGGTTGAGGATGCAGTGATCCGTGATCAAAACCACTGCACACAGCCTTGGTGACAGAGTGAGACCCTGTCTCAAAAACAGAAAAGAAAAGAAAATATTATTTCTTTTACATAGGGTAAAAGGGTGATGTACATACAGTAACAGCATATCTCGATTTCCCCTGACATCCCAATTTTCTCTTGTTGTCACTAAGACAACTAAGGCTAGAGTGCAGTGGTGCGATCTTGGCTCACTGCAAGCTCTGTCTCCTGAGTTCAAGTGATTCTCCCACCTCAGCTTCCCGAATAGCCTGGATTACAGGCACACACCACCACACAGGCTAATTTTTGTATTTTTGTAGAGATGGGGTTTCACCATGTTGGTCAGGCTGGTCTTGAACTTCTGACCGCAGGTGATCCACCCACCTTGGCCTCCCAAAGTGCTGGGATTAAAGGCTTGAGCCAGTGTGCCTGGACTCTCCTCTACTTTTAAGCGCCCTCTGTGCTCTTCCCCAGTCTCATTCCCTCTCCCCTCAGAAAGAACCTCTCTCCTGAATTCTGTGTTTGTCATTCCTTTGCTGCTCTGTTTGCTCCCTAAATAATACATTATTTTCTTGGGTCTCTTCATGAGTGGTGTGTAAGTGAAGTTGTACTCTGGGTGTCCTTTGGTGCCGCCCCTCTTTCACTAAACATTGCATTTGGGAGACTCTTTCACATTGAAATGTGTAGCAGTGATTCACCCCTTTCTACAGCTATATGCTCTTCCATTCTAGGAATGTTCCAGGATTTATCCGTTTTACAGCTGACATTTGGGTTGTTGCCTGTCCTTTGCTCCGATCAACAAGGCTGCTGTGAACATTTTTGTATGTGTATCCCAACACAGACAGGCCTGAATCCTCCAGGTTCAGTGTCTACAATGGCTGAGTCATATGCTCACTGCATCTTCAACTTTGCCAGATGGTGACAAACTGTTTTCCAAAGTGGTTGTCCAGGTTGATCCCCCCTCTGGCGACACAGAGGTGTTCCGACCATGGTGCATTGTTGTTAATGCTCGTTGTCAATGCTCGTTGCCAGACTATTCAGACATTGAGTGCTGCCTGCGACTGTCATTCAGTGCCCAACTTGGGTTCATTTGGGGAAGAACCCCAAAGAGGAGAACAGGCTGCATTCCCCAATATTAACTTCGCGGTAATACAGCTGACATTTAGATCTACATCTGCCTTACATCTTTGTCTATTTTAGTTGGTTGAGAACTTGGGTGCCTCCTAAGGGCGACCTAAAGACCACTAGCTATGCCGTCTCTGATAACTTAAATGCCCACGGTCTCTCATTCACCTGAGATGGGAAGATTACTTGAGCCCAAGAGGTCAAGGTTGCAGTGAGCTATGATGACGCTACTGCATTCCAGCCTGGGTGATGGAGTGAGATCAGACCCTGTCTCCCAAAAAATAAAAAAAATAGCCTAAGGATTCCAGTGATGCAAAATAACAAAATTACAATAATCCCCAAAGCTAGGAAGGTGGGACATGGTTAACTTACCATCTGTTCGACTCCCACTCATCTTTCAAAACCCACTTCAGAATTATCTTTTGTCTGAGCAACTTTACCCAACTTCCTCATTCAAAGCCCCGTCCCAAACCCAGCTAACCCGGAACGTGGGCTGGACTTTTCTCTCCTTCCACGGAGCTCTGTGATCACCTCAGCTCACAGCTCACTCCAGATTCTGAATTCCTAGGATTTGTTTGTAGATTCAGCTTTTTTTGTTATTTAATCATATTCTGTTAGCCCATTGTGGAGTGTAACTCTGGCTTTCTTAATTTGAGGTCATCTTAGGTTTTCTTCTTCATAGGACCAGTGCAGTGTTTTGCCCTAGCTCATTCTTTCAGGAGGTTATTGGTAGCACCCATTATGTGTCAGGCCTGATGATCATGGCTGAGGAATCAAAGAAACTGAGTCCCTTGCCCTTGATGGAGACATGCTTTTCAGGAGAAATGCAAGAAATAAATGAGAGTGATCTGATGTGGCTTTGATGGGAGGAATATCCAGATTATTAAGGAGAGTTTCTTTGAATGAAGAAGTTGGGTAAAGCTGCTCAAACAAAAGATAATTCTGAAGTGGGTTTTGAAAGGTGACTGGGAGTTGAACAGATGGTAAGTTGACTATGTCCCACCTTCCTAGCTTTGGAGATTATTGTAATTTTGTTATCTTGCATCCTTGGAAACCTTTGGCTAATGTGTTTTTTTTGGGAGACAGGGTCTCACTCTATTGCCCAGGCTGGAGTGTGGTGGTGTGATCACAGTTCACTGCAGCTTTGACCTCCTGGGCTCAAGTAATCTCCCCATCTCAGCCTCCTGAATAGCTGGCACTACAGGTACATGCCACCATGCCTGGCTAATTTTTTAAGTTTTTGTAGAAATGGGGTCTCCCTATGTTGTGCAGTCTGGTCTTGAACTCCTGGGCTTAAGCAATCCTCCTGCCTCAGCCTCTCAAAGTGCTGGGATTAAAGGTGTGAGCCACTGTGCCCAGCCTAAAATTATTTTTAAAGGTAAATACTAATGAAAATTGACAAACATCTTCTCAGTATCCATGGGTGTTTGACTCTGGCCACTAGAGCATTAGAAATTAGTTGGGAAATCAGTGCCAGTGGTGCCTTTTATGCATTCCTTTGTTTATTTAAATATATAGTTTACATCTGTTGGATATTTGAATAAAGGATAAGGAAAAACAGACAAACCCTATTCTTAGAACTGTGACTGCCCTGGCTTCTGTTCTGACCTCGAAGCGGTCGGACGACTCCAGCTGGTGACAGCAGCTGGTCTCTGCAGGACAGAGGTGCGTCTCTGAGCATTTTTCAGCCATTTAGATCAGACCGTGGGTCTGATCACAGTGACCAGAACTGCAGAGAGTTGTTTTGGGCATTTGGCTAATTAGAACAAAGCCATCAGGTGAAAGGAACTATCCATCCCGGACTTTGTTCTAATAATCATTAGATGAGATTTCTGACGAGTAGGCCATGGGCTGTGCTTGATTTCAGGCATCTCAATGCTGTCTGGGGGTGTCCGTCAAGGCTGAATGGCTGGAGTGGAGTTGGGAATGAGAGGATGCTTTTTCTCCATGGGGTAACTTCGAGAGTGCATTTGTGTGGGTGTGAGTCCCTTGTGCCTTTGGGGGCTGCCTGTCTGTTAAGCAGTGCTTGCCTATGCCCTTGGCCTTGACCTGACCCTTGTTGGTGTGGCTGTCAGTCAAATGGCGGAAACGCTGGCATCTCCCCTGACAGCTGGTGCAGTAACAACTGTCAGTGCCGGTGAAGTCAGCTTGCTTTCCAAGAGGCACGTGTAATGTTTAAGTCTGAAGAGAGGAATTGATTGAGGGTTTGGACTGTTGAAAGGTAGGCAGGGAGAGGTGCAGCCCTTCCTGGCAATCCAATTTGGGCATAACTTTGGATTCTAATCAAATGGTCTTTCATCACACTGTCTTACCACATGCAATTTTAATGTAGAGGTTGCGAGTCAGAAGGCTATGAGCTGGATTTGTGGGTACTGTGGGTTGAATTATGTCCACCAAAACATATGTCCAAGTCCTAGCCACTAATACTTGTGAACATGACCTAGTTGGGAAAGAGTGTCTTTGCATATGTGGTCAAGTTAAGATGTGGTCATTAGGGTGGGCTCTAATCCCATATGACTGGTGTCCTTAGATGAAGAGGGAGAACAGGCCGGGCACGATGACTCATGCCTGTAGTCCCAGCACTTTGGGAGGCTGAGGCAGGTGGATTACAAGGTCAGGAGTTCAAGACCAGCCTGGCCAACATGGTGAAATCCCGTCTCTACTAAAAATACAAAAATTAGCTGGGCGTGGTGGTGGGCTCCTGTAATCCCAGCTACTCAGGAGGCTGAGGCTGGAGAATCGCTTGAACCCGGGAGGCGGAGGTTGCAGTGAGCCAAGATCGTGCCATTTCACTCTATGTGGGCAACAAGAGCAAGACTCTGTCTCAAAAAAAAAAGATGAAGAGGGAGAACACACACACACACACACACACACACACACACACACACACGGGAAGGCCATGTGAAGATGCAGCAGAGATTGGAGTGACGTACCTACATGCCAGGGAACACCAAGGGTTTCCAGCGACCCCAGAGGCAAAGAGAAAGGCATAGAACCTCTCCAGAGCCTTTGGAGGGAGCAGGGTCCTACCCACACCTTGGTCTTGGACTTCTGGCCCCCAGGACTATGAGAGAATAAATTTCTGTTGTTATAAGCCATCCCATTTGTGGTAATTTGTTGTGGCAGCTCTGGGGAGCTAACAACGACGTTAAAAAAAGTTGGACAAATGGCTACTGTTTAAAAACAGAAATTTTATGTAAAAGCCTGGATTTTTGGCATCTCTAGAAAAATCAGATCTATTCACAGAGGGCCAACATTGTCCGATGGGAAAAGTCTGGAACTCTGCAGTGTGCCCAAGTCACCACCACTTCCAGTTGTCCTAAAACCAGCCTGCTTCTCCCAGTTGTGTTTTGTGTCAAGACTCTCTAGGTTTCTAAGCTTGCAGCCGCTTGTTTCATGATAGATCTGGGATGGAAGTGTTGGAAAGAGCCTATCTCTGGCTTTCTGGTTTCTAGAGCAGAGGTTAGCAAACTACAGCCGGTGGGTCAAATGTGGCACTCTATGTGTTTTGATAGACAAAGTTTTATTGAAAAGCAGCCATGCCTATTCATATACATATTGTCTACGGTTGCTTTCGCACCGTAACCCCAGGGTTGAGAAGCTTCAGTAGAAACCATTTGGCCTGTAAGGTGGAAAACATGTACTTTCTAGCCCTTTGCAGAAAGACTGTGCTGACCCTTATTCTGGAGAATCAAGAAATCCAGATTTTTATGTGAATTCTCCTTGTTTTTAAGTGAGGGCAACAAACTCATATTGGTTTTTAATTTCAAAAATTTAACTGTCAATCAAGGTCATCTTTCCATGTCAAAAATGGGAATCTCCATTTTTTTTTTTAAGATAAATGGAGTAATATGAGTCATTTAACCAATTTTTTATTAATGGGTATGCAGGCAGTTATAAGTTTATATAAACTAGTGAAGGCTGGCTAGGTATTGAGCATTGAGCTTCTTTTTGGGGATGGGGTGGGAATGAGCGAGTGGGGTGTTTAACCCAGAGTTTAGAAAGCCAGCAAACTATGCCATTATTTTTATCAAATGTTCATGTTTGGTTTTTAAAGGCAAGATATGAAACACTGGCCTTCCCTGTCCATGGAAGGCTCTGCAAGAAAAAACAGAACTTAAAAATGCAGCAGAAAAGAATTGTTTTGGTTGTAAGGAGGTAGCTTTTGTTGCTCAAGGTGGTGAACCCTGGAAAGAGTGACTGAGAGAAACTCTTTAATTTCCCTCTCTGAAGACCCTCTAAGAGGCAATAACTCTGCCCAGGTTGGATGTAACCCAGCGAGGGAAGATCTGTTTGGCCACCTCTGCTCCAGCACAAATGGCTCCCTCTAGCCCGGCACTGAGAAAGCTTCTGTGTCTACCTTGCCCAACAGGAAGAAGTGCCATGCTGGGTACAGACAGGGGTCATTGGTAGTGGAGGTATTTGGGCATTTAACCATACCTTTGCCATCCCTGGATTAGAGACCAGGAGCTGGGTCAGCTGATCACATGTCCTTCTGAGCTCCAGGGTCCTCATCTGTGATTGGCTGACT
The DNA here is from genome assembly GCF_029289425.2 of Pan paniscus. Taxonomy (NCBI): domain Eukaryota; kingdom Metazoa; phylum Chordata; class Mammalia; order Primates; family Hominidae; genus Pan; species Pan paniscus. The sequence continues at coordinate 133,369,232 of NC_073259.2, forward strand.
CCATTAGTCTATACAAGGCCATTGCCAGGTAGGTCCATCCCAGGCTATAGGGCTGTTTGAAGGGTATGCATAGAAAAATAAATGCAGCAGGCCTGAGACTGTTATCCCTAGAAAGGCCTGCTTACAGGGTTGACCTTTGGCTGGTGTTTGGGAGCTTGGCACTTGGACTATTCCCTGAATAAGTGTGTGTCATGGTTCCTAGACTGTACAAACCATGTGACTTATGGTGAACACTTGCTTTCCATCTGGGAATCTGGAATATGGGTACATGCTAGGCAGAGGGGTCTATGTGACTAGTCCCCAGTACAAACCCTGGGCACTGAGTCTCTGATGGGCTTCCCTGGACAGAAACAGCATGCATATGTTGCTGTGTTTTTCTTGCTGGAAGAAGAGTGTGCTTTGTGTGACCCTCATGGGAGGAAGAGAGAATATAAGGAAGCTGGTGCATGGATTTCTACAAAACCTGCCTGTGTCTTTTCCCTTGTTGATCCTGTTGTATATCTTTTTGCTGTAATAAGCCTTAGTCATAAGTCCAACCAAATGCTGAACTCCATGAGATCGTCTAGTGAATCACTAAACATATGAGAGTGGTCTTGAGAAACCCTCTAACAGGATGGTTCATTGTAAACTCAATTCCACCATTAAAACAATTCAGAGTCCCTGCCTTGATGAAGATGATAATGATACATGTATCAGTGATTATATTAATAACTAACACTTAAATTACACAATGTGCCAGGTGCTATTTTAACACTCTACATAGATTGACTCATTTCATTCTCACAACCATCCTTAGAGGTAGGTATTACTTTTATCCCTCAGTTTACAGATGAGAAAACTGAGACACAGAGAGAGGAAGTGACCTGTCCTTCGTCACCCAGCTCATAGGTGGTGGAGCTGAGAATGAAACTCCCAGGCTGCGAATGGCAGACAGTTGGGATCCTCCAAAAACGTAGGACTCTCCGTGGATTGGTAATTGGAGCCAGTGCCTTCTTGGAAACTAGCTTTAGTCTAAAGAAGTTAAATAAGGAGGATATTGAATGTTCCCAACACAAAGAAATAAATGTTTGAGATGATGGATATGCCAATTACCCTGATCTGATCACCATGCATTATTTGTATCAAAACTTCACTGTGTACTCCATAAATATGTGCAATTATTATGTAACAATTAAAAAAATAAAAAGTATTTTTTAAAAAGAGGCTAACTCAATTGGTCTTCGCCTTTTAACGGAGGGTGTATCAGTGAGAATAAGCTGGGATAACGAAGCATGTCAAAATGCCAATGGCTTAAAATAACAAGGTTTATTCCTTGCTCAATCTGAGTGTCCATCGCACCTGGCCATGGGCTGTGCTCCGTGCCTCCCTCCCCTGGACCTAGGCTGCCGGAGGAGCAGCCCGTCTTCACTTGCTGTGGGATGTCAGGGCGCTGGGAGCAGATGCTGCTGCTCCCCTACGCCGGGACAGCTCACGTCTCATTGGCCAGAGTAGTCACATGACCCCACCCAGGCACTGGGAAGCCAGAAAGTGAGTCCTACTGTGCGTCCTCAGGGCAGATAGTACAACTCTTCGGTCAGCAGCACGGGGAATGCTCCAGCGAGGATTAGGAAGGAAACCAGACTTTTGATTTCCCTGACTCCAGACTTTGCGGGAAGAATGCTCATTGAAGGAAGATTTGGGAGTTGAGAGGAGGGGGTAGGAGTGAGCTGATTATTATCAAAGGCAGAAGTGAGAAAACGGGGGGCTGATAGTTAAGTCCTTTCAGAGCAAATGAAAGTGATTTCCATGACAACAATTCAATTAGCGACATGAAGTTCTCTGTGAGGGAACGCTGGGGAATTACCACACAATGAACCCTAAGCATTTTGGCCTTGGGGTGGAGAGGGGTGAGAAAGGCCCCAGCAGGGGACCCCCAGCGGTTCCTGGATACAGGGCATGCCTCCCTAGTGGGAAGAGTCACCCCTTCCAGCACCCAGGGGAGGGAGGAGGGAAGAGGTTGGCAGAAATAAGCAAATGCGGAGTGGGTGTGAGCAGGAATGGGCCAGGGCAGGCAGGGAAGCCCGGGGACTGGGGCGGGCGATTGAGGAACCTGTGTTTTGCTTCTGAGGTGGGTTGGCTTGGGATGTGGGTTGCTTGGTAGGGTTGGAGAATAGATGTTGAAATGTTTCCCCACAGAATTAAAATTCAGACATGGGTGGTGGCGGGAGAAAGTGGGAAGGAGGCCACAGGATGTGGTGGAAAAAAACCAGGCTTCGAAAGCCCACCCCGGTGGCTTTGAATCAGTTTTCCCCTCTTGCTTTCTGTGTTTGAGCTTAAGTTCCCTTAGCCTCAATTTTCTTGACCATAAAACAGAGCTCAGTTTGCCAGTTAGCAGAGCGAGGGTGAGCACTGCATCACGTAGCGTAATAGTGGGCACACAGAAGGTGCTCTCTACAATGTCCCTCTACTCCTCTCCCTTGGATTAGGGATGAGGGTAAAATGATTTCATCTCAGGTGCAAACTCTGAAGCTTCAGCAATGCCTCCCTGGGACCTGTGTTAAGAAGACTTTTGCGGTCGGGCGCGGTGGCTCACGCCTGTAATCCCAGCGCTTTGGGAGGCCGAGGTGGGCGGATCATGAGGTCAGGAGATCGAGACCATCCTGGCTAACACGGTGAAACCCCGTCTCTACTAAATATACAAAAAATTAGCCGGGCGAGGTGGCAGACGCCTGTAGTCCCAGCTACTCGGGAGGCTGAGGCAGGAGAATGGCGTGAACCCGGGAGGCAGAGCTTGCACTGAGCCGAGATCGCGCCATTGCACTCCAGCCTGGGCAACACAGGGAGACTCCGTCTCAAAAAAAAAAAAAAAAAAAAAGAGACTTTTGAAGCTTGGTGAGAGTGTGCTCCAATTGCTTATTGGTGCCTGTCACGGACATGGAAGTGGTGTTGTGTGCATCACATTTGCCATCCTTGGTTTGGCCTGTCTTTCCCATCTGAGCTTGCCTTCTTACTACACCCTTCTGTAAACCCTTTGCTGCACTCACTGCCCAGCTCCCTGCCCCCTGCGATGCTGGATGCCGTGTGCTGCCTGCCTGCCTCTGTGCCCTGGTGCCCCCGCCTTTCCCGGCCTGGGACACTCTCCCTCACTCCTCAGCTCATCCAGGCTTGTCCTCTTCTGCAAGGATCAGTTCAGACTGCCCTGCAGGGAAGCTCCTCCAACCCACCCCTGCCCTAACCATTCCACAACCAAAGGATGCCATCTGTTTCTGACTTCTCATAACACTCTCCGCGTCTTCCATGGCCTGCACACACATCTCATGGCACCTCATGTGGGCACTGGTGTCCTTTCCTCATGCCTATTGCTGACCTCTTAGTGACTGTGAGGCCCAAGGGCAGCTATGTTGTCTCCTCCCCTTTGTTGGGGACAAAGGGAATATGATTTTGTGATTTAATTGGCAGAGCTTGGATGTGGCAATCAGAGATCCTAGCTAGGGCTCCCGGTGCTGCTGCTTGGGGATGTGTGACTGTCCCTAAATCTTTTGACCTCTCTGAGCCTCAGATTCCTCTTCTAATAACACAGAGTCACTGGGAGCACGCAGGGAGATGTGTGTGCCTGGTGCATTCTGAGCTCTGGGTGCATAGTAAGCACTTGGCTTAATACCTGGTAGTGTTCTCTTTCTTTCCTTCCTGGCCCTGGTTCCTTGAACAACCATTCCAATGTGGTCCTTGCATCTTTCTTTGGGACGGCCCTCCAAGTATTTGTTGGGAGTCCAAGTGGTACAGCCCAAGAGCTTGGTGCAGGAGAAAGAGGATATTCTGTTCATTCATGGAAAGACCCAAAGTTCATGGGAACCCCAGCATCAAAGGCAGCCCCACTTTAGGCAGTAGCTGTGTTCGTGCACAACTGTATGCAATTTCAATTTGATTAGCTTTAACATGAGCCCCCTTTTACAAGTCCTAAGGGACTTGCCAATTAACGATCTGTTTGGCAAATCCTTTTGTAAAATGCAGAGTCACCAAATTGTTCTGCTTTGTGGTTCTGGATTCATATATATTAGGTTTTCTTCAAGTAGGTACTATTTTAGCAGTGAAACCTCCTTATATTCTAGCCAAGTTTTTGAGCTTCAGTAGTCAAAATTGCTATTTATTTAAATCCGTTGAATATGTATTATATTCCGGAAAGCTATTTTCAACTCATGAAAATTAAGTGAGAAAACTAGAGTTACCAGGGTCCGTCTTCTGTTCCTGCTGTGTACCCGACTCTCGCTGGCGGTCCTGGCAGATGTTCAGCTGTCCTTGATAAAGGAACAGGAGTGCTAAAAACCAGGAAGATGCTGAGAACAAGTAATCTGGCCCGGGAAACATGTAATTACCATGAGTGCCAGTCTCTGTAATGAAGCATTGCTAGGGCCAAGTTCAGAGCATAAATTACCAGGGAAGGGGGCAAGGTAAGATGTCGCATCCAACAATTTAGCCTCCGAGTAGCTTCCGGCAGCTGTCCTGTAATGCGTCTTGTCTGGTGCAGACCAAGGCAGATGCATTCCAGTGCATTCCACCTCAAAGGGAGATAAGCATGGAAGGAGTCAAGTGAGACTGTTGGTCTGTCTGCCACTCCCTCTGGAGAGATACTAGGAGTTTCAGTAGTGTTTGCTTGTTGTCGCAGAATCCTAGATTTCCAAGACAGACTTTGAGATCAACCCTCTCATTTTACAGATAAAGGAATCGAGGTCCAGGAAGGGGAGTAGAATTACCAAAGCCTCCAAGTGAGTCAGTAGCCATGGTTGGTACTTGAACTTCCATCCTTTGACTTGGTTTACCTTTGCTACCCCACTCAGTTCTACCCCAGGATGGCCAGAGGAGACCAGGCTTGACTGACAGCCCTGTTTCCTAGGGGATGTCACTGTCTAGGTAGAGGTAAGAGATTTTTCCTTCTATGGTAGGTGATTTTTTGTCTTATTATTTGTTTAGTGAATTTTTCTGCATAGATGTACATGTGCATAGCTCAAAATTCAAAAGGGATACACTGATAATTCAGTCTCTCTTCCTCCTACACCTGTTCCCCAGCCTCCCTCACCTCCCTCCCAGATGCAGCCAGTGTTACATGAATCTTTGCAGAGATTTTTCTATGCATGTATGAGCCATCACCTATTTTTGATTCATTCACTCGTTCAGCAACTATTTGTTGAGCACTGTGCATGTGCTGGGCTCTGCTGTAGGCACGGAGCTGTAGCAGTGGACAGAACAAAGACCCCGCTGCCGTGGAGCAGGGGTTAGACCGCAAAGATCTCTCTTCCTCCCCCTGCTCCCTTCTCATACCCCCAGTTCTGTGCTTTTGTTAAACCTGAACTTTATATCTTCAAGGGTCTTCCATGCCAGTTTGCGTAGCATTGTCTCTTTTTAATGATGGTGTTGCATTTCATCACGTGGATATACCATAGTTTCTTTTGCCAGTATCTGGTGGATAGACATTCAAATCGCTTCTGCGTTTTTTAAATTTGCTGTTATAAACGATGCTGCATTGTTCTTGTATACATTTCCTTTTGCACTTGTGAGAGTAGATCTGACAATTTATTGGCCAATGTAGCTAAAATGTCCGGAGAAGTGGACAGGCAGGGCCATATTCAGGTGCACAAACCATGTCATTTGGACCTGGTCTGTGAGTCCTGCTTTGCTCTGTGTTGGCTTTATTTTCAGAGATAAGAAGGCTTATTAAGTCCTTATTCTATTATATTAACTACACACCTACAATGTGCCACATGTCTTAGATGCTGGAGATATAGCAGGAAGAAAACACACCCAAATCCTGGCCCGCATGGAGCTGACATTGTAAGATACCCCACACCATCAGTCAAAGGTTTGTATTCTCCCAGGTTGGAGGGAAAAAGAAAACCTCCTTCCTCCCCATAGTAACAAGTCTCAGGATTGGATCTCATTGGACCAACTTGTGTCATGTGACAATCTCTGACCCAATCGTTTTGGCTGAGGGCAGGAGTACAATAAACTGATTGGTCAGGCCAGGGCCTCTGGAACCAGAGGGTGGAGTTAACCTTCCTAAGAACCGGGTGGACTGAGGTTGAGTGAGGGATTTCCGCAAAAATGAAGAGTGAAGATTTCCTGGCTGGCACTAATGTTAGCTACAATGGTAGATAGAGTCAGAGGCAAAGACATAGCTAAAGGAACTACAGGAAAGAGCCAGAAGGGAGAGAGGAAGCCAGAGCTGCGTGGTCGTGGCTCAGCGTCCAGGCCCCAGTGAGTAGTCCTGGGCACTCCCAGCTGAAGCCTCCCTTTATTTTGCTGAGCTCTGGGCATCCATCCAGCGCTGGACTGAGCCAGTGAGAGAGGGGATTCACACCATTCAAGCATGATGTGGAGATTTCAAAGCACATGGTGAAATTTCTTTCCCAAAGTGAGTCAGACCCAGTGTTCACCAGGTGAGGCCACCTGGGCACAGGTGGTTCCCACAGAAGGAGTCCTAGTTCCCTTGGGGCTGCTCCCAGGTCTCCTAGCCCCCACCCATACCCCAGATCCCTGGTAGCAACATGAGGGAGACCCCAGGTCTGGCCGCTGCCCCATCATACTCCAGGGCCTGGCCTGGGGCGTCGCCAAGTGGCCAGGGGGCAAAGCCTTTCCCAGCAATTGAGCAGGGCCTGGGGAGGTAGAGGAGAACCTGGGGTGGTGGGGGGCATCATTTAACATTAGAGAAGGTAAACATCCTTGACAGGGAGTTTTAAGGTGCTTTCTGCGCCTAGACACCCTGTGCAAGGGTAAGAGAGGCAAGAGCATTTCACTCAGGGCCTATTTACTGAGGACCAGCCATGGGAAACAACCATGCTCAATTCCCCATTAACTCGAAATGAATCATCCTCATATGTTTATCGAGGTCACCCTAGCGCCAGGTACTTTACATGTATACCTTTCATCCTCACCACAGCCTTCTAAGGTAGGGATTATTTTATCTTTGTTTGGCGGATGAGAAGAGAGAAGCACAGAGAAGTTAATTCACTTGCCCAAGATCACACAGCCAGTAGCGGGAGAACCAGCACATAATCCCAGGCATTCTGCCTCCGGAACTCATGCTCTTGGGTACAGCCTTCTTCTGCCTCTGTGTGTCAGGGAGAGCACTGGCACAGAACTAAGACCTGCTGCTTGCTCTGACACCAAGTAACTGAATGATCATGGGCAACTGTCATTGAATAGTGCCGTGCCTCAGTTTCTACATATAGAGAATGGGATACCAGCCTGACTCTGGGTTCTTCAAGGATCTGGTGAAGTATTTGGCAGGAACACCTTTTGGTGGGAAAATATAATAAAATAATAAATATTAGTATAATAAAATAATAAATATTAGTTTTATATCACTATAATAAGTTACCACCAATTTAGTGGATTAAAACAACAGAGATAAATTATTTTATATAATAGTTCTGGAGGTCAGAAGCCTGCAGTCAGTTTCACTGGGCTAAAATGAAGGTGTCAGCAGGGCTGTGTTCCTTCTGAGGCTCTAGGAGAGAATTCCTTTTTTTTTTGTTTTGAGATGAGGTCTCACTCTGTCGCCCAGGCTGGAGTGCAGTGGGACAATCCTGGCTCACTGCAACCTCTGCCTCCCGGGTTCAAGTGCTTCTCCTGCCTCAGCCTACCGAGTAGCTGGGACTACAGGTGTGCGCCACCACACCCAGCTAATTTTTTACTTTTAGTAGAGACAAGGTTTCACCATGTTGGCCAGACTGGTCTCACACTCCTGACCTCAGGTGATCCACCTGCCTCGGCCTCCCTAAGTGCTGGGATTACAGGCGTGAGCCACCAGGTCTGGCCAGAATTCCTCTTTTTTTTTCAGCTTTCTGGAGGCTGCTTGCATTCCTTGGCTCATGGTTCCTTCCTCCATTGTTGAGGCCAGCAGGGTAGCATCTTCAAATCAGCCTCCCTCTCCATCTCTCTCTGTCTCTGTCTATCTCCCCGGCCTTGCCCCGACCTTTTCCTCCCTCCCTCCTCTGCTTCTGTGGTCCCGTCTCCTCTGATTTGGACCTCCCACCACCCTCTTATAAGAACCCTTGTGATGACATCATGCCCACCTGGACAATACAGGATCATCTCCCATCTCAAGATCCTTAATTTAATCATATCTGCAAAGTCCCTTTTACCATGTAAGGTAACATCTTCACAGGTTCTGGGAATTGGGACGTGGGCATCTTTTGGGGGAGGCATTTAATTCTGTCTACTACAGTACACATAATTTAAATTATTTCATTCTCTAGCACCTAAGTAACTATTTTTAAAGGTACCATTTCCAAGCTTTTAAAGCACATGTAGATCAATACTCAGATGAAAACAAAAAGGGCCTTAATCTCCCTGCCCAAATAACCTCAAGGGATGAATTTTTTCTGTTTTGACATTTAAACAGAAGATGCAAGTAATATTAGTAGAAGGACAAAAAACGCAAACCACAGAATGATGCAAAACAAAAATGAAACCTCCCTGCATAGTCTCTCCCCAAAGGTAACCACTTTACAGTTCTAGAGGATCGCTTCCAGAACCAACAAATGCACATGCCAGAATAAATGTATCTATTTATACCTTCCCTTCTAAAAAATACTAGGGAAGACACTACTTACACTATTATGCATCTTGCTTTTTTCACATTATTCTATACCTCTTAGATCTTTGTCCCAGCACATCACATAGAGATCCCTTTCTGTCTTTTTTTTGAGACAGGGTCTCACTCTGTCGCCCAGGCTGGAGTGCAATGGCGCGATCTCGGCTCACTGCAACCTCTGCCTCCCGGGTTCAAGCGATTCTCCTGCTTCAGTCTCCTGAGTAGCTGGGACTATAGGTGCCTGGTACCACCATGTTCAGCTAATTTTTTTGGTATTTTTAGTAGAGACGGGGTTTCACCATGTTGGCCAGGCTGGTCTTAAACTCCTGACTTCAGGTGATCCGCCCGCCTCGGCCTCCCAAAGTGCTGGGATTACAGGCGTGAGCCACCGCACCCGGCCTCTTTCTGTTTTAAAGAGCTGCCAGCTACACCTGTAATCCCAGCACTTTAGGAGGCTGAGGTGGGCGGATCACAAACTCAGGAGTTCAAGACCAGCCTAACCAACATGGTGAAACCCCGTCTCTACTAAAAATACAAAAATTAGCCGGGTGTGGTGGTGCACGCCTGTAATCCCAGCTACTCAGGAGGCTGAGGCAGGAGAATAGCTTGAATCCCTGAGGCAGAGGTTGCAGTGAGCCAACATCGCGCCACTGCACTCCAGCCTGGGCGACAGAGCAAGACTCCATCTCAAAAAAAAAAAAAAAAAGAGCTGCCAGCTTTGCAGCAGGGATGGTGCATCACTTATTCACTTACTTTTGTAACTCATCCCATATTGCTGGTTACTTTGGTTGTTTCCAGCTTTTTTGTTACTATGGGCATGCTGTGTGGGTATTCTTGGAATCACATCTAGGACCATGTTACGCTTGTATTTTTAGGTTTTTTTTCTTGGCATTTGGGGTAAAATAGTTTGTTGTTGTAGGGGGCTGTTCTGCACATCGTGGGATGTTCAGCAGCATCCTGGACTCCTCCCACTAGATGCCGGTACCACTCACTCCCCAAATTCGTGACAACCAGATATTGCCAGATGTCCCCCTGGGGGCAAAATCATCCCTGGTTGAGAACTTTTGTTTTAGGGGTATTCCTCACAGTGGGGTGCTGGGTGGGAGTTTTCTTGTAAATTTACCCCAGGCTGCTGATGGTAGTTGGCTGGTGGGCTGTGGCCAAGCTCAAAGGACAGGCGGGGCCATGCAGAGGCAGCAGGGGACTGTGGCTTGGGGTTGGCTGGTAGGCAACGCTGAGTTTTCTAAACCTTATTGCAAGGAGTTAAGCAGTTACCACACCTTGCCTATTCTTAAGAGAATTTGTCCAAGCTTTGATGGGCTTGACCTGGAGTGTTCTCAGCAATGTGTGTCTTGCACTTCTGGCTCAGGGGTTCTGACCCCTTCCTGGCTGAGGTGGGTTCTGAGTCCCATACTCTCTGCCAAAGGAATCTGAAGTATTTATGTATTTATAATAAGCAAACTCACACAAACACTGAACAATCTGGCCTTTAAAGAAGGTTCTTCTCTTCTTCCTAAAATGAAGATAGAATTGTTATTTCAAAAGTGGTGGCACAAGGCACCCTTCTGGTGCTTTCCTTGTGTTAACTTCTTTAATCTGCACAAGAACCCACCTGCCATGATCATCATCCCCATTTTACAGGAGAGAAAACTGAGGCTCAGGGAGTACACATGATTTGCTCCAGGTTGCATCACTCTTAAGTGGTGAAGCTGGGATTTGAAACCAGGAAGTCTAGTTCTGGCATGGGTTCTACCCACCCCTGTATTTGGAGGTCCACACTATTTCACAATGGAACCCAGACAGAGAATAACAATAGTGGCATGGATCACACACCTGCCACATGCTGGGCTGGTTCTAGCTGCATTACACGTGTTAGCACATTTACTTCTCAGAGCAGATGCATAAGTAGATACTTTCATCAGCCACACTTTGCAGACAGAGTCTGAGGCACAGAGACATCAAGTCACTTGACTGAGGTCACACAGCTAAGAAGTGGCCAAACATGGATCTGAGCCCAAGTGGCTCCAGGGTGCATGGGCTCAACCATGGGGCCACAGTGTCTCTGGACAGAGGGAAGCAGTGTTTCTAATGCTACAGCAGTCTCAAAAGTCCTCACCTTGGGAAGGTTTCCAAGGCTTTTGGACAATTTATCCCCTAGTCATGCTGCTGACATATCTGGGTGCTCTTCAATCCCCCAGTTATAATCCATCATGCTTTATGTCCCCCTTAAATCAAAGATATACCATGTCAGCAAGAGGAAGCCTGGATATGCCGTGTGTGTTTTTCTAGTGGTGATTGTTTCTTCATTAGAGCCTACAAAGTCGGTATGTTTTAAAATCCAAAACTGGAACAAAATGAAAGCCGTCCGTGAATCTTGGCTGAGTTTGGGCCGTAATTCATTCAAGTAGCTCATTACGCATCGGAATTACCCAACTGCCGAAGCTTCTGAACAGCAGGCAATTCTAGAGCTTCAGTTTCAACTTTCTGCTCTTATTGATTTATGAAACCTTACTACCTTCAAAATCGTGAAATATTCCAGGCATGCAAAGAGGCACAGAGAATATTTTAATGAATATCGTGAACCCACCACCCAACCGAGGAAATAAAGCCTGACAGTTACAATCGATGCTCCTGTAGACTCCTCCCAGATTTCCTTCCTTCTCGCTCTCCCTAGAGATTACCACTGCCTGAATTTAGCAATTTTTCTTAAGTTTGCTATCCATATATGTAATCATAAACTACATGAGGCATTGTGTGTGTTTAAAAACTTTATATAAATGGCATCTTGCTAAACATATCCTTCCGCAATGTGTTCATCTTGCCACGTTGGTGGGACTCGTCTGTGCTGATCTATATTGCTGTAGTTTATTTCACTGCTGCATAGTATTCTGGTATATGAATATATCACGGAATATTCATCTGTCCTCCTGCTGATGGGCATTTAGGCTGCTTGCTGTTTCTTGCCACGGTAAACAATACTACAGTGAGTGTCCTGGTACATCTCCTTGTGTACAAATGCAAAACTTCCTCCAGAGTGTATACTTATGATTGGAATCACTGGAGTTCAAGGCATGTATGGTAGACAGAATTAAAGGTACACATGCCCTGTGTAATCTCCAGGACCGTGGATATGAGGAATATCGCTCCTGAGACTGGATTGTGTTTTATGGCACAGTTGAATTTAAGATAGAGAGAGTGTTAAAGACAGGATAATTGTGTCTCCATACCACTGTAATCCTTCCCCGCCCCCCAGCCAATTCATACGTTGAAATGCTAATCCCCAATGCGGTGGCACTGGAAGGTGGGGACCTTAGGAAGTGATTAGATCATAAGGGTGAACCCCTCATGATGGGACTGGTGCCTTTATGAGAAGAGGTTAGGAAGGCTAGCTAACTCTCTCTCTGCCATGTGAGGACACAGTGAGAAGGTGGCCATCTGCAACCCAGAAGAAGGCCCTCACCAGAACCCGGCCAAGCTGACACCTAACCTTAGACTTTCAACCCTCCAGAATTGTGAGAAATAAGTCCCTGTTGTTTATGAGCCTTGAGTGTGTGGTACTTTGTTATAGCAACCTGAACTAACAAAGTGAGATTGTCCAGATGGGCATGATCTAATCACCGGAGCTCTTTAGATGAAAGTCTGTTGGCCAGAGACTGAGAAGTTAGAGGGGTTTGAAGTGCTAGAGGGAGATTCTCCATGCTGGCTCTGAAGATGGAGGGGGCATGTCACCAAGAATGTGGCTGGTGTCTAAGAGCTGAGAGCAGCCCCTGGCTGACAGTCAGCAAGGGCATGAGGATGTCAGTCCTCCAAGCGCAAGGACCTGTACTCTGCCAGCAACCTGAGTGATCTTGGAAGAGGATCCTGAGCTCCAGATGAGACCACACCTCAGGGCATGCCTTGACTTCATCCTTGCAAGAATCTGAGCAGAGAACCCAGACATGATGTGTCTGGACTTCTGACCTATGGGAACCATGAGACATATTTGCTTTTTTTAAAAAAAAAATTGTGGTGAAATATCCATAACATAAATGTGCCATTTGTAGAGGTACAGTTCAGTGGCCTTAAGTCTATCCACATGATTATGCAACCATCCGCACCGTCTATCTCTAGAACCTTTTCATCTTCCCAAATTGAAACTCTGTCTGTATTAAAATTCACATTGTTTTAAGTTGCTAAGTTTGTGGTAATCCATAAATAGCAACAGATAACTAACACAATATCCAAAGCCATATTTTTTCTAACAAATTATTTTATCAGAGTAGTCTCACTCATTTGCCTATGGTGAGTATCACTATTCAAGAATTTCTAGGATACATTTATTACCAACATATCAGAGAAGAACTAAAATAGCTCAACCTTTGTTTCATTCTCCTGTGGAGGTTTCATGCAGGTAGTGACTTCAGAAAGAAATGGGAATAGTTTCTACCTAGATTAAACCTTCTAATTCTCCTCCCCCTCCCCCATTACATATATAATTTGTTGCTTAGAAACACCTTTATTTCCCATTTTATTTTTAAAATTGCAGTGACAGAATGGAAGGGAGGTGTTAGCTTGAAAGGTTTTACACACTGGAACAAATGTGAAATGTTTCCATTTCTCTGGTTTTGGAGCTGGTGGCCTACAGCCAGGGAAGATTTGGTTTGATTAAAAAAACATTTTGTACTGCATTGGTTGAGTTTGGTCATGAAAGTAAGGACTAGAAAGTGACTATAATAAGACAATGTAGCAGCTACAAATCTTCTGTTTGCGAGTGACAGAAACTCAACTCAAAACTGGCTTGCACAAAGAAAGAGATTGGCTCACAAAACTGCAGTATCTGGGAGGGACAGCTTCAGGTATGGCTAAATCCAAGGACTCAAATGAAGACATTAGGACTTGGTCTCTCTCCATTCCTTGCCTGTTTCCAGTTGGCCTCTTTCTCTGGCTACCCCTTCAGGAGTGACCTGTGACAATCCAAATTTATGTCATTCGTATAGCTGGTGATGAAAAGGAGGCTTCTCTTTCTCAGTCGGTTCAGCAGAAATGACAAGACTGAATCTCACTGGATTTCCTTGGATCATGTACCTGCCTCTGAACTCATTCAGTGGCTAGAAGTTTGCACAATGCTGATTGGTCAGGTCAGGGTCACATGACCACCCAAACCATGTGGGCTCAGAGTGGTTTCTCCAAGGAAAATTGAGGTGTTGTTAGCAAATGTATGGGGAATGGTTGCTGGATGTGCAAGAACAATGGATATTTAATTGAGCGAGGAGTTCTTAAGCCCAGGTCATGGGTTGGATTCTTTTGGGAGCTGGGGAGCTCAGTGCTATGGGGCTGGCTCCTTTCAACACATGCCATTGACATAATGGAGACATGGGGATAAATTGATGGCCAGGGATGTGGTACAGTCTCTCCCTGAGACATTGGCACAATTTGTCAGACTCCCTGTTCACCTGTGGTTGCTCACATGGACAAGAGGACCTGCTGCCCTTGTATTACTTTATTGAGTCAATTCTTAGTAAAGCGTATTGCAGCAGTTTTATTTAACTTTATTTTTTATTTCAACATTTAGATTCAGGGGGTACCTGTGCAGGTTTGTTACATGGGTATGTTGTGTGATGCTGAGGTTTGGAGTACGATTGATCTTGTCACCCAGGTTCTAAGCATAGTACCCAGTAGGTAGTTTTTCAGCCATTGTTCCTCTCCTTCCTCCCTTGAATAGGCCCCAGCGTCTATTGTTTTCATCTTTGTGTCCATGTCTACCCAGTGTTTAGCTCCCACTTATAAGTGAAAACATGCAGTATTTGGTTTCTGTTTCTGCATTAATTTGCTGAGGATAATGGTCTCTAGCTGCATCCATGTTGCTGCAAAGGACATGATTTTGTTCTTTTTTATGGCTATGTAATAATCCATGGTGTATATGCATCATGTTTCCTTTATCCAGTCCACCACTAATGGGCACCTAGGTTGAGCCCATGTATTTGCTATTGTGAATAGTGCTTATTGCAGCAGTTTTAAAAACCTGTCACAAAGTTTTGACATTCCACTCCTTGAGAGGTGTGGGGGTCTATGTCCCCTCCCCCTGAATTGGGGCTGGCTTGTAACTGCTATGAACTATGGAGTGGCACTGTGTGGCTTCCAAAGCTATGTCCCTAAAGGCCATGCAGCTTGGTTCTCTTAGAATGTTCCCTCTTGAGATACTTTCCTCCTGGAGCCCAGCTGCCATGCTGTGAGGAAGCCCAAGCCACCCCGTTTGACAGCTGAACCCAGCCTTGCAGCCAGCAAGCCTAGAGGTGACCTGTGAGTGAGAAAGCCTCCAGGTGAAAGAAGTCCCAAGCCTCAGAGTCAGCCTTGTCACTGAAGTCTCTTTTGTTGAGGCCTCCACCACTGTGAGCATAGACAGCCCATCCCCTCTGTGCCTGATCTGAATTCCCATTTCCAAGCTTCTGTGAGCTATAATAAACTGGCTTTTGTTCTGTATAACTGCCTATATACCACTACATTTGGGGTGGTGTGTTAGGCAGCAGACAACTGGAATAGGCATGCTTGCATTGCTGGCAATATTGGTTAGATGCAACAAGCCAGACCTGGTAGAGATTTAAGAGTTACTCATGCACTGTTGGACCTGGTAATTCCACTGCTGGAAATCTATCAAAAGGAAATAATCTCAAATGGGAAAAGTGGATTAAACATTATGCATGGAGATGTTCATCACAGAACTATTTATAATGGTAAAAAAGTTAAAACAACCTAGTTTTCCAATGATGGGGACATGGTTCCTTGGTAAAATAATTATGGCTGCCACTGAAGGTCTAAATAAGTGCCAGGCACTGCAGTAAGAGCTGCCTATATATCAACTACGAATCTTCCCAACAAACTTTGAGGTTATTATGACCTCAATTCCCTACCATACAAACGAGGAAATTGAAGCTTAGAAAGCTTGTCACTTGCCCAAGGTGGTAAGCAGCCAGTCTGCTGACTCCGAAGTCCTGCTGGTCACAGTATACATGATATTGATTTAAGGCAGGAGAATGATTGAGAAAATCTGTGGAAGAGCCATGCCATGGCATATTAGGTAGTCTTTATAAATAATGTGTATAAAGAATTTTTAATAATAGGAGAAAGTGTTTATGCTAAGTGGCAGAAAAAATGCAGAATGAAAGTGGTGTATACAATAAAATATCAACTTATTGAAACTATGCATAAAGAAAAATGCAGGAAGCATGTACAACCTTAATGGCGGGTGGTAGGATTGTATATGTGTGAGCCACTCTAAGCTTTCCTGTATTTTCAGTTTTTCTACTAGAGGCAAAGGCTGCAGAAGAAAAAAAGCACAAAAAGGAAGTGAACAAAAGTTAACGAGAGTCAGCCATGATTAAACAGCAAAATGACCAAAGAGAACTAAAGTTGCCAGTTAGTTAAAAAGGAAAAAAAGCTCATTAGTGTGATAATTATCTTGTGCTTCTATTCTGACAAGTCACCTGGGAGAGCACTCAGTGGCTGGGCTGGGAGTGGGAGAACCACAGAGCTCTGGGTGGGGCCCCTTCTTCCAGCCAGGGATCTATGAGATGTTCGAGGGAAGGTCTGTGAGCGTCTCCTATGGCCACTCACACAGGGATCCAGCCTGTTGGGGCAGGAGCTGGAAGAGAACATGGACATGAAATGATGGAACAGAAACACAGTATGTGGTGGCTTGGAGGAGAGACTCTGGGAAGGTGTGGGTCACATAGGCCAGCTGTCTCTCTTCCATGAAACCTGTGTGTGTGTGTCAATTGGGCACCACCTGCCCTGTTCCCCACTGCTTGTATCACCTTCTGACAAACTGGATAATCTACTTGCTCTGTTTATGATTTGCTGTTGGTCTCCCCCAACAAGAACATCCACCCCATGAGGGCAAGAATGGCTTCTCTGCTGTATCTCAAATGCTCGGCATAGAACCCAGCACCTGGCAGGGGCTCCTAACTGTCCCCTGGGTGAATGAATGCTCCAGTGAGCATTGGCTGCAAAGTGTCTTTCCATCCCACTCCTTTATCACTGTGTGAAGAATCACAGAACCGGGACCAGGCTGTCTGGGCAGGAGGACTCCTCAGGCTCCTTGTGCTACGTTAGGGATTGCAGCAAAAGGAGCCGGGGAAAGCTGTTAAACTGACAGCCGGGGCCTGGTAATCTCTTAACCATGCACAGGAGGCCTGCAGATTCCCAGCTGCTGTGGAAGATGCATGCTTGTCCCTAACAGGTCTGCACGAGCAGCTGTGAGTGAGCTCGTCCATCCGTCCTTCTGAGAGAGCAGAGCAGTGGGAAGAATGGTCTTGGTCTTGCTGGCTCTCTGTTCTCTAGGCTAAGGGGAGGGTGACGGAGCTGGAGGTTGCTGTGCTGGCCACAGGTCCAGAGACTCTGGGTTTCCTTGTGAGGGTCCTGCCTGGGTCAGCATTGGATGGCTTTTCCTACCCAGTGAGACAACAGGGTGGATGGGAGGAGGAGGGAGCCTTCTTCCCCTTGGAAGGGGATCGTCTCATGTCCCGAGGCAGGCACACGGTGGCACATGTTTCAACCTCCCTGCTGCATGGTGTAGACCTGACAGGTGATAGGGTGACAGGTGTGGATGGGCCTCTGAGCATTGTTATTGGCCCACTGTCACCAGAAGCCCTTCTCCTGGCGTGCCCTGTGTGGAGTGTCCTGGGGAAAATGGCCAGCCTTCTGGCTTAGTGCTGTTCCCAACACCATCCATCCTCCAAGTTTTAGAAAGCAGAGCAGGACCACCCTTCAGTGGCCACCTATTGCTGGTGATTCATTCCATCAGCATTTATTCAGCACCTACGATGTGTCATGCATTACGCTCAATACTGGGGCTAAAAGGTGGACCTCACTTCCCTGCAGCTAGGTAAGTGGAAGCAAGAATTGAGATGCTCAAGGGTGAGGTCCTAAATATTCACACCCAGTTCAGTGCAGGTGCTGGCCAAGCAGACTGCTGGTGCTCTAGACCTCCACCTGTGATTTGGAGGAACATGAGCCCTGGGAGGGACAGGGACAGGATCTTCTAGGAGTGAGTGGACCCATAAATGAAGGTGGAGCCCTGGGGTGGCTCATGGGTTACATCCCATTTCCTCCTGCCTACTCCTTCACTCTGCTGTGGTTCTTCCTCCTCTCTCTTTCTCCCACATTATCCATGCTCCCTTCTCTGCTGGACCATTCCCAACAGTAAACAAGCATGCTTCCCTCCTAAGAAATACCTTTAGGCTTGGCATAATGGCTCATGCTTGTAATCCCAGTGTTTTTGGAGCCTGAGGCAAGAGGATCACTTGAGCCCAGGAGTTCGAGACCAGTCTGGGCAACATAGTGAGGCCACCCCATCTCTACAAAAAAGTTAAAAATCAGTTGGGCACGGTGGCACGAGCCTGTGTTCCCAGATACTCTGGAGGCTGAGGTGGATCACTTGAGCAAGGATTCTAGGCTGCAGTGAGCCATGATTGCGCCACTGCACTCCAGCTTGGGAGACAGAGTGAGACCCTGTCTCCAAAACACAACAAAACAAAACAAAATGAAAACAAAAAAACCCCAATACCATTGACCAGTCCATCTCCCTCCCACCCACCCAGCAGCTACTGCCATTTCTCTACTGCATTTTGTAGGAAACGTTCCTCAAGAGTGTTACATCGGCAGGGCATGGTGGCTTACACCTGTAATCCCAGCACTTTGGGAGGCTGAGGTTGGCGGATCACCTGAGATCAGGAGTTCGAGAGCAGCCTGGCCAACGTGGTGAAACCCCGTCTCAAACAAAAATACAAAAATTAGGTTGGTGTGGTGGCGGGTGCCTGTAATCCCAGCTGCTCGGGAGGCTGAGGCAGGAGAATCACTTGAACCTGGGAGGCAGAGTTTGCAGTGAGCCAAGATCGCACCACTGCACTCCAGCCTGGGCGACAGAGTGAAACTCTGTCTCAAAAAAAAAAAAAAAAAAAAAAAGTGTTACATCTACTCCCTCCCATCACTTATTTTTCTTTTTTCTTTTTTTTCTTTTTTTTTTTGAGACGGGGTCTCTCTCTGTCACCCAGGCTGGAGTGCCGTGGCGCGATCTCGGCTCACTGCAAGTTCTGCCTCCTGGGTTCATGCCATTCTCCTGCCTCAGCCTCCCGAGTAGCTGGGACTACAGGCGCCCGCCACCACGCACGGCTAATTTTTTGTATTTTTAGTAGAGACGGGGTTTCACCGCGTTAGCCGGGATGGTCTCAATCTCCTGACCTTGTGATCTGCCCGCCTCGGCCTCCCAAAGTGCTGGGATTACAGGCGTGAGCCACCGCGCCCGGCCCATCACTTGTTTTTTAGAGATGAGGTCTTGCTGTGTTGCCCAGGCTGGCCTCAAACTCCGGGCTCAAGCGATCCTCCTGCATAGCTGGGACTATACAGGTGTGCACCCTGGCGCTCTGCTGCCATCCATTCTTTTACCTTGTTCTCTCTTGAACCCGCTTTTATCAGGCTGTACCCCCCACTGTACTATGCAGCAGCTCTTGTCAAAGTCACCCCACTGTCTCTCCAACACTCGGTTCTGTTCCTTTCTCCCTCCCTCCTGGATCTGTGCTTCCCTGGGCCCTGGGACTCATCACTCACTGGCTTACTTCCTGCCTCCCTGGCGGCTCCTCCCAAGCCCCATTGTGGCTCCCCATCCATCTCCCTGACCTTCGGCATCTGGAATGATCCAGGACCTGGTCCTCCAGCCCTTCCCATGTCAATACCTTGGATGGCTGCCTCCAGTCTGCGGCCTTCCAGACCGACTCTGGGCTGATGGCGCCTGCTTCACCCTTCCCTGACCTGCTCAGGAGCTCCCTAGAGCCTTCAGGAGCCACCTCTAGCCCCGTGCAGCCTGTGCATCCTTTGGTCTCCCCATCCCAGAAGCAGCACCTCATTGCTCCAAGTGTAGACCCAAAGCCCTGGGGCCACCCTTGTCACCGCTTTTCCAGACGCATGTCACCACGTCAGTGTCAGTGTTCACATCCTGTCTGATCCACCAGCAGATCCTGCTGGCTCTTCCTCCAAAGGATGCCCCGAATCTGTACCCTTCTCACCCTGGTCTAAGTGACCCCTCCCGCCCTGGTTCACTCTCCTGGACCCGCCTGCGTCCCCGACTTGCCCTGCTGTCTGTCCACACAGAGCTTGTGGGGTTCTGTAAGTTGTCAGTCAGATTATGCCATTTCCCTGCTCTCAACTCCCTGCTGGCTTCCTTCCTCACTCAGAGCAAGAACCCAAGTCCTGCTCATGGCCTGAGGCCCTGCAGGGTCTGGCTCCCAGCTGTTCCTCCCATGCGCCCTGCATGGGCCGCCCCGGGGGCTTTGCACTCGCTGTGCTTGCTGCCTGCAACACCTTCCCCCAGATACCTCCAGGCCTGCTCTCTCTCTTTCTTCACGATCACCCCACCTAAAGGAACCCCTCTCCCTACCCCAGCCACGACCCTTCCTCTTAGCCTGCCCTTTTGTTCTTTTTTTTTTGGTACATGTAGAGATAAGGTCTCGCTATGCTGCCCAGGGTGGTCTCCAACTCCTGGCCTGAAGCAGTCCTCCCACTTCAGCCTCCCAAAGCATTGGGATTACAGGCATGTGCCACTGCACCTGGTCTCTTTTGTTCTTTATATCCCTTGTTACAGCCCGACCACCTGACACCCTGACAGAGCCAGAGGCTGTAGGGAAGCTGAGCCAGCCCCCAAGTGGCATCAGATGGCACCTTGGCCCCTGTGTGTGGCCCTAGAGAAGTGGCACCTACCTATCTGCCTACATCCAGAGATCATGTCACTGCAACCCTGCGCCCAGCCCTAGATAACACTAAGGCCCTGTCTGAGCAAAGGGGAACATCTTTGTCATAATAACTACCATTTATAGAGTGCCTACTGTATACCAGGACCTGTTCTGAGCACATCAGGTGACTTGACTCATTTAATCCTCATAGCAACTCCATGAGGTAGGAGGAGCCGTCATTAGCTCATTTTATAGATAAGGCAACTAAGACATAGAGAGGTGGAGTAACTTGCCCAAGGCCACACAGCTGGCAAAGGGCATGGCTGGGATCTGAACCCCGGCCACTGTGCCTCCAGAGTCCACACACTTAGGTGCGGCACTGGGCGAGCCTTGTTCCTTCAGCTGCCTGCAAACAGCCTTACCTGTACTATGCCTGCACTGGGGTGCTTTTGTGATGACAGCTTTCTCGGTGACTTCTGAGGATGGGTTCCCATGGCATATAACTTACAAATAATTCAAAAGGAGAATGTTATGAGGTTGCCTCCATTGCTACGTGACTCTGGGAGATATATATATGTATATATATATGTTGGTATACATGTCGGTATTTATTTAAAAAATTTCTTTAGTTGAAATTTCGAGCATTTGACCTAAGTGGCTGATTTATCTCATAAAAGCTGACATTTGTTAGTGGATTATAATGTGTCAGGCTCAGTGCTACCTGCTTTCTGTGGATTATCTCAGAATCCTCGCACTGATCTGTATTTTTCATTTTATAGAGGGATCTATGTGGAGGTGCTGAGTTGTCAAAGGACACTGGCAGAGCTTGATTGCATTCAGGGCTGAATTCCTCTGCTAAAGTGGCGGGGTCTATTTCTCTACCCCTTGAATCTGAGCAGGGCTCGTGCCTTGCTTTGGCCACTAGAATTCAGGGGGATGGCCCGTGCACCAGCCCTGCGCCCAGCTCTGAAGACCCTCTGTGTTTCCTCTTTGCCTCATGCTCTCTGCAGCCATGAGGAGAACACACCCAAGCTACCGGAGGATGGAAGGCAAGTGGAGAAGATCCGAGTCGTGCCACCAAGGCCAGTCTAGATGAGCCAAGAGCTAGCAGACCCCCGGATATTTAAGTGAGTCTGGCTGGGCGCGGTGGCTCATGCCTGTAATTCCAGCACTTTGGGAGGCTGAGGCAGGTGGATCACGAGGTCAGGAGATCGAGACCATCCTGGCTAACGTGGTGAAACCCTATCTCTACTAAAAAATACAAAAAAGTAGCCGGGCGTGGTGGCGGGCACCGGTAGTCCCAGCTACTTGGGAGGCTGAGGCAGGAGAATGGCGTGAACCCGGGAGGTGGAGCTTGCAGTGAGCTGAGATCATGCCACTGCACTCCAGCCTGGGTGACAGAGTGAGACTCCGTCTCAAAACAAAACAAAACAAAACAAAACAAAAAAAAAAAAAAGAAAAATTGGCTGGGTGCGGTGGCTCATGCCTGTAATCCCAGCACTTTAGGAGACCGAGGTGGATGGATCATGAGGTCAAAGAGTTCGAAACCAGCCTGACCAACATGGTGAAGCCCTGTCTCTACTAAAAATAAAAGGTTAGTCAGGTGTGGTGGCACGTGCCTATAATCCCAGCTACTCAGGAGGCTGAGGCAGGAGAATTGCTTGAACCTGGGAGGTGGAGGTTGCAGTGAGCTGAGATTGTGCCGCTGCACTCCAGGCTGGTGACAGAGGGAGACTCTGTCTCAAAAATAAATTAAAAAAAAAATTAGGCATGGTGGTGCTCTCCTGTGGTCCCAGCTACTAGGGAGGCTGAGGTGGGAGGATCACCTGATCCCAGGAGGTGGAGGCTGTAGTGAGCTGAGATCATGCCACTGCACTCCAGCCTGGGTGAAAGAATCAGATCCTGTCTAAAAAAAAAAAAAAAGTGAACCTGGCGGAGACTAAAAGAACTGTCCAGTGAGCCCAGGTGGAATCATCAACCTGCAGAGGGATGTGTTAGACAAATGCTTACTGCTCTAAGCCACTGAGTTTTGGGGTTGTTCGTTATACAGCACTATTGTGGAAAGGGATAGCCAGTACAGACACACAATCTATAACTGGCAGAGCTGGATTTGAACCCAGGCCTGCCCGAATCTAAAGTCTGGGATGGGACTCTGGATTTTTGGTGCTTGCAAAGAGGGCAAAAGGTGTTTTCCCCCTTCTTTAAAATTTATTTTTGTAATATACATAAAATTTGCCACTTTAACCATTTTTAAGTGTAATTCAGTAGCATTAATTGCATTCACCATGAAATGCAAAAATCACCTCTGTCTAGTTCCAAAATTTTTAATCATCTGAAATAGAAACTATATCCATTAAGCAGGCTGGGTGCGGTGGCTCATGCCTGTAATCCCAGCACTTTGGAAGGCCGAGGTGGGCGGATCACTTGAGGTTAGGAGATCAAGACCAGCCTGGCCAACATGGTGAAATCCCGTCTCTACTAAAAATACAAAAATTAGCCAGGCATGATGGCAGGCACCTGTAATCCCAGCTACTCAGGAGGCTGAGGCAGGAGAATCGCTTGAACCCAGGAGGCAGAGGTTGCAGTGAGCTGAGATCGCACCACTGCACTCCAGCCTGGGGACAGAGCAAGACTCTGTATATTAAAAAAAAAAACAGAAGGGAATTCTGTATCTATTAAGCAAAAACTCCTCATTTCTCCCCTCCTGCCAGCCTCTGATAACCTCAAATCTACTTTTTGTCTCTATAACTTTGCCTATTCTAGATATTTCATATGTAAGTGGAGTCACACAATATTTGTCCTTTTGTGTCCGGCTTCCTATATTTAACATAATGTTTTCCAGGCTCATGCGTGTTACAGCATCTATCAGAACTTCATTCCTTTTTATAATATTCCATTGTGTGGATAGATCACATTTGTTTATTCTTTCATCTGTTGATAGACATTTGGGCTGTTTCCACTTTTTGGATACTATGAGTGATGCTGCTGTGAGCATTCATGGCCAAGTATCTTTGAATATCTGTTTTCAGATCTTTAGGGTCTATAGCTGTGAGTGGAATTGCTGGATCATATGGTAATTCTATGCTTAACTTTTTGATCAACTGCCAAACTGTTTCCTACAGCAGCTGCACCATTTTATATTTTCGCCAGCAATCTGTAAGGGTTCCAATTTCTCCACGTATTTTCCCAGACGTTATTTTCCCTTTAAAAAATTGTAGCTATCCTAGTGAGTGTGAAGTGGTATCTCATTGTGGCTTTGATTTGCATTTCCTTAATGAATAATGACGTTGAGAATTTTTTATGTGCTTATTTGCCATTTGTATATCTTCTGTGGAGAAATGTCTATTCAAGTCTTTTGCTCATTTTTTAATTGGGTTGTTTGTCTTTTTGTTGCTAAGTTGTAGAAGTTTCTATTCTCTGGATAGTAAACCCTTATCACATAGGAATTTGAAGATATTTTCTCCCATTCTGTGAGCTGTCTTTTCACTCTCTTGGTATAGTGTCCTTCAATGTAGCAGTCCCCAACATTTTTGGCACCAGGGACTGGTTTCATGGAAGATAATTTTTCCATGGACAGTGATGGGGGATTGTTTTGGGATAAAACTGTTCCACCTCAAATCAGGCATTAGTTAGATTCTTATAAGGAGCACACAACCTAGATCCCTCGCATGCGCAGTTCACAATAGGGTTTGTGCTCCTATGAGAATCTAATGCCACTGATGATCTGATAGGAGGCGGAGCTCAGGTGGTAACATGAGCGATGGGGAGCGGCGGTAAACACAGATGAAGCTTCGCTTGCCCACCGGCCGGGCTTTCCTCCTGCTTTGTGGCCAAACAGATCACGGACTGGTACTGGTCCACAGCCCAGGGTTTGGGGACCCCTGCTTTAATGCACAAAAATTTTATTTTTAAGAAGTCCAATTTATTTATTTTGGTTGCTTGTATTTTTTTGGTTATATTTATGAAATGATTGCAAAATCCATGAAGATTTGTCCTTCATGGATTTTGCAATGATTTCATAAATGTAACACCCTTGAAAGATCATGAAGATTTTGCCCTTAGGTTTTCTTCTAGGAATTTATAGTTTTAGCTCTTTTAGTTAAGTCTCTAATACATCTTGAGATAGTTTTGGTGTATGGTATAAAGTATAAAGGTCCAGCTTCATTATTTTGCATGTGGATATCCAGTTTTCCAAACACCAGGAACTAGTGTTTAAAAATTTTCTTCTTTAGCAAGGCATGGTGCTGCTTGCCTGTAGTCCCAACTACTTGGGGGGCTGAGGAGGGAGAATCTCTTGAGGCAGGGAGTTCAAGGCTGTAGTGCACCATGTCTGCGCCTGTGAATAGCCACTGCACTCCAGCCTGGGCAACATAGTGAGAACCCATTTCTAAAAAAAAATCTTTTCTTCTTTGCTGCTGCTTCACATTCGTAGTGCAGGTATTGACACATTCTTAGCATAGCACTGGTGAGCTTTTTCCTGAGTGTTGGGAGGTCATTGTTCTCTCTGGTAATCACTGTTGGAGCCATCGTCTTGTTGGAAGTAAGACATTTGCTTTGCTGTTTCAGGATATTAGACTTGTTACTTTTTAACTCCCCCGGGGAGGTTGGGCACTCCTTGTCATGGATTGGAGAACTCCCCAGCTACCCTGAATATGTTGGTACACTTCTGAAGCCTTACAAATTTAAGTTGCCTTCTTTTCAACCCGTCTCCTACAACTTCTTCAGGAGTGCCATCATGGAGATCAGACGTGGGCGACAGTTTAGATTCAGGGGTTCCCATTCAGCAATAAGAGACCTGTGCGAGTAAATACTGCTGAGACCTTTTAGCTGCAAACCTTGACATACGAGATTCATGCTGGGATTTGCTGTCATGAGGAGGCATCAGCCGGAGCTCGTAACTAAAGTTCTGATGGGAAGTGGGAGTCCAATTTTAATGGCTTATCAGTGTAGTGTGAGATGGCAGCCACATGTCCAAAGCCCAGGGTAGGGGGGGGAAGCCTGTCTGTTAAAAGTTAATGATCTAAGAAGTCCTGGCATAAAGTAAAGCCTTGAGTGAAATTCCATGGCATCGCGGACAGTTAATTCTTTATTAGGTTTTCCTAAGATGGAGATAAAAAGCATTTTATCTTTTCTAAGGTTTGTATTAACATGTTATTGCGTTTTATAGATACATTGGTCTTCATTTGGCCAATCTGGGACAGGTAATGGAAATACATGCTTTGTGGGATGGCAAAGAAAACCTCCTAACACTTTGCTGTGATTTATTATTGTTTTGCTGGAGATCTCTAAGTTTAAAAGACAAGGAAATCTTGATTTAGGGAAATGAGAGCCAGATGGACTGTTCGTGTTGCTTCCCACCTGGCTGACGTTGAGTTTCCATCTTTCTCTATTGCTGGGTGTGTTTAACAACTCTGTACTCCAGTGAAGTTAGAGATCATGCTAGGTTATTTTGTCTGCGAGATCCTTGTAATGAGCTTTTTGGGTAGAGAAGGAGGAAAAGTCAGAAGTTCCAGGCTTCACTAGCTTTGTGCTACAGCTGTTGTCTAAGTGGAGATTCATTTCTTAGAGTCTTGTGCCAGGAATGTTACTGATAGGCCCCAGGGGGCCAGGCAGGTAAGGTGATAAGCTTAGCTGGCCAACTGGAAGCTTTGGTTGGCTGCCTGGTCCAAGGAGGTGGACACTGCCCATCTCCAACCAGGAACTGGAGTCTAAAGTTGGCAGATTGTCTAATTTTCCAACCATGACTGGAAATCTGGACTCTTACGAAAAATGTGGGAAATAAATCTAAATTAAAAAATATTATGCAGGCTTAACACAACACACCTGCCGGCCACATTTAGCTCTTGGAGCCTCAGGTTTTAGCAGATGGCAGATGAAGCTTATTCAATCTATCTCCAGCCAGGACTTCTCCCCTGGGCTCCAGATGTCTCTCTCTGACTGTCTACATGACATCTCTACCTGGACGTCTCATTGGTATCTCATACTCACCTGGCCCAAAACCATACTTCCCACCTTTGCCCTGAATCTGTTCCTCCCACAGCCTTCCCTACTGCTGATGGCAATTCCATCCTTCTAGCTTCTCAGGCTAAAAAACCTAGAGCATCCCTGATTCTTCCCCTCTAATTCCTTCCAAGCCTCAGCAAATCTTGTGGCTCTGTCTTCCAAATATATTCAGAAATTAACTCCTTCTCCTTCCCTTCACTGCTCCCAGCCATTATTGTTGCTTGCCTGGACCATTGCAGTGGCCTCCTCCTTTGTCCCTTCTCAATCCTTTCTTCCCACAACAACCAAAGCAGCTTTGCTGCATGTCAATTGCACCATGTTCTTCCTCTGCTTAAAATGCCCCAGTGATGTCCATCTCATTCCAAGTAAAAGCCAGTGTCCTTGAAGTTGATCAGAATGCTCTAAATAATTGGTCATTCCCATTACCTCTATGACTTCCTGTCTGTTTACTTGCTCCAGTCTGGCCACACTGGCCTCCTGCTAGCCTTGGAACACCCTGGGCATGCTCCTGCCACAGGGACTTTGCACCTATTTCCTCTTCTTGGGACCTCCTCCTTTCCCTTTCTGTGCTCCTACCTCTTTAGACCTTTATGATGGTGGCCCTTGGCCTGAGGAGGTTCTTGGCTTCCTACTTAACACTGCAACCACTTGGAGTCCACTCCAGTGTTGCTTATCCTTCTTCATTTTTCTCCATGTCATTTGCAGCTGTCTAGAATCCTATGCATGTTATTATTTATTTCATTGGTGGTCTTTCTTTTTCCCACTAAACCCGTCAGCTCCACAAGACCAGGGATTCTGTCTGGCACATAGAGAGGGCTCATTTTTGAATAAGTGAATGAATGGTGTAGACACTCAGGAAGGTTTCGTGCAGTATCATGACAAACCCATGGATTTAAATACGACTAATGTGTTTCAGTCTGTATGGTTGTGATTCTTTTTGATTTAAGTGATTTTCTTAACCTCTCTGTACTTTGGGATCCTTCCTGTAAAATAGGAATAATAATAGCACTCAACCTCTTAGGACCGTTGTTGGATTGAATGAATGAATGAATGCATGGAAAGCACTTAGAACAGTGCAAATCAGAAAAGCAAGATAGGGTGTGTGTGCTATTATTATTATTACTGTTTATCTGTGTGAAAATGAAAACATTACAAATAGGGCTAAAGTCTGTTGTGATCAGCATCCCAAGCCCCACGTCTCTCTCTACTTTCTCTCCAGAGGTAACCACAGTTATTACACCTTTATTTTCTTTATTTCAGATCATGTCTATGTCTATACTTGTAATATAAGTATATATATGTTATATAAGTATATATATACTTGCAATATAAGTATATATACTTGTAATAAAAGTATGTATATACTTGTATTATAAGTATATATACTTGTAATATAAGTATATACATATACTTATATTACAAGTATATATACTTATAATACAAGTATATTACAAGTATATATACTTATATTACAAGTATATATACTTATAATACTTATAAGTATATATACTTATATTAATATATACTTATATATTTATATATACTTATATTACTTATATACTTATATTACTAAATATATATATTAAGTATATATACTTATATTACTTAATATATACTTATATTACAAGTATATATATATTAAGTAATATAAGTATATTAAGTAATATAAATATATATAAGTAATATAAGTATATATAAGTAATACAAGTATATATACTTGTATTATACATATATATGTATAATACAAGTATATTACAAGTATATATACTTATAATACAAGTATATTACAAGTATATATATACACATAAGTATATACATATACTACATATAGTATAAGTATATATATAGTTATATATATGTGTGTACATATATATTCACCTGTAGAAAAATACAGTATTTTTAAAAAGATATACTTTACATAATATTTTTGCAACTTGCCTATTTTCCCTCAACAATGCATCCTGAAGATGGTTTCACACCACTTCATAGATGTCATCCACTCTGTTCTTTGCTGCTGCTGTATATTGTTCTGGAATATGGAACTGCTCTGGACACCTTAGCTATTCCCCACTTGTGGACATC
Organism: Pan paniscus; assembly: GCF_029289425.2. Classification (NCBI taxonomy): domain Eukaryota; kingdom Metazoa; phylum Chordata; class Mammalia; order Primates; family Hominidae; genus Pan; species Pan paniscus. The sequence continues at coordinate 133,397,585 of NC_073259.2, forward strand.
TAAGCTGTCTCCAAGTGTCTTCCATTACGAGCAATGCTTGGCTAATATCCTGTTATCTGACTGAGTGCTTAGCCTTTCTCCAGGGTGAATATTAAGACATGAGATTGCTGGGCTCAAGGGGTTATGCATTTGCCATTTTAATAAATTATCGCACATTGTGCTTTAAAATGGGGTTGCCAGTTACAATTCTACTAGCAGGATGTGAAAAACCTTTCTTTTTTTTTAATTGTAATTTTTATTTTGAGGAATAAAAAAAGTGAAAAGTACAAAGAGTAACGTAACAAATATCAGTGTATTCCACACCTAGAAATGTCAGCTGTTCACATTTTGTCACTTTTGCAGCAGGTATTTTATTATTTTGTAAAAAAAAGGACCCAAACATTACAGAAAACATTGAAGTTCTCTTTTGCACCATCCTCAATTCCATCCCCTCTCCCAGAGGCAAATATGATCATGAATTTAATGTTTTTATATTTTTCCTTATATATGGAACCATGAACAATATATTATTCTTGTGCATTTAATTTTTCATTTAAATGTTATATTGATATAGTATTCTGCAACTTGCTTTTTTTCAGCCAACAATATATTCTGTAGACCTAACCATGTTAGCACATTTACACTTACCTCAATCTTTTTACCTGCTGTATAATATTCCATCATGTCATGATTTATTTAGCTCTTCTCCACCTGATGGGCTTGTAAACTGATTCTAGTTCTCTGCTATTGTGACTAATCCTAAACTGAACATTGTGGTCAGGAGACATTCAGATTCTTTGTTATGTATTTTAATAATGCTTCAATTTTATATGCTATTTGGAATAAGATGCTCTTTATCTTTTCATAGACTCAGAAGCAGCCTTGAAAAGAAAAATATCACTTTATCTGCCTTCCTCTACCTGCCAGATGTTTGTTCTTTTAGGGGTAGTAAGATTAGATCTTTGCAGCTTGCTTTTATTAGTTTGGTTATTGTGGTTACTACTAGTACACATCAGGTGAAAACATTCATTCCCACACTTTAGAATCTTAATTATTTGGTTCTTTTTGTATCTGATGTTCTCATTCATTTGACCGATATTTTCTGAGCACCTACTATGTGCCAGGCTCTGTCCTAGGCAGGGAAAACTCAGATGTGGTCTTTGTCCTCTTGGAATTTCCATTCTCGGGGGAAATGGACAATACAACAGGCAAAAATCAGCACTTCTGCTTCCCCTCCAGGTTCATCACTGAAGAGCTAATGGAGATGTGCTTCCTTGGCAAAGTCTGTCCTCTGGCTGAGCCCTCAAGGAATTTTATAGTGAGCTGTTTGAGTGAGGCTCAAAATTAAAATTTCTAGGAGTTGTGTTCTTATGATCAATTGCTGCATAACAAACTAGCCCAAGACCTGGTGACTTAAAAGAACAATGGCATTTATTTTGCTCACTAGTTTAGAATTGGGACAGGGTGTGGCAGGAACAGCTGTCTTTGGTCCACTTGTTGTCATCATCCTAGGCAGCTCAAAGGAGTCATCTCAGGGCTCACTCGAATGTCTGGGGGTTGATGCTGCTGTCTGCTGGGATCACAGCTTGGCTGTGGCTGGAACACCTCCATGAGCCCCTTCCTGTGGCTGCCTGGCTTCCTTGCAATATGGCAGCTGGTTGCAAGGGTGAGCGTCCCAAGAGGACCAGGAAGGAGCTGCATTTCCTTTTATGACTGCCTCACAAGGCCCATGGAGTCCCTTTCACTGTAGTCCCAGGCCCACCCAGACTCAAAGGGAAGGGACATTGGCCCATCCCTGTAGGAAGGAATGTCATGTGAGATGGATCTACTGGTGTGACCCTCTGGAAGACACCATCCACCACAAGCTGTGCAAAGCAGCTCTTCCTGCACACGTGTCCAGCCAGATCTCCTGGCGGGCAGTGGCATGGCTTGTGGGAGACCCGGACAGAGGTGGTGGTGTGGATGGTGGCTGGGAATTATAGCAGGATTGTTGAGGGCTCCTGTTTGCTAGGCACACTGCCTGTCTCCTTAGATCCCCACTACACCCATGGTCCCTCCCATTTTACAGTTGAGGAAGCTGAGGTGCAGAGCTCTTGAGTAAGCTCCAGGGTTCACACAGTTAATCAGCAGGGAAACTTGGGTTTGAACCCAGGCCTATAAGTTAGACTGCCCTCTTCAAGTCTACCTAACCACTCCCTACCCCAGGGAGGTAAGACTTCTCTACTCGGAAAGCTCCCAGCCACGGGTCCCCCGTGGGGCTGTCTCTCAGTGGCTGCTTCCTCTGGTAGGCCTCTGGTTACCATGGCAACCGTAGCCAGCCACGCAGAGAAACACTTTGACCTCCCCCCACAACAACACCCCCACGGTGGTTCTGGGTCTTACTGAACAATGAGAGGCACAGTACATTTAGAGGCTTTGGGAGGGCACCTCCCTTTCATCTGCTAACGGGTGTGTTGATGTGAGAAACAGTTTTAGGATGTCTCCTTGACTCAAGGCACAGGCTGAGCAATTATAGAAATCAAATACGATGTCACATCAAGTGGCCCATCACTGAGTACTGGTGTCCGAGGCTGTTCAATTATATGCACCTGTTCCCGGAGCTTCCCAACTCTTCAGTGAAAGACCTTTTGGGGTGGAATATTTCCTGCTTGCTCTTCTGGGCTATTTTAGGAAGATGGGCTGATACACTGTTCACATCTTCTTAGACATAATTGAGCATGACAAAAGGTGGGTGTGTACTGGGGTTTGCAGAAGAATCCTGCAGCAGTGGCCCTTTAAAGGGAGATTCTTTCTTACGGATGCTCCTGGCTCACTGGCACTCAACCCGTTTGGCATCCCTGTTTGTTAGTCATAGAGAAACCGGGTCACTGTTACAAGAGCGGTGCCATTTTGATTCTGGGTTATGAGGGGAGGCAGGCAACTGCTGCTTGGGAATGGTGATTTTAAATCAAAGTTAATTGGGATTTCAATTAATTTAAATAGACATGAAAGTCATACTTTCCCAGAACACACGTGGCAGCTGACGGCAATTCCATCCTTCCAGTTTGCTCAGGTTGAAAACCCTGGCGTCATCCCAGCTTCTGTCTTCCTTTTACATCCCACATCCTATCCATCAGTGAGTCGCCACCTCTAGCTTTGAACTCCCAGGGTTCTGGCCCATTTTCTCTCTTCCACCCTGATCCAAGCCCCATGATCTCATTCCTGGAATCTGCTGAAGCTGCTTCTAGCATCTTGCTTCTCTCATGCTTATCTCTTTCCAGTCTATTCTCATCGAGGAGCCAGAATGAGCCTTTGAAAATGCAAATCATAGCCCACTATGCCTCTGCACAGAACCCCAACCAAACAGGGCAGACAGCGGGCAGGCCAGAGGATGTGTGGCAGGGGCAGGGAGGTTGGGTGGGGAATGTGGTCCATCTTTTTTCAGTAGCATGATATTTCCTTCTGATCATGGGCCTTTTGGAAGCAGCCTAGAGAAGCTAGGCCAGATCTGACCTCCAGGAACTGCTAGATGAGGGATGTTCCAGATCAGAAGGATATTTGAGACTGAAGTAGCAGGTACATGGCATAAAGGAGTGAAGCAGGTGCTCATATACAAACAATGAGCACGCTCTCTCCAGTGCAGTAATAGGGAGTGGTGGGGACTGTGGCAAAGTGGAAAGCCTGTGCCCTGCCTACAAGGGACAGCTGCTCCCAGCTCCAGCCAACTGTCATCATATGAGAGTATAGGTCTAATGCTGTCAGATCTTCCAGTTTTTCAAGAGAAGCCGGAAATTCAGCCCGATAGACTCTCCATATGCTCCATTGTTAGTATCACTGTGAGCCCATGAATTTTAGTATATTTGATGGGTTTCAACCCATTGAGTCATTAGTTGTTTGGATGCTCCAAATCATCCCATCGTTGCCCAGCAGGCGCTCCTTCCAGCTGCCTCGCATGTCCTTTTGATGCATCCCCATCAGTAAAAGCATTTTCCTACTTCTTGGCACAAGATCCTCCAGATTCGTCTGGTACATGTCTTGCTCTGGACATGGGCTCAGCCGTTTCTTCAAGATGCCTGGGCTTGAACTCCCCATTTTTAAAGGTTAGCAAGAAATTCACATTAAGAATGAAAAGATCTGTTCCTGGGTGGCCCTCTGAGGACCCTTGGGTAGATGTCCCAGCGTCCTCTGGAGAGACCCAGGCTGAGCGCCACCATCTCTGAGGAAGTTGGCCTCTGCTTCTGGAGCCTGCTGGGCTGATGGATGGCACAGCTAATGTATCTGGATGGTTGCATTCCACTCAGGGACAGTCACTGAGAAATGTCTAAAATGTACTCACCCTGAGAGCTGTTCCTACAGGTTTCACCTTGCGGAAATCTGTCAGGATTCAGGTGTGAATTCAGAGTTGGCACAGTGGGCTCTGTATACTGTGGCCATTTCCCCATCCTGCTGTCTTCTGTGCTATTGAGGAGTTATGAAAGGACACAGGATGGGGGTGAGGGTGTCTAGAATGGGCCATCCCTAATGAATACACCCTAAACCAATGGAGAGCTCTTCCTTTAACCCTTCTGCCTCCACAGACAACTGGTGCTGGATGTGTCTACCAAAGCACCTGCTTTCCTGGAAGCCTGCACATGCTCAGGATGTGGACCGTGTGCATAATTTTTATTTGACACCTCTCGTGTGAGCTGGGAGTGCGAGTGCCTGGGTTTGAATCCTGGCTTGGCTGCGTACTGAATCTGGAATCTTGGGGCAAGCTGCCTAACCTTTCTGTGCCTCAGTTTCCTCATCTTAAAAATGGGGACATAGAAATACCTAGGTCAGGGGCTCGTGATGATGAGTAAGTGAGTCAATACATGTAAATCCCTTAGAACAGTGGCTGACACCTAGCAAGGGTCAGTAAACCTTGGTTTTGAGAATGATTTGAATCTGTGTCCAGTCAGATAGAAGCAATTCCTAGATGGTTAGTTATATGATCCACATATTTCTCTTTTCCTTTTCCTTTCCTTTCTTTCTTGATGCCTCCTTGCTCTTTAACTCTTTTATTCCTTCTTTCCATCCTCTCTCCTCTCCTCTTCTTCCCTTCCTTCCTCCTTTCTTTCTCTCTTCCTTTTTTCCCTTCCTCCTTCCCTTTCTCTCTCCCTTCCTTCATTTCCCACCCCCTCCCATTTCCCCCTCCCCTCCCGTTTCCCCCTCCCCTCTCCTTTCCCCTCCCCTCCCCTTTTGCCCTCCCCTCCCCTTTCCCTCTCCCCTCTCCTTTCCCCTCCCCTCTCCTCCCCCACCTTTCCTTTCACCCCTTACCCCTCTCCCCTCCCCTTCCCTCCCCTCCCCCCACCTCCATTGGTTTGGGTTAATTTTCTGCCACATGCAACCGAGGCTGGCTTCACGGACATGGGACTGGAGCAGTTGCAGGGGATGCTATGCTCAGAAGGACCCCAAACTTTGTGTCATGCTCTTGAAATTCTTAATACTTTTTGACCAAAGGCTCCCTGCCTTTTCATTTTGCACCGGGCCCCGCATATGACCTAGCCAGTCCTGTGTGTCGCCAAAGTGTCTGGCCAGACGTCCTCTCTGTCAGGACATCTCTTTGTGTTTCTGTCTTCTGGCACATGATGGGCTTTCAGCAAATACAGATTGAACTCAAATCATCATCCCCAGGATCAGTGCATCTTTTTTGGTCTCTATTCTTGTCATCCAGCACCTGCCTGGGCGGCGTGCGAACTCATGTATACCTGTGTGCAGAGAGCTTAGCTGAGTGTGTGCAGGGGACTTGATTACGTTTTGTTTCTGTGAAAGTCTTGCTCCAATTCGAGGTGCAGGCTGCCACGTCCCAGCCTCCAGTCCTATGCAAACCAGCCTTGACTTCTGTGTGGGCGTCTGGAAACAGTAACGAGGGCTCACCTTCTTGGAATGTGGAGATTTTGACAAAGATCAGCAGCGATGGCTCCTCCAGAGTAATTGGAGGTTTTGCCGAGATTCAGTACCAACTCTAGGCAGCAGATGGGAGGCTCTTTCTTTCCTTCTTGCTCAGAAGCCTGGTTTGGAAGGTAACGCTGCCTTCTGCCTTGAAGGCGAGGAACAGGGGAAAAGTGGTCCTGTGGGCCCCAGAGGTGGTGCTGGGCTTCCTGGGTCTCTTGTGCTGCATTGAGGAGGTGCTTCCTGCACCCGGGCTCAGAGGGGCTCAGCTACTACTTCCTGGAAGAGACTGAGCCAGCAGGGCTTGAACGGGGCAAATTCTCTAAGCTGGGAACCGCACAAGAGGTCGCGAACCCTCGCGAGGGAGGCACAAAGATCTTTTCTTCCAGCTCAAATGAGTGAAGTTGCCAGAGGCTGCTGTCATTTTTCAGCTAAGTCTGAGGGGTTAGGAGCGGGGATGAGATGTTTCTTTCTTCAGTGCTAATGACTATCTAGGTTGCCTGGCCTGTTCTTTCAGAAATTAGAATAAAAATTAGCTGAGAAATGTCTTCTTTGTGCAAAGTGCCTCTGGTGGGCACTGGCTGCCGTGTGGGAGGTCTGCAGATGCCGCTAGAAATGGGAGACTTGGAGCTGGAGAGGGGAGTCTGGGGGCACTGTCCTGTCTACACTTGCAGGCAGAGTTGGGGCTGGTTAACTGTTCAGGTTTATTTAGTGCTCTGCTCTGGGTTTTTCTTTCCTATGTGATCTAGACAGACTCAAGAAGGCACCCTCCTGGGCTTGCAAACTCAACCAATGCCAGGAACCAGGCAGCTTATGCACAGAAGGAAGTAGGTTAGGGGTTAGGGAATCAGCACAGCTGCAAATCCAACTGATGATACTGTGCCTACGTGAAGGTGCATAATAGTAGAAATTGTTTTTTTGTTTTGTTTTGTTTTGAGACAGAGTCTCGCTCTGTCACTCAGGCTGGAGTGCAGTGGTGCAATCTCAGCTCACGGCAACCTTCGTCTCCCAGGCTCAAGTGATTCTCCTGCCTCAGCCTCCCAAGTAGCTGGGATTACAGGCGCCCACCACCACGTCTGGCTAATTTTTGTATTTTTAGTAGAGACGGGGTTTCACCATGTTGGCCAAGCTGGTCTCAAACTCCTGACCTCAAGTGATCCGCCTGCCTCGGCCTCCCAAAGAGCTGAGATTAAAGGCGTGAACCACCACGCCTGGTCAATAATAGGAATTATTAACACTATTATTATTTTCCAGCCACTGCTCTGAATGCTTGTATGTATCTTAACTCAAGCAATCCTCATGATAGCCCCGATGCCGTGGGTACCATGATCCTTGTTTTACAGATGAGGAAACTGAGGCACAGAACAATGGAGTCACTTGGCCAAGGTCACACAACTAGAAGGCAGTAGAGCTGGGATTGGAGCCTCAGATTCTGTGTCACTTGCCTGTTGGTGGTTAAGGGGTGATGGGACTTGGAGTGAACAGGAGACCCCATTCCCCATCTAAAGATAGCAGTTGCTACTTGGCCAATTGTTGTAATGCACACCAGCAGTTTGCAGCCCTTGACGTCTGCCCAGCAGTGGCTCCAGAGACTGAGGATGCTCTGGAGGTGGTTGTAATGGAGGTACTTAGGACAACAAGCAGGGGACCCTGGGTCACCACCCCCTGGATGTTGCGGAAATGGAAGATCAGCATCCCCCCTCTCCTGGCTGGCTTTTCTGGGGACACAGGTGGTCTTAGAGTAGCAGAGTTTGTCCTGGATACTGAGTTCCCTGAATGTTCTCTCCAACAAGCACTCCCTTAGCTTCAAGTTGCCCAGCTCAAAGGAAGAGGGCTCATTACCTCCTCTTCTGTCTTTAGGTGTTGGAACATTCTTTCTACACAGATCCATATCTGCCTCCCCATCAAGTCCATCCTGGATTCCAGGGATTACACAGGATAAATCTAATTCCTCCTCTACAGGACAGTCCTATGGGCAATTGCTGATGTGCTTCAGAGCTGCCTGGCTTGAGACCCCTTTGAGAATAAAATCCAAGCTCCTGGTGGGGTCCGGGAGCAGTGGCTGCATGGCCTGCCCCTGCCCTGATTCTAAGCAGCATCTCTTCCCACTCTTTCTCTTTCTCTATGTCAGGCATTCTAACCTTGCTTTTCCTCAATACATCAAGCTAAAGGGTTCTTTTCTTTCCTTTTTAAAATGTTTTATTTTGAACCAATTTTAAATGTAGAGAAAAGCTGCAGAAAGAGTACAGAGAGGTCCTATGTACCTTTAACCTGGCTTCCATGAAGCTATTTTCTAGAAGGTGGTCAAAGAAGGCAGCACTGAGTAGATGATTTTCAGCTGAGGTCTGAGTAGTGGGAAGGGACTGACTATATAAAGACCTGGGGCAGCTCATTCTGGAAGAGGGGGCAGGAAGTGCAAATGTCCTGTGGCAGAACGGTGCCAGATGTCCACTAGACACAAAGTGGGGGGCTGCAGTGACGTAAGCGAGGGGGACAGAGCAGTGAGAAGGACCATCCCACAAACTGTACTACAGGCCGCCATGAGAACTTGGACTTTTACTCTGAGTCAGATGGGAGCCATGGGAGGTTTGGGAGCAGGGCAGGAGGCCTGATGTGACTCGCCTAAGGTCCCCGATAAATAAGTACATCTCTTTCTCAGCCAGAGCCTTTGGCCAAGCCTCCTCTCCTTGCCTGCCCACCACAACCCACCTACCTCTTGTTCCTGGCAGGGTGGTGAGAGGGCTGGAAGCAGAATGGGGGGCTCCCCATCAAAGGATAGTGCCACCTTCCCAACTTGGGGACAGAACCCCTTGTTATCCCGATCCTTCTCCATCATCAGCCTGGCAGAGACTCCCACCTGTTGACCTTGGGCAAGTGACTTCCCCTCTCTGTGCCTCAGTTTCCTCCTCAGATGGAGCTGATTGTAGTACCTGGGTTGTTGAGAGGATTAGCATGGGTTGGTATACTCAAAGCGATTGGAAGCACCTGGCCTGGAGTGCGCACTGTGAGACTATTAGGCACGATTGTTTAAATTCACCTGCAGCTTCACATTGCTGCAGGTGCATCTGTGTAAAAGGCTGAGTCTCCCCTGCCCATCAGTCTCTGTTGTTAAAGATCACCATGCATCCGGAGCATGGATCCACTGCTCTCACCCGATGGTCAGAACTGGGAAGTGGGGGTGCTCCCCTTCAGTCTTTTGTCCTTGCCTTTTCCTGGGCTGGGGGCAGGACTTTGGGCTTTGGTTTTGGCAAGGGGTCCTGGCTTGAGTGAAGGGGACATCATCAAAGGATAGTGCTGCCTTCCCACCATGGGGTCATATCCCCTCATCATCTCTATCCTCCTCCGTCATCAGCTTAGTGGAGTCTCCCGCCTGTTGACCTTGGGCAAGTGACCTCCAGGGCTGGGCTTTCACCTGGAGCCTTCACATTCTGGGGCTGCCAGAAGGGGTGGCCAGTGTGACTTTGAGGGGCCCCAGACCTGCCCTCCTTGCTTCATCTGGGGAGCTCTCAGTGGTTCTCTTCATCATCTTTCTCTGTAAGGGTGTTTTTTCCCCTTAAACAACTCAGAAACTCCACTCCTAGGTAAGTGGAAATGCAAATATAAACACAAAGACGTGTGTGAGAATTGTTTCTTAAAACGTTGTATGTAATCACAGAAGCTTGGAACCAACCTAAACTTCCAGCAGGAGAATGGATCCATATGGTATTTCCATACAATGGGATACCAAATAGTAGCAAAGTGAGTGGGTTACAGCAATGTGTGTCAATAAATGTAACTTTCGTAGACATAATGTTGGGTGGAAAATGCAAGTTGTAGAATCATAGAGTACAATGCTATTTATATAAAATCTAGAAATGATACAACATATCTTACCATATGTAGGCACTATATACTACAATAAAAGTAAAAAAACTCACAACATGGTGAACCCCAAGTTGAGGAAAGGGGTTACCTCTGGGGTCAGGAGGGAACTGTGGTTGGGGAGGGACCACGGAGGACTTCACCTGTGTTTGTAGTGACCTGTTTCTTTCTTTCTTTTTTTTTTTTTTCAAACAGAGCTTTTAATGAATTTATTTTTCTTCAGCTTTTATTTTTAGTTCTGGGGTACATGTGCAGGGTGTGCAGATTTTTACGTAGGTAAATGTGTGTGATGGTGGTTTGCTGCATCTGTCAGCCCATCACCTAGGTATTAAGCCCAGAATGCATTAGCTATTTTTCCCGATGCTCTCCCTTCCCACCCCCACCCTGACAGGCCCCAGTGTGTGTTGTCCCTGACCCACCATGTCCATGTGTTCTCACCATTCAGCTCCCACTTATAAGTGAGAACATGCAGTGTTTGGTTTTCTGTTCCTGTGTTAGTTTGCTGAGGACAATGGCTTCCAGCTCCATCCATATCCCTGCAAAGGACATTTCATTCCTTTTAATGGCTGCATAATATTCCATGGTGTGTATGTACCACATTTTCTTTATCCAGTCTACCATTGATGGGCATTTGGGTTGATTCCATGTGCAGTGACCTGTTTCTTAACTTGGATGGTTGGTCCAGATATGTTCACTGTATTATAAAAATCCTCTTGTAAAAATATTACATAATCAATTAAAAATATGTTGTTTGAATAACAGTTTGTATAGCTAAGGAAAAAATTAGTCTGGAAGTTGCTGGACTGGATGTCCTTGGCCTCTCTTGCTGGTATTGACCCACTGGGGTCCCCCGGTTGTCCCCAGAGGCCATGATATAATCCTGGGTTTCAGGGCAGGTGGCCCCGTGGTAAGAGCATCAGGTAGAGGTGGCTCAGGTCCTGGTTTTGTCCTGGTGAACCTCGGATAAGAGTTGTGTCCTCTCTGAATGTCAGTTTCCTCAATTGTAAAATAGGAAGAATTTAGTCCCCGTGACTACAGCTCCCGGGGCTGGTGGGAGGATTTGCAGAGATGGTGGCACGTGTAGCGTGTTTAGCTCAGAGCCGGTGGCAGTGTACTATGAACAACACACAGTAGATGCTATTGATGATAATAGTGAACAGTCATTCCATCCACACAGTGAGAGGGACAGGCAGAGGAAGAGGGGAGAAATAACGAGAACTTGGCTCTCCAGTATGGGTCCCAACGCCTCCACATTAACGAGGCTGCCGCCTTGTGTTCAAGCCCCAGGAGGACTGGTTGGTTTTGAGCCACACTGACTGGAAGCCTCTCTTCTGCTGTGGCCACACACCCTGCTGCCCTTCATGTGGCTGCAGACTAACTCTGATCCATCACACATCCACAGCTGATGGTGACCTCAGACTACCCTCCCTATCCTGCTGAGATGGGCACTGACTCTCTGGTTCCCCTCAGGGCTGCGCTGGGCTTCCTTCCTTCTTGTTGACTCAAAACTGGGGTGCAGTTACCAGGAGGGGGATGGATACTGAAGGGTTCAATTATCACATAGGTCCAGTGATCAGAAGGGAGCCACTGGCCAGGTGTAGTGGCTCACACCTGTAATCCCAGCCCTGTGGGAGGCTGAGGTGGGAGGATCAGTTGAGTCCAGGAGTTCAAGATCAGCCTGGGCAATATAGTGAGACCCTGTCTCTATAAAAAATAAACAAAATTAGCCAGGTGTGATGGTTTGTGCCCATAGTTCCAGCCACTTGGGAGGCTGAGGTGGGAGGATTGCTTGCACCTGGGAGGTCGAGGGCTGCAGTGAGCCCTGATTGTGCCATTGCACGCTGGCCTGGACAATAGAGCAAGACGCTGCCTAAAAAAAAAAAGGGAGCCACCAGTCTAGGGCAGCACAATTCACCTTTTCTACAAGGACTGGCCTCCCTTGCCTGGACTCTCCTGTGATGTCTCTGGGTCCTGCACTGAGCTTTGGCCTTTTGGGGGCTGGCTTGGAGCCTCACCGTCCTGCTGGAGCCCCTCATGTAACTGTATCAACAATGGCCCAGCTGGCGAGGAGGTCTGATCCAGCAGCCTCATTCATGCAGGCACCAGAGAGAAAATAGGAGCAAATAAATTGCTGGCCTACGTTAAATTTAGTCTTATTCTGTTGGAGCTAATTATAATCTTTATTTGGTCCCAAGTGATTCATTCTTATCGCTCTTATTATAGCTGAGAAAATTAATTTTTATTCTACCATAAAGGTGGCTGTAATAATCTGGGTTCAGGGAGGGGGATTACTTTAATAAGATTTGCCAGCAGGCTTTGAAACAGTCAGCTTTTATTAGCATGTGGAACCGGCCTGTTGCGCTGGAGAGGACATTAGGGGTTCCTGGTGGGATTGCTGGGGTGAGCTTGGCTAGGAGAAGGGACAGGTTTGTTTGCTCTATGAAGAACTCAGGCCTGTTTCCATTCCTGTGTTTAAGTACAGGAACGGCTCCACAAGGGGGGAGCTGAGTCGACCTCAGTCTTTGGCCGACTTAAATGGCAACAAATGCATTTAAATGAATCATGAGCCTGCTCCTGAAACACCACGCACCATAGGGACAAGGGAAAATGCACTGGGGTCAGGCTGGTCTTAGACATTGGGACTGTGGGGAATATGGAAAGCAACACATCTTCCAGAAGGAGCAGATGTTATGCACCCACTATCTCTCTATTTGCAATTCCAGATTCCCAAACCTCTGAGAACCACAATGTTTTTGGTAAATTTTCAGCAGACTCATTGGGTGGTAGAACCTCACCTGAACTCGTTTATAACTTTATTTGTTCCACTTAAGAGGAAGGCTCTTGTCTTTGACTTGGAACCACTGGTGTGTGGATTCAAAGATCCTGCCCCAGGCTCCGCTGAAGGTGCTACTGAGATTCAGCGTATGCATTGGTCTTGCCTGTCTAAATCAGAGAAATTAGGAACTGAGAGTTCTGGAAAAGAGGTGCTGGATCTGGATACATGCAATGTAGACCAAAGAAGTGGTAGATTTTTCTGATTTTGGGGGAGAGAAACCGGAGGTCCTAACTGTTATGTGACATCTCTCAATTTCGATTTGTTTACTGAGTCAAACTTTTACATTTTGTGTTTTGAAGACAGAAAATATCCCCAACATTGTTAGTCATTAGGAAAAGTCAAATTAATACCATAATGAGATACCACTGCACAACCAATGGAATGACTAAAATAAAAAACCTGGCGATATCAAGTTTTTGCAAGGATGTGGAGAAACTGTAATCCTCTATGTGCTGATGGGAATGTAAAATGGTGTAGTCACTTTTGAAAATGATTCTTTTTTTTTTTTTTTTCTTTATGGAGTTTTGTTCCTGTTGCTCAGGCTGGAGTTCAGCGGAGCAATCTCGGCTCACTGCAACTTCCACCTCCCAGGTTCAAGCGATTCCTCTGCCTCAGCCTCCCAAGTAGCTGGGATTCCAGTGTGCACCACCATGCCCGGCTAATTTTTTGTATTTTTAGTAGAGCCAGTGTTTCACTATGTTGGTCAGGCTAGTCTCAAACTCCTGACCTCAGGTGATCCACCCACCTTGGCCTCTCAAAGTGTTGGGATTACAGGTGTGAGCCACCAAGCTTGCCTGGTTCATCAGTTTGCTTAAAAGTTAAGATACACCACCATATGACCCAGCAATTCCACTGCTAGATATCTACTTAAAAAAAAAAAGACCTGTTTATAAATGTTTATTCGTCATTGCCCCAAACTGGAAACACCCTAAATGTCCATCAACTAGTGAATGCATGAACACCCTTTAGGACACCCATACAATGGAATAAAAAGGCACAACCTACTGATAAATATAATAACATGGGTGACTTAATTATTATGCCAAATAAAAGAAGTCGGGCACAAAGGTCTTCATACTGTATGTTGATATGGTTTGTCTGTGTCCCCACCCAAATCTCATCTTGAATTATAGCTCTCATAATCCCCACGTGTCGTGGGAGGGACCCGGTGAGAGGTAATTGAATCATGGGGCTGGGTTTTTCCTGTGCTGTTCTTGTGATAGTGAATAAATCTCACAACATCTGATGGTTTTATAAAGGGCAGTTCCCCTGCACACACTCTCTTGCCTGCCGCCATGTAAGATGTGCCTTTGTTCCTCCTTCACCTTCCGCCATGATTGTGAGGCCTCCCCAGCCATGTGGAACTGTGAGTCCATTAAACCTCTTTTTCTTTATTAATTACCCAGTCACAGATATGTCTTTATTAGTAGCATGAGAACAGACTAATACATATGTCTACACATGTATATGAATATCTAGAACATTCAAGCCTGCAGAGACAAATGCGGATTAATAGTTGCCAGAGCTGTGAGTGGGAAGAGGGATTACCTGTCAGTGAACACAGGGAGCTTTTGGGGTGTAGGAAGTATTCTAAAACTAAATTGTGGCAATGGTTGCACAACTTTGTAGCTAAACTCATCAAACCATACACTTTAAATGGGTACGTTTTATTGGATGCCAAGTATACCTGAACAAAACTGTTAAAAGATTCAAAGACATAATACATTCATATGGTTCAAATTTCAAAAAGTATAAAAGTGATTATAATTAAAAAAATTCCATCTTACCCCTCAGCAATCCAGTTTTCTTTTGCACAGGCAGTCAACATGATTAGCATTTCCCCCCAATGTGTTCAGAGATATTTCATGCATAGAAAAGCATAGAAATGTACTTTTCTATGCATATACATATATGCTGTATATGTTTCCCTATGTATAGTTTGCTTTGCCTTCATAGACAGTAGCAAACTATGAGTACTGTTCGGCACCTTGTTTTTTTCCACTTAACACACAATTTGTCTGGAGAACCTTCTCTGACATAAAGAGCCGCAATTTTTCAAGCACTGTCCTTCCACATTCCATCGTGTGCCTGGCCTATAGCTTATGTTGTCACTCCTTGATTGATGGACACTGGCTTGGTTCTAGTCTTTTGCCACTACGAAAATGACTGGCCAGTGTGCACTGCTTCACACCTGTAATCCCGGCACTTTGGGAGGCCAAGGCGGGCAAATCACCTGAGTTCAGGAGTTCGAGACCAGCCTGGCCAAAATGGTGAAACCCTGTCTCTACTGAAAATACAAATATTAGCCGGGTGTGGTGGCAGGTGCCTGCAGTCTCAGCTATTTGGGAGGCTGAGGCAGAAGAATTGCTTGAACCCGGGAGGCGGAGGTTACACTGAACTGAGATTGCATCATTGCCCTCCAACCTGGGCAACAAAGCGAGACTCTGCCTCAAAAAACAAAAACAAAAACAAACAAAAAACAAAGACTGGCCAAATTCTCTACCCTCTTTCTGCCTCTCAGCTTCTTTGTTTGTTTGTTTGTTTTTTGAGACAGGGTCTCTCTCGGTCACCCAGGCTGGAGTGCAGTGGCACAATCTCAGCTCACTGCAACCTCTGCCTCTGGGGTTCAAGCGATTCTCCTGCTTCAGCCTCCTGAGTAGCTGGGATTACAGGTGCACACCATGATGCCTGGCTAATTTCTGTATTTTCAGTAGAGACAGGGTTTTGCCACGTTGGCCAGGCTGGTCTCCAACTCCTGACCTCAGGTGGTCCGCCTGCCTCGGCCTTCCAAAGTGCTAGGATTACAGGCGTGAGCCACCGTACTGGGCTCCTTGTTTCTTAATGAAGAAAATGGTAGTGCCTACCTACCTCATAGAGTTATAAGGACGAAAGGAGCTCGTGTATATAAAGGCATCCACAGGGCCTGGCACCCAGAAAAATCATGTGAGCATTATAGAAAGAAGCCAGTAAGCCAGAGAGCTCCGACCAAAAAGTTGGAAACAAACCCCCCAACCGTGAAATTTCCTTAGAAACACACACATACACACACACAACGGGGGCAGGGAAAGAATGCAAGAGGTGAACACCTTCTTAACATAAAAATGAGCCAACTTCAGATCAGAAAAATGGAGGCCTCATGTTTCCAGAATTCTCTGCAAAATATCAAATCTCTGATCAATAACTTTCAAATGCCACAATCCGTGCGTTCGAATAATAATTCTTTGAAGGTCTAGTAAATAAATATATTGACAAACAGATTAATTGCTAATCACTTCTCCAATGTTGTCATTACTTCCAAAGAGTTAGATCCAAAACAAGGTGGTCTGCACCAGAAAGGTGCTAGTAGAATTACTGCCTCCATGAAGAACCTTGCAGGTGTGTCACGTCACGCGTGTGCAGGTAGATTCGTAGGATAAGTTCTGAGAAGAAGAATTAATCAAAAGGTATGTGCAGACTAATTTTGGATAGATTTTGCCAAATTATCAATTTTACTCCCTAGAGCAGTGTTCCCCAACCCCTAGGCCACGGACTGGTACTGGTCTGTGGCCTGTTAGGAACCGGACCACACAGCAGCAGGCTAGCGAGCATTACTGCCTGAGCTCTGCCTCCTGTCGGATCAGCGGCAGCATTAGAGCCTCATAGGAGCCCAAACCCTATTGTGAACTGTGCATGCGAGGGACCTAGGTTGCGTTCCCCTTATGATGTGAAACAGTTTCATCCTGAAACTATCCCTGCCCTCCACCATCCATGGAAAACTTGCCTTTCATGAAACTGGTCTCTGGTGCCAAAAAGGTTGGGGACCACTGCCCTAGAGTGACAACTGAGATCGTGTTCCCTTAGCTATCTTAGCTAGACTCCAAAAGTCTGGTCTTTGGATCTTATCAGCTTGAAAGGTGAGATGTGGACGTGGCAATCTCTTATTTTGGGGGCAAACAGTCCAACTTCAATGGGGCTCAAACAAAACTCCTTTGGGCCAGTTCCTGCCCTGGGCCCCTTGGTGTAGACAGTGGTTACCTGCCTGCAACGCAAAACAGAGAGCTCTTCTGGCATTGTTTCCACTGAGATAGCTGATAACAAGGGGTAGATGTAGCCTGAGGCACCAGTTCCATTGTGTTTACAATTTTTGCAAATTGAATAAGTCATGCCAGCGATTTCTCAGGACACATCTGCCAGTTGCTTACATTTTTCACAGGCCCAGAACATATGGGTAAGGTAAAGACGCAAACACACAAAACCCGGAAAAAAGCACAGCATCCCAGCCGACAGGAAACCTTTTGAATTCTCATCAAAACAGGAGCGTTTGATGCCCCTAGAATGCATGGCCGTGGGAGCAGCAGCCTCAAACCAGGCAGGAGCGGAGGACCTTCAAAGCAGCACCCAGGGGAAATGGGAAGGCTTTCTGGTGCAAACTGCCTTGTTTTGGATCTAACTGTTTGGAAGTAATGACAATATCGGAGAAGTGATTAGCAATTAATCTGTTTGTCAATATATTTATTTACTAAGCCTTCAAAGAATTATTATTTGAACGCACGGATTGTGGCATTTGAAAGTTATTGATCAGAGATTTGACATTTTTGCGGAGAACTCTGGAAACATGGGGCCTCCATTTTTCTGATCTGAAGTTGGCTAATTTTTATGTTAAGAAGGTGTTCACCTCTTGCATTCTTTCCCTGCCTCCCACCCTGTGTGTGTGTGTGTGTGTGTGTGTGTGTGTGTGTGTCTGTTTCTAAGAACTTTGTTTTGTTGTC
Organism: Pan paniscus; assembly: GCF_029289425.2. Lineage (NCBI taxonomy): Eukaryota > Metazoa > Chordata > Mammalia > Primates > Hominidae > Pan > Pan paniscus. The sequence goes on from NC_073259.2 coordinate 133,414,901, forward strand.
GTTGTTGTTGTTTCCAACTTTTCAGGTGGAGCTCTCTGGCTTACTAGCTTCTAGTGAGAGTTCTTCTTTCTCTGCAGGTCATAGGATCACATGGGATGCTGTGGATTCTCTCTTGTGTCTCATGGAATGAGTTGTGGCTATACAATCATATCAGATGTAGTAGCTTGACCCAAGAGCTCGGACTGTGTGAGGACCGAGTTTCTTTGACTTCCTGGTTTGCTTTTCATGGTGTTGACCCCACTCCAGGGCCCTGCAGCTCTGAGCTCCCCATGTAGTGCAGTGACATTTGGGGGTTTTTGGCCTCCAGCCTCCTACCACGCTGTTCACAGGGAGAGGGGGACACTCCAGGGAGCCTCTGCACAAACCCAGAGTCTCTCTCTCTCCCTTAATGGCCGGCACTAGGTCACGTGCCCAGTTATGACCAAATCAAGGTTCTCCACAAAGGGAGAGAAGACTGTAGACACTGGAGAGGCGACCAACAAATGCCTAATAAGAAAAGAACTCTGAGGAGCTTGGTACTTGGCCTGTCCCTGTGCCTTTGAGCTTCAGAAGAGTCATTGTGTGATCTATTGATTGCTTTTGGGGAGGAGAATTACTCTGTTCCGAAGTGACTGGTCTCAGGCTGGACAAGCCCCGTCAGTATTCCAGACTTGGTTGAAAAAGCCACTTGCCCTCCTTGCTGACCTGTTTCCAATGAAGACGATATGAGCTCAAAATGGAGCACATGAGCTCTGACATTCCGTTGTCCTGGCAACCTGTATGGTAAACATCGGCTTAATGCTGTTTGATGGGGGGAGGTGGGAATTAGGAACTGGGGGGTGTTGAATAAAGCTGAAGATTTGGTGCCCTCACCTCAGCTCCAGACTCTACGGGAAATGTTTGGTGCAGCATCCAGAATGGACACCACTGCTGTCTGCACCAGGGGAGGTCGGAAGGAAGGGAATGGCCTGGTGCAACCAGGACAGGGATGGGACCAGACCCAAGGGGAGGTTTTCCTATGTCCTATTCAGATTCTCCCTTTGCAGCAAACTTCTTGAAAGAGTTGCCTGTTCTCCGTGCACCCCTTCCTCTTGTCCTGCTCACTCATTGTGCTTCTTGCCACCCTGTTACTATTGAAACTGTCCACCGAGGCCGCCAAAGCTATTGCCACATGCAGGGCCACTTCTCCAGGCTTGGCTTTTTTGCAGCTCAGAGGCACTGATGGGAGTGATGCCTCCCTCGTTCTCATCTCCCCAGGGTCTCCCTGCCTTCTCTAACAACACAGGCACCTGCTCTCCCTTCCCTCTCTCTCCCTGGATGCCCCCTGAGCCTTCTCTGCAGGCTTGCCCCCTGCTAGACCTTTCCACCAAAACCTCTCTCCACCAAAGCCTCTCTCCACCAAGGCTCTCTTTCCCTCCTCTTTTTCCCACTCTGCATGTTTCTCTTTGGGCCACTTTTCCCAATGGCTTCTGTCACCACCTCTCTTCTGCTGACACCCAAATCTCCCTCTAGCTCACAGGTCTCTCCTGAGCTCCAGCATCAGCATCTAACTCATTTCTACATGGGGGCCCACAAATATCAAAGACTAAATACGTCCCAAGCAGAGCTCAGCACCTTCTCCCAAATACCCACCCCCCTTGTCCCAGTGACGGGTCCACCCTTGTGCCCAAGACTAAGCTCAAAATGCCTCTTTGTCTTTTCTTCCCTCTCTCAGCACCCTCTCCCCTCCCATCATAGCTAATTGGTGTCCAAGTCCTACCAGTATCTCTTCATTTCCTCTCCGTCCTGGTGGCCCTTTCTGCAGTAGAGGCTGCAGTGAGTTTGAGGATTTCAGGCCCGATCAGGAAGGGTGAGCTTTTTTACTTGGGCAGTATGTTGACAGGTTGCATGCGGGGGACATCTCCTATAGCAGGAGAACTTCCAGAGACTGTGGCCATCACCTGGGCCACGAGCCAACCAGGAAGGAAGAAGGAACTCCTGGGGAAAAGGAGAGCTAGAGAGGGGGCTTAAGTGTCCAGGTCACACAGCAGGACCATTGGGTGCCTCTGGGCCAGGGGGCTCCAAGGGGCAGCAGCTGCCTGGGGTCTTCTCTAGCCCCAGGTTTTTAAAAAAAATCTGTGGCTGGCAGATGCTGGGTGCAGTTTCTCAGGATATATAAAGCAGGCAGGCTCTACATAGCTAAGAGTCTGCTTCTTTGGGCTACATTTAAAACAATGGGTTGTGTAAAATTTTGATTTTGGCACCGGGGGGTCTTGGAGAATGGATGGCCCTAGCCTACTCTGAAGAAGTAAACCTGGGGCCAGTCTACAAGGACCGTGTTTGGCCCGTTTGTAAAACAAAGTCACCCTGCCCTTGGGGCTGGGCCATCGCATTCATTTCCCTGTCTTGGCCTTTCCTGCTTTTAGTCCATTCTCCGTAATAGCAGAGTGATGTCTTAACCGTGTTATATCAAGTGGTGCCATGAACCTGGGACCTCAGTCACTCAGGTGGCTTCCCATTACCCTGGGATAAAGTCCAAACACAATGCAGTGGCCTCCGCCAGCCCTGAAGGATGTGCCCTTTCCTCCCTTTCCAGCCCAGCACGGTGCCCTCACTCCTGCCCAGCCACCAGACCCTTGCAGCTGCAGCAGGGTTCTGTGTTCTGCCCACGCTGTTTCCTCTGCTGGGAGCCTTCTTCCCCACCTGGGACCTGGCTATTCCACGTGTCCTTCGGCTACTGTGTTAGTCTCCTGGGGCATCTGTCATACATTTATTCTCTTTTGAAGGGCAGATGTCCAAAATCAAGGTGTTGGCAGAGCCACACTTGCTCTGAAGGCTCTAGGGGAGGGAGGATCCTTCCTGCCTCTTCAGCTTCTGGTGGCTCCAGGCATTCCTTGGCTTGTGGCCCCATCACTCCAGTCTCTCACTTCATTTTCACATGACCTTCCCTGTCTCTATTCTCTCTTCTGCTTCTAAGGTCACCAGTCATTGGATTTAAAGTCTGCCTTTATCCAATATGATCTGCTTACATCATCAAAGACCATATTTCCAAGTAAGGTTCCAGGTGGATGTGTTTTGGGGGCACCATTCAATGAACTACGGGTGCTGTTTTCTCTGGCTCCTTCAAGACCGCACTGGGGCCTCTCCTCGGTACATGTGCCCTCATGACTCTCGCTTTTCTTTACTGGAATGGCTTGTTCATTCTTCAGCTCCAAACTAGACTAAACTCTGTGAGGACAGGGCTGCTTTGCTCTATCCTCCCTGCAACTTCAGTGCCGGGCACAGGACTGGCTCTTAATGGGTACTGAATGAACACTGTTAATGGACTGAATGTTCGCATTCTCCCCCACCCCCAAATGTATTTGCTGAAGCCCTAATCTCCAATGTGATGGTATCAGGAGGTAGAGCCCTCGAGGGGTAATTAGATTTAGGTGAGGTTGCGAGGGTGGGGCCCCCATGAGTGCTTTTATAAGTAGAGAAAGAAGTACCAGCGCTTCCTCCCTCATGCGAGGATACGGCAAGAATGCATGTCCATAAGGAAGAAGGCATGCACCAGACATCAAATCTGCTGGCGCCTTGATCTTGATCTTCCAGCCTCTAGACCTGTGAGAAATGAATATCTGTTGTTGAAGCCTCCCAGCCTATGATGGATTTGTTACAGCTGGCCAAGCTGACTTAGACAAATGAGTGTGCCTGATCCATCCCATTGAATGTGACAGAACCCCAGGAGGCAGATGGTATTCTTGTCTTGCTAAGTAGGGCTGAGTCACTCAGCAGGCAGCCCAGCCAGGCAAGAGGCAGGCTGACTTTCTAGCCCAAGCCTCCTTCTCTAGAACCCAAGCTCCCTCCACCCTTGGGTCTGGGGTCCTATGAGGCACTGACTTGAGGAGGATGATAAGGTCTGAGTGGCTTTTGGCTGGAACGAGATGGGACAATGGGCTGGTTACTTTCCTGGGACTATTCCCTAACAGATGTCTCAGAGCTGTCGTGGCTTTGTCCCCAAGCCACTCATTGTCACTGACACAGGCCGTATTCATCTCTCTTGAGATTGGCCTTTTAAAGTGTTCCCCCAGCCCCGGCCCCTTGACACTCAGGTGGCCAATGAAAGGAAACAACAGGAACAGCTTTCAGGCCAGGGACTAGAGAGATTTTCCCCGTGGAGTGAATACCTCTGAACACAAAGGGAAGAAAAAGCCCTTTCATAAAACTACCCGATCTTCACTGGAAGGAATGCGACAGATACAGGCAAAAATCAGTTCTCCACTTTGTGATTTCTCAGGGTGATGGAAGTGGACAAAGGGAAGGGGAGAGAGGGTTTCAATGCAGTAGCCCTGCTGGCAGCCTGTGGCCATTGTTCGGCGGCCGTCGCTGTGGTCCGACGATCTGTGTCACGCTGGACTGATGGAAAACCCAGGTGTTTCTCCGGGTCACGGGATGCGTGTGGTGTGGGTGCGTCCCCGCTTCCAAATAGAATTTCATGTTCTTCCGGAGCACAGAGAACCCACGGGGTGCTGGCTGCCACTTGTGGTCTCCTCTGTCCAGGCTGATGGTTTGGGGACAGTGACTCCCTTTCTCCCCTAAGCCTATCCTGGTTTGGGTTTGTGTGATTTGCAAACAAAGAATCTGGTCCCATAGAGTAGTCGCGCTTTGTTTAAGGGGTTTCTGTTGGAAAGCAGCAGTGGGCCTTGGTGAAAGTCCCCAGATTGCCCTAAACCGCCCAAATCGGGGTTTCATCTCTGGAAGAGGGGAGGGATGCACCACCGGCTCCTCGTGCAGCGCTGGCGGCGGCGGCCACTGGGTGGCGGTGTTGCCCGCGAGGCCCGGGGTCTGCGGAGGAGGGAGCCGGACGGGGAGCGGGGCGGGGACAGCGCCGGGGAGGGCCTGGCCCGGGTGGGCTCAGTCCGGGCTCCTGGGTCGGTCCCCTCCTCCGCGTTGCTGCCCCAGGATTCCGCTTCGTCCTCCGCTGACTCTGAGCGACACAGGACAAGCTCTGAATTGCATTCCAGGAAAAGGGGACTGAGGCTTTGTATTTTTCCTCCGCACCAAGATTCCCAAGGCTGCTGTTAAGGGTTTTTACCCAGGGTGGGGTCCACGGCGGAGCCCTGGGGTCTGTGTGAAGGGGAGGTGCTGTTTCTTTCCCGAGTTCTCCGTGGCTTTTAGTCCACGGGTTTCGAGGTCGCACTGTGGTTAAAAGCAGCACATGAGCCCTTTACTCCGGGTGAAATCTGGAACCAGCTCACATGTGGCTCACCAGGAAGGAGCTGAGTCTCTTCCCCAAGCTGAGGAAGAGGAGCAGGAGCCGTACAGATGCCAGGACCCGGCAGAGCAGGGGTTAAGCCCACACTCTGGGGCCCACTCTTGGCTGCACCCCTTACTGGCTGTGTGACCTTAGGCAAGTTTTTTGACCTCTCTGTGCCTTCATTTTTGAATCTATAAAATGGCTATATTATTACAAGTTATTTATTTGATACATTTGGAGATGCGGTGTTGCTCTGTCGCCCAGGCTGGAGTGTAGTGGCGTAATCTCAGCTCACTGCAGCCTTGACCTCCCGGGCTCTAACGATCCTCCCACCTTAGCCTCCCAAGTAGCTGGGACTACAGACACTTGCTGTCTTGCCTGGTTATTTTTTATTTACATTTTTTTTGTAGAGCTGAGGTCTCACTTGTTGCCCAGGCTTCTCTTTAACTCCTGACCTCAAGCCATCCCAAAGTGCTGGGATTACAGACGTGAGCCGCTGAGCCCTGCCCAAATTTATTTAGGTAATAATTATATAATAGTATTAATATACCATATGAAAATAATACTCTAGCTCATAGGATTGTGTAAAGAATAAATGTCTAAAGAGCTAATAATACATGTTAATACATTTAAAACTTGCTAATCCATGTATCAGAACATGTTACTTAGTATGTTTATACATGTTAATGTAGTTAGAATAGTGACTGGCACTCAGTAGATATGTGACAAATTCCTAGCAATGACTATTATTATTATTATTTTATGTATTGGATGCTACTGATAAGCTTGTGATAACTGCCAGCCAATTATTCATCTCTTCTTCCTCTGAGATCTGGCACCTCTTGTAGCAGGCGAGTGAACAATACATATTTTACTTTCTTTTATTCTTCATCAATTTTTTTCCCACAGACTTTTGTCATCTTCTCTCAATTAAGCGCAGCTCCTCAGAAGCAGGCTGTGCCCTCCACCCACAGCATTTCTTCATAGCTCTGCACTTCCTGCATCACGGGGACCCTTATGTCATCTGAGAATTTAATTCAGAGAGTTGGCTTTTTTTTTTTTTTTTTTTTTTTAAGACAGTAGAGTGCTTTGGTAGGTGGAAAGGGGTTTCCAAGCACTTGGAGATTCAACAGGATTGTAAAAGGGATGTTGAAGGCGTCTGAGGTCATGCTGTTTAAACACGCTAAAAACTCGTCTTACAGATTCACTAAAGTGGCTTCTCTTTGCAACAGCCACTAAGACTGGACAATATTAGTTTTTCCTTTCTCTAGTTACTTTGTGTGTTGGAAAATAATGAACTGCCTTAAAAAACAAAAAACAAAAAACAAGAAAGAGAACAAAGGATATTCTCTGAGCGATTTCGGATTGCCCAGACTAGCCAGGATGAATGATGTTTTGTTGTTTATAATGTGCGTTAGTTTCCTGTGGGTGTTGTAATAAGTTACCACTAACTCAGTGGCTTAAAACAACAGACACTGATTCTCACACATTCTGGAGGCGAAATCAAGGTGTTGCCCTGTTGTTTCCTCTGAAGACTGCGGGAGGCGCTGTCCCAGGCCGGTTTTCCAGCTTTTGGTGTTGCCAGTGATCTTTGGCGTTCCTTGGCTTGTAGACACATCGCCCCAACTCTTCCCGTCTTCATGTGGCCTTCTCCTATGTCTTTGTGTGTCTCAAGTCTCCCTGTCCTTTCTCTTATAAGGACGTCTGTCATTGGTTTTAGGGTGGGTGTCATTGGACTTACGTCATCCAATGAGCTCATCTTGAAAACCTTAACTTAATTGCATTGGCAAAGGCTCTATTTCCAAGTAAGGTGACATTTACAGGTAACCATGGGTTAGAACCTGGAAATATCTTTTTGGGGGGACATTACTTAACCCACTACATAAGGTAAATAGAATTAATTACATTCATGAAGAATAAATGTCTAAGTCTGAAGCTGTTTCAACCTGCAATTCTGTCTCCCTCTCCCAGCTCTGCCCTCCTCAGTGTTGGGCTCATTTTTAGAAAGTGGACTGGAGGGCAGGCAGGGGATATATGTGAGTGTGAGAGCTGGAATGGGGCGACAGGGAATGGTGGGGACTGTGGTGAGCTTTAGGATGCAGGTGCTAGCTAAAGAGAGCAGCAGTGACCCTGCTGATCTAGCTGATTACTGCTGGGTAAGAATGCATGCACAGCCTAGTCAAAGCTTATTGTATCTTTAAAGAAAAGCCAGAAATCTGGATTTTTGTGCGATTAATTCAATTTTTAGAAAATCACTGAGTAGGTAAAATAAAAATATGTCTGTGACCCAGATACTGTCCCTGGAGCCTGCTTTTTTAACCTCTGGCCTAAGTGTTGGGAGAAAGTTGGGGATTGTGGCATGGTTATATTTCTGCTGGGTTAACTCACATGTCCTCAGGGCTGGCTACATAATTTGCAGTGCTCAGGGAAAAATGAAAATTCAGCCCCTTCTTCCAAAATCAGGGAAAAAATGCCATGAAAAGTATGAAAATATAAAGCCCTTTTCCTTCCTTCTGGGGCCCCTCTTTCAACTTCTCATGGTGTTTTTACTTGCTATTTAAGGCCATTCTGAAAAAGAAAAATTAAAATCTTAAATCATTAGTATGAATTTTACCATTTATCTTTTTATTATGTGATATCAGTTTTAAATGCAAATATAAGAGCAATTAACACATATGCAGAATCGCCCATTACTCAATCCATATTTCATAGCTCGTGCAAGCATGGGTATATCATTGCTACCAGGACAGTGGAAACGCTGCCCAGAACTACCTCAGCACTTTTCTCATCTCACCTCTTGATACTCCTTCTACCAGACCTCTCCCTTCGCCTCCTGGTGGGTGAGGAAGGACTGAAAGGAGAGGAGCTAGGGGTTTTCTGATCTTCGCTGTTCCTTCTGTGTCTTCCTTTTCAGCGGTTAAGTGGCTGGAAGGAATACAGGAAGTAACAGGAGTAATAAAGGACCTGACAGGGTTCCTTGGTTTGTTGTGTTTTGTAGAATGTCTTTGCCTTTTTTCTGCCTTTGAAGCAAGTTCTGGTTTGAATGGGCAGCCTGGTTCCTCAGAGCTGTCAGTGCCCCTGTTTAGTTGTCATGGATGCAGCACGCTTACCTATACTCGCTTTGAGTCTTGCTGAGCTCCACGCACAATGGATTCACTGGGACCATGATGCTTATGGGGCACTGTGAATGCTATATGCAAATAGTGCAGCAAGGAGCAAACAGCAGACAAGCATATTGCACATTTCTCCTCTGCTTCTGTGCCATGCACGACCTTCTCATTAGACTTCACTTACAAAGCAAAAGTTCAAAGACGCAACTCTTAAGAATTTCAGAGGTGAAGAGCATGGCAGCATAGCATTAAGCAGAGCACAGTTCCTTCTGAGCGTGCGGCCCTGGAATGCACAGTTTGCGTGACATAAAGCCGGCCCTCAGTCTACTTCTGTTTTGTCCCTGCCCGCTGAGATCACTTCTGAAGACTTGGGATCCTTGAGTAAACAGATTAGCCGTTCAGCGAATGTTGGTTTATTTTAGGCCCTGGGTTCAGAATCTTCAACTTGTGTTTTGAACACAGTATGTCAAATTGCAAAGGTAACACGTTTCTGCAGGGTAATTGCTCAAATGTCTGGTTTCTGACCCCAGGCATGGTCCTGACTTTTCTTTTTCAACACCTACAGTGTTGAGAGTAGTGCTGGCAGGAAGAAATCACTACTGACTTGGTGTAAATTGTTTTGTTTGAAAAATAGAGATTTTTTGTTGTTTCCTACCTAGAATTCCCTTGTTCTTTTTGTTGAAATGACCCCATGATGATTCTTTGGGGAACCACCCCCACTTCTCCTATTCCAGCTAAAGCTGATTCTACCTCCAGGCTCCTGGGGAGGGGCACATGACCCTGGCTGAGCCAATAAGAACAGGCATCCCCCTGGCCACAGTGATTTGTTCAGGGATGGGCAAATGCCCTATCATAGACAGTGAGATGCACTGAGGGTTTCTCCTGTAATTTTGACAAATAGACTTCCACTAGTTCTCATTGGATTTTAGAAGGAGAGTGTGAAACTTGAAAATGCTGATCTCACCGTGACATGGAGAATAAAGTCAGCTTTGTAGAAGACAGAGCAGGGTGATGGGGGAAAATGCATCTTAAAAAATTACTTTAAAATTTATTTTTGGCCAGGCACGGTGGCTCATGCCTGTAATCCCAGCACTTTGGGCAGCTGAGGTGAGAGGATCACTTGAGATCAGGAGTTCAGGACCAGCCTGGCTAAGATGGCAAAACCCCGTCTCTACTAAAAATACAAACATTAGCCAGGTGTGGTGGCAGATGCCTGTAATCCCAGCTACTTGGGAGGCTGAGGAAGGAGAATCGCTTGAATCTGGGAGGGGGAGGTGGCAGTGAGCCAAGATCGCGCCACTGCACTCCAGCCTGGGCAACAGAGCAAGACTCTCCCTCAAAGGAAAAAAATTATTTTCAGTACATTTCACCCTTTTTGGTATGGAGCGCTGTTAAGTTTTTGGCAAATGCATAGAGTTGTGTAAGCATCGGCATGGTCAGGACACAGAAGAGCTCCATCACCCCTCTTCCAATTCCCTTGTTTAAAATTTTTGTAGTCAAACTCTTTCCAGCCCCTTCTGTCCGGCAGTCACCGATGTGTTCTTCATCCCTCTGGTTCGATTTTTCTAGAGTGTTATGTAAGTGCACTTGGACAGCATGTGGCTTTCTGAGGTTGCCTTCTTTCACTCAGCATGATGTATTTGGGACTTATCCATGATGCTGCCTGTCCATCATTTGCTCCTCTTTACTGCCGAGTAGTGTTCCACCCAACACTGGTACCGAGGCTTCTTTAACCATTCCCTCAAATGACATTTGTGAAGATGCACAGTGATGACACTGCTTCACTGCTGGATCCAGCCAGACCTGAAGCCAGCCCATGCCAGCTATGACTGACCTTAAATTCCAATTTTGTTTAGACTTGCATGGTTTGCATTCTTTCATTTCATTCTGGGAGATGAAAGAATCATTTTCGATTTCAGTAATGAACAGATGAAGGAGAAACAAGTCTGAATCAGTGAGAAGTCCGCAGAGGCACCACCTGTGACATTCCTATACATGCAGTTGCACGATAACAAGTCACGCCACTGGGTTACCTCATGGTGTGTCCCTGATGCACCTGGCAGCAGGTGACACCCCATTTGACACAGAGGGAAATCGAATGGGAGGATGAAGTGACTTGCCTTGGTACATAAATCGAACTGATGGCAGACCCGGGGCTCCAGCCCAGGTGTGTCTGTCTGCCTCTTGTAAGCCTCAGCTGCTTCCCAATCACACAGTGGCAGAGCTGTCAAGATTACTCAGTGAATTTTCCTCTCTTATTTAAACAGTCTCCAAGGTGTCCAATTTAGAATAAATATAAATGGAAATGAGAACAAGGTCATCAAAATTTCCTACTGTTTAACAGCTGGTGGTGCCTATAGGAGGTCAAAATTACTGTCACTGAGCAATCTGTATAATCCATTTAATAATGCTCCGCCTGCATCTGGCATGGCATGGAAATCTCTCATGTTGGCTGAACAGCTCTTCACTTTTGTTTCTCTGAGTGTCTTTATCTCCTCCTTGCTCACAAAAACACAGTTTACATAAGGAAGTGCTATGCCATTTGTTTCCACTTTTTAGTAGGGATGGGACCACTGCTGTCCAAATCGTAAGCCTATACCATGTTGGTTTAGTTGGTTGTCACTAGCTGCTGTGACAAATAAACTCCTAGGAGTGGCTTAACACAACAAAAGATTGCTTCCTGCTCACATCTAGTGTGGGTGTTCACATTTGGCAGGCAGCTTTCCTCGCGTGGAGGTTCCAGGGCCGGGGCTCCTTCCAGCTGATGGCTTTGTCATGCCCTAGGGCTTCAGTGTTTCCTGCTTCTCACTGGTGGAAGGTAAAAGCTACCTGTTTTGGCTTTAATGTGATATGTGACACTCCTGCTTCTCTTTCAAGAAGAAGTCTTGTGGCCATACGTGGATACAGGAGAGGCTGGGAAAGTCCCTGCCTGAGCAGCCATATGCAATATGGTCGACGAGGAAGTTTTTGATTTTCCTCTCCTTGACAGGTGGCCATCTCACCCACAGGCCCAATAATGTCTTGTTATCTAGATTAAGGGTGTTCTCCCCTCATCCATATACTCAAATTTCCGGTATTCTGTTCTATGCTGTCTTCCCCTGTTTGGCTAGGTTTGGGCTCCTGCACACAAAGGCTTCTCATCCTCAAAGTCATACATGCAGATGGTGAAATTAAAATGGTACAGAATAACTTTGAAAGAATAGCCATAGTCTTCCATTCCTCTATATCCTTGATCTCCTTCCCCAAAGTCCGCCACTTCTAGCCATTTCTGGTTTTAGTTCTTCTGGTGATGACTTCTATAATTATTCATCTACCTTGACTTCTTGAGTTAATAAATGTAGACAGCAGCGCTCTCTCTATAAAAGATGAGGATTTAGCTAATGTACACACCTTCTTCCCTTTTTCACATTTTAATTGTTTTTACTTATTTGCATTAAAAATATCAACTTTATTCCATTTATTCATTTATTCTTTCAACACACATTTATTTCCTACTTACTTTGGGCCAGGCAGTCTGCCATGTACTTCTCTTTTCTTATTATTTAGGATTGTGTTTGGCTGCAAGTAACAGAAACCCTGGCCACAGTGGCTTAGGCGAGTAGGATTTGATCTTATTTTTTCTTTGATCCCATGCTGTGGCCAGCTCTCTTGTCTTCTCACATTGTGTCCTCAGCGTGTACCTTTGTTCCTCCTGGTTGCACAGTGGCTGCTCTATCACCATCCCTCTCGGGACGCAGCACCAACACCCACACTTGGATGCCTGACATTTCTCTGCAGGGTTAACTCAATGTCGAGGAGTTGCCTTTTGAAGAGCTACTGGGGAGAAGTATGAAGCATTCTGCTTTTTACTGAGGATGGGGGCACTGGAAGGAGGTCTGCCTGGAGTGGGTGTCTCATCTTCAGAATCTAGTTACTCTCCTTTTTTGCAGCTCTAATTTCACACCTGTCCTTACTGTACATGCCAGCAGGTAGCCAGGAGCCCCTCTGGGCTCCAGTGGGCAGAGTAGCCCCTTGATCCTTGGCAGCACATGTAGAATGTTCTAGTCTGAGGTTTCCTCTGCTGTCCTGCCCATCAACACACTTTTATCCGCTTATTCTCTTTCTTAAATTTGTTGAAGTATTTTATTTGCAGATATCCTTCCTCCATTTCTCTTGATAATAGGTTTTTTCCTTTTTGTACTTTCATGCTTTTATTTCATTTGGGTTTCTGTGGAGATGGAGGGAATAAGTGTGCTCAGTCTGCTACTTAAAAGTAAATTCCATATCTTTCTTTTTGAAGGAAGAATGTCAATATTTCTCTTAGATTGAATAAGCAGCACATGTTCATTCTAGAAAACTTGAAAATACGTAGAAAAATATGGCAGGAAGTTGAAAGGCATCCACACTCTCAATGTGTAGATCCTCACCTCCAGCTAACAGTCCATTTGAGTTTTGACGTGGGCAACTTGACCATATGATTCTAAAGTTAACTTGGAAGGTGGAAAGCAGGGAAGTCTAGCTAATAGGATTTTGATAAAGAACAATAATGCCTCTGTATGAATTTGCTAGGGCTGCCATAACAAAGTACCACATATTGGGCCACTTAAACAGCAGAAATTTATTTTCTCACAATTCTGGAGGCTGGAAGTCCAAGACCAAGGTGCCAGCAGGTTTGTTTTCTTCTGAGGCCTCTCTTGGCTTGTAGATGGCCGCCTGCCTTCTGTGCCACCACATGGTCTTCCCTGTGTGTGTCCGTTCTAATTTCCTCATCTTATGAGGATGCCAGTCCAATTGAACTGGGGGCTCTTGACCACATATTGGCAAATAGAGCAAGGACAGCATGAAAAGATCTGCAAGCAAGAGGAGTAACTAAATTCTGAAGATGGGACACCCACTCCAGGCAGACCTCCTTCCAATGCCCCCATCCTCAGTAAAAGGCAGAATGCTTGGTACTTCTCCCCAGTAGCTCTTCAAAAAGGCAACTGCTCTCTAAGGACAATTAACCTTCCAGAGAAATGTCAGGCATCCAAGTGTGGGTGTTGGTGGTGTGTCCTGAGAGGGATGGAGATAGAGCAGCCACTGTGTAGCCAGGAGGAGCAAAGTTACACGCTGAGAACACAATGCAAGAAGACAGAGGAGCTAGCTACAGCGTGGGATAAAAATATTTGCACCCCCAATGGCCTTATTTTAGCTATATTGCCTCTTGAAAGACCCTGTCCCAAAATACAGTCACATTCTGAGGTGCCAAGGGTTAGGACTTGAACATATGAATTTGGGAGGAGGTACACTTCAGTCCATAACACTCCTGCATAATAAACTGTATTGTAAATCCACATTGATTTCAGCTACAATGTATTCATATGAGTGTAGTCACACAGCAAAGAAGTTAAATAAGTAAATCACAAGTAGACTTGAGCATGTTTCAGGTCTTAACAACATAATCAGGAAGCATTAGAAATCATTGGCAGAGAGAGAAATTATACAAACACAGTTTGGAGAAAGTGGCTAGCTATTTGGGAAAGCAATTTCTAAGATCAAGGCTGAGGCACATACCAGAAATGAATGAAAAGAGTAGGTGTAAGTGGGTGTTAGTGAATTAGAGAATAGCGAAAAATGTGTGTGCACCCTGACACAAAGCATTCGAATTCAATTAAAATAAACTCAAACTGCGAAGTCAAATAAAATCTTTCTATTGTCTGAATTCAGTGCGTGCTAATTTTCAACTTTATCAGATTCTCACTTCACATTATACACCAGCAGAGATTTCAGATAGATTCAAGAATTAAGTGTAAAAATGAAGAGACACACCCATCTATACATACCCATGCACAGAAAGCAAGCAGAAGTGTAGGTAGTGTCTATTTGATCCTGGGATATGGAGGAGGACTTTCTCAGTGTAACACGGTGGTGGAAATTATGACAAAAGGTTGGTATTATCTGTTATATTTCAAATTGTGTGCATTTGCCTTCAACTGTCTCTGTAAAATATTTGTAGCCTCAGAATGTAATCTCAAGTGCTCTGCCACCTGATTCTTTCTAAAAGCCTTGCCTGGTTTGGGAAGAAAGCACATTCAGGAGGAGAGTGTACAACGTCGGGTTTTCTAGAATCACATTCTGGATTTTCTTTTTCTGTTAAGCTAGACTATCCAAAAGCTGTCAGCAGTCTTGGCACACACCGCTGGGCCCTCTGGAAAACTGCTTTTGCTTCGTTGTCCATAGTTGTTATAGGCCCATCTTACATGGAGCCCACCAGAGGAGGCATCCTCGTAAGCTCACAATGTATTGTGGAAATGATGTCATGCCCTGCAGGGGCCAGTTGGGATCACTCACCAGAGGAACTTCTCTTACAGCCAGGAAAAGCTTTGCTTCTTGCTTTCATTTTATGGACAGTGTCCAAATAGTGACCTCATCTTGTGCTTTGAGAGCTGGGCAATTCAGAGCCACATATGCAGTTCCCTTTAGTCACTGATTACGCTCTTACAATGTAGATTTTGCTTACTCGAGCTTTCCTCTGGCAGCAGAACATAATGGCTAATAGTGAGAACTCTGCCTGGAGCTACACTGCCTGGGTCAAATTCCACCTCTGCCACTTACTAGCTGTGTGATCTTAGGCAAGTCACATAACTGCTCTGTGCCTCAGTTTTCTCATTTATGAGTGGGGGTAAAAACTAAATCCTCATAGTCAAAAGATTATCAGAATTAAGAGTTAATACGTATAAAATGCTTAGAATGGTGTTTGATCTATTACAAGGATTAAGTAACTGATGACTTAATGATGATAACGATTTTAATACCTGCAAAATGCTTAGTATATATAAATGATGATGATAATGATAATTCTATTCTTGTTTTCCCTTTGCCCTTATTTTTAAATATTTTATCTTTTTTGTTGTTTTAATTTATAAAGTTGCCTCTAACGTTTTATGGACTTGCTGGCACATGGTCCAAGACTTGCCCTCAAGGGTGGCTCTCCTTACCCTGACTATTCATTTTTATGAGTATACACAAGCACCTACTGTTTACTCAGTAGTGTCCATGAACCTTTTTCTACTGCTGTTCATTTGAATCATCTGGCAAACATAGAAAAATACTGGGCCCCACTTGAGACCATCTGAAGGAACTCTGAGGGGGCAGGTCCTAAGCATAATGTGTACATTCACCGTGCAGTCAGGGTTGAGAATCCTTGTCTTAGAGAATACAGAGGTAGTTGATGATGTAGCGTGTTGTGTAAAAGGAGCTTACTTTTGTGGGGAGATAAATTAGGGGTCCACTTCCCCTGAATCCCACGATCCCATATTTTCAGCTATCTCTCTACCAATCTTCCCTTTACCTTCACTCAAATGTGTCCAAACTAAATTCCTTCTGTTCCTCCCTCAGACCTGATGTTATGCCTATATTCTCTATTTTGTTGGTAGTTCTGCAAACTATAATACCTAGGTGTTTTTCATGATACTTAAAGCCATTCTGTGGACTCTGATAGAGACAAGCCACTCTGGATTCTGACTTTTTATCTACGATTCCCACCTTTTAGGTTTTTACCTTATACACCTCTCTAGGATCTTCATGTATCCTTCTGGACCAAGAAGGAATTATGGATCATCCTGAAGTTCTGGGAATAAGAATTCTCCCATCAACTTCTTTAATGTGAGGCTGTACGGGGATGGTTAGCAGTGCACATCATAGAGCCAGTTTTCCAGGATTCCTGTCCTGCCACCATCATTTACTAACTGTGTAATTTAACTCCCCTCACCCCGTGCCTCAGTTTCCTCCTCTGTTAAATGGGATGTGTCAGTTATTACATTATAGGCTCTAAGTTTTAAACTTGCTCTTCTATTCTCTGGTGTGTGATGCTAGGGGTGGGTCTCTGCAAAACCACTCTTAGTCAGGTGTTCCTTCTTAGGTCCTGCCTATAAGGGAAGATAGAGGCAACTGCAAGGCTGGAGCTGGGAGCAGGAACTATCTGCTTCTTCCATTTTGTTCTGTGTCTGATTCCTTTCCACTTCCTGTCTCTCACTGTCTGCTTCCCATTTGCTCCTGCTGACTTCCTATTTGCCCTTCATCTGCTTTCTGTCTGCCTCATATCTGCTTCCTGTTCCTGTGAGCCCCAGCTTGTCCAAGCAGGGCTGCCCAGCTTGAGGGGTAAGAAGAATCTTGGGACAAAAGGCAAGTGTCACTCCTGCCTGATGACCAGCTGCCACTGGTGGCCTCTTGCTTGCCTGTCTGTAGTGTCTCTTCTTCTTTCTCAGGCCATGATGTGTTTTATGTAGTTGAGAAAAGTGGAGACTCACCTGACTTCTTGCATCTTGCTTTTATACTGGTGGCCTTGGAATTCAGTAGTCAAGTATTTGCTACCTTTCTTTTTTGATTCGATAATGAATGAATCGTGTTTCAAATGCTGAGGTGTGGAAGGGTCTGTTCTCCAGGGTACAATAAAGGGATACAGCTGGAGGTAGGAGCAAACTGGGAATTTACAGTATCACCCCACCACAGCTGTTATTAATGAATGACCGCCTTAATCCAAGAGCATTTGGCCCAAATTGTTGCACAGGATGTTCCTCCTGAGGCTCCAGGATATGTAAGGTGGTTTATAGGTAGTAATGTTTTCCCATCTTTATTAGTGTCTTAAAGGTAGGGATCACTGGCTGTTTTGCTAGCAGCTGGGTTGAGATGCTCTGGGTCAGCTGTACCTATTTTCCTGCTCTACCTGAGATTCCAGGCTGGTAACAGGTACCTGGGATGGGAGATACAGTCACCTGTGACCATGGAGCAATGAAAACCTCATTGGGTGTACAGGGATTGTGTCCATGAACCTGGCCTTGTAAGCATTAAGCTTTGGCTCCTTCAGATGACCTCCAAATGGTTAACTCCTTGGCCTCATTGTAGAACTGCCAGGCCAGGTAGGCCCTCAGGTAATATGAGAAAGTGGAAAGCCTTTGGAATTGGATAGAGCTGGTATGAATTCTAACGTTGACCATGTTCAAATTGCTTAATTTCTCTGTGCCTCAGTTTCATAATTTTTTAAAAACGGTCTAACACAACTTATTTTACAACTGCTATGATAATCAACTGGCATGACTGGTAAATATGCCTAGGTGTGTTGGCCTGTAAATGGTGTGCATCTCCCTTTAAGCGATATTTTCTCCTTCTACTTGAGAATTGCAGCTCTTTGGTTGGCAAACATAGCTGCCAGCTTAGTGACCACAGTGGTGTGATATTTTAGGACCAAATGAATGGAGTGATAGTGTGATGGGCAAATGCTGTGTTAATAAAAACAGTATCTATTAACAACCCTGGGAAGAAGCCAGAGAGAAACTCAGAAGGAACACAGAGAGATTTATTCTCTCAAGCGTTAAACCAAGGCAGTCTTAATTGATGGACATTCATTCAGCAAATATCTATTTAATTTCTCCTGCTAGGTACTGGAGATTGTGCCGTAAACTGGACATCAAAGCCCCTTCTCTCATGGTATCTGAATTTTAGTAGAGAGAATGGATAGTAAACAAGCGAACAAGGAAAAACACAAAGGCTAATTTCAGATGGTGATAGTGGCTTTGAGGGAATATAGCAGGATGGAGTGATGAGTGACTGGATATAGTAGTCATGCTTTAGTCAGGAAAACAAATCACTCTAGTTATTTCTACAGAGGGAATTTAATAAAGGGAATTAGTTACTCCGGTGCTGGAAAATCAGAGAAACCAAATTGGGGATGATAAAGTACCATCTGGGGATGGTAAAGTGATTTAGAAATTAAGAACAGCAGGAGCAGGAAGCTGTTGTCACCTTTTGGGCTAGAGGGAAAAGGGGAAGAGGTTAGGTTGTCAGAACCTAGAAGCTGCTGGGTTAAGCATTAGAACCTGCTACAGGAAACTGGGACCATGGTGGGGGTTTTATATGGGGTTAGAACCACAGAGGAGATGCAGTTTCTGCCAGTGAATGCTGCAGGGAAGAGACACAGGGTGAAATACTCTGGGTTCTCCCCTCTTCCTACCCGCCAGTCTTCTACCAGAGCTTCCAATTGGCTGAACACACGCGGAAGGAGAGAGCAAGGGAGCAGGGAACTACATTGGCGTGAGTGGAATGGCTGAAGTTGCTGGTCAGCTCAGAGAAGGCGTCTCTGAGCTAAGAAATCCAGACCAGAAGGAGTCTTCTCTGCTCACATGTGGGTGATGAGCTTCCCCAGCAAGTGCAAGTAAGGGCAAGGAGAACTATGTGAAAACAGCACCAAGTGGAGCTGTGGAAATAGATGGGAGAACTCTGGGTGGAAGACAGCATGGAAGATTTTCTGGTCCATTCCGCCGCCGCCAGAGATGACATTTACTGCACCAACCTGAACTAATATTAATGCTGACAAAGGCCGCCTTCTGGCTCCTGGCTTTCACGACCATGAAATCAGTAAGGGTTGTGATTATTCCCGCGGTACCCAGGTGGTAGTGAATTGTGTCAGTTGTTAGGGCCACATTTTGACAGACCAGTAAGGAGTTTCTCTTCCTGGTGTTTTTCAAAGACCTGGTGACCTGGTCACCTGGCCACCTGGCCCACTGGAAAGAGAGCTTTCCACACCTGGCTCTCTATGCCTGAGTTGTTTTGTGTGAATTAGAGGAGACTCAGCCTCAGAAATGTTGTGGGCCTGTACCCTAAGTGGGTCACCAGTAGCCACAAGACTGGTAAGTTAGCTCCCAGACATGACTGGAGCTAACAGTGAAAGGGACTGATTTCTGAGTGTGTCCCATGTTGTAGCAGGTTCACATTGTACCATCTTGGGGTTCAGGGATTCATGTCCCACCAGTGCTGACTAAGGTCCATGTCCAGGAATGTTTTTTGTGTGCTAAGCACAGCAGTGACATCCACTCACTCAGTTTGGGTCACAGGTTCCCTGCCTGGATTCCCGGCACCCTGTGAGTTGCTTCATTCTAGGAGTAATATTATTAATCTCCTCCCCTCTCTTCCTGCCGAGGCTGTCTTTAGGGCTTCCTTGGAGCCATCTGCCATTGGTATTTTGAGTCGGAGCATCCTTTAGCCACAGAGCATCTGTCTGGTGCACCTTGTGTTCTCTCTGAACCTGAACTTGACTCTCTTCTTGGCTCATAAGGAGGGCAGTGATGAGAAGTTCTTTTCAGCTGGGCCTCATTGCTCCTTCCTCATTTCCTGCTCTCAGGGCCCACCTCGTTCTGTCCCGTGGTAAATACCTCTCCAGGAAATTGGCAGACTGAATAGGGCCTCATTTCACGTTCAGAACGCGGGCCACACGGCCTACCTGCCAATGGGAAAAAGAATGGTGTTACTATGTGACATTTTGGGATTAAAGGGAAGGGTGTTAGCTTTTCAGTGTATTTCTCAGGGCACAGTCCCGTGGCTTCATAAAATGCTCCTAAATTCAGATATTATATTTTGTTGCAATCTGGTTTGAGGACAGAATAAGGCTCTGGTAGCTGACGTTTATGGCTTTCCATATACACTTTCAGACACAATTTGTATTGCATTTTGCTTGAGTTATGGTGGGACAGGAGTGTAAACCTTACACTGCTATTTCAGATTAAATGGAGGCTTTGGCTACAATAAAGAAGAGAAGGTGCAGCTTTACATTTCTTGTAAATCAATTTTTGAGAGGTATAAAATACCTTCTTAAAAGATAAAACAATAAACCAATCTACAGTGAAAACAGAGCATATTAAAGTTTGCATTTATTTTAATTTCCTTTTCCTTATTTGTAAATAAATCAGAATTTAAGCCTTACGTTGGACTTCCCCTAAATTTTACGAGAAGTAAAATTCAAGCCACTCACTTCCAAGTCTGGTGTGCCTGCTTAGCCCAGCTGAAAGATATTGTCATGCTGCACAAGGCAGATGTTCCCTGCTGACGGTGTTCCTGTTGCCAAGTAATTCATGAGCAAATTCACCTGAATTTCACTTCCTGGTTTGGAGAGGGGAAGTAAAACAACGACAAAAAGCACTAATTTAAATTTCATCTGGAGAGGTGCTTCTGCATTGCTCGACATTGTCAAAATACAGATTGCCCCTTGGTGGCGGCAGCAGCTAAAACTTTAGATGAGGCTAATTCTTCAAAATCATTTCTCCCTCCTCTACCTTTTGATCCAAATCCTGCCAAGCCTGTATGGACATCATTCTGGAGGAAACCCAGGTGTATACTATGGAAGGGACTATATTGCGTGTTTAAATAGATTTGAGATAATTTAAAGGAAGTTATGAGGTCGTTTTCAATTAACATATTGTAAGTGTTTTCTCTTGACACTACAGATTTGTTGAAGTCATGGTTTTGATGGCAGTTTAATGTCGCACACATAGTGTGGCTTAAATCACTTATTTGATCATTTCCCTAATGATGTGTTTTTGGGCTGCTTCCAGTGTGTTGCTGTTATAAATCATGCTTGCGATAAACATACTTGCACATTAATCTGCTTCCTGATCTCTTGATTATTTCCTTAGAACAAATTCCTAGGTGAATTCCTGGGATGGGCATTTTTAAGGATCTTAATGCCCAATTTCCGAATTGCTTTCTGAATGTTAGCCGTGTCCTCCAGAGCTTCCGATTGGCTGAACATAGTCTCTAGTTCCTTGGGGGCAGAATTCATGACTGCATTGTCCCTGTAATATTTTTACATGCCACAATGCTGGAAAGATAAGTGAATAATAAGTATATTTAGATAAGTAATTGGAGGAATGAATAAGTAATTACCCTGCTGGAGTAATGAATCTAACAAGGGACTGGCCATGTTGATGACATTTGAGGAGAATTTGCTTTCTGAACGCCTTCTTAGAAAAAGGATGCATCAGCCCCTACGTGGGCTGTATCTTTTTCACAATCTAGTTACAATTTTGTCACCCTCTAGAAAAGGAAAGCTCACCAAGGACAGCCCCAAACAGGCCAAAAAGCGTTTAAATCAATAGAAGCTATATTTTGCAGAATTTGTAATGGCTGCAGAAAAACACGCCACCAGGAGCCAGAGGGAATGGAGTGGGATTTCTCTGCTGTTTCCTTCTCTGGGATGCTGCATTTTAAGCGTCACGGTCAGCTGCCATTTCTTCTTGCACTGGTTGGAAAACAGGACTCCAGTGGTGGAGGTTCATTTTAGGGCAAAAGAAAAAAAAGTCTCTGTCTGCCCTTGGCCTGCTTTGCTGACCCTGGTTCCTGGTGGGCTGTCTTCACTTTGAAAAAGCTTGTTGGGTCTTTGCTGTCTGTGTTTTCCCATTTGAAAGACACATGCTAAGAAACACACATACATGTATGTACTCATGTGTACATGTTTATATGTGCTGTGTGTTTTAATTAACAAAATAATACATGGTTGTAACAAATTAAAAGAAAGCAGAAACATAAATGGTGAAAAACAAAAACTTTCTCCTTTGGGTTCTATAGACACACAAACATAAATATATACATTTACATATACATATGTAGAATTTTAAAACTTTACCAAATAGGATCAAATATGACACATTTGATTTTTGTTTTTTTTACACTTTATTTGTTTTTTTATCCTTAATGTCATATTGTGGCCATCTTTTCAAGTATGTTTATATAGCTCTACCGCATTTTAAGAAATCGTTTCATATTATTCCACTGTAAAATGTTTAGTTTCCTGTTGATCAACCTATTGAATATGCATTAAAATAATAATTGTGGGTGAATATTGACAGCACATTTCTGTGTGCCAGCATTGTTCTATGTGCTTTATTTTATTTTGTTTTTTCTTGAGACAGGGTTTTGTTCTGTCGCCCAGATTGGAGTGCAGTGGTGCAATCCCAGCTCACTGCAATCTCTGCCTCTTGGGTTCAAGATCCTCCTGCCTCAGCCTCCCAAGTAGTTGGGACTACAGGCATATGCCACCATGCCTGGATAATTTTTGTGTGTTTTTTTTTTTTGTAGAGACAGGGTCTCACTGTTTTGCTCAGGCTGGTTTTGAACTCTTGGGGTCAAGCGAACCACCTGCCTTGGCTTCCCAACGTGCTGGGATTACAGGTGTGAGCCACCACACCTGGCGGTGCTTTGTACTTATTAACTCATTAATCCTTGCGGCAACCCAGTAAGGTAGAATTCATGTTTGTCCTACTTTATGTGAGGACATTTGTGGCACAGAGAGGCTAAGTAACTTGGTGAAGTTTGCTCAGTTAGGAAGTGGCAAAGCCAGGATTCAAATCCAGCCATCCGGCTCAGCACATATGTTCTTAAGTTTGTTTGTTTGCAATTCTAAATGATGGTGTGGTGAACATCCTTGTAGATAGATAAGCCTGTGTGCATTCTCATTGGTATTTCGGAAGGAGAGAGTTCTAGAAGTAGGAAAGCTGAGCGGTAGCTTCACTCTCTTTTCAATAACAATAGTAGAGATGTCATCATGTCCACGTAGATTGCACTTATAGAAGTGATAGAGAGCAGCATAAATATCAAAGTAATAAGGCACTAACGTGTCACATACAATGGTGCAATGCCTGATTGGTAGACTTGGTAGGTACGCAACCTTTTATCTGTGGGGTAGATGAACAACGATGACCATGATCTTTTGAGTTTATGATTTCGCACAAGCAGCAGAAGCAATGTTTTCCCTTTAGAAAGATAACTGTTCACCCCCAAGACTATTGGATCAGTGGTAAATGGGGTTCCTCCCCACTCTGTGCTGTCTTTTTGGGAAGATCCTGAAGACCATACTTTATATAATTACAGGGCTTTCACTGTGATGAGACCTGGGGGAGAAACAGTGGCCAGTGGGTGGTTTGTTGGGGAGGTGGGTGGAGACTGCACTGCATTTATTTCATTACATCTCAGAACACGGTTTTATTCTTTTGCTTTCCTTTCTTGTGCAGTGACAGAGAGTCGAGGGATTGTGGATAGCCTGCAGAAGTTTTCCTCGCTCCCTGCTTACCTCCCCACGAACTTGCACATCTCCAATGCAGAGGAGTCCTTTTTCCTTAAAGAAGCCAACCAAGACCTCACAAGGAACTCCAGTCTGCAGGCCCGGGTGGAGCCATTCTTCATCTACCGAGCCAGGACACCCCCTATTATCAACGCCAGCTATGGCCCATTTTCAGTGGAGAAGATAATCCCCCGGGAGCTTCTGTTGACATCTACAGCCTTTGGAAACTTGGACAAATTTCCCTTCAACTGGAAATTGAAATCCCACATCCTTGACAGCTCCATCTACTCCAACAGACCCAAAGTGCAGACCTTGTTTTATGTCACTGGCATGGGCTGGGATGACAGCGACCTTACGGAAGATCTACCCTGTGTCAAGATGTTTGCTTTCCCTGAGGCCAGGGAAGTGGCAGCCAGCTGTCGGCTGCAAGGGGCCCCAGGGCTGTGTGTGGCTGAGCTGGAGCTGCTGCCCGAGTGGTTCAGCTCAGGCCTGGACCTGGAGCCAGAGGAGGAGATCCCAGCCCTGCTCGGGGGCACCGCGATGGAGCTCTTCTTCACGCTCTACCCAGCTGACAAGGCTGGCCAGTGTCCTCTGGAGGAGGAAGGCAAGTGGGAGAACAATATCCACTCAGGCCTGGAGAGCCCCCAGCAAGCATTTCCAGCCCGAGAGCGGATTGGGAGTGTGGTGGTCTACCCAACCCAAGATGATCTGAAGTGGTCCCTGCTGAGCTTGGACGAGAATGTGGTCATCTCGGTACCTCTGAATCTAGTCCGGGAAGGGGACACGGCCACCTTTTTGGTCTCTCTGACCAGTAGCTCTGTGGCAGACCAGTTCACTCTTAGGTAAGAGGCTTTGCCAGGTGGGATGGAACAGAAGCCAACTCTTAGTAATCAATGAATTGTCAATGAATAAAATGGGTGTTGATCATTTGCTGACTATTGTCAAAAATGAATACAGCTGGTCATTAAAGTGGTGAAAACAGATTTTATTCAGTAACTACGGACAGTAGGTAAAAGAGCTGAGCTTCATTACAATTTATGATTTGTGTGTTTTAAAGGAAGAATGAGGGATGGGGAAGAGTGGAGTCTCCATAGAGCCAGAGAAGCGACAACAAAGGGTTGGGCAGTGTGAGTGCAATGAGGCCAGCTGCGTCTGCTGGCTGGCAGTTATCAAAGTTAGGATTTTATCTTCCCACAGAGGCTGTGAGACAGAGGCATTGTCTTTGCTGATGATTCTGTTTCAGAAGAATGGCTCTCAGGTGCTTGGGAGGATGCGTCTTAGTTGCAAGAGACAGATGTTTACAATTGTAAGCCCTTTCTCATAAATGCTGTAGGAAAGGGAGGTCAGGGGCGTATCATCAGGTGTGCATTGGCTGGAACAAACAGGAAATTTCCCTGGCCATGCTGAACTTTCTTAAGCAGGTACTATAAGAGGTGCAAAAGTGATCCTAGGGAGCTAGCCTTATGCTGCTAGAAGCCATATTAGAGTTTGGTGAAGTTTTTTAGTGCGGGGGTTTGGATGGAGTTGTCATGTGCTGAGAGTTCTGCAGTTCTCAGTATCCAGTATAGTGAGAGATTCAAAACATTAAATAGAGACCCACACAAGACAATAGACCAGGGGTCAGAAAGCTTCTGGAAAGGGCCACATGGTGAAAAGACATCATGGGCCATGTAGTCTCTCTGGTGATGTCTCAACTCTGCTGTTGCAGCATGCAAGCAGCCATAAATGAATGGGCATGGCTGGGTTCCAATAAAACTTTAGTTACAAAAACAGAAGGTTGAATTTAGCCCAGGGGTCATGGTTTGCCAACCCCTGCAATATATGATCATGTTGAAGCTTGAGTAGTAGAGACCCTAAAGTCTACAGGAATTCACAGATGAGAGTTGTGTGTGTTGCAGTGGGCAGAGAATTTTTCATTTTGAGCTAGATCTTTAAGGATGAGTGGAATATGGGGGCAGACAAAGAAACAGTTCAAAATTAGGGGGAAACAAAGTCCAGCCAAGAGACTGAGACAACATAAGTATATTAAAAGCAAGAATTTAATATAAAGAACCATAAACTATATATAAAGAAATGTTAACTAGGTAATTGAAAAGTCAAGAAGGCAATACTGAGGTACTAGGGAAGAGGCAGCTGCAGAAAGCGGCTATCATCCCTCCAGCTGGGAGAATAAGGGAAGAAATTAAAAGTTTCAAAAACTTGGAGCTTGGAGC
Source organism: Pan paniscus (assembly GCF_029289425.2). NCBI lineage: Eukaryota > Metazoa > Chordata > Mammalia > Primates > Hominidae > Pan > Pan paniscus. Next base: position 133,440,266 of record NC_073259.2, read on the forward strand.
AGGGACCCTGTAGAGCAGCAACTAAAACCCCTGAGAAGAGGGCACAGCCTGTGCTGGTGTCACCAGGGCTAGGAGTGGTAAAACTGGTTTTTCAATAGTTGGAAATATTGCAAACTGGATTCATCTGCTATTATGGAAGTGAATTGCAGCTGCTGTCATGAAGCAGCAAGGCTGGGTGCCACTCATCAGAACAAGAAGCAAATAGGAAGCCAACGGAAAGAGGAGAAAATTCTTTCTCCCACCTTCCACCTGCCAGTCTCCCTCTAGCACCCCCTATTGACAGAACAAAACAAGGATCCTGCTGCCATCTATATTTTCTGAAGGCTCCCCCAAGTAAATCTGTTGTGAAACCAGGATTAAATACAACTGTTCTAGAACTCTGTGCTCTAGACTGTGAGGTTCAAGTGCTTCTTCTTCAGGAAGGCTTTTAAGGCTCTCACATGATAGTCTGGCCCTATCCCTGCCCTGTTTGATGTGTCAGGCAGAATCCTACAATGCTGCATATTAGTGGAAACCTTGTAAATGAATTCCAACTTCTAAATATACGAAAGAGCTTTCTAAGACAATTTCTTTCTCTGCAGTAAATAATTCTTTGTTAAAATGAGTCAGCAGCCTCTATCTGTATGATCAAGATTTGGTTTTAGGATAGCTAAAAGTAGGGGACTTCTACGTGCTGGGGGGACAAGGCTGTCTTTTCCTAATTTTGCTCACAAAAATGGATATCAGTAGGAGACAGTGGTGGCTTTGCCATATACCAGCTGTGTGCCCTTCGGCGAGTCACTTAACGTCTCTGGACCTTAGTTTCCCCATTGGTATGATAGGGATAGTGATGAAATCTATCTCCTGGGGTGGTGGTAAAGATTAAATAATTTAATAAAGTTCTTAGAACAATGCCTGGCAAATTGTGAGTCCTCAGTGAATGTTAGCCTATTGTTGTTTCCCTGGCATTCAGGAACTGGGCATATAAATTCCAACATAAGTGAACCTTGCTTTACAGATGCAAAGAAGGAGAAATGGAGAATTCATTGTGAGTCTAGTGTGCTCCTTCCAATCCTGACTGAGGCTGATCATGCCTTTTTGGAGTTGTGCTTATTCAGATGCCCACCAACAGGATTCCAAGGCTCTGGCAGATCCCAAGTAGGTTTTTTAGCCTGGAAGAAGCCAAGATTCTATTTGGAGCCTCTTGATTTAGCCTTTGGCTGTTACTGATTCAAAACTTGGTGTGGACTGAGCCCTGTGCTAGTCACTCCACTGGAAGGGGTGGGGTGGTCTAAAACCAGTTCTTGGCTCTGATAGAAACTAGAGAAGCCTGAAATCCAACCCCACAGAGGTTCTTTTAGTATAAGGCAGTGTCATATGCTTGCTGTAGACCAAGAATGGCCAAGGGATGGCTTCACTGCCTCTGCCTCTCAGCACTCCCTCTACCATGGCAGACATTACCAATCAACTGCAGCACTTCAGCACTCCCTCTGCCATGGCAGACATTACCAATCAACTGCAGCACTTCAGCACTCCCTCTGCCATGGAGGACATTGAACCCACCCCTTCAGGCAGCCCCTATCACCGCTGTGGGGGGTTGGCACATAAGACTAAACTTATTTGCTACTCCTGATATAGAGATAATATTTTGGATGGGAAGTTAGAGGAAAAGGAGGGCAGATGGTCTGGTGGTCAGCAAAGCCTTGGAGTCTGTCTGGGAAAGGCATTTCAGGCTGGGCAGTGGCATACACAGCATTAGCTAACATTCATTGAGACTTAGAATGGTTCAGCCCATGTGGTAAGTCCATTACATGAATTAACTGATTAAACTCTGTCAACAGACAACTGAAAGAAGCAAGTGCTATTATTATTCCCATTTTTTTTGAGGCACAGAGAAGTCAAGTAGCATGTCCAGGGTCACACAGGTAGGGAGTGGTTGGTGTGAACCCCTGTGATCTGACCGTAGAGCTTGTGCCCTTCATCCCCCACAGCTCACTGCCTCTAACAGACAAGGAGGGGCCCAGTCAGGCCAGAGCTAAGGGTTAATTTAGGGAAGAGGAGATTCATTTAGGGATGAGACTAGAAGAGGACTCAACATCCAGACTGTAGAAAGCCTTAGAGTATTATCTTTTTGGTAAGTAGAAACCCCTCAGGTATTTTTCTTTTTTCCCTAAGAAGTTAATTTTAGAGCTGAAATGGACTTTAATTCTGACTTGGCCTTGAAAAATCAAGCAATGAACTGTCAGCCTCCTGGAAATAGCATCCTTGGGGCCTTTGGAATCTGGACTGTGAGTCTGCAGCCCTCCAGCAGCCTCTTCCTTTAGGGAACCCATTAAGATTTTAGATTCTTGGCCTTTGGAGTTAAAGCTACAGGAGAGGGAGAGGACCAGAGGAGGCAGTTCAGCCAAAGGATGTTCTCAAATTCCCAAATCTTTGTTTAAACTTTAGTTGTGGGGACTTGATGCCTACTTAAAGGAAAAACATCTACTCAACAGTTTGTAAAGCTGGTGGCGGTAGCCAAATTCAGCCCATAGAGGTGTGCCTTATTTAGCCCACCTGGCATTCTTTCAAATATTTAAGAGAGTTACCAATCTCTAACAACTGGGAGATTTTATATACCATTTTCTTTGAAAAATTTGAAGATTTAGCAAATTAGAACTAGCTGGTTGTAGTTCACCCCCTTTAGCTGCGTCATAAAGTGTCTAATTCACCCCCGTCCCCACCACTCCCTTCTGTCTCACACCTGGCCCATTTCACTCAGATATGTCACCCATCTGGCTCCTGAGGGTATTTGAATTTTGAAACCCTGATTCAGTACTGGGATAAAAAAGGATGCAATGCTAAAAAGGGAGTTTAGATTTTCATCTATAAAGGCAGGCATTGCCAATTCACTATGCGTGTTTGTGGGAGTCAGAAGTGACCAGTGGGTGCATCACAGGGAGTGAAACCACCCTCCATTATCGCTGGCATTATGGAATGAATTAGTTACTTCATGTAAAGCACTTACAAGAGTGCCTGGCACACTGTAGGCACACCAATTCTCTTTTATGCTATAATTAATATGTGTTAATTGATTCTGTTAATTCATACTTTTAAATTATCATGTGTACTTGTCCCAGGTTCTGCATTTACCCTTTCTATACATTCCCTCACTGTGTTATCACAGCCAGCATACAAGGTAAGTACTAGTCACGTCCATGTTATGGATATGGAAACTGCGACTCAGAGGTGAGCGGTTACCTGTCTGAGGTCATGCATTGGGGAAATGGCGGAATTGGGGTGCAGGCCTGCGTGTGTGAGTTGAGAGCCCCCACTTTAAAACACTCTTCTGGGCTCTTCTGCTTGTCTGGTTGGGGACTGATCTTTATTCACTACTAAAGCTCTCTGGGTCAGCATTTAGATTACTTATTAAGCTTTATTTGATGGCCAGAGAAAAATGCATTGAGATTGTGGAAATAAATGAAGACCACCCAAATGAGAACAAACAGAGGAATATTTACTCAGAGCTTACTGTGTCAGTGGGGGTTGGTCACCAGCACTTGCATTAGCAGAGACTCAAAGGCAGGCAGAGGAATGAGAAAGCTTCAGGTGTGCTTGGATTGGAGGGTTTTGGCCTGGAGGAGCTGAAGGCAGGATAGCTAGAAGCAGACATTTTATGTGATGGGCTTGGGAGCACATTTGGCTTTCTCTGGTTGGCCCAGAGTTGGAAGCAGAGGCAGAAAAGAGAAGAGCTGGGAGTCATTGACCAGGCTCTGACTATTCTAGGCTGATTGTTGCAGAGGTTGTGGTTTGACTTCCTGGCTGCTGCACGGTGGAAGATCAGAGTTGTATTGTTATATGTTGTCTGGCCGTTGTCCATTTGTATATTCAGTCTCTCGAAATAAGATACTTTTCTTAGGCCTAAGGAAATGTGTTATTTCCCAGAGTAACTGATTGTCTGTTTTAATCATGTCTCTTATGAATGAGATGTGACACATTTCATTCTGGCTTAGGTGAGGACCCAGATCAAAGCGTGAATGTGCACAAGATTTGCTGAGATCTAATTTCAGAGCTGGAGACACATGGAAAAGAAACAGATGTGTACCATTCCACGTGCCATGCTGCTATTTCAGACTGCACATTGTAGAGGGGCCCATTTGAACAAAAATTAAATCGGTGATTCTCTAATACCAAGATAGATTCTGTGCAGCATTAGCACGTACATCTCACCCGTGCCTTGAAAAAACCTTTCAGCAAAGGGTCATCAAGTGGGGTTTGGAGGGGGCTGGGGGCTGCTGGCAGGGAAGTGCTAGGCTGGAGTTGGGGTAGGTCTTTGCTACACTTCCAGGAAAGTTTGAAATATTATGAAATTCTGCCCCCTCCAAATATAATATCTCTGGGGCTGCTGAGAGAGGTCCTGGGAAGCTTTATCTCTGATAAAATAGGGTTTTCTCAGCTCACACAGAGAGCCTCCTGGGCTGACCTTTTCGTCTGTTAGACAGTAGGGCTGAGTCGTTAAGAATGTGAACTCTGAAGCCAGACTGTCTGGGTTTGAATCCTGACTCTGCCACATACCAGCTGTGTGACTTTGGGAAAGTTACTTAACTTTTCTGTGCCACAGTTTCCCAATCTGTAAGTGGGGACAGTTTATGCTTTAAGTGACTATTTATGAAGTGTCAACTTTGTGGTCAGGTCAGACTCTTCCTTTAACTTGGAAGCCACCTTCCTACTGGGTGTTCAGGCCAAACACCCAGTAACCACGATTGATTCTCCCTATTCTCTGACACTCCACAGCTGAGTCATCAGTAAATTCTGGAGTTCTTCCTCTGAAATATATAGACTCTATCTACCTCCACTGCTATGACCCAGGTCTAAGCCAGCATCCCCTCCTGGCTGGACATCTACAGGAGCCCCCTTGAGGTCTCCCTGCCTCCATTTTTGCCCCTGTAGTCTGTTCTGGAGTTAAGGCTCAGGCCGCCATGTTGCCTACAAGGCCCTGCGTGGTCTGGACCTGTTATCTCCCATGACTTTTCCTCTCCCCACTCAGCAACAGCCATGCTGACCCACCCCCTTTTTGGCCTTTAGGCATGCTCCCACCCAGGGCCTCTGCACCGCCTTCAATAACTCACCCTCAGCTTCCTACTTAATCCTGCACTCCCTGCCCCACTGGGCCTCTTGCCCTGTCCTGATTTTTTGACCTACTATATTTGTGTTAACGACGTAAGATATCATTGTTTATTGTCTGCTTTTCCTGCTAGCAAGTCATCTCCATAAGGGCAGGGACCTTTGTCTCCTGTATTTTTGATGTATCTTGAGGATCTAGAACATTGTCTACCACATAGTAAGTGCTCAATAAATACTTGTTGAATGAATGAATGTATCCTAGGTATTGTGAGGCATTGTTCCCAGATAAAGGGAACAATGGCAATGAATGAATGAATGGTCAAGATTGTATGAATTCATGATATAAATAAGTAACAATTTCATAAATATTGAAAGTTAGGACACATAGGGGATGCAATTCTGGCAAAAGTTTCCTCCTACCTGTAATGTGATTACTGATTCATCACCTCTAATCAAACGATGGGCTATGCCAGTGTATCCTAAACTTGAGTAATTCATACACTGGCTTTGAGTTTTTTGGGTCATATCAGATACCATCATGTGCCACCTTCATAAGTTAAATCATGTACCCGTGCCTTCTGTGCAGTTTTTGTTTACTCTTTGTCTTTAAATCATATCACTTTTTTAAACTCATATGAATGCATTTAGAAAGGAAACCTAACATCTGGTACCATAAATGGAAACCAATATTACTTGTTAACATGAAAGGGTATTATAAAAATAAATTAACATAAAATAGCAACAACAAAAAACAATGCCATTAAGTTCTAAGTAGGCACCATCACCTGCCAAAGGCCAGGGACCTGTGGCCTGGTCTCTGTAGAAGAAGAAGAGCATGTGCTGTGGAGAGGCCAGGGCCACACTGAGTCACCACTGGAAGTCATCAGAGGCTTAAAGGAGACCTTGATGGGGATGTTTGTCTCCCTCCAGGACTTGATGTTATTAAAATAGGCCACACCTGTGCATCAGAACCATCTGCAGACTCAGGACTCATATCACGCCCTGGGAAACCTGGCTGGTGTTGACTGTCTTATCCATGAGAAGACAATGCAGCCTTAGTTGCACCCCAGGCATTACCTGCTGGTTAGCCTCAGTCTCCCTCATCCCTGGGTTGGAGGCAGAAATCTGTTGGGTGCGTTCTCCCGGTGCCCTGGAGGCTGCCAGCTCTATGTAGTGGTCTTTGATTGTACAAGTGTTTTGTGGTCGCCTATTATATGTGGCATATCTTTGGTTTGCCTTCTAATTTCCTTGTTTTTTTTTTTAAATCAAGCACCCATGCTCCCATCCCTAATCAAATTCACACTCTCTATGGGGGGAGACAGCAAACACACAAATAAATAGAAATACACACAATTGAAACCCATGCTAAGAGCCATGAAGGAAACCACAGTATGTAAGACATTTTCATTTTGTTTTACTTCTTTTAAAATTTTTTAGCTTTTTATTTTGGAATCCTTTTAGACTTATGGAAAAGTCTAAAACTTCCGTTTCCCTTAATGCTAATATCTTATGTAACCACAATACAAATATCAAAACTAGGACATTAATGTTGGTATATTGTCATTTAACAGACATTCTTAAAAATTGCCAGCTGTCCCACTGGTATCCTTTTTCTGCTCTAGGAACCCCACAGCACAGGGTTGTTATATCTTGCTTGTCTCCTTCATTCTGTTTTTTACACTTCTTTTTATATTTTTTTCTATGACTTTAACACTTTTAAAGACTGCTGGCCAGTTATTTTTGAGAAAGTTCCTCAATTTGGGTCTGTCTGGTGTTTTCTCATGATTGGATTGAGGATGTACCTGTTTGGCCAGAATACCAGTGAAGTGCTCTGTCCTCCTCAGTGCACCATATCAGGAGGTAACTGATGTGTCTTCTCAGCAGTGATGGTTAAGTTGGTGTCTGCCCCGTTTCTCCACTGTAAAGTTGCTGTTTCCCCCTTTGTAGTTAGTAATAATAACACCTGGGAAGATTGTTTGAGATTACACATTTATCTTGTTTTGCATCATCCTTTTGCTTATAACTTTTGGCATCCATTGACGATTCTTGTCTCAAATGCAGTAATTTCTAAGTGAATGACTTAGAAGTGAATATTGTAGAAGAATCTTGGCTCTTCCTGATCACTTCTTATTTGAATTTATTTTGTGAGGCAAAGGAGCAAACATAAAAGCCATGTTTGCTCATTTCTACTTGCCAGCATAATTTCACAAAACTCCTGACTCCATAATGATGTGCAGCTCTCCGGAAGGATGCTTTAAAGACAAAACAGGATCGAGCACGTGGCCCCCACATCTCTTGCTTGAATCACTGCATTTCTTAATAGATAAATGATCCTAGTTCTTGCCTTTTCCTGCACATAAGATAATACCTGACGGGGTGAATGTTTATGCTTCTACAATCTATAACCAGATGTGCTTAGTAATCTCTAACCAGATGTGTTCCTACACCCAATACAATTAATAAAAATTATGCAAATATATAGCGATTTTATTAGTTATGTTTTTTCCAATCTATAATATACTTTAGCACTGTAAATATGTACCATTATATGTAATCTATAATATTCTTATAACAATCCTGTTAAGATGTTATATTGGCTACAAAAAAGACAATGTCAAAAAGACCCCAGATCATATTAGTAAAAAAAAAAGATATGATCCAAATAGTATTTTCTGATAAATAGACAAATATACACTCTGGGCTCAGTGCTCATTCCTTATGGTTACAACTAAAGACCATGAGCTTCCTAAAAAAGTAGCCTCCCTAACTACATGAGACAATCAACACTGATTTTATAAATACCAGCCAGTTGATTTATGAACAAAAGCGAAAACTTGTAAGAAAAATAACAAATGTAAAAAGCCATGTTTGGTCATTTCTACTTGCCAGCAGAAGTTCACGAAACTCCCGACCCTGTGATGACTTACAACTTTTGGGAAAAATACTTTAAAAACAAAACAAGGCCAGGTGCAGTGGTTCACACCTGTAATCCCAGCACTTTGGGAGGCCGAGGCAGGCAGATCCTGAGGTCAAGAGATTGAGACCATCCTGGCCAACATGGTGAAACCCCGTCTCTACTAAAGATACAAAAATTAGCTGGGCGTGGTGGCACGTGCCTGTAGTCCCAGCTACTTGGGAGGCTGAGGCAGGAGAATCACTTGAACCCAGGAGGTGGAGGTTGCAGTGAGCTGAGATCGTGCCACTGTACACCAGCCTGGCGACAGAGCAAGACTCCGTCTCAAAACAAAACAAAATAGAACACATGGCCCCCACATCTCTTGCCTGAGTCACTACATTTTTTAACAGATAAATAATCCTAGTTCTTGTCTTTTCCTACATGTAAGATAACATCTGACAAAGGGATTTTACTTCTGCAATCTATAACCAGACAAACTTTAATAATCTATAACCCGATTTACTCTTACACCCCAAACCTTGATGTAATTTTACACACATTGAACCTCTACAATCTATATATAAGTTATAAAGTAAAACACTGTTTCAAAACAGTCTGAAACAACCTGTCCAAGAGACTGCTCCTAGACGATGGTCTACAATAAGACTGTAAATGAAACTAATTTTAATTCCTTAAAAACTTAATGTTTTTCTTTAGTCAACAATATGAAGAGGTGTACTGGTAGCAATTAGACATCACATTAGACATCGTTAGACTTTTACTGCCTGGTGCTGAAATGAAGGAAGGTGGTCTGTGTGCTCAGGGGATCTGGAAGGCTTTGAGGAAACAGACATTCTTGACCTGGAGCATTAACTAGCAATGCAAGGTATGGCGTAAGTACCTGAGGAAGTGCTGTGGGTAGGAAGTGACATCAGGTTAAGGTCATCAGGGCAGGCCTCCTGGAGGAGGAGGCTGTGGACGATGGGCAGGTTTTGGATCAATTAAAGGAAAATAGGAGACGGTGTGTGGGTAGGGCAGTATGATCAAAGAATCTGGTATGCCCAGGAAGCTCTCGAGAGGCAAGTTTTCTGAGTGATTAGAATCAGTGAGGCTTGGGGTCAAATCTCAACTCCCCTCCTTACTGTCTGTGTGACTTTGCACATGTCACTCCACCTCTCTGAGCCTTGCCTTCCTCTCCTGTACAGTGAGAGTAGTAATAGCACCAGTCTTTTGGGCTGTGAAGAGTAAATGAGATAAGGAAGCTACCAAGCCTAGCGCCTGGGAGCAATTTGACTGTGATGCTTGGTGCCAGTCTTAGTGGTGTCTAAGTGGATTCTGGAAGCTGCCTCAAAGACACACTACAGGGACACGCCTGCTGCCCAGCCCACCCTCAGCAGTGGCTCCCACCTCCTATGCACCTGTCACATGCAGGGCTTCCTATGAGGTTCTTATGTACATTGTCATCACTCATCCTCAGGACAGCTCTGGAAATGACTGGTTCCTCCATTTAGAGATGAAGAAACAGGCTCAGAAATGCTAAGTCACTTGCCCAAGGGTCACACAGCCAGAAAGTGACAGAACCAGGACCCTAACCCAGATCGGCCCACTTCAAAGCTCATGCCTCTCTCATGATCCCCCATTTCAAAGGTTAATAATCTTAATGCTTAGTTTTTACATTTAAAAAAACAGCCACCTATTTGAGGAACAGTCCCCATGTGGCAACAAAAATTCGGGCTTTATTAGTCTCTTTTCCCAAATAAAACTCAGATTTCCCTTGAGGAAAGTGTGTAGAGACACAGATGCTCTGAAATCTGCAACCTTGGAGCCCAGATCAAGTCGAGAGCTAAGAGCTTAGATTTTGGTAGAGCTTGGAAATGAGGACAGGTGAGTGTTTCCCAAGCTAACTATCACCTGCACATTGTGCTTAGCTGACACTAGTTCCAAATGTTATCTGCTGCATTTAGGGAGCCTGTTTCCATTAATAAGAACATGGTGCTTACCCCCCAAATCTGCCTTGTTTTCTCTCCCAATTGCATTGGAGTCTGTGAGCTCTGATGGAGGCTGGTAAGAAGTGAGTGTAAATTTCAGATGCTTGAAGAGCCTGTGCACAAAAGTAGATTTTTACCTGAGCTGATTACTTTATCTCAGATCACAGCTTTGGAAAATTGGAGTATACCTAGATTATGGTGGTGGCCAATATCTTAGTGAACACTTAGTTTGTACGAAGCCACACTTAGATATGCCATGGCCTTAGCCCCTGCAGTCATGCTACGAGGCTGGAATGATTGTTTTTAAGCCTGTTTTACAGATGAAGAAACAGAGCCTCTGCCTCTGCCTGCCTGCACCTGCTCCCAGGTGTGCAGTATTTGTTGGTAGGGCTACTTGTCTGCAAGTGGCTGGGGCATGACCTTGGCTGACCTTGACACCCAGCATCAAGACCCTTCTTTCCTTCTCCTGCTCAGCGCTTCCCTGTGCCTGGGTGCTGACTCCCTGACTGACATGCTTGCAGAACAAGGCTCTATCACACCCTGATACTGAGTTCTCATTCTTCAATTATGCTCTCCTTGTACTTACATTTTGTTTCTTTTAGGAAGTCTATCCCAGTAATTTTATTTCAAATGACCTGGAATATTGTTTTTTAAAAAAGAAACCCCAAGGAGTTTTATACATGCCCTGGATAAGGTATATTTTTTAACGTGGTAAAAAACAGTTGACATGAAATCGACCCTATTAACACATCTTAAAGTGTATAGTACAGTAGTGTTAACTATATGCGCACTATTGGATAGTAGATTTCTAGAACTTGTTCATCTTGCAGGACTGAAACTACACTCACCACATAGCAATGTCCCATTTCTCCCTGCCCCTTGGCTCCTGGTAGCCACCATTCTACTCTGTACGTCTGTGAGTTGAGTTTGAGTCCTTTAGGTACCTCATAGAATGGAAACCATGCAGTATTTTTCCTTCTATAATTGGCTTATTCATCTATGACTTTTTAAAACTTAACTTTAAAATACACAAGTAATACTGTAAAACAATAATCTGCAACAATACAGACAAGGCCAGCGTCCATGTTGACAACCCCCTTCCAGTCCCGATTGCTTCCAAGGGGTAACCAACCCATTTACAGTTTAGTGTTGAACCCTAAAGAGCACTTTCTCGTGCCCCATTCTTTGTATCTGCTCGAAGAGCTCTATGGTAAGTTGACTAGTCATTCTCCCATCAGTGGGCATTAGTTTGCCTCCAGTTTTTCACTGGCACCTCAAGCAGTGCTGCAGGGGACATCCTTGCCTGCCACGTTGAACACAAACAAGGATTTCTCTGGGGTTGAGGCAGCAGGGTAGAGTGGCTCAGAGCTTGGATCCTGGAGCCAGTTTGCTGGCTCAAATCCTAACTTTACCATCTATAAAGTACCAGTTTTAAACTTAAGTGTAAATAAAGTTAAAAAATGAAGTCTCAATTGAACAAGGGTCCCCAGAGTTGCCAGCCCCAGGATATTTCACCATCCCTTACTGATCCCCACAACCCTGCCCATACCTCTGTGAATAGTCCCTTCATGAGACCTTCTGAAGCCCTGATGGGTACAGTGGTGTGTTAGCACAGCGGTAAAGAAGGAAGCTGCCTGGATCCAGCCTAAACCACCTTTATGGCTTTGCATGATGTTTCCCAGGCTGAGAGTGAAGGTCTAGGGGCAAGCAGTGTGGGGTCTGCCTCCCCGTTGGAAATTTAACCCTATGAGATAGAGCTGGCAGTTTTCAGTGCCTAGTAGTGTTCTTTGGGCCTGAGTGAAATAGGGTTGGTCGCACCCCTAGGACTTTCTATTCCTTGTGTTTCAGACTCAGAATATTGAATGTGTGTGTGGCAGGCACTTTGCTATGTGCTTTTTATCCGTCCGTCTTATGTACTTCTTTTCAATGATCTTCAGAGGTAGCAGAATGAGCATCCTTACCTGTTACATGAGGAAACTGAGGCTTAGAAAGATAAGTGAGTTCCTCAGATCCACAAAACCAAGAAGCTAGGGTTTGGACTCAGGTCTTTCCATGCCCAGAATCTGAGCATCTCACTACTATGCTAGGCTCAGAGAGGCCACATCTTGAGATGGTTTAATAGAAATAATCATTAGAGGAAAGTGGATAAATGAATAGCTACATATTTATACGGATGAATGCTCTACAGATATGAAAATAAATTCATGTCTCCATTCTTGGATAAATCCCCAAGATTTAAGGCTAAGTGGAAGAACAAAGCAAATTATTAGCTTATACCTACAGTAGCATACAGTTTAAAACATGCAATATATTAATAATTCTATTTGTTGTATATAAACACATTCCTGTTTGGTCAATGCATATATGTGGACATCATAAACACCAATCAAGGGACTGGTTATCTCTGGGGAAGGACAAAGGTTGAAGGGTATCTAGGGAACTTCAACTGTATCTGCATGTTTTATCTGTTAATCTAGTTGGTGGGAGACATGGGTTTTCATTTTATTCCTCTCCATACTCTTTTACATATTGGAAATATTTTATATTTTCCCATATTTTATTTTGAAAAATTTTAAACATGACAAAGTTAAAAGAAATGTGAGAATCCATATACCTACCACTTAGATTCTACCATTAATATTTTACTGTTCTTACTTTACTACATATCTATCAATCTATCTCTTCATCCATCAATCCATCTTATTTTCTGATGTGTTTAAAAGTAGTTTGCAGACATTTGTTCACTTCCTTATAAATAGCTCAGTATGTACATTATTAGCTAGGATTTGATATTTATGTGATTTTTGACTGGAATTACATTGACTATAGAGATCAATTTATGGAGAATTACCATTGTAACAATGTTGGGTCTTCCGATATAAGAACATGGTATATTTCCTCATTTATTTACATCTCCTTTGATTATCTTCAGCTATGCTTTGTAGTTTTCATTGTACAGATCTTGCACATCCCTTGTTAACTTTATTTCTTAGTATTTTATATTTTAATATTATAAATTGACTTGATTTTGTTTTCATTTTAACATGTTTTGTTGATAGGATATAGCAATACAGTTGATTTTTTTGTGTGTACTGAGGTTGTATCCTGTAACCTTGCCAAATTCATTTATCTGTATCTTTATACTTAAAATGTGCCTCTTGTAGATAGCATACACTTGTGTCTTGTATTTTTTATGTTTTGATAATCTGTATTTTAATTAGTATGCTTATTCCATTAATATTTAATATGTAATTTCATTAATGTGCTAGTCTATTAATATTTAATGTAATTACTAATGTTACCAGATTTGGGGTTACCACTTTATTATTTGGTTTCTCTTTTTCTTTTTGTTTGGTATTCCTCTGTTCTTCTTTTCCTGCTTTTTTTTTGGGCATTATTTGCATACTTTTAAGAATTCTAGTTTAACTTTTATATAGGCTTTTTAGCTGCACTTTCTTGCATTATATTTTTAGTAGTTGCTTCAGAAATTACCATATACGTGCTTAACTTTTCACAGTCTATTTTGAGATAGACTTTCCATAAAATGTAGATAGTAGGTCCACTTAACCATCCCATGTCCTTTATGTTAAAGTTACTTTGTATAATTACATAGATATATGTTAAAAACCCTCGAAGAGAATATTATAACTTTTACTTTAAATAGTTATATGTATTATAAAGACATTAGGAAGAAAAAGCAATAGTAGCCTTTTGCATTTATCCAGATTTTGCCATTTCTGATGTTCTTCGTTCCTTTCTGGGGATCTAAGTTTTCATTTGCTGTTATTTCCCTTCAGCATGTATGACTTCTCTTGGCAATTTTTTGAAGTACATATTTACTGGCAATAAATTCCTTTAGTCTCTTTCATCTGAAAATCCTTTATTTCATTTTTATTCCAGAAGAATTTTTTTTGCTATTTGTAGAGTTCTGAGTTGGCAGTTTTTTTCTTTCAGCATTTTAAAGATATTGTTCTACTTGATTTAAAAATTATATTATAGTTGTACATATTTTTGGGCACATGTGTTATTTTGATACATGTATAAAATGTGTAATTATCAAATCAGGGTAATTGGCATATCCATCACCTCAAACATTTTTCCTTGTGTTGGGAACATTAGAATTCTTCTCTTCTAGCTATTTGGAAATATATAATAAATTATTGTTAACTATAATTTCCCTACTGTACTATTGAATACTAAAACTGTTTCCTTCCATCTACTGTATTTTTGTATCCGTTAATCAACTTCTCATCCCTCTCCTTCCCACTTCCCTTCCCAGCCTCTGGGAACCTTCATTCTACTCTCTACCTCCAAGAGGCCCACTTTCTTTTTTTTTAAGCTGTCACATGTTAGTGAGAACATGTGATATTTGTCTTTCTGTGCCTGGCTTATTTAACACTTAACATAATGGCTTCCAGTTCCACCCACGTTGCTGCAAATGACAGGATTTCATTCTTTTTATGGCTGAATAATATTGCTGTGTGTGTGTGTGTGTGTGTGTGTGTGTGTGTGTGTGTGTACACAGCACATTTTCTTTATTCGTTCATCCATTGATGGACACTTAGGTTGATTCCATATTGTGGCTACTGTGAATACTGCTGCAGTAAATGCGGGAGTGCGGATATCTCTTTGATATGATGATTACCCACCAACAATGTACGAGTGTTCCTCTTTCTCAGCATCCTCACCAGCATTTGTTATTTTTTTATTGTCTTTTTGATAGTGCCATTTTAACTGGGGTGAGATGGTGAGATGTTTTGATTCACTTGCTTTTGACTTCCATAATTTCTGATAAGAAGTCAGCCATTAATGAATCAGTCACCTGTAGGTGATGTGTTGCCGTTCTTTTGCTGCTTTTAAGATTTGCTCATCATCTTTGCCTTTCAACGGTTTAGCTACAATGTGCAGAGTTATGGACTTTTAAATGTTTATCCTGCCTTGGGTTTGTTGTGTAGTTAAATTTGTACATTTATGTCTTTTATCAAATTTGGGAGAGTTTCAGTCATTATTTATTAAAATATTCATTTCTGCCTCATTTCCTTACTCCTCTGCATCTGGAATGTCAATTACACATATACTAGACTATCTATTATTATCTAACAGGCCTCTGAGTCTCTGTTCATTTTCTTCAGTCTTTTTTCTCACTCATTTTACATTGAATAATTCTATTGATTTATCTTCAAATTCACTGATTTTTTCTCCTGTCATGTTTATTTGGGTATTAAGTCCACCAGTGCAATTTTACTTTTAGCTATTGTAGTTTTTGATCTAGACTTTCCATTTTGTTCTTTTATTGTCATTTTTATTTGTTTGCTGAGTTTTCATGGCTTTTTATTCATTAAGAGCGTATTTTCTTTTACATCACTGATGACAGTTGTAATTAGCAACTTTAAAATGCTCTTCTGATAATTCTAACATCTGGGTCATCCTCAGGTTGGTTTCAGTTGATTGTCTTTTCACTCTGGAATGGGTCTCATTTTTAAAAATCTTCATATTTTGGACAATTTTTTATTGTATCTTGAATATTATGAATGCTAAGTTGTGAAGACTCTGGATTCTTATTTTTGATTTTCCAGTGAGTGTTGTTTCTTTTTTTTCAGCAGGCAATTAATTTTGTTGTAGTCAAACTGCAGATCTCTTTCTTGGATCATAAGTACAATCTCAGTATGGATCTTTTATCTTTAGCTGACATGCTTTGAGACTGATCTGCATATACAAGATTCAATATTCAACCAGAGATATTGACAGGTAGAATTTGAGCATTCTCTCTTTCTCTTCCATGACTCTCTCATCTCTCTTTAGCTGCCATCTTGGACTCAGTCCTGTAGTTCCCTACCTCCCAATCCCAACTGCATTTTTTCCAGGTTGATGCTCTCTCTGCATCCTACAATAATAACTGCATTATTCTCCAGGCTAAATGTGACAAAAATGGGGGAAATTCTTCCTCAGAGTGGGTCTTCCTCTGAGTATGGACTCCCCTCCATGATCTTCCTGTTTCTGTTTACTCTCTAGTGCCTTTGGATAGCTACTTTAAACATTATGTCTAGAGTTTATGTAGGACCAACTCTAGTATCTCACTCAACCATTACCAGAAATAGATTTAGTTCATTTATATTTAATGTAATTATTGATGTGGTTGGAATTAGGTCTGCTATTTTTAATTTTTCTCATCTTAGTTTTTTTCCTTTATTCCTTCTTTCTTGATTAATCTATTGTGTTATCAAATATTAGTATTTGATTTTAATTAATCTGTTGGCTTTTTAGCTATATCTCTTTGCATGTTTAAGTGATTGCTCTAGGGATCATAGTATATATCTTTAAATTTATCATCATCTAATTAGAATCGACATGTTATTTCTCTAGGTAAGTATAGTTACTTTACCGCAGTATAGTCCATTCTCCACATCTTTGTGCTATTTTCATATATTTGATATCTATATATGTTTTGTTTTGGCACTTTTAAGATGACAGGTATTTTGAAGATGGTCTCTTAATTTGGGTTTGTCTGCTGTCTCCTCATGATTAGATTCAGGTTATGCATCTGTTGCATTAATGCCACAGAAATGATACTGTGTTCTCGTTGCATCCTATGAGGTTGTGCATAATTTTAATTTGTCTCATTACTGTTGATGTTCACTTTAATTACATAATTTAGGTGGTATCTGCCAGTATTTTCAACTGTGAAGTTACTGCTTTTCTCTTTGCTGTTAATAAGAATTTTGTGGGGAGTCACTATGTGATATTATGTACACATTCCACCGCTCATCAAATTTTTATTTATTCATTGTTTAATTTACATTTGTATGGAGTCATGATTTCCTTTTTTGCATGGATTTGCCCAGTGGGAGGCAGCAGTGGAAGACTAGGATGGGAAAAGGTAGAGAAAGTAGAGAACTTCCCTCTTGCTCTGCTTCCTGATATGTCTCTGTCAGAGGCTGCGTATCCTCCATACGCACCTCCATCCCACTGGATGGTCCTAGTTCCTGGGCTTTTAGGTAACAACATCTCTTCCCTGTGTCTTGCTTGGAAATACAATTTTTTTTTACATTCAATTTGTTCCATGACAGGAATAAAACATGTGAGGTGTTGTTCCTGTCATGATTTTTTAAAATTATACTTTAAGTTCTATGGTACATGTGCACAACGTGCAGGTTTGTTACATATGTATACATGTGCCATGTTGGTGTGCTGCATTCATTAACTCGTCATTTACATTAGGTATATCTCCTAATGCTATCCCTCCCCCCTCCTCCGACCCCATGACAGGCCCTGGTGTATGATGTTCCCCACCCTGTGTCCAAGTGTTCTCATTGTTCAATTCCCACCTGTGAGTGAGAACATGTGGTGTTTGGTTTTCTGTACTTGTGATAGTTTGCTGAGAGTGATGGTTTCCAGCTTCATCTGTGTCCCTACAAAGGACATGAACTCATCCTTTTTTATGGCTGCATAGTATTCCATGGTGTACATGTGCCACATTTTCTTAATCTAGTCTATCACTGATGAACATTTGGGTTGGTTCCAAGTTTTTCCTATTGTGAATAGTGCCGCAGTAAACATACATGTGCATTTGTCTTTATAGCAGCATGATTTATAATCCTTTGGGTATATACCCAGTAATGGGATGGCTGGGTCAAATGGTAGGAAATACAAATTTAGGTGTGTTTGGCAGTTTGATAATAATAACTGAAGCCTTGGAAAGGATGAGATTTTTTTCAGTAAAAATCATGAGAAGAAAAAAGAGCTCTTGAATGAATCCTGAAGGACTCCAACATTTGATAGGTTGATAAATGACAAAGATGAGACTTAAAAATGTCAGCCAGAGAAGTGGAGAAACCAAGAGAATATGATATCACACAAGCCAGTGGAAGAGACTGAAAACCACAGAAAGTCAGCAGAGTTGAATCCTGCTGAGAGCTCAAGCAGGGGAAATGAAAATTATTCTTTGCATTTTTACCTATGGAGGTCATTGGTAACTTTAATAAGATATTTAATGGGCCGGGCGTGGTGGCTTATGCCAGTAATCCCAGCACTTTGGAAGGCCGAGGTGGCGGATCACCTGAGGTCAGGAGTTCGAGACCAGCCTGGCCAACATGGTGAAACCCTGTCTCTACTAAAAATACAAAAATCAGCCGGGTGTGGTGGTGGGCACCTGTAATCCCAGCTACTCGGGAGTCTGAGGTAGGAAAATCACTTGAACCAGTGAGGAGGAGGTTGCAGCGAGCCAAGATTGTGCCACTGCATTCCAACCTGGGCGACAGAGCGAGACTCCATCTCAAAAATAAAAAAGATATTTAATGAACTCCTGGAAATAAAAGCCAGACTGGAGGGGCTTGGGGATGAGTGATCTGTGAAGTTAATCCCTGTTGTGGCTTAAGATCGGCTGCATGTGGTAGGAACCCCAAAGAACACTGAGGTCACCAAGACAGGCATCTATTTAAGGAAAGGCAGGAATGTCCACAGGTAGGTATTGGTTTGGTGGATCAAGAATGTTAGAGTATCAAGGATTTTATGATTATCTTGTTCTTTCCCTCACTGTCACAAGATAGCCGCTGCAGTTGTAGTCATCACATCTATATTTCACTCAGAAGGGAAAAAGGAGAGAGAGGAGCAAAACATCACGTGCATCCAAGTCTGCCCTTCTTTAAGGAACATTCCTGGAATTGTCAACCAACATCTTTTGACTGTTGCTTAATAGCCAGAACTGTTCTCACAATCAAGGCCATCCTGTAGTGAGGTAGGGAATTGTAGGTATTTAACTGGGCATCTGGGCAGTCCCTTCTCCCCCAATCAGGGTTTTCCTTCTTTCTTTTTTAAATAGACATGGGGGTCTTGCTCTGTCACCCAGGCTGGTCTCTAACTTCTGGACTCAAGCGATCCTCCCGCCTCAGCCTCCCAAAGTGCTGGGATTATAGGCATGAGCTACCGCATCCAGCCTATTTCAGGGTTTTCTTGATAGGGAAGAAATGGGTAATGGATATTGGGTGAGTAATTAGCATTGTCTGACACGTGAGTTGATGGAAACAGGAAAGGCAATGTCTTTCTACATTGTTCCAATGTTTGACTGGTGTATTAGGGTTCTCTAGAGGGACAGAACTAATAGGATATATGGATATATGACAGGGAGTTTATGAAGGAGGATTGACTTGCAGATAGGCCATCTGCAAGCTGAGGAGCAAGGAAGCCAGTAGTGGCTTATTCTGAGTCCCAAAGCCTCAAAAGTAGGGAAGCTGATGGTGCAGCCTTCAGTCTGTGGCCAGAGGCCTGAGAGCTCCTGGGAAGTCACTGGTGTAAGTCCAAGAGTCCAAAAGCCAAAAATCCTGGAGTCTGATGTTCGAGGGTAGGAAGCATCCAGCACAGGAGACAGATGAAGGCCAGAAGCCTCAGCAGGTCAGCTCCTTCTACATTCTGCATGCTTTTTCTAGCCACACTGGCAGCTGATTGGATGGTGACCACCCACATTGAGGGTGGGTCTTTCTGAGTCCATTGACTCTGACTCAAATGTTAATCTCTTCTAGCAACACCCAGAAACACCCAGATAGATGCAGAGACAATCCTTCAATCAAGTTGACGCTTAATATTAATCATCACAGCTGGGAAGAGACAGGGAGGAAGGAGGGCATCCGAGGGACCCGGGGTGTCAGGGGATTCTTTTCCCTAAAGCTGAGAGAAGCTTGTGCATGTTTAAGTTATAAAGTGATGCTCAGAGTCCCAGTGGTAATGTGGGGCTGCTTTCCAGGGGCTTGAAAACTCTCCTCTGTGTACCTTTTGGGTTTCCAGGACACAATTATGCAACCACCTTACTTTTTACCACCCACTTAAGAGTAACAGAGAATTTTATTTAAAAGAGAAGTATGTAATTGTGTTCACAGTAGATCTGCTGTGTGTAATTAGTTTGTGTGGAGCTAGTTCAGTTTGTCTGGTTGGCATTTTGTCGACCAGTGACTTGTGCAGTAAATAATTATAGGGAAATTCAAGGGGAATTCAAAGGGACAGTATTAGCACTAATCAGAGATGCAAGCTGCACTTTGTGATCTTTTCGTCTTCACTAGCAGGGTATTGTTTGGTTAAGAATTTTGTCAGATTTTATTTTAATACCATAGAAGCATAGCATACCATTTATCTCTCTGTTAGCTCTATTAAAAATATGGCCTCTATCTCCATTATGTTTAAATTGACTGTCACTCACTTCGGTTAGACAGAATATTTCAGAAAAAATCACTAAAAACCAGGAAAGAAGCAAATGCATTGTGCCAACTGTGATTTTAAGGTTAAATATAATTTTTAATTGCATTTCTTCCTGTCTGTGTGGTCTAAATCCACAACGCTTTTTGCAAGAAATTCAACATGTGCTTCTCTTTGGTTTTCGAGAATTTTATTCAAACTTGGAATCTAGCATTTATCCCAGCATATTTTAGCTAACTGAATTTGTGTCAGTCTCTTTGATTATGAGCTTCTTGCAGACAGGGATTGCTGACTTGGTGGAGCCTGTGTCCCCGGCTAGAACTGGCAGTTTGCTAGAGCTCATAAAGTATCCCTTGAATGGAATTAAACTTGAAATCCAGAATTAGCAAACTTGCCACTTACCTCCAGGATCCCCAAGTAGTGATTTTTCTTCACTTACAGCAATGCAGTTACATCTGCTACTTTAATAAATATATTGGCGGTTTTCCTCTCAATGGGAAATCAAAACCTCTTCCAGTTCTTATGCCCTATTGGGTTTAGCCAAAGGAGCTTTTTGCCTGCCCCTGGGATTGCAATGTCAGATCAATGTTAAGAGATGTTTTTCCAGTGGAAAGAGGTAGAAATAAGGACACCCATTTTGCACTAGTTAGGATTGACATTGGTGATACTTTACACAAAGTATTTGAAATTCTGATTGGGTTGGAAGTAGAAAGGCAGCTGGGAGGTAAAAAGTCACCTTTCCTGCTACAAATGTGCAGTGGTCTTGACTGTGACCAAAGGGCACAGGGCCTGATGGGAATGAAGTGAGTAAAAGGCCAAGCTGCATGTTCATGACGGACCACCCACCCCACCGATGTCATCTCCCGCAGCGTTCTGGCCACACACACCGTCTTTTCTAGGCTCCTGGAACCCACCAAGCTTACTCCAGTCTCAGGGCATTTTCTTTGTTTCCTTTCCCTGGAATGCTCTTCCCTTACATGCCTGCAGCGCTGGTCTCTCCTTGCCATTCATGGCTTACCTTGGATGTCCCCTTTTCCCCGACCATCCCTATGTGGTCCTCTTGGGCAATCCTGGCCCCATTATCCAGCTGATTTTCTTCAAAGCACTCATCGCCACCTGAAATGAAGTTATTTATTTGTTCACTTATTTGTCATCTGTTTCCCCCACATTACAAGGTCAGCTCCATGTGGGCAGGGACATGTATCCCCAGTGCCAAGAACTATATGTGGCATGTAGCTGGGACTCAGCAAATGGGAACCACATGCCTTTACATCTCGGATACAGCCATTCACTCATGTGGCTTGATGCCTGCCGTGGGCTGAATCGTGTCCCCCAAAGTTCCTGTGTTGAAGCCCTAACCTCCAGGACCTCAAAATGTGACCGTATTTGGATTTAGGGCCTTTAAAGAAGTCAACAAGTTAAAATGAGGTCATTAGGGTGGGCTTTAATCCGATACCTTCTGAGAAAAGGGAGATCCATGTGAAGACACAGGAAGATGATCATCTGCAAGCCAAGGAGAGGTCTCGGAAGAAACCAGCCATGCAAACACCTTCATCTTGGACTTCTGGCCTCCAGAACTGTGAGAAAGTAAATTTCTGCTGTTTAAGGCGCCCCCAGTCTACGGTACTTCGTATGGCAGCCCCAGCTTCCTTTAGCTTCCGTTACAAAGTACCATTGTAGTGCCCTGCAATGGAAAGTAATAAAGAGCCTTTAAAGCCATCAGCTATTAATTCAGAAGTTTCTTAATGTCCCTTACCCTTGTCCCCTCCCCTTTCTAACCTGTGTTTTCTGTTCTGTTTCATTATCAGTTTGAGTCTTTTAAGAGCACAGTTGTTTTTTGTTTTGTTTTGTTTTGAAACGGAGTTTCACTCTGTCTCCCAGGCAGGAGTTCAGTGGGGCGATCTTGGCTCACTGCAACCTCCGCCTCCTGGGTTCAAGTGATTCTCATGCCTCAGCCTCCCAGGTAGCTGGGATTACAGGCACGCACCACCAAGCCTGGCTAATTTTTCTATTTTTAGTAGAGACGGGCTTTCGCCATGTTAGCCAGACTGGTCTCGAACTCCTGGCCTCAAGTGAACTGTCTGCCTCAGCCTCCCAAAGTTCTGGGATTACAGGTGTGAGCCACCACATCCAGCCAAGAGCATAGGATTTTACTTTTGGGATGGATGTGTTTGTCAGTGCCACTCCTTGGCAGATGTGTGACACACAAGAATCTTGCTCTGCACTTTAGGGATGTTCCTCTTTAGGGATGCTCCTTTGGGATTGAAGCTATGAAGAACACTGTTAGTGCAAAAGGAAGGGTTATTACCAAGACCTCTGACTCTCTGAAGTCCTCTTTCTGGAGGCTCATTCTTCTTAGAGTGGAGATGGCATTTCCATTTAAATTCTCCGTGGGCACAGGGAATTCTAAAGTATCTGGATTCTCATGGGAGTCTGTATAGTGCAGACCTCAACTCAGCTCACCCACAAACATGTTTTTTTTTGTTTTTCCTTTGTTTAGATATAGAAAGTGGCTGATTTTAACTAGTAATTAGACAGTCCCTTGAGTCCTGGATGTCTCCTGTCACAGTTGAAACGGTGAGGCTCACAGAGAGGGATTTCTTAAGGGTTTCTCTGGGGGTTTCAGCCAAGTCTTCCTAATGCATGTTTCATTGCAGAGATCCCTCTGCCCTGCCCCCCCCGACCCCGCCCCGCCCCGGCTTCTCTATCTTTCTTGCCTAAACTTATTTCTGCTTGGCAACCTTGCATGTTGATCAACTTGTATCCCTTGGTGCTCACTAGCTAATTGCAATTATGTGCTGTTAGAGGAAATAGATAGAAAAAAGAGATCATCTGTGGCTCGAATGAGAAATGAGAAAGAGTGGATATTTCCAATGCTCCATACAGAAAAAAACCCTCAATTTTGGTGGCTTCATGTTGCAGAAAAATGTTGAGAGTTACATTTCATTTTGTAGCAGGGCTAGATTGCACAGCTGAAATCCATAAGATCAGATACAACATTTCCATCACTGAGCAGCTTAATAAAGCCCCTAATAGGATTTGCTGACCATAAGAACTGCAGACCAAGATACAGAAAGGTTTTATTTATTTGCCATCTGTATGTAAATTTTGCTATTATGGAAATTGTGTCAGAAATTGTACTGCAACTGGATAGCACACAATGTACTATAATATTTGAGCTCAGATACAAAAAACAGCCAACCCTTTCGTGTGTGTATGCATATGAATAATCCAGCTCATTGTTGCTGTCTATAAGAAACTCAATCTCAGACTCAGAATCTAACCTGTGATCAAGGTGGATGGACTCATTTGAATATGCAACAGTCTCTAAAGACTCAGGAGATGGAGGCTGAGTTTTCAAGGGAAAAGAAGTGTCCATGCCTTGCCATTTTATTAGCTGCTTTCAGGATCTAGTGCCAATCTGTCCTCCTTCGGTGATTCCCCAGGTGATCGCAAAGAGATACATTTTGTCGCTAAAGGACAAATGTTTTTGGAGTTATGTATAGCTAGTCATGGAGTGGAGGAACACCCATCTTTGCTTTTCATCTTGAAAGAAAGGAAACCAACATGAAAAAGTTACATCAGGATTCAGATATGTGATGTCAGCTACGTTACGTAATTAGTGAGTGTCCTGGATGGGCGAGCAAGTGGCTTATTCTGTGGCTGGTGGCTGCCGGCTCTCTTTGAGGTGCACACATCACATTCTGTCACACCCAGGTAGAAAGTTTGACTTACCACGGCTGCGTGTTTCCATAGTAACATGATGAGGGTTCAGAGAACGTGGTAAACCCACGTTAGTGAGACCAGCACATGAACTAAATCACCTTCTATATTCCTGTGAATTCTTCATTTTGTTACTTCCCTTTCTCTCCAAAAGTTATCAGGTTCTGGAATGACTTTTGTCTTCAAGTCATCTTAGAGGCCACCTAAAATCAGTCTGCACTCACACCTTGGGAACCGCCAGGGAAGGGGAAAAATGGTTTCAGGTGATAACTCAGATGACTGTAGGTATTCCGGTACCACATACTCTTGGTGCTGAGGTAGCACTGAATTACCTGTTGAGAGGTGGTTCCTGCTGCATCCTCTTTGTGTCCTGGTTAAGTCAAGGAGGTAGTGTCTGTCTGAGGCTCCAGTCTCTTGCACCCCCTAACCTCTTGCTAATCTCCTTGTCTGATGGCTTGTTTTTGTTTTAAATGAGAGCCCACATCCCAGGCTGGGAGGCTTTGGCAGGCAGCAGTGTCTGGTTACAATTCAATAACATTGTTTTTTTCCATTGTACTTATTTTAGGGTTTTCTTCTCTTCATGGAAATTGATATTGCTTTTTTTTTCCACTTCAAGTGCTGATATATTGCTTCCTCCCCAGATAAATTTGTGTAAGCCCAGTGAACAGACTTAAATAAAAATATTAAGTAATAATACAGATGGTACCCATGTTAAGCAAAACAGAGTGACAGGGCACGGGATGCCTGAGGACTGGGAACGTTGGTTGACAGCAGGTGCCGCCTTAAGTGAGGCAGGAGACCAGCCCCGGTGGATGCTCATTTACACTCCTCCCGCCCAGCAGCTCCTCCAGTGGCTAGCTGCCTGGGCTTGGGGCTATTTAAGGTCTTCCTGTCCTTGTTTCCTCATCTCGGAATGGGATAGCACCACTTCCCCACTTCCTGGAGGGATATGAGTCTAGAGGGAGTTTCCTGCAGGGGAGAAGCTCCCAGGTTGAGGGAGGGGTACAAAGAGAGCAAGTTCCCCCTTCCCCTTACAAGGGCTGAGGCCGCCCTATGAAGCCCACTGTCTAAGGGGGAGCTGAGTGTGCCAGGCAGGGACCCTAGGATTCCGTGGCCATGGCACAGACTTGGCACCTGAGCCAGCGCCCCCAGGCACATCACGGTGATCTGAAAGCAGATCTATGTGAAATAAATGCTTGCTCCAGTGTGGGGAGCAGGGAAGAAAACTGTGACTGGCCTTCCAGGTCATCCAGAACCCTCCCGCGGTTTCTCCAAGCATGCTCTGGGATCACTGGCAGTGGGATCCCTTAGCGGGACAGGGCAGGCTGGTAAAATGCAGATCTCTTGGCCATATCCAGACCCACTCAGAGAGGCTCGCTGAGAGTGGGGCCAGCAGCCTGCATTTCCCCAGAGCTGCTGCTATGCAGGTCTGCAAGCTGCTGTCTGTGCACTGCCTCTGAGGCACAGAACACCTGTGCAGGTGGGTAGTGGGGAACATGTGGTTACTGAGGGCTGATTTACTTCAGTTGATGGGGAGCTGCTCCTAGGGGCATGAAATGGAGAGAGTTCCCAGAGCTGGGCTGAGACAGCAGGGACTTTTCCTGAAGGTCAAGGAGCAGCTGAACCAAGGGGAGACCCAGAGAGGAAGCCCACGTCAGAGGGCAGGGAACTTTGGATTGTGGGCTGGACTGGGGAGAAGGTGGAGGTGAAGTAGAGGTTGGGTAGCAAGACCTTGAGAACAAAGAGTGAGGTTGGGTGGTTAGGTTCAGAATTCCTAAATCTTGGACACTTCTCATGCATGTCATGTGCCTCAGTACCCCCTGCTATAAAATGAGGGTAATGATGTCCCCTACTTGAGAGTGCTGTTGTGAGGAATACACAGGTTAATATGTGTTAATATGTGTAAGTAGCTCAGAACAGGGCCTGGCTCAGGGATCTAATTATTATTATTTTCCATGTTGTTATAATTTTTATTCCACTATATAGTTCTGATCTCTCTCATGGGACGTCTGAATATTTTCAAAGGATTCTCTTTGAGTTGGACAGATCCCTTAGGGAAGTGGAATGAACTGTTTTCTTTAAAGAGAATCTCTTTCTAGATCCTGCAACTCTAGCTGCTTGCTATGGGTTCACTTAACAGCTATTCATGGAGCACCCACCCAGCTGGTGAGATTTAGGAGGCACCAAGGTGACTTGCATGGGGACCTTAGTCACAAAATCTTAAGTTCTTTTGGGGATACAGTGCACACATACGGTCAGATGAGTTCATGTGAAGGGGGTTTCAAGAATGTTTTGAAAGCTAGGTATTTAGGGAGGCTGGACAAGGGGAGGTGTCCCTTGATCTTGGCTGTTAGAAGTTGGTTAAATGAGGATATGGGAATGGGAGGGGAGAAGGCATTCTCACTCTGGTAGAGACGGTGACACTGAGTATGGAGTGATGGGCCGCCCAGCTGGGAGGGATGCTGGTGTTGGGGTCAGGAAGTAGGTGAGACCTGTACATTGAAATACCTGTGGATATAGGGTGGATCTCTTCCTTCGGCTTGTCACTAATTCCAGGAAACTGTGTGGTATCATGGAAAAAGCATGAACAATAAATCCAGGAAGACTGGTTCAGATCCCTATTCTGCCATGGACCAGCTGTGAGCTGATATCAGTTGGAGTGCGTTTGACTGCACGTACCATCAAATCCAATGACAGTGCCTCAATCAAGCAGGGCCTTAGTTTTCTCCCATAAGAAGAATTTACAAGTAAGTAGTCAAGGGTGGAGGTAGCTGTTCTCTGGGCCATCAAAGACTCAGGCTCCGCCTGGCTTCATCTTTAACCCACAGTTTTTATCTTCATGGCTGCTACACCTCTAGGAATCATGTCTGGATTCCAAGAAGCAAGATGGCAGCAGGGCAAGGGAAATAGACACGCACAGCTGGATGTGGCCTTTGCTGTAAGAAACACTTCGTTTTCCTAGAGCTCCCACCCAGAGCTACCTACTTGCATTTCATTGGCCAGAACTGTGCCATGGTCACTTCTAGCTGCAAGGGAGTCTTTGGAGGTGAATGTGTTTAAGTGGACATTTCTGTCCCCACCCCTGCAAACAAGTTTATAGGTCAATAATGTGAAAGGGGCAAGTTGACAACGGCCAAAGAGCAGTGTGTGCTGCTGCTGGCTTTCACTGAATCTTTAATGTGTCTGAGCCTCATTTGCTCATATGGGGAGAAGGACACTAGAACTGCCTGTTATTGTTGTTGGAGGTTTGAGTGAGGTCTCATGTGTATAGCCCCCACCCTCCCTCAGTCCCCAGCATCTGGTGGACTCTCTACAAAGCACCTATCACTGCCTTGCCTGTCTTGGGAAGAATGCAGCAGGTTGAAATGTGGATCTGCCTACCAAGCCTTCATTTTCAGGTTAAGGAACTCCCTATCAAGAATTTAATTGGAGCTTCCCTGCCTTTGGTAGGCAGAATAATAATGCTCCAAAGATGTCCAAGTCTTAATCACCAGAACCTGTGAATATGTTATGTTACATGGCAAGGGGGAATTGAGGTTGAAGATGGAATTTAGGCTTAATCAGCTGAGTTAAGGAGGGTATCCTGGGTTATCCAGGTGGAACCAGTGTAACCACAGGATCTTCAATGGGATGAGGGAAGCAGAAGTTCACAATCAAGGAGAGAGCACTGAATTCTACAGGGCTGGCTTTGAAGATGCAGGAAGGGGCCACAAGCCAAGGATGCAGCCAGCTTCTAGAAGCTGGAAAAAGCAAAAACCAACCAACCAACAAACAACAGCAGATTCCAGGACAAACAAACAGAAAATCCCCCAAAATAAAGACAAAAAATGGATATTCTCCTTGGCCCTCCTGAAGGATCACAGCCCTGCTAACCCCTTGATTTTAGCTCATCTTGGATTTTTGAACTGTAGAATGATAAGACAATATATTTATGCTACTAAGCTTGTGGTGGTTTGTTACAGTAACATTGGAAAATAATAGAGTCCCCTGACCAGTTAATCCAGAAAGTAGACGGATGGCTTTGCCATTGAGCAGAGCCCATCATGAAAGGGAGGCAGATTGAAAATGCATTGGAGCACCAGAATATTACATGTCCTGTGGAGTAAATGCTCCCAGCTCCAGAGCTGAGATTTTCCATCATGAATGAAGCAAGGACATTTCCAAGTGCTGCCACTACAGGTAGAGGTGTGTGGAATTGAGAGCTTTGAGAGATGAGGGTTTTTCAGATCACAACATTACATTCAGGGTAGATCTGTGAACTTCTATTTTGCTCCTGTCTCTCTGATTCAGCATTTATCTTCAATTTGGAAAGGAGAGAATACTGTGGTGCAGGAAAGAAATGGAGCTGAGGATGGATGTGTTCATTTCCTAGGGCTTTCATAACAAATTACCACAAACTTGATGGCTTAAAATCATAGGGCTTTGTTCTCTCAGAGTTTTGGAGATCAGAAGTCTGAAATCAAGGTGTGGTCAGGGTAGGTTCCTTCTTCTGAGGTTCTGAGGGAGAATATGTCCCGTGGTTCTCTCCTAGCTTCTGGTGGTGGCTGGCAATTCTTGGAGATCCTTGGCTAGTGGTCACATTAGTCCAGTCTCTGCCTCTGTCTTCGCATCGTCTTTCCTCCTGTGTGTCTCTTATAAGTACACTGGCCATTCGATTTGGGACTCACTGTAACCCAGGATGATTTCATCTTGAGATATTTACCTTGCTTACATGCACAAATAAGTTCATATTCACAGGTTCTGGATGGACATATCTTTTGGGGGCCATCATTCAACCCACTGCAATGAGCAAGATGAGTGCATCCTTCCAGCCTCAGATGAATCACCTCCCATGGCACCGAGGAGTTTATGGATAGATTCCAAGCACGTCATTGGAGTGGGGCACGTGATCCCAAGCACGTGATTGGAGCATGGCATATGTTGGTGCTCGGTTCTCACCGTCAGATCCACTAGTTTCTCTTCCTTTTCCAAGGAGGCTGTCCCTGCAGGCTATGGTTTCCAGTTACCCACAACTGGCTTCAGCTGATGGGAGGCACTGGTAGAAGATTGGAAGCAAGAGGAACGCAGCCCTCCCACCCATGGTGTCCATGGTAGCAGCCACATTTCTCCTGCTTAAGAGTCCTCTGTGGTTCCATTGTCCTTTGTGTGACCCTGGTCCCTGGTTCTGAAAACATTACTTCCTTCTGTCCTTCTGGCCTAGGGGTGCTATCAGCTTCCTGCTGCACTAATCTCAGTTGGGCCTTCCAGATGCACATGAATGCACACCCTCTTCCCTGGATTAATTTTCCTGTTTTAAATGCTCAGAGTTGCTTCTGTCCTGGTCAGATGCTTAATGGTACAAGAGATACAGAGAGAGAAAGGAAGACACCAAATTTGTGTTGGCCTTGCTACTAAGCACACTATATGCATAAAACCAGCCTTAGCCCCATTCCAGCTCTGTGGAGTTACAGGCACGGTGTGTTGAGCCCCTGTGGTTGAGACATTGGGGATTTGATATTCCACACACCTTTCAACCTGCTGGTGGTCCAAGGCCCCACTCTCCCATAGACATCTCATGCTGTACAAGTGCACGCAAGCTGTGCATGTAGACACAAAGCAGACTCCTGACCAGGACCTGGGGCCCAGGTAGTTAATCTGGGAGGTGATACCAGAAAGCAGAAGTGAGAGGATGGGGAGAGTGAGACCAAGGAGGAAGATGAAGGGTCTCTGGGACGTCATACCACTGGGGTGCTCTCTTGGAATGGTGTACAAGGACCCTCAGAATTGTCCCTCAGGAAAATGGGGAGGCTGAAGAGTTTATCTATTGGCCTCCCTTCCCAATTGGTTGAAGGTTGATCTGGGTCAGTAACTTGGAGAAAACATTGGAGAAGTCAAGACTGCCTTGGTGATAGCGCCTAGCTATGGCACATGGAACTGTCCATTCCAGTGGTTCTGAAATCAGGTGGGCTGAGGGGCAGCAGAGCAGTGCTTCACATGTGTCTACTACTGTGTGTGTGTGTGTGTGAATGTATGTATGTGTGTGAATGTACATATGTGCATGCATATGTGCATGAGTGCACATGTATGTGTGTTCACGTAAATCAGGGACTGAATGGGGGCAGAGATCAGGGTCCCTCCTGCTGGTTGATCCACAGGTGATGTGCATAGGTTACTGGGGAAGATATTCTATGGATGCCAATGGGAAATGCAATTCTATGGGTGCCAGGTATACATGCTGTTTGGTGCCAGCTGAAGTGGAAGCTTGGAGGTGGGGTCTGGTGCTTCTGATCAGATGTTCTCTGTGGAGGTCTTGCCAATTACTTTCCCTGGATCTTAGCCCATTTCTGGGCTTGGGTTTCTAGGCCTCTCCTTCCTATTCTACGAGATGCCCAACATCCCTTTTAGAAATCTTCTCATAAGCTGGCCAGAAAGGATTTCTGTTGTTTGCACACAGGTAACTCTAACTTACATTCTTCCTTGACTGTATGGCATTTTAGGTTACTATCACATGATTTTATGTCAAATATAAATAATTTCCATGGTGCACCCAGTATCTCCAGGCTCCTAAAGTGCAGACAAAAGTAGGATATGGTTCATCTTTTCTTCGAAGGTAAGTGTGATTTCTCAGTGCAGTCATAGTAGCATCTCCATTTTTCTAGTAGGGGTCATGTGATTTTATCTTTTTCATTCCAAGAGATGGTCCTAGGATACAGAATGATGATTCTGAACAGGATGTTTGGTGTAAGAACACAAAGAAGGCATATTCTTACTGCCTTCTTAAGGAGCAGTGACAGGGGATGGTGGAAAGAGGAGAATTGTGGAGTTGGGTGTCTGAGCCTGGTTCTGACTCTTTATGACCTTGCTTGAGCCACTCCATTTCTCTGAGCCTCAGTCTCTTGATGACAGAACCATTAGACAAACTGAGATGTAAACAAGAAACAGAGGCCTTTGAAAAAGTTTAAGAAGTTTAAAAAGAGGCCTTTAAAAAGTGTAAAAGTCTGTGAAAGATGGGTGGTTTGATTGCTGTAATAATTTGATGCCAAGAAATTACATTAAACTCAGTTCAATAACATTGCTCTTGAAATGTGTTTTAGGGTTTAACCACTCATTGAATTATTCCAGATCGGGCTAACTTTGTAAAGTTGTGGGTGTTTTGCTTCTTAAAAATCTGTTTTCTCTGCTTGAAAACTCTTTGTTAATGGCTTTCCATTCTTGGTCACTCTGTGAATTGCTGGTGGTGGAGACATAGGAGACATAGACAGGTAAATGTAGGGGTCCTGTGTTCCACAGAAGAGGGTTTTTTGACAACTGCAGATAGAGTTCTTTTTTAGCAGATTGATTCCTCCTCCAGATATGTTTTCTTTTCTTTCATCTGAGCTGTTGAGCAAACCCAACCTGGAGTGGGTTTCTCAGACTGTGGTACCAGCTGCTGTCATCTTAGCTGAATTGAACTGGACGGTGAGACGGCCTCTTGTTGTAGATAATTGCCTCTTTGATTTGTTGCTCAAAGACCCCCAGGGTGCAGCTGCAGGATTGCAGTAGAGTGTGAGGCTGACTGTGGAAGTCAGTGACAGCCCCAGTCATCTCTGAAGCTGGAGTTATTCATGGACCACCTTCGTGATTTGTGCTCATAGCAACATACCACCCAAACTCTTTCCCCTTTACTATTTTAATTTTGACTGATACACATTTTTTGGGAAGTAAGTTTATCTTAAAAGAAAATTTTCTATCACTCACTAAGGTGGAAAATCAATCTGTTGATTTTCTAGTTTTATTTTTTCCTAGTACACATTAAAATAAATGCATAGCTATTACAGTAGTGGGTTTACTATCTAAACTCATATTACCTTGGCAACTTCTGACTTCAGGGACTGGGAAGTTGGCATTGTCTCTCTTCCATCAGATCTCATTATTTCTTCCATGTGTATGCATCATCATTACTACTGTTCAATCCCTATCTTCTTTAAGTCAGTGCATATTTTTACAAAGGCAAGTTTACCTAAAACAGAAACTTTTGTCTCTTCTTTTGAAAATGGAAAGCCAGCATCACTCATGATAAATAGATGGCAACTATAAATAATAAATATATACAAAGCTAAAGTTATTACATCCAAGCTAGATAGGCGAAGGCTCTAAAATGCCTTGACTTTGAGGCTTACTAGCTCTTTCTGTTAAAAGGGCAGATTTGCAAGTGTTAGAGAAGGTTGAAGACATTAACAACTGCAACTTTCTACTTGATTTAATCAAAAGGGTTGAAAAAGATTAGAAACTCTCTGTATTTCTTTCTTTTTTTCTTTTTTTTAGATGGAGTCTCACTCCATCACCCAGGCTGGAGTGCAGTGGTGTGACCTCAGCTCATTACAACCTCTGCCTCCTGGGTTCAAGCGATTCTCCTGCCTCAGCTTCCCAAGTAGCTGGGATTACAGGCGTGTGCCACCATGTCCGGCTAATTTTTGTATTTTTAGTAGAAATGGGGTTTCACCATGTTGGTCAGGCTGGTCTCAAACTCCTGACCTCAGGGTGATTGCCTCGGCCTCCTCAAGTGCTGGGATTACAGGCGTGAGCCACCACGCCCGGCTGAAACTCTCTGTATTTCTTTTATTCAATATTATTTAATGTTATATCCTTGTCATACCACCTAACGTTTTCTCATGTACCCTTAGGTATCTGTCCCATATTCTGAAAACACTTATTTCTATCAGTTAGATTTTTGTTTGTATGTTTTAAAATATATTTTTTATTTAAAAATGTTTATTAAAATCATTTGTATTTATGGGGTACAATGTGATGTTTTGCTATATGTTTAAAACATGGAATGATTAATTCAGATTAATAAATCCATCACCTCACATACTTATTTTTTGTGGTAAGAATATTTAAAATATACTTTTAGCAATTTTGAAGCATATAATGCATTATTATTTACTATAGCCATCATTCTATGCAGTAGATCACTAAAACTTATTCCTCTAGTCTAACTGAAAGTTTCTTCCTTGTTTTTTTGAGATGGAGTCTTACTCTGTCGCTCAGGCTGGAGTGCGGCAGCATGATCTCGGCTCACTGCAACCTCTGCCTCCGAAGTTCAAGCAATTCTCCTGCCTCAGCCTCCCAAGTAGCTGGGATTACAGGAGCCTGCTACCATGTCCGGCTAATTTTGTGTGTTTTTAGTAGAAATGGGGTTTCACCATGTTGGCCAGGCTGGTCTTGAACTCCAGACCTCAGGTGATCCACCTGCCTCGGCCTCCCAAAGTACTGGGATTACAGGCATGAGCCACCATGCCCAGCCATTTTCTACCCTTTGATCAACACCTCTCCTTTCCCCATCCTCTCAGCTCCCCCAGACCCTGATAACCATCATTCTACTCCCTACTTCTATGAATTCAACTTTGTACAATTCCACATATGAGTGAGATCATGCTGCATTTGCCTCCATGTGCCTGACTTATTTTACTTAAAAAATTTAATGCTGGGCATTTAAAACAAGTTCCTAACGTTTTAAAATTAGACAAGATTGTTTTCTTTGATGTAGATTGTTTTCTTTTGCTCTCACAGCAAAAAAAGATTAAAAAACTAGGCAAGATGAAAGTTTGGTTTTTTAATTTATTCCTGTTTCTTCTTGATAATATTTGAAGGGATAAAAAAAAACTGTGTGAGAGTTGGATATCTAGGGTTGGGGGACCTGTCTAGCATCTTTTTGCTCCTCTGATTTTGGGAGGAGGTTAGCTCTGCAGAGCCTCACCATGTCTCTTTGTTTCACATCGTGCCAAGGAGCTTGGCAGCTGGAGGCTGCCTTGTGGACCCTATTGTTGGAGGCGATCAATGCACCTTGGACTTTATGGCCAGAGGGAGCCTTTTTAGTGACAGAACTAAAATGTCCTAGGTCACATGAGAATAGATGCTGACAAAATTTGTGTTGGACAAAGACCTTATGTAACTCTCAGGCTTTAATTTCCCAAGGAAAATAACTTTATTATTGTCACTTTCATGTACTTTATAAGTAGGTTTGGCAACTAAAAGAAACATAATCAATTGATCTAAACAACAGTCTAGTGAATGCCAGGGGCTTAATGTATTTTTTATTGAAACCATGGGAGGTGGATCAGTGTTACGTAATATTTCTCATATGGGATATTCATTAATTTATTAGTTCAACAAATATTTGAGTGTCTTATATTTGCCAGCCATTGCTTTTGCACTGACTAGATAGTTCTCTGATCTAATGAGACTTATATTCTAGTAGGAGAGACACAGAAATCCTTGGTATTTTGGTGTTTATGGTGGCCATTTTTTGTGAATTAAACAAGTAATGAAGTGCTTGTTTGCTTGTTTGTTTGTTTGTTTGTTTTGAGACAGGATCTCACTCTGTTGCCCAGGTTGGAGTGCAGTGGCAAGATCAAGGCTCACTGCAACCTCTGCCTCCCGGGCTCAGGTGATTCTCCCAGCCTCCCAAGTAGCTGGGACTACAGGTGCTCACCACCACTCCCGGCTTGTTTTTGTATTTTTTATAGAGATGGGGTTTCACCATGTCAGCCAGTCTGGTCTTGAACTCTTGGGCTCAAGTGATCTGCCTGCCTCGGTCTTCCAAAGTGCTAGAATTACAGGCATGAAACACTGTGCCCAGCCATTTGTTGATTTTGAATGCAGCAAGAGTCTAGATGGACGCATGGTGGGAGGGAAGTAAGGTCAGATGGCTGTCAAGGAGAAAAAGTGCCTGGTTACGTATGACTATGGTCTAGATGTGGGTCCACATTGGCACCATTGGTGTTTTATGAATTAGGGAGTGGCATACTGTGATTTTGTAGCAATGCCAGCTAATGAAAAATACCTATCACACATGAGCAAATTAGTAGATTCTTTTTGCATTTGCATTTTTTGCTTTTTCACTGGATTTGTTGCATTTTTTCTTCTCTACTTGTTTGTTTCTTACAGTTTAAAATGCCCATGGAGGCAAGACAAGGAGTGAGCAGGCTGAATAAAGTAAGACAGGCATATCCAAAGAGCCGTGGGGAGCTAGAGAGGGAAGAGCAAGTGCAAAGACTCTGAGATGCAAATAATTTTGGCTTTTAGGAGGAATAGAAAGGTTTTTCCTGGATCCAGTGAAATCTGATTGAGTTTCCTGGTATGCAAAGATAAGAACAGTTCACCAAATGCATGCAGCCTGCTGTTTTGATGTCTCACAAAGAAGTGTGATGATCTGGCTAATGTTGCACAAGGACCTGTCAGCTATGTTAGAAATAAATCTCACACTCTCTAAAACCCAGAGCTTCTTTACTTTGTATTCCTCTGGGTGTGTGGTACTCATAGTTAGTCTCTAAAGGCTGTTTTTGAAGTGATGACACACAGTTAAGGACACTGAGGTACAGGGGAGATGTTGTCTAAGAAAAGTGGTTCTGAAGATCCCCGGCAGCATTATCCATGATCTTGATTGACCCAGACAGAAAGAAGTCTTCTATCTTAAAAGTATTTGCCTCTGCTTTTTTTGGGGGGTGGGGCGGGGAGATGGTGGGGGGGTGGGTAGATTTGTGATCCATTGCATAGGAAGTCTCTCTTCTGAAAAAAGGGGTAAGAGTTTTTTGCTTTTATTTTCCAAGTCCCTGTCAATAGCACTGTAGCTTAGTCCACAAGCACAGCTAGAAATACTGGACCCTTGAACACAGTAACTCAAATGGGTTGAGTTGTTTGTCCTCTGGTTGTTTATTAATGAAAGAATAGTTGGGTCTCTTATCTGTGTGCAGTGGACAGACTTTGCCCTTGCAGGAAGGTGCATCAAGGCAGTGCCAACTGGAGCTTAGTCTTCTTGGTCTTTTGTGTGTCCCTACATAGACCAGAAGCCCCACTTCACATGTCACAGGTCTGTAGCCAACAGAGTCTTCCCTCCTTCTGTAGGTTGAAAAGCTATTGTGGATACCTTTTATGGGAACAGCATTGGACACAGCTTTTGAGATGTGTAACCCCAGTTTGTAAATACCACCTACCTTGTTGGTAGTCATTTATCAATCTGCTGTACCAGGCTCCAAGTAGGATATTGGAGGTTTAAAATAAGAAATGGTGGTGAATTTTAAGAAGCTTATTACTGAGATGGAGAAACATCTGTCTCCATCTTCCATCCTCCTGTTTATTAATTTATCCGTTATCCATCCATCCATCCTTAACTAACAGCAAAAGGCAATGTAAAGAATTCTGGATACTGAGATGAACAGAGAGTGAATACTAAGGGAATTCAAAAGAAGGAAAAGTCTTCGGGGGTCAGTACTGTTGTGGAATGATCAGAGTCTTTGACTAGAAAGGAGGAGTCTTCTCTACAATCTGCTCTTCTGTCTATGGGTTTGATGTTTGGGTTCTGAAAGGCTGGTAGTGTGGCACAGATGATAATTATACACGAGGCATGGAGGGCTGCATAACACAGGATTTGGTTGTGGGGGAGGTTGTTAAATCTCCTTTTCCAGAGGCATTTTGGAAACATAAAAACCTATTGTTGCCCGGGTGCTGTGGCTCACTCCTATAATCCCGGCACTTTAGGAGGCCAAGGTGAGTGGATCACTTGAGGTGGGGAGTTCAAGACCAGCCTGACTGACATAGTGAAACCCTATCTCTACTAAAAATACACAAAAGTAGCTGGGTGTGGTGACGCACGTCTGTAATCCCAGCTACTTGGGAGGCTGAGACGGGAGAATTGCTTGAACCCAGGAGGCAGAGGTTGCAGTGAGCCAAGATCCCACCATTGCACTCCAGCCTGGGCAACAAGAGTGAAACTCCATCTTAAAACAAAAACAAAAACAAAACAAAACAAAAACCTGTTGTCCCGTGTGGTTTAATTGCCAGCTTCCTTGAACCTGGGCCATAATTTGAGCTGATCACTCTAGTTGGAGCATTGTGTGTTGGTCAACAGTCTGTCCAGGAAATACTCTAGGCCAGGATGGTGAATATGCAGCAGAAAGTGCCAACCCCGGCACTTGCTTATGGCTCATAGAACTAGTCAGAGCATTCTCTTCTGCTGAACCCACAGGCGGCCTCAACATCTTTTCCAGAACAGTGTTCCAGGCACCCAGGGCTGTTTGACTGCATAGATACACAAGGTGAAATGTCTGCCATCCCTGCTCCTCTTCTGGCTCCTGCCCCAGCAGCTATTGCACACATGTGGATATTGTTTCTGAAAATCAGAACTTTTGTGGCATCCTTTTATTCATTCTTATTTTATACTTCATTGCATTTTATCCTCAAACTACAAAAGCAATTCCTACTAGTTACAAGGCAACAACACAGGAATTGAGGAAGGAAAAGCCAAGATCTCTCCCATTCCAGCCTTTGTCTTTCTATTGCCCCTCTT
Organism: Pan paniscus; assembly: GCF_029289425.2. NCBI lineage: Eukaryota > Metazoa > Chordata > Mammalia > Primates > Hominidae > Pan > Pan paniscus. The sequence goes on from NC_073259.2 coordinate 133,477,443, forward strand.
TTCTTCCATATTTTCTGTACACACACACACACACACACACACACACACACACACAAACACACAAGATTGATAAATCTAGTTTTTAAAATTGGGTGTTGAGGATACAGCTATGAGCAAGACAGATAAAAGTCCTCAGGAAGCTTGTATTCTAGCTGGAGATACAAACAATAAATAAGTAAGCAAATAATTAAAAGAAGTATAATTTCAGGGAGTACTAAGTGTTATGCAAAAATTAAAGCAGGATGTCAGGATAAAGCATAATGGGACATGAAGAGTATTTTAGATGATGTGGGCAGAGAAATTGCAGCTCCTTTCCTCCCCCTCCTCCTCCCTCCCCTCCCCTCCCCTCAACTCCCCTCCCCTTCCCTTCCTTTTCATCCTTTCCTTTGCTTTTCTCCCTTCCTTTCTTCTTCCATCCATCCTTCCATAATTCATCACAGATATCTCTTCCTGCTCTCTAGCCCTAGAGCCACCACACTTCCTGGGCTTGAATGCTGGCTCTGGCTCTTGTTAGCTGTGTGATCTTGGGAAAATTACCTAAACTTTCTGTTCCTCATTTTCCTCATTATTAAAACTGAAGATGGAGTTGTTATGATAATTAAGAGAGATACTATAGAGCCTAGAACAGAGCCTGATACTGGAAAGAACTCAGTAAATATTAGTGGCCACTTTTGGTTGTTATTGTGGCATTCCATCAGTTCCATGCAGCAGCTATAAGCCAGACCTGTGGACATGTGGCAGGGTTTCTTCTAGATACATTGGCAGTCTTTTAGCACCACTGCTCTCATAAGTAGGGCACCTTTGTAAAAAGAGGCCTGATCTCATAGCCCTATGGTACCTTGCATATAATAGGTGCTTCTCAAGTATTTTAAACGTTTAAAGAAAACTTTATATAGACATATACCCACAGACAGCAAATGCACAGATTCCAATTGCATAGCTCAATGAATTTTTACAAAATGAACAAACCTGTGTAACTGTCACTCCGTTCAAGAATCGTAATGTGACCAGCACCTCATAAGCTCCATATGCTCCTTCCCAGGGAGTCCTCTCCTCTCCATGGTTACTACTGTCCTCACAACTAGTACCATTTGGAATATACACAAATCCATGACCCAGCAATTCCACTCCTAGCTAAATATTCAACAGCAATTCACAAATGTGTTCACCAAAAGACACACACAAGAATGCTTATAGTGGCATTATTTATAAAGGCCCCAAACTGGAACAACCCAAGTGTCCATCAACAGTGGAATGGATGAATAAGCCACAGTATATTCATGCAGTGAGAAAACAAACTACTGCTATATGCAATAGCTAGGTTAATATTGGTAAACTTAACGTTGATCCATAGAGACACATGGTTCCTTTTCTGTGAAATTCAAGAACAGGCAAAATGAGTCCATGGTTTTAGTAGAAGTCTCTAAAACCTTTTCATTTGTAGTGGCTTAAAAATACGTCTACAAATTCTTTGATACTCCTCACTTCATGAGGTGAAGCTGAGTTCTCCACTCTGAATGTGGGCTGGATTTGGTGAGTCACTTCTAACATATAAAATACAGCAGACATGAGGTTGTGTGACATCTGAGACCAAGATGTAAAAGCATTGCATCTTTCTCGTTGTTCTGTCTCGGATCATTTTTTCTGGAGGAAGCTGGCTGCCATGTTGAGGATGCTCAAGTAGCATCTAAGGAGAGGGCCACATGGTGAACTGAGGCCAATAGCCATTTGAGTGAGTCACCTTGGAGGTGGATCCTCCAGCCCCAGTCAAGCCTTCAGATGACTGCAGCCCCCATACCATGACTGAAACCTCAAGAGAGAGAGAGAACCACCTGAGTCAGAGCCATCCAGCAAAAATGCTCTTGAATTCTTGAAACTTCAAGAGGAAAAATATTGTTTTGGGGTAGCTAGGGTTTGGAGTGATTTGTCATGCAGCAGGAGGTAACTAACCTATTCCTCTTTATCCTTTTCAACTCTGGGGTCTGCACTAAAGAGTTATTTTTTTTCACAGCAGGATTAAAACAGATTTACTAAAGAATAGTGTGTGTGTGTGTGTGTGTGTGTGTGTCTCACTATCAATAATTGAACTTTACTATGTCAAATGTGGTGTTAGGAGATTGTGTTCCTGGACGGAGAAAAATTCTCCTGGAGGAGAATTGTTGGGATGGTGAAGGAGCAGAAACTCCTCAGAGAATGCCTTCACAGAGTGCCCTCAGGCTGCAGGTCATCCGCGGTTAAGTTCGTGTCAAGGCATGTTGCCTGCTGGATAGAGCTATACAAATGGAAGCTCTTGTTAGCAGAGAGCACTTCTTTTTTAGGTTGAAAGCAGAGGTGGCTCACAGAGACTTGCCCTTAGATTGGGGCCTGTGGGTGTTAGTTACCAGCTTTCCATAGCCTCTACCTGCTCCGCTACTCACCTTTATATCACTTGCCTGGTCCTGGAGGCACTTGAGGTTACTACCATGGATCTGAGTAGATGGGACATGGGTAGCCTTTTGAAAGCTTTCCTAGCCCCAAGCCTGGCAGCAAAGTAGCAGAGACCCTCCCCTACTCCCCTGCAGACCTGCAGGGGCCATGGGAGCCACCATGTGGATGTCTCAGGGGCAGTCTGTGTGCGTGGACAGTGGAAGTTCTGCTGGCATTCTGCTCCCTCCCATCTTTGTCCCTACACAGAACCCCACAAGTATACCTCCTTCCAAACCCTAAAAGAGAGTACAAAACCTCAGGAGGGATTCCCTCCAGTTAAATTAAATTAAATTAAATTAATTAATTAGTTTTTTGAGACAGGGTTTCACTCTGTTGCCCAGGCTGGAGTGCACAGTGACATGATCTCAACTCACTGCAGCCTCAACCTCCTGGGCTCGTCTGGTCCTGCTGCCTTAGCCTCCTGAGTAGCTGGGACTACAGGCACACAGCACCACACCCAGCTAAAATTTTATTTTTTGTAGAGCTAGGGTTTCTCTGTGTTGCCCAAGCTGGTCTCCCAACTCCTGAGCTCAAGGCATCTGCCTGTCTCAGCCTCTCAAAGTGCGGGGATTACAGGCATCAGCCACTGCGCCCGGCCTTAGTTTTATTTTTAATACCAGCCTGGCCACATAGGACTGAGAATCAAAATTAACTTGGATTTTAGAAAGTAAAGAAAATAATATATTTTTTGAGTTTATAGACTGAGAAATATACCTACTACGTGCTTTCCTCTCCATCCCTGGGTTGGGAGACGAGGGGCAAAGTGGAATAACATTTCCATCTTACCTGAAGGCTGGAAGCTAGTTTAGTGGGGACAATTTAGCTGGTGTGGTTAAAAATGGGTTGGAATAGGAGATATGTATTTAGTGCTTGCCGTATGCCAGGTCAGGCACTGTGCTGTGTCATGGAAATACATTCACTCGCTTAATGCTCAAGGCTGCCATCCAAGTGGGCACTGTTATCCCCACTTTCCAGACACGGAAACTGGGTCTCAAAGAGGCTAAAATAACTAGGGTTGGGCTACACAGGTAGAAAGTGGCAGCACTTGGCTTTGAACCTAGGCATCGGGGTCTGGAGGTTGTGCTCTTAGCCCCTTCATGATGCTGCCTTTTTGGGTACTTTCAAAGGTACCTCAGTAGGGGGAGGTTTGGGGCACTGCACCTGACCAACAGCCAAGATCATACCAAGAAAACCCACGTGGCTGAGGCCGGCTCACCTCCTGGGAGGAGTTGCAGGCTGGGACCAATAACCACAAGACCACTAGGCCAGCCCTGGCTCTGCACTACACACTTGTGTGATTGTGGATATGTGAATGATTTCTCCGTCGCAGTGTCGCAGGCTTGCATGAGGAACACCTGAGGTAATATGTGTGAAAGTACTTGGCAAGTATTCAAGTGGCAATTGGATGTGAGGTGCTGTTAGTGCTGTTCCTCCTGAGTGATGGGGGAGGGTACATCAGACTGAGCCCTGGGGGCCCCGTGATCCGATGCCAGCTTCCCTCCTGCGTAGTCTGCCTCTGTGCCCACATTTGCAACATGGGCTCCAACACCAAGTTTTACTGGAGACCGTTTGCGACTAGAAGCCATGTCAGTAAAAGAGAGAGGCATAAGCACCTTCCTTCCAGGAACATCTGCCTTAGCTTGAGAAGCCAAAGCAGCTTTGCCTTTGATATCAGTTTGTTGGTTTCTTTCTGTATTGGATAAAGCCTGGCATTTCAATCATAGGGACCTGCTGCATTTTGGGTGTTTGATTGATTAATCTGAGAAGTGCATATTGAGCATTGAGTGGGTACAAAGCATTGTATGAAGTGGGAACGATACAAAAACCGAACAAGATATGTCGTTTCTACTGTTATGGGTCTTAACTGTTTGAGACAACCACAATGTATATGAAAACTTACACAGGTGATTATTTAGTATTAGTTGTGATAAATATGAGGAAGGAAAAATAGAGATGCAATACAAGAAAACAACAACAACAACAACAACCTGGTTTTGTGTACCTGGGAAGGCTTCCTGGAGGAGGCATCAATTAAGATGAGAATTGAAAGATGGATAAGATTATCCAGATAATTGGGGGTAAAAGGGCTGGGGGGTGGTGTGAGGTATAAAGGTTTCAGGCATAGCAAACAGTATATGCAAATACCCACATCAGTCGGGGTTCAGGCAGGAAGAGCTGGCACACCTCAAAGAGAACTTAATGAAGGGGCTTTTGATGAAGATGGAGGCACAGTCAAGGAAGCCAGCCAGGAACAAGCAACAGTGGCAAACAGTGATGGCCCTGGCCCAAGGAGGCGGAGATAGGGAAGTGAATTATAGTGATATGGAACAGTGCTTCGTGCAGGAACTTCATGGGACAAACCCAGGCACTGTCAACAGGAGGAAGAAGCTGGGGATAGAAATATCTCAACCTCTTTTCTCACTGTCTAATCTCCTACTGTCTCTCCTATTGGTTGAACCCAACCGGAAGCCAGAGAGAGGATGAGGGAGCCTCTGAGTCGTGCTGTTCATAGCTTTCAGCCTCTAATGGTACAGGGCAGGGCAGAAAAGTCTAGACAGTGGATCTGGAGGAGCAAACAGAGAACAACCCATATAGCCAGGTAGGAACTGAGAAAGACCAGTAGGAAAGCCTGGAGCCACAAGCCTAAAGAGAATTCAAACAGCACCCACTAAGTGCTTAAAATTCAGTTCTCAGAGGACATCAGTGAGGTGGCTACTATGATTCCATTTTACTGATGAGAAAACTGAGGCTCAGAGAGGTTAAGTAACTTGCCCAGCAGATAAACAGTAGAGCCAGGATTTGAATCCAGGCAGTCTGGTTCCAGAGTCCATGCTTGACAGATTTTGGACTTCTTCTAACAATAGAAGTGATTAGGGGAGAGCGTTAAGGTGGGCAGCGACAGCTTGGGATTTTGAGCAGACCACCTGGTTGCTGCATGGTTTGCAGCAGTGGTTGCAAATGATACACATGAGGATGATGGCAGTGACATGGAGAGACACTCGGGACTTGTTGATTGACTTGGGTGTCAAGTGGGTGACAGGGTTGATCCTTGGGTTTCTGGCTTGAGTGCTTTGATGTTGGCGGTCCTTTCTCAAGGGGGACAGAGAAGTCATTAGTTTCGTTTTTATTTTGGGTGGGTTGATATCTTGAGTTCAGTTTTTGGACAAAGTAAGTTTGATTTTCCTTTCAACTTCTAAGAGATGATTTCAAGTATTCGTTTGGCTATGAATCTGGGACTTGGAAGAAAGTTCTGTGCTGTAAAAATAAGTTTGGGGATCATCATAATATGGAGGCCATTATCCTAAGTGAAGTAACCCAGAAACAGAAAATCAAATACCATATGTTCTCACTTCCATGTGGGAGCTACAGTGGGTCACATGGATGTAAAGATGGAAATAATAGACACTGGAGACTCCAGGAGTGGGGAGGTTGGAAGGGGGATGAGGGTTGAAAAATTATCAGTTGGGTACAATGTTCACTATTTGAGTGATGGGCACACTAGAAGCCCAAACCTCACCATTATGCAGTGTACCCATGTGACAAACCTGCACAGGTACCTCCTGAGTCTAAATTTTAAGAAAAAAATATAGGTGGCAAATAAAGCTGTGAAAATGGATGTATGTATATGTGCATGTGTGTGCCTGTGTGTTTCTTGGTAGCTGTGAGGACCCAGGCTAGTTGAGCAGTCTTCATGGACAGGAAATATCCAGTACATCAGGGTGAACCGTTGAGTGTGTCTGGGTTGGAGAGGAAGAGGTGAAAAAAATTCATTATGGCTGACAAAATGCTTTAAATTACTGTGATGAAATGGTTATTAGCCACCTGAAAGTTCACATGACCAGACATTTTACAAATAGCAGGTTTGACTTCTGTCAATGAGTTTAATTCCATAAAAGGTCAGGTTATTTTTGAGTTATGAATTGAATTTTTGTATCTTAGCTTTTTAAAATTAATATTTATTACCGAAGTGATGGATATGACAAGAGAGGATCTCTGATTATTTCCATAAATTTCCTTTATTTAATATTTGCTCTCTGTGCTCAGAAGGGCAGTTGAAATATTGAACATCCTTCCACCATCTGTTCTCTTGTCCTTGGATTACAGACGGTAAAGTTATGTGTGTATCTTCTGTGAACTTTGAGAGGGTTTTATCTGGTCCTTGGAGTGGTAGAAATGTCAGAGCCTGATTGTTTTTTGTCAGTGAACTTTTGATTGCAAATAGAAGACACCCAACTCGAAGTGGCTTAAGGGTAATTTCCTGGCTCGTGTAATTGAAAAGTTCGAAGAGAGTCTCAGGTCTGGCTGGATCCAGACGCTGAGATGGAGTGGCCAGAAAGCAAGCTCTTTCCATTAATTGCCTCTGCATTTCTCTGATGGTTTTATTCTTAGGCGGGTGGTAGACTCTTGCAGTGCTTATTGCTTAGTGGAGAGACAGCTGGAATCAGCAATCCCTGACAAATCATGAGTCACTGTCTACTTGTGAGCCAATCAACTGTGGCCAGGGAATGGGAAAGTCTGATTGGCTTGGTTGGGTCAAATGGTTCCTCCTTGGACCAATCACTCTGTCAGGAGGACACAATGCTTTGGTTGGCCACATACATACCAATCTCTGAAGCCAACAGTGGAGTCAGCCCAACCTGAACTACCTGGACTGAGCGTGAGTGTGGCTCCTCAATGGGAAATACAAGCACTGTGTAGGAGTAGGGGCTGGATGCTGGGCAGATTCCATTAATCTTCCTGGTCTTGTGTGTGTGGGACAACCAGGGTTGGGAGTTTGTTGGATGATTCTCACAGTAGTTTTTCTCTAGTTCTCAGTCTTCCCCTGAAGCATTTTAGCACCAAAGGATGATTCTTTTGGATGTCAGCATTTCAGTCTGGGCTGGTTTATGAAGGGGACAGCACTTGGACACTCTTATCACCCACATCATCATCATGAACACTGTATAGTACTAATTATATGCCAGGCTCTGTTCTAAGCACTTTGTATATACTGTCTCCATTTAATCTCTGCAGTGACACTGTGAGGTAGGTACTATTATTTATTTGTTTGTTTGTTTGTTTTTGAAATGGGGTCTTGCTCTGTCAACCAGGCTGGAGCGCAGTGGTGTGATCATGGCTCACTGCAGACTTGACCTCCTGGGCTCAGGTGATCCTCCCACCTCTGAGGTAGCTGGGACTGCAGGCACGTGCCACCACACTTAGTTAATTTTCATACTTTTTCTGGAGATGGGATCTTGCTACGTTTCCCAGGCTGGTCTCAAACTCTTGGGCACAAGTGATCCACCTGCCTTGCCCTCCCAAAGTGCTTGGATTACAGGCATGAGAGCCACCACACCTGGCCAGTACTGTCATTAATATGCCCAATTTTACAGGTGAGGAAACAGAGGCACAAAGAGGTTACATGACTTTTCCACGTTCACACAGCTAGAGTCTTGAATTCAAGGCAGACATATAGCTTTAACATCACTGTTGTAGAAATTATGCCTACAGTGGTCTTAACTTCACTATTCTTTTTTTTTTTTTTGAGACAGAGCCTTGATCTGTTGCCCAGGCTGGAGTGCAGTGGCGCGATCTCGGCTCACTGCAATCTCCCCTTCCCAGGTTCAAGCAATTCCCCTGCCTCAGCCTCCCAGTTAGCTGGGACTACAGGCACCCACCACCAGGCCCGGCTAATTTTTTTGTATTTTAGTAGAGATGGGGTTTCATCATGTTGGCCAGGATGGTCTCCATCTCCTGACCTCGTGATCCTCCTGCCTCAGCCTCCAGAAGTGCTGGGATTAGAGAAGTTGTGCCCAGCCAACTTCACTGTTCTGTGTGTCTCTTCAGACTGCCTGTTTCTTTTGCACACAGTAGGTTAACACCTGACAGGTAGCAGATACTTGGCAAATAGACCTTAAATTAAATGGAATGCCTCCCAGACATATTTGAATCCCAAAGCCCTGAGACTCAATCTTCTTTCCAAATCCTTTTCATTTCAAAAGCATTTTTAGTTCTTAATTACTCTCCATTTACAAATCCCAGGTTCCCATTAAACACTATTACCCTACTAATTGAATCATGAGAAACCCTTTATTGGGCCCTGAGAAAATATCAACTTCCCTACCTCCTGCCAAGTGTTGGTCATGGTGTGTATATATTTGTGTATTTAATGATTTTGCTGTGAGAGACATGCACATTGTCATTAACTTATTTTGTGGAGCATAAGGACCAGAGTCCATGGTTGAGAATGACAGAAGAGAAGACTTTCTGCATTGGGGAACCTCTGTCATGTCAGAATTTAGATGTGATCTGAAGGAGGATTGATTTTCTTGTTAGGAACCAATGCTTGGGGCACCAATGCTTGGAGCTATGAAAAGAAGTGAAGTGGATGAACAAAGCACATTCCTGATAGTGGGACAATAACGGACTTGAAATTGTGGCAGGTGTTGATTTCATGACAGTGACACAGAATACCCAGTGTTTGTAGGAAAGTTGCTTCCTGTTCTGTTTACATGCACTGAGAAAAATAAGAGTGTGTCCCACATAGTGACAAGGACAGAACAGTTAGGGAGCATCAGCAGCTCAGTTCAGGGTCCAGTTTGCTTGGAAAAGATATCATTGGCATTTGCATTGGGGGCAGGCAGGGGTGGGCATTATCTAGAGAGGGACTGAAAAATCTACCTAGAGTGTTCTCCATGGGAGAACTATTGGCATTGGATGTGGGATGAGACTTTTCTGTGCACTGCAGGGCATTTAGCATCCCTAACCCTAATCCTCTAAATGCTGACAGTTCTTTGTAGCCTCACCTTACCTGCTTCCTGAGTTATTGGGAAATCCCAACTACCCCTACTCATTTTTATATATGTGCCTTCTAGGGGGTGGTATCTCATCGATTGAAAACCATTGCCTATAGGGACCAGGCTGGTAGCATAAATGATCAAAGAAGACCGATGTGAGAAAACAGTTGACATAGATACAGACACAGAAGTCTTTTCATTTCCTTCTAAGTCAATGCAGAGAAAAAGTGTAGGGTAAACGCAGTAATTAGTAGCAACCAGCAGTCAGCCTCAGTGTCAGGGAGGCAGTAAGGACTGGGGGTGGGGGGGATGTGGTAACTGGAGAGTGGGCCTTGGCTGATGGAGCAGCTGCTGCTCAGCTCAAGCCCATTGTTACTGGGCAGGAATGCAAGTTCAGTGTGTCAAGTTTCAGTAAAGTCAGAAATCTGGGTTTTTATATGAAATTGTCTGATGCTTACGTATTGGCTATCAAATTGAAAGTTTTAAGACATGGTCTAATTGTTATCTATTGGTGAGTAGCAAAATCACCACAAACTTAAAGGCTTAAAACATCACCCATTTATTATCTCATAGTTTCTGTGGGTTGAGAGTCCAGGCATGGCTCAGCTGGGTCCTCAGCTTTGGATCTCACAGGCTGCAGCCCAGGTGTTGTCTGGGCAGTGTTCTCATCTGGAGGCCCAACTGGTGAAGAATCTGCTTCAAGCTGATTCAGTTGTTGGCAGAATTTATTTCCTTTTTGTGGTATGGCTGAGAGCCCTGGATTTTTGCTGGCTGGTGCCTGGAGGCTGCCCTCTGTTCCTAGAGCCCCACTTCCCCCAGGTTATTGTCACATAGGTCTTCCAACCTGACTGCCTGTTTCTTCAAAGCCACCCAAGAAGATAGTTCTAGTCAGTCAGCTAGTGAGATGGTCTTATAAACCTAATGCGGTCATGGAGTGACATTCCAGTGCCTTTGCATTATTTAATTAGTTACAAGGAAGTCTCAGTTCCTACCCACACTCAAGGGAAACAGATTTACAAAGCTGTAATCATCAGGAGCCAGGGATCGTAGCAGATCATCCTAAAGTTTATATACACATACATATGGCATGTACTGTCACCAAATGAGTGGCTAAGTAAAACATGCTGTAGGCTGGGTCCACTCATTTTTTGCTAGGTTTAGATACTTGGGGCCAAGGCAGAGTTTTGGACTTGCTTATCTTGTTGCTGTGGAAGATGTGAAGAAGGAAGTGTGTGTGTGTGTATGTGTGTGTGTGTGTGTGTGTGTGTGTGTATTGAGGGATGGGCTATAGGAGAGGCATGGAATGGATTATCTCTCAGAGACTCTAGAAGGAACCCACCCTACCAACACCTTGATTTCAGACTTCTGGCCTCCAGAACTGTGAGAGCGTAAGTTTCTCTTGTTTTGAGTCACCAGTTTGTGGTAATTTGTTACAATAGTTCTGGGAAACTAATACAGCTAGCATAGAACAGGAAAGACCCAACAGGCAGCTCTGGGGTAAACTTAGTCTGTTATATTGGCTGTGGAAGGTGTTGAGGTTTGAGATTGGCTAAGTGTCTATGAAGCTGGAGTCTGGGAATAAAATATTGCATTGTAGAAGCTATCATTTGGTTGGGGAAACAACATAATGACTGTCTCATTGAGGCACAGGCGAACAGGTTGAGGATCAGATCAGCTTCACAGGCTGGATGCAGCTTCCTGCGTACATGAACCTGCTGCTGTTTTCACACTCAGAGCTGCCTTGGATGGGGTGGAGCAGACATTTCTACAATTGTAGCTGCGATGATTATTCTTATCTGTAGTTCTCTCTTGCTTTGATGGGCTCCATTGCCTACAAATCACCTCTCCCAGTTGCTGATACCTAGCCATCTCTCAAAAGGTAACACATGAGATCAAGGCAGCTGTTATAGTAGAAGCACTGAAATAACTAAAACCATTCTTTTTCTTGTAAAAATGTGAAATTTCTGATTTGTCCAAAGCTAGACACGTAAGTTGCTTAGTATTTGACTTTCTTAGACGAGAGATTAAACTGAGCAATGAGACGGGAGAGTGGCAATAGCTTCTAGAAATCAGCACGTGTTGCCTGGGGAAAGTTCTCACTGGCATGCAGATCCCCCTTCAGGTGTCCTGTTCTCATAGCTGAGTTTCATGATTTCCAGCACTTCTCTCTGGTGGATGTGCTTTTCCAGCTCCAGTTGTCTGTTTATCCATCAAGATGGCTCCTGTTCTGACTCAGAGGCCCAAACTATCTGGGTTTCCAGCCCCCTGGACAGGAGCATGTAAGACTGGAGACCCCACCTGCTCCGTGGTCATCTTGGCAGGCCAGGCTCCTGCCCTCTGTGGATCCCTTGGACTCTCTTTTCCATGCCCTGTAACCTGTTGAAAGGAGCTCTCAGCAGAGTCTGATGTTACCAGCCTCCAGGTGCTTAGTGGGAGATGCAAGCATCTCTGTCTTTGGTTAATTTATCACAGGGAAAGTGGTTTGGTGGGAGAGCCCCAATTAAAAGTATCTTTACAGTTTTCCTTAATCACACCCTGAAAATGTTCCTGTGCCCCAGGCTGGGCTTATCTCAGAAAGGGTGTTGAACCTCTTTTGCATGACTCTGCTCGACAGAATGTGATGTCTGAGGTGTGTCCCAAACAGTATTGCCCACAGAGTGTTCTGAGGGGCCCCTGCTTCAGAAGGGCAACTTGTTTAAAAACACAGCACTATGGGTCCTGCCCCCCAGACCTATAGCAGCACAGTCTCTAGAGGTTGGGTCCCAATCTCTGTGCCATGACAAGTGGCACAGGTGATTCTGATATGCTTGAAAGTTTGAGAGCCTCTGGTCCACAGGGTTCTGATGCCTTCACCCCCTTCCCTGCCCTTGGAATTTTTTGGTGATGTCTCTTACTGAGCATCTTCAGCCCTTGAAGTCTCATATTCATGGGACATCCAGAGATGGATGATACCTTAGATAAAGACCCTTCATTCGACCAATATTGATTAAGCTCCTCCCATTTGCCAGGCATGGTTCTCAGCACTATGGATAATGCAGGAAACAGAAACTGCAGAATCTTTGCTCTCCTTGGGCTTATATCTAGTGGGAGAGACAGATAATAAACAAGGGAAGCAAAGTGTATGTTGGGTACGGTTTAGTGCTAAGGAGAAAAATAAAGCAGGAGACCGGGGATAGAAGTTGTTGAGGATAAGAGGGATTTGCCATTTTAGATTGGGTGGTCTAGGAAAACTTCACTGAGAGGTGACATTTGTCCAGATCTGAAGGAGATTAGGGAATGAGTCATGGTGGTGTCTGTGGGAGAGGCTTCCAGGCAGAGGGAATGGCAAGTGGAAAGGTTTAGAGACGAGAAGGAATGTGCTGTTTTAGGAACCACGAGGAGCCAGTGTTCTGTTCCCCACCAACATACAATATTAGCATATTTTCACACACATAAATATACATTTTTATGAGCATTGCAATTCAAAGCTAGAAGGGTGTGATGGAGAAATTTTCTTTAAGTATTTTTGGCTAATTAAAATTAATTGACTAAAATTGGGAACCAAAATTTCGTAGAAAATAGTGAGAAAAAACTTGATTGAGATTTTTTTTTCTTCCTTGAGAAATGAAATAAAGATTATAATAAAAGTTTATTTTATCTTGTAGTAAACAAAATTAGGGGTTGGCAATTCCCGATCTGTGCACTTTGAACAAAGAATGCATGTTGATAATTTGTCATTTTTCTTCCAGTTTTCTATAACTATACAATATTGCAGTTCTCATTTCATGTTTGACATTGCTAGTAGGATCACAAAAAGGATCCGTTTAGCAGAAATATTTGAGGGCTTCCCCAGTTTCCCCAAGAGCTTCACGATACTCGGCTATTGAAACTGCTGTCTTCTGAAGCACCCATTGTCCTCATTGATTTTCTCCTCTTCACTTGTTTACTTTCTATCTATCTATCTGTCTATATCTATTTGAGATGGAATCTTGCACTGTCACCCAGGCTGGAGTGCAGTGGCGTGATCTTGGCTCACTGCAACCTCCACCACCCGGGTTCAAGCAATTCTCCTGCCTCAGCCTCTGGAGTAGGTGGGATTACAGGCAACCACCACCACGCCTGGCTAATTTTTGTATTTTTAGTAGAGACAGGGGCCAGGCTGGTCTTGAACTCCTCACCTCAGGTGACCTGCCCACCTTGGGCTTTCAAAGTGTTGGGATTACCAGCATGAGTCACCACGCCTGGCTGGTAAATATATCTTGAAGGGTGATTGTAGACCCTGGCTTCATTCTCTTTGTCAATAGTTTTGCATGCATTTGTCCATCCTCTACTATTACAAGATATGCAATTTCACTTTGCAGTGGATTTGCATTGCTTTTGCATTGTATTTACAGTTGTCAGTCAGCAGAATCTGACCAATCAAGATGGCAGAGATGTTGAAGTGTTGGGCAGGGGTAGATGCTGCTGTCATGTAAGGGCCATGTGTGGGCAGGGACTGACATCTGGAAGAGTCCATTCATCAACAAGTGGTTTCTTGTTCTGCCAATTTATCCTTCCATATGTAATCCCATAATTTCAAGGATTCATACAGCAAATGTTTATGTAATGAAGAACCTATGGAAAATACGTATAATTTTTTTTTCTGTATGTCAGAAATTGGTTATTATGTAAGTGAGATAAAAATGGTTCCTGCTCATTGGCCCCTGTGTTGTTTGTTTCTTCACAGCAGTCTGGGACCTGTTAGCTCAAAAGCCTGCTGGCACCAAATTCATATTTTTACACATCCAATTGTTTTAAACATAGCCCAAATAAACAGATTTTTAGCCATTTGGAGCCTGCCTGTTTTGCATACCCTGCAAAACTGAGTCCAATGTCAGTTGTAAATAAGATAAACCTTTTAGCTATAAAAGAACTCAAGCTGCAACTGCCCTTCAGAGCTCTCTGACCCAGAGACTCCCCACTGAGCTGCTGAGTGACATTATCTAGACATGTGAGCCCCTGTCTTGAATCTACCTCTGCTTGCAGAGTTCTTTCCCTCCTACCCTCTGGCTGGTGGCCCCTCAGGCCACATCCTTTGGACTGTCTCATGCTGTGAGGGGCTTCTTTCATGCAAACCTGTCAAAGCGTTGCCCAAATAAAACTCGTTGTATGCTACTGCCACCTTGTGGTCGTATATTTTTCTATGCTCAGAGCCCAAATCCCGCAAACTCATTACAGTGGTGAGACCATTTATCTTTTCCATGTAGTTTTAGATATTGTAGTTTTTAAGTAACAAGTGCTAAGAATATCACCAAGCCTAAAGATATTTCTCTAAAACAAACTTAATGAATATTCAAGACATAGATGTTCCTGGGCTTAAATTGTTCTAACAAAGATAATCTAAAATTAGGAAGGATTTGGACTAAGGACTGGGATTTAGAAACAATTGTATAACTTGTGTTTAAGAGAGAGGAAAATGTCAATAGTTTGGTTTTAGGTTTGTGTTTTTGATACCCAGCATTCATTTGTTCTGTTGTAACTTGAATTTCCTTTCAGGAGCCACTCCTTGCTAACCTCTCCCATGTGATTAGGAGGGGGTTAACTTCACCCTTAGTGACCAGCTTAGTTGACCAGCTAAGCCCATGAGCATTGTCCCTCTACCCTAGATGCCATAATGATTGGCTCAAGATTGAGCACTCAGTTTAATTTGGCCAATGAAAACCTGGCTCTGGGATGTTTGATCTAAGGGAAAGAATTTTGCTTTTTTGTTGTGGATGAGGATGTGAGATCTGGAGCTGCTGCAGCAACACTGTGACCATGAGAAGAATTGGTGAACAAAGCCCACATGCATGAGAGCTGAACAGGGTCCAGTGCCTAATGGAACTGGGGGTAACATTTGAACCTCTATAGTGAGTTGCATCTGAATTTGGCCCTATCTCTGGACGTTTTCATGGACATGCACCAGAACTGGACTTTTAAAAATCAATTGCAACTGCTATGACATGTCCAGAATTTGTCAGGTGTACAGCAATGTCCTTTGGGCCCAAAGGATTGAGGGCTGGATGTTCTCTAGAGCACCCCTTACGAAATAAATGGATCTACTCTGGCAAACGGAGGCATTTGCCTTGCCTAGGGATGTTAGAGGAATTTTCCGCTAAGGAAGAGGAATAGGATCAGGAAATCATATCTGGAGAAGAAGTGTTTAGAATCCTGGCTGGAGACTTAGGGTAGTTCCAAAGGACATCTCACAAGATAGGAGGCTTAGATGCTTGTGTGTCTGATCTCTGGAGACCGTATGGTAGTTCATTGTTAGGAAATTAATAGTAGCTAATGCTGATCCACGCCTTTGTTTCAGGTGTTCTTCTAAGCACTTAATATACACCAATTCACTTAATCTTCATAATAGCAACACTGTAGGCAGATAGTGTTATTATCCACATTTTACAGATAAGGAAACTGAGGCACAGAAGTTCAATGGTTATCCAAGGCCTCACAGGTAGTCCTTCTTGCAGCTGGAATTAAATTCTGGGAGTCTTGCTCCTAATCCTTCTCTCTCCATCACCTTCCTGACATTCATTCCTGGGTGTGTCCAGCTCTTCTAGGGAGGGAGGAATGCCCAGTGTTTCACTCCAAAGCAAAGATGTCAGAATTTATTTATTTTTATTTTGTCAGTTTATTTTGTTTATATGTAAGCCACTGTTTCCCTAGACAGACTGTCTCACTCCCTTCTTTGATTCACAGATAAAGCGTAACATAATAATAATAAACATGCCTGTAGCACTCCGTCTGTGCCAGCACTTTATATTGTATTAGCTCACTTAACCCTTGCAGCAGCCTCACGAGATGGCCACTGTGTTAGCTTCCTGGGGCTGCCACAGCAAATGGCCACAAATGCGATGGTGTAAAACAACAGAAATTTATTCTCTCACAGTTCTAGGAGGCCAGAGCCCAAAATCAAGATGTCAGTAGGGTTGAGAAACCTTCTCTTGCTTTTCTCCTACCTTCTGGTTGTTGCTGGCAGTCCTTCATATTCCTTGGCCCATAGAAGCATAACTGCAGCGCTCTCTCTCTCTCTCTCTGACTTCACATCGCTGCCTTCTCAGGTTCCCTGTCTGTCTCTTATAAAGACACCACTCATTGGATTTACAGCCCACCCTAAATCCAGGATGGTCTCATCTTGAGATACCTAAGTAATTACATCAATGAAGACCCTGTGGCTCAATAAGGTCACATTGTGAGGTTCTGGGTAGATATGAATCCCTGGGGGACACTATTCAACCCCTTATAGACACTTATTTTTTCATCATTTGAGAGAGGAGGAGTCTGTATTGCAGCAAGAGTCAATGGCAAAGCCAGGACCTGAACCTGGCAGGCTGGTGTGAATACCTGTGCTGTGCGGGTCAGGTATAGTGGCCAGACGGGCAGGCTCAGAAATGAGGACCCCTACACTCCATCCTGCCTCCACCTTCTGATTTTGTGCCTGTTCCTTAATTGTTTGGTGCCACAGATTTCGCATTTGTAAGTCTAGGATAATGAGACCTACTCATAGTGCTGTAAAGAGGATTAAATATGTTGATACAGGTAAAGCACGAGAAAATTTATGCAAAGCCCTTGGGAAAGTGTCTGGCTCAGGGGAGTGGCCTCAGTAAAGCTCAGCTATTATAATCCACAAATATCCCTGAGTGGCACTAGGATGCACATGGCTGCTGGCATCTTGCAGCCATCAGAGTTTGGACAGGACAGTTTATTATCATCAAGGCATTTGGTAGTATTGTCTTCAGATGGTTGTGAATTCAGGTTGTAGCTTTCCTTGCTTTTTTTTGGAATATTTATTAGTTCAGTTTCCTGAACTAATGAAGAACTAAGTTCTTCCATTGTGGGCTGTTTGGTTAACTCAAACGTTAGTAGACATGCTTAACTAGATCTTTTTGCTAGTGAATTTCCAGTAGACTGTGAGTACCTTTTACTGTCCAAACAGGAATCTTCTTTATCTCCTCTGGTTAAAGCAGAATGCAAAACTTCCCTTCCCTGGTCATACCCACACAATTTGCCTGTCTAGTGATGCTCATCAAGTTTCCTCATGTGGAAAATGGAAGCAGAAGCGATACTACCCCTGCGGGGTTGCACGAGGCATCTGTGTATTAGCAGTGCAAGGTGGAGAACAGTGCCTGGCTTCCAGAAGGGGCTTGAGACATTTCAGCATTTGTGAACAAGTTCTTTTTCTACTGTGAAATGGGTACTGGGGAAAGGTGAGCCACAGTCTCAGTCTGTGGCCAAAACCATCTGAGACTCACTGGTCTGGACTGAGCCATGCTCCTCTTTGCATTTCCAAGTGCTTCATGCGTAGTACCTGAAACTCAAGAAATCCTCTTTAAACGTTGGAGGACTGGGTGGATGATATGGGGTATAAAAATATTTCACAGCCTTGGTGGTGTGAGTTCTAATTGCACACTTTCTTCTCCAACCCCCGCCCATGGCAGACAGTGAAAGACTTGACCCACCCACTGGAAAGCTGGGAAGGTCTCAAGACCACCCTCACTTCTGATGCCATCTGCAAGTCCGGAGGGTCCCCAAGACCACCCTCAGGTTCAGTAATTTTCTAGAAGGACTCAAAGAACTCAGAAACGCTGTTGTACTTATAAATATTGTTTATTCTAGTGAAAGGATACAAACTGAGTTCAGCCAAGGGAAGAGGTGCATAGAGTAGGATCCAGTAGAGGTCCAGGGCAAGCTCCCAGTTGACCTTTCCCAGTGGAGTCGTATGGACAGCATTTGCTTCTCCCAGAGCTGATGTGCAACCATAGGCAAGAGTGCTGCCAACTGGGGGAGCTCACCCAAGCTTGGTGTCCAGAGCTTTTTTTGGAACTTGGTCACATAGACATGGCTGACTCTCCAGTCCCTCCAGTGGTCAAGCAGATCCCATGTGGCCCAAGCCTCCCTACCATAAATCATATTGAAGCACAGATTATCTGGCATGGCCCAAGGCCCCAGGTAAACAAAGATACTCTTATCAGGCAAGAAATTCCAAAGGCTTAAAAGTTAGTTCTCAGGAGGTGAAGGCAAAGGCCAGACCTCTCTTCGGGCAAAGTTAATCCTTTACTGCACACCCACTGTGTAGACAACCAAACAAACCCAAAACCCTGTAGAGTTGAGTATTTAGTTCAAAAGTGGCTGGTCTAAGTAGAAGACAGAAAGATGCAGGTGTGTACTCACAGAGCAGGTTTCCTTGTGCCCAGCTAGGTGGTGGATGCTATGGGCTGGGAAAGACATATGGGGAGTGAGATGGAGAAGGTGTGACCCCGTGCCCTGTCTGTCTGTCCCTGCTGGGTAGAGGCTGGCCTGGAGTCCAGTTGTCTTTCTTTTAACTTATCTACAGCAGCTAGAATGTCTCTCTCCCTGGTCCAACCAGGAGGGATGCTCATCTGGACTCAGACTCTTTCCAGCATCCAGTCCTCCATCACAGACAAGGCCAAAGCTCAGGTCACTCTTGTCGCTCAGAGCCAAAGGGACCGCGGACGCCTGGTGGAGGTCTGGGGGAGAAACGCCTCTGTGTGTCTGGGGTGGTGGCATTTGGGTTCACCTGGAGACCTCCCAGTGAACGTGGGCAGTGGTGGAGCCACCATGTCCTCCTGGCTCTGACTTACATCCCTGTTACAATGCACTTGCTTTGTTTTGAACTTCATGTTGAACTGTAACCTACATGCAGAAGAGTCCACATAAGCGAGCACAGACTGATGAGTTCTCACAACCACCAAGTAATCGGCATGCAGAAGGAGAGACAGAGCATGGCAGGGTCCCCAGAAGCCCAGCAGGACTCCACTCAGTGACTGCCTCCACCACAGGGCGGCCACTGTGCAGGCTTTCACCTCGGAGATCTGTGTGCCTGCTTCTGACTTTCCACGAACGGAATTGCACAGTGCGCGCTTTTGGTACCTGGTTTCTTCCACTCAGCTGTGTATTTGGAGGCTCACTGTGTTGTTGTGTGGTGATAGGCTGCTTCCTCGTTACTGCTGTATAGTGTTCCACTGTGAGATGTTACACTTTACCAGTTCCGTTGTCAGTGGGTGCTAGGGTCTGAACGTCTGTATCCCCCACAAATTCGCATGTTGAAATTCTTATCCCCAAGGCAGTGTTATCAGGAGGTGGGGCCTTTTGGGAGATTAGGTCGTCTCCCTAAAGGAATGGGATTAATGCCCTTATAAAAGAGGTTTGAGGGTGCTCTGTCACCCCTTCCACCATGCGAGGACACAGCATGACAGCCCCATCTATAAAAAAGCAAGCTCTTACCCGGCACTGAAACTGCTGACATCTTGCTCTTGGACTTCAGCCTCCAGAACTGTAAGAAATAAATTTCTGTTGTTTATAAGCCTCCAAGTTTGTGGTATTTTGTTAGACTGTCCCGAACAGATTAAGGCAATGAGCATTTTGGGTTGTTTCCATTTTGGGCTGATGGCAGGGCTGTCGTGCACCTTCTTGTATGTGTGTCTTGGGGAACAGGTGCATGTGTTTCTGTTGGGCATAAACCGAGGAGTGGCAATGCTGTTACAGGTTCTACGGAAATTCAGGCTTTGTGGTTATCACCAAATAGCTTTCCAAAGAGGTTGAACCAAATTACACTCATTCCAGCAATGTTCACGAGTCCCAGTCACTCCATGACCACGCCACCATTTGCTTTTTTCTCTCTTTTCAGTTTAGCCATCCTGCTGAGTAAGTGTTTTGACTTTTGTACTGCACAAGGGGATACACCAGAGTGGATTGTTAATAATAATAGTGATAATGATAACTAATAATAATAATAATTGAAAAGTCAAGACAAAGACAGTCCTGGAGTGCATCAACCCTGTCTTGGCTTCAGCTGTTATGGAGAGAATTACTTTGGGACTTATGTACTCACAGGTACTCTCCTCAGTATGTGTAGAAGCCTGCTGCCTTTACTGCAGTTTTGAGGGCACTTTTGCAGCTTGAAAGTCCACTCTTTGGAGAGTTGCTGGGCCCTAGAATGCCTGCTGAGCCAGCCACAAGGGAAGAGGGACTGAGATAGGCATCTGGTTTCTGGAGACTTCCTCGTGTCCTGGAAATCAACCACACTGGAATTTATGGATCCCCTTATTTTCCAAATTGCAAATGCAGCAAGGGACCCTCTTGGGTGTGGCTTCACTGTGATCCTGGAAGCTACTGGAACCCGAGGAGCCCTGTCCCATGAGGAGGCATCTGGCGGCAGTGCTTGTGGTGTGCACAGGAGCTGATTGAGGGGGGGCAACACTCCTAAGAGGGGTGGGAAGACTGAGGTGAGTGAGAAAAATAATTGTGTCCCGAGCCTCAGTGCCAAGTGGGGTGCTTGGCTGTGGACAGTGGAGTGGAGTGGTCAGGGAGTGAAACTGAGACAGGGGACAAAATAGAGATGCCCACACAAGAGCAGAAAACCAAACACCACATGTTCTCACTCGTAAGTGGGAGATGAACAATGTGAATACATGGGCACAGGGAAGGGAACATCACACATTGGGGCCTGTCAGAGGGTGGGGGGGCCTAGGGGAAGGAGAGCATTAGGAGAAATACCTAATGTAGATGACAGGTTGATGGGTGCAGCAAACCACCATGGCATGGGTATACCTATGTAACAAACCTGCACGTTCAGCACATGTATCCCAGAACTTAAAGTATAATAATAATAAAAAAAACCAAACAAAAATAAAAACCGGAGATGCCCAGTTGGCCAAACCTCCAGGGTACGTGTGAGGGGTTCCCTGCCTCTGGGAAGGAAAGTAAATGGATGGCTGCTAGGATGGGCTGTCATCTGGGCTCCAGTTGACTGGGGGAAAGTAAAGGGTTGGTTGCTGTCTTGAGAGCTTAGCAGCAGTTAGCTAGAAATGCATTTGTGGTGTCATGGGGCCGATCATCCCACCCAGATGGCAACCCAGAGGGGCCACCTTCGTCTTTCCTCTGCTTGTCTTCAAATGTAATAACTTCACTAAGGGGAAGCAGTCCAATGATCCTGATGTGCAGCCTGCAGGTGCTGGGAAGGCTGTGCTGGTTGACAAAATATTTCAAAATGTTGACATTTGTTGGCTAATGGTCAACTTGTCTCAAGTCCTGCCTCCCTGCCTTCCTTGGGTCCCCTGGACCTGTTTAGGACCAGCAAGTGCTGTGTTTCCTCAGCCCCTGCCAGGGCACCCCCCGTGCTAGGAAATGCTCTATGGAAGATTTGGACTGTCTCCCCGCACTGGACCGTCTGCTTCTCAGACTCTGAGGAAGTGTTTGCCCACTGTGAGAGTCTCTGTCGGTATAAACCAGAGGCCAGAAGCCCCAGTGGAAGAAGCATCGTGCACGGAGTCCCATGAATCAATTCAGAGCTGATGAATGAGGAAGCCCCTGAGGACGAGGGGACCTGTGTCTTAGTTTTGGGTCAGAATAAAAGAAGGAACAAAAATCTCACAGAAGATCCCTCAGTGGGTACGTGTTGTATCTCCAAGACTGAAGGGAGAGAGGCCTGGCAATGAGGGCTCAATTAAGGAGTTAAAGTGTGAGACATTATTGTCCCCAGACTTAACTACTGAGGCATTTGTCAGGCAATAAATGATGCAATGTGTGTCATAAAAGAAATCCTCTGTTAATGGGCCAGTGCAGGAGGGAAAGGAGTGGGCTTTGGAGTGAGGGGATCTGGTTTCGAATCCTGGCTCTGCCAGAACCAGCTGTGTGACCTTCAGCTGGTCACGCGCTATCGGGTGGGAGGGTCTGATTTGTTCATCTGGATGTTGAGAACAACGGTGACAGGCCCGGCCACACGGCTGCTTGGTGAAAGAACTCTGTGGGAGAGTGAGAAAAGATATTATGGTAGCAAGTACCGATAGGAAGGAGGCGGTGTGTGGACAGTGGAAGGGACCCTGTTTCTCTAGATATGGCTCTGGAACATTGTCTGCAGTTTGCCCCTTTGGCAACAAGATGGGATGGCTGGGGGCAGGGACAGAACAGGATGCCTCTATTTGTGGTTTGCATAAATTAATTCCTGGAACATCATGACGGCAAGAAAGAAAGCTTTGTGAAAGTAGCAGATTTGGACCCCAGAATTCAGCGGAAGAATGATCAAGTGAAGGCAAGGCATGGCATCTGAGTCTCCGGGAATGGCGGGCATTGCAGTGACTTTTTGGGGTGTGCGAGAGCAAGCAGAAGGATGTCTTGGAGTCTGTGTAAAGATCTACAGGAAGGGGAGAGAGGGAGGCAGAAACATTTCATTTTCTTTAATGAGATATGCAGACATTTGAATCTCCTAATTCTACCCTTAAGGTTCCTTACGGTGGGTGGTAAAGTTGGGGCTTTCCTCAGGTTCGAGAATCTCTCTCCTGCTTGAACTCTACCATGAGAGGCTGCCTTCCTTGGGTCTTATAGGTGTTTTGATTTGATTTTGATACATTCTATTTTTTTAAAGTTTCAGTCACTCCTGGGAGGGGTCATTTTTCACCTGTGGTTTTTTTTTTTCCCCATTTTCTTTTTTGTACTGAGGTAAAATTTACATCACATAAAATTAGCCATTTCACTGGCAATTAGTACATTCGCAGTGCTGTTGGACCACCGTCTTTGTTTACTTCCAAAACACTGTCGTCATCCCAAAAGGAAACTGGGTACCCGTTAGCTAGGCAGCTACTCCCCATTTCCCCCATCCTCACTTTTCCCCAGTCACTGGAAACCACCAGTCTACTTTCTGTCTCTATGGATTTACCTTCTGAATGTTTCATCTGAATGCAGTCATATACTATGTGGCCTTTTGTGTCTGGCTTCTTTCACTCAGCATCACGTTATCGAGGTTCATCACGTAGCATGTGTCAGAACTTCATCCCTTTTTATGGCTGAATAATATTCCATCCTATGGATAGACCACATTTTATTTATCCCTCCATCATAGATGGGCATTTGAGTTCTTTCAGTCTTTTACGTATTGCCCACAGTGCTGCTGTGAACATGAGTGTACAAATATTTGTTTGAGTGCCTGTTTTCAATTCATTTAGGTATATACCTAGGAGTGGAATTGCTAGACCATATGGTAATTCTATGTTTAACTTTTGGAGAAACTGGAGAACTGTTTTGCACAGTGGTTGTACCACTTTACGTTCCCCAGAGCAGTGTATGAGGGTTCCAATTTCTCTACATCCTCACCAGCACTTAGTATCTGTCTTTTTTATTTTAGCCATCCCAATGGGTATGAAGTGGTATGTCATTGTGGTGTGGATTTGCATTTCCCTGATGACTAATCATGTTGTTGAGGGTATTTTCATGTGTTTATTGGCCACTTATATAACTTTGGAGAAATGTCTAGTCAAGACCTTTGCCGAGTTTTTAATTATGTTATTTGCTTTTGTTGTTGATTTTGTAGGAATACTTTATATATGCTGAATGCTAGGCCCTTATCAGATAGACAATTTGCATATATTTTTTTCCCATTCTATAGGTTGTCTTTTTGCTTTCATTCACTTGTTTTTAAATAGTGTCCTAGACCTGCTGCTATGTGTGGATTTGATTAATTAATCTTGGAGGGAATCTTTGCTTCCCATCAATCTTTTCTTGGTGGTGCTGGGATGTCTGGCATAATGCACCTGTCTTTGCTGACACTCCTCTAACTCCTCCACATAATATTTGGCTGCCTTTGGTATCCCTTTTTTGTTCATGGGAGAGGGTGCCCAGGGCATCACTGGGCCTTTCTTGTGGGTCCACAGGCTTCTGGGAAGCAGAGAGGAGCTGGTCACCTTCCCAGCCCAGCCTGCACTGACCTCTGCAGCATTAGTTTGCAGCATTAGTTTACATCCCCAGAAGTCCCAGCGGGCCCTTGTGGTGATACCTATGTTCAGTTACGGCATACTAAGCAGTGGGCACCCCACGGCCTGCCTTCATCCTGGTGACCCTCCAGATGCATACATAGCATTGGGCCAAGTCCCCAGGTTGCCCTGGGAGAACATGGATGTTGTCCGTGGACTCCCCACTGTTATAGAGGAGATGTTTTCTGGTTAGTAGCAACGTGAGGATCATTTCAGGAGCAGTGTACGAAAAGAAAGAAACCCAGACTGTGAACTCTCCTTGGCCTTTTCTCAATGGCAACACACCTGGGTCCTTGATTCTTCCTGGTGGAACCGTGTTCTGTGAACATTGTACCAGGCAGCACCTGGCCCCGTTATCCTGCCTGAATGCCACGTTTGTTCTTCAACCACCTGAGGACTGGGTGCTCCCGTCCATTCCTGCTCCCAGAGTGCCCAGTGCAATGGCCTCCTCTTCCATCCCCTGGGCTGTGCGATCTTCTGGCCTTGCACAACCCACCCCGCATCTTAAAGACTCTTCTCCATCTCCAGGTGAAGAATAGGCCTTGCAGATCCATCTCTTCTGTCCCGAGGCATCTGTCTCATTTGCATCATGCTGGGATCCCTGGAGCAGCAAGTGATCTGGTTCCCAGCACACTGATTAAACAGAAAATTAACGCACATGGCAAAAGCTGGGGCTCCTACTTCCAGGCACTTGTAAAAATTACAAGACACTTAGTTTTTAAAGGAAAGCCACTTGCCACCACTCTCCCCCACATCTCCCAGAGGAAGGGGGCGATGTTACAGATGCTTTCCCACTGATCTGCTCTCGTGCCATCTTTTACTACCTGTTTCAAACTAAAATGGTTTTATTATGTATAATATCATTGTTTTCCCACCCTACAGAATTAAGGCGGCAGCAGGTGTGAAGATAACGGCAGTGAGAGTCAGCAGTGAGGACCAATGGGCAGTCCAGGAGGAAATTGATAATGGCAGCACTCAGACGTCGGCCACCCTCACCTGCATGGGCCATCGCCCGGACACGCAGAGCAGGTAAGCGTGGAGATCCCCAAGGCACCTCTGCAGTGGGGAGGAGGGGAGTGGCTGCCAGAGCTGATAGCAAAATAATGTGCGTGTGGATAAAGCGATGCCTCTGCATTTAATGAGAAATGATTTTTGAGGTCGGCAGTCTCAAAAATCACCAGAGTTCACATTTATCACAGCGTCGGGTTTGGTAACTGCGTTTTAAATTTTTATCTTTATTATTACTATTGTTATTGTTTGCAGCAAAGAGTTGAAGAAGGAAATGGGGGAAATAAAAATGATTTAAGAGGCAAGGGGAAAATATACTTAGTAATGAGCAAGCCGAGGGTAGCTTTAGCTATTGGGCATTTGTCCCTTAGTGCTTAAATATAGCTATTTTGCTGATATCACACTTGGGAATTGGCACATGGCCTCAGAATCTTAATTTGAATGAACTTGGCATTGCTGGAAGGCAGCCTGTCTTCTCTCGTTCAGACACCAGCCTTGGGCTTTACAAGGCTGAACTCACCTGGGACCCAGAGAGAGGTGATCACGTGTCACCTCACATCAGGACATCTGGCAGGTAGAAAGAACTCTCACCTGTGTTGCAGCCGCCTTCCCTACACAGTCTCATTGCCTCTGTTTTCTTCTTGTTTCATTAAACACCAGTCTTCTGTGAGATTGCTTCACTGGGAGGGCTAACAAGCTTTGCTGGACATGCGGCCTCCTGCTTTAAAACCTCTGGCTCCTACTTCTCCCAGGAGG
The DNA here is from genome assembly GCF_029289425.2 of Pan paniscus. NCBI lineage: Eukaryota > Metazoa > Chordata > Mammalia > Primates > Hominidae > Pan > Pan paniscus. The sequence goes on from NC_073259.2 coordinate 133,503,214, forward strand.
GGGCTCAGACTCCTCAGCTGAGCACACGAGCCCCTTCCGAGTTTGTTGCTTATCACCATATATTGTCACAACCAGTTCTCTTTCTTCCCTAGTCTTTAAACTCTTCAAGGCCTGCAGCATTAGGAATGGCGGAGGCCTTCTGTGAATGAATGAAGGCCTGGGTGGAGGGGAGCATGAGAAATGGAGGGTCTTTTCCAGTGAGTTGCTGGCAAGCGCTGTCTCTTCTTGGGTGACCCCAGCCAACCCCAGCTAGAACTCTCTTCTGCCTGCTTTTGAAGATCTCTTTCAGAGGGTGAGAAGTGACTCAGACAGCGTGGTCCAAAGCATTCCATTAGGAATCACTAACTAAGTAATCTGATGGCTCTTACTCTAAACTCTATGTTCCAGTCATCATTCTCTACGTCTATCGACAGAGTTTTCAGCCCACAACCCCGCTTGACCCATGGTTTCCCTGCAAATTTGTGTCTGCCTGCTAGACACTCCTAAATTCTGAGTTGTTAGTTTCTAGGGAGCCTTGGATTTTTACATTGCTTAGGTGCTTTCAGTTGCAAGTAATAGAACATTTACCTCAAAGTGGCTGCTGCAGCAGGGTTTTGTCATCTCACATAAAAGAAATTGAGAGGTAGATGGTGCCATGGATGGTGAATCCAGCAGCACAACGGTGTCTCCTGGGTGTTTTCTGTCTTCCCACTCCAGTATACCCAGTGCCCTGATTGTCACTCTCCAGCTTGGGTTCCTTATGGTCACAAGATGGCTGCAGCTCTTCCAGGCATCATAGACTCATCCAACGATATCCAAAGACTGGAAGGGGGAGGCGGGGGGTCTCTCCTCATGTGTTCCTTTTTACCAGGGAGGAAGACCTTTCCAACAATATCCATGGAAGTCTTCCCTTTAGATCTTATCAATACGCAGTGGGTTTCATGCTTTTGCCCGAGAGGCAGGGTACCCTTGGAAAATGAGTCTCTGGTATTATTTCCAGACTTTGTAGTGGGAAATGGTCTCTGTTGCCAGGGAATGAGGATGGGAGAATGGGTGCCTACTGGGTGGTCAGCTCACGGTATTTGCCACACTCTTTGAAGCTGGTTTCTGTCAAAGGTTGTAGCTTGATTCTCTACTTTGCCTGGGGGCCCTGTGTGTTTGTATTCCCAGTGGCAGACTCACTCTTGGTTGCTGAGCTTATCAGGTGGGTTTGTGTCCCTGCAGGTAGAGAAGTTTGGGGGTGGCGTGGTACCAGGAATGTAGGGTCAGGTGCTCAACCAGTATCCTTAGCAACCTGTCTCCCTGGTTTGGCTTTTTCTCAGACAGGCCCTTCCCTCCTGGAGGCAAGATGACTGCTAGCAGCTCCCAGCAAACATCTGCTAACTTGGTCACTTCAGGGAGAAAGCTGCTGTCCCCAGATAGGCCAGGCACACGTCCCGGTGCTGGTCACCACTGGCTCTGTTTGGCATAACTTAGATTGTGCACCCACCCTGAACCAATCACTGTAGCCAGCCCTGAACCAGGGGTTTTGACCAGCCCTAATGGAAGAGCTTGGGCAGAGAGTGGGGGAGCGATTGTTGGTGGGCAGCAGATGCTGATGGGGACAGGAGATGGAGTGGGCGCCACCCCAGTTACCTTAGTCTCATGCCTCCTGCTGTTGTGCTACAGGAGTCCAAATGGGATTTTCTGGCCCCTTGCCCTCAGAAATCACTGTCTGGGTACAGAATGGTGATATCCATGGTCTATGCTTAGGAAATTAATTTTGTTGATTTATTTGACTGACCAAGTGGTAATGTTTTAAATTGAAGAGCAACCTGGGCCATGGCTATCACTTTTTGGTTCTGTGAGAATCAGTTTTGCATTCTCTTTAGAAAAGATTAAAAAAAGGTTACAGGGGAAAAAAAAGTAAAGTAGTTATATAAGCAGAGTTACATAATTATGAGACACTCTCACATCGTCTCATAAAGGAGAAAGAGTGTCCTCTTTCTCCTTCTCTTACTTCACATTTAGTATCTGACCTCCCTTGGGCCCTAAGAAGGGCAGGGATTGTCACTTTGGCATGACAATTTATGCTTACCTAATCTCGCAAAATCCATTCCATCATCTAAATAAATAATTGCTTCTTTTTATCCCTTTTTTTGTTGAATTGTAATATCAAATGAGGTGTGAAGTACAGGCTCGTGGACCGTGCTTGCCAGCTAACAAAGTGAATATATGAATATATCCCCAACAAAACACCCTGCAAAATGCTGTAATCTCTGAATTGTGACAACCTTGAGTGGAATAGAGTTTTTGATAGCATATTATGTACAAACTGCCTGAAATTCTGTGATAAGAATTAAAAATGTGTTGTATGGGAAGACCCGACATGCTCAGTTAGAAAGGCAGTAAAAATCTTAATTTAAAATATTTTAATGAACACTCATTGTGAGGAAATGTGAGTAATAAAGATGAAAACCACAAGATAAAGAGTGGTGTTGCCAAAAGAGGAGAAGGAGATTAGAAAAATAAGCAAATTTGAAAGTGTTCAGAACAGATAACACTGAACCAAGGGAACTGAAAGCTAGATGATGGACTATTTGCATGGAAGCCACGTGCAGCTAGGTAGGTTGAGATGAGGTTGTTCTTTGAATGATTCTTGTCTGGCTGTTGGGACCCAAACCTCAGAGAAAATAAACTGCAACTTTTTATGTGGACAGAAACCACAATACAGAGCCCATTCTTATCTAAAAATTTGAATAGAGGCAGAGAAAAGCTCAGAGGATAGGCATGCAAAAGCCCTAAAATAGACTTCTTCAAAAAAACAGGCACACCCACGTTGCTGTAACCCAACTCAAGGTGAAGTCAAGATCCAATCCAGCTGTCCACTGTGAAGGGTACTGTATTAGTCTGTTCTCACACTGCTAATTAAGACATACCCAAGACCGGATAATTTATGGAGGAAAGAGGTTTCATTGACTCACAGTTCCACATGGCTGGGGAGGCCTCACAATCATGGCTGAAGGTGAATAAGGAGCAAAGTCACATCTTACATGGTGGCAAGTAAGAGAGCTTGTGTAGGGGAACTCCCTTTTATAAAACCATCAGTTCTCATGAGACTTCTTCACTATCACAAGAATAGCATGAGAAAGACCCACCCCCATGATTCATTTACCTCCCACCGGGTCCCTTCCACATGTGGAAAATATGGGAGCTACAATTTAAGATGAGATTTGGGCGGGGACACAGCCAAACCATATCATTCCACCCCTGGCCCTTCCCAAATCTCATGTCCTCACATTTCAAAACCAGTCATGCCTCCCCAACAATCCCCCAAAGTCTTAACTCATTTCAGCATTAACTCAAAAGTCCACAGTTCAAAGTCCCATCTGAGACAAGGCGAGCCCCTTCTGCCTGTGAGCCTGTAAAATCAAAAGCAAGTTAGTTACTTCCTAGATACAATGAGGGTACAGGCATGTGGTAAATACAGCCATTCAAAATGGGAGAAATTGGATAAAATGAAGGGACTACAGGCCCCATGGAAGTCTGAAATCCAGTGGGGCACTCAAAGCTCTAAAATGATCTCCTTTGACTCCGTGTCTCACGTCCAGGTCACACTGATGCAAAAGGTAGGTTCCCATGGTCTTGGGCAACTCTGCCTCTGTGGCTTTGCAGGGTACAACCCCCTTCCTGGCTACTTTCATGGGCTGGTGCTGAGTGTCTGCAGCTTTTCCAGGCACACAGTGCAAGCCGTCAGTGGATCTAACATTCTGGGGTCTGGAGGACAGTAGCCCTCTTCTCACAGCTTCACTAGGCAGCGCCTCAGTGGGGACTCTGTGTGGGGGCTTCCATCCCACGTTTCCCTTCTGTACTGCCCTAGCAGAGGTTCTCCATCAGGGCTCTGCCCCTGCAGCACACCTCTGCCTGGGCATCCAGGCATTTCCATACATCCTCTAAAATCTAGGCAGAGGTTCACAGACCTCAATTCTTAACTTCTGTGCACCTTCAGGCCCAACACCACATGTAAGCTGCTAAGGCTTGGGGCTGGCACCCTCTGAAGCCATGATCCGACCTTTACTTTGGCCCCGTTTAGTCATGGCTAGAGTGGCTGGGACACAGCGTACCAAGTCCCTAGGCTGCACAGAGCAGGGGGATCCTGGGCCAGGCCCACTAAAGAAACCATTTTTTCCTCTGGGTTTCTGGGCCTCTGATGGGAGCGACTGCCAGGAAGGTCTGTGACATGCCCTGGAGACATTTTCTCCATTGTCTTGGTGATTAACATTTGACTCCTCATTACATATGCAAGTTTCTGCAGCCAGCTTGATTTTCTCCTCAGAAAGTGGGTTTTTCTTTTCTATCACATCATCAGGCTGCAAATTTTCTGAACTTTTCTGTTCAGCTTCCCTTTTAAACATAAGTTCCAATTCCAAACCATGTCTTTGTGAATACATAAAACTGAATGCTTTTAACAGCATCCAAGTCACCTCTTGAATGCTTTGCTGCTTAGAAATTTCTTCTGCCAGATACCCTAAATAATCTCTCTCAGATTCAAAGTTCCACAAATCTCTAGGGCAGGGGCAAAATGCCACCAGTCTCTTTGCTAAAACATAGCAAGAGTCACCTTTATTCTAGTTCCCAACAAGTTCCTCATCTCCATCTGAGACCACCTTAACTTGGACTTCATTGTCCATATCACTGTCAGTATTTTGGTCAAAGCCATTCAACAAATCTTTAGGAAGTTCCAAACTTTCCCACATCTTCCTGTCCTCTTCTAAGTCCTCCAAACTGTTCCAACCTCTGCCTGTTACCCAGTTGCAAAGTTGCTTCCATATTTTTGGGTATCTTTATAATAGCACCCCACTCTACCTGTACCAACTTACTGTATTAGTCTCTTCTCATGCTGCTAATAAAGACATACCTAAGACTGGGTAATTTATAAAGGAAAGAGGTCTAATTGACTTACAGTTCCACATGGCTGGGGAGACCTCACAATCATGGCTGAAGGTGAATGAGGAGCAAAGTCACATCTTACATGGTGGCAGGCAAAAGAGGTTGTGTGGGGGAACTTCCCTTTATAAAACCATCAGATCTCATGAGACTTATTCACTGTCATGAGAACAGCACAGGAAAGACCCACCTCCATGATTCAGTTACCTCCCACTGGGTCCCTCTCACAACACATGGGAATTATGGGAGCTATAATTCAATATGAGATTTGGGTGAGGACACAGCCAAACCATATCAGCTACCATATTGGAAAATCTGGAAAATCCAATCTTTCAGGAGTTTTTCATTGCCTACTATAGTCTAGAAAAATATTATAACCATTTGAGCAGAGGGAAAGGTCATCCTTTTATTTAACTGAGCTAATTCATTGTTTTTTGTGAAACTTAACATTTGGCCATCAAACAAAAAACAATGTTAACATAAGACAGTTACCATATCAAGTGCCATCGTATGGATTTGTGAAACATGAACCAGCCTAAATTTTTCATTGTGCTGAAGGATTCTTATTCAAGTTTAAGAAAAGAAGGGAGACAGTTGAATGATTATAACAGCTGCCTCTATTTCAACAAAGTAGAAGTAGTTTTTCCTACCTGACCCCATTTGTGTTAGTTTCTTTCCTTCTATAAAATATTTTGCTGAAGGGTAAAAGAAAACACGGAACATGTAATATGTCTTTGAGGACAATTTTGTTTGATTCTGTTTGTCCATTTCTTATTTTATTTAAAAAATCTATTGAAAAACCATATGGCTCTTGTTAGGTGCCAGGCACTATGTTATGTCTGCTAGGTGAATACAGTTTTAAAAATCAGAAATATTAGAACCCTGTAAAGTGGATATGGAATGTTATTATTATTCCCATTTAACAGTTGTGTAAATTGAGGCAGTTAAATGATTTCCTGAGGTCTCAGAGCCGGTATGTGGTCAAAGCAGTCCGACTTTAGAGTCCATGCTTAAACCGCCACCCTGGGCTCCTCAGAAGGCATGGCAAGGCGCCTGTGCTGTGAGCTGTGGTCACTTCCTCCTGCTCTTGCCCAGCCAGCTTTCAGCTCTCTTGTTCCCACAGGACTGAAAACTCATTAAAAGCAGTGCCCACAGCACCAGCAGGCCACCTGGCATGTGGAAGTTGGGGAGGTAGGCGGTCAAAGCATGCCCCCTCAAAAGATATGTCTATGTCCTCCTCCCCAGAACTTGTGAATGTGACCTTATTTGGCAGAAGGGTCTTTGCAGAGGTCATTAAGTTAAGGATCTTGAGATGAGATCATCCTGGATTAGCTGAGTGGACCCTAAATCCAATGACTGGTGTCGTTTTAAGAGACACACAGAGGAAACAGCCACGTGGTGACAGAGACAGGGATGCGAGTGATGCAGCCACGGCCATGGAAACCAAGGAACGCCTGGAGCCACCAGAAGCTGGGGAGGTGAGACACTGATTGTCCCCCGGAGCCCTCGGCGGGAGCACGTTTCTTTCAACACCTTGACTTTGGATCTCTGGCTGCCAGAAGTGTGAAAGAATAAGTCTCTGTTGTTTTAAGCCAACAAGTCTGAGAGGATTTATAACAGCAGCCCCAGGAAACTAGACCAGGGGCGTAAAGAATACCTGTTGAATAAGCAGGTTGAGGCGGCCCAATCCTGGATGCCCATCAGTCACCTGGGAGTCTTTACAAAGTGCAGACAGTCCTGGATGCAGATTCCCTAGCCCTTACCCCAGTAGGCTACAAGCATTGGCCTTTGAAGAAAAGTCTCCAGGTGATTTTAATGTGCAGCCCGGGCTGAGAATTCCTGGGAGACATGAATGAATGAAAATTCATTTAAGCCCCAGGAGAAGATAAAGATTTTTAGTTTTAAACGATTTTAGGATTTGAAAGCAATGGATTTGAGATACACAATTCTTAGATTTACAGTCGCATTTGCCACTGGACACTTGGAGACCTCTGAGTACCAGCCACTTCAGGAGTTCAAAGCCAGGATCCCATGTAGGGAAATGCGTCATGCGCAGGGCACCCGCCTGTAGGGAGAGCCACACTTAACAGAGAGGAGGGAGGTTTGTTTTTGTTTGTTTTTATTCATGCTAGAAAGTGACAACAGAGTCCTATAAGAAATGGAGGACTCCTCCCTGACCCCTTCAAAAAGGCCAGGCCTGCAGGAGAAAAGAAAAGAAACATTTAAAAACACTCCACTTATTTTTTCTAACCAGTGGGAAGCGCTTTGAATTTATGCTGCTGGCCAGTTTCATCTTAAGTATAACACAAGGCTTCTTACTTCAAAAGTAATAGATGGTTCAATTGTAGAAAATTTAGAAAATACAATTGGGTAAAATGGAGGGGATAAAAGTCATCTCCAAATCTATGATTGAAAGGGTAATAACTGTTAATATTTTGAGTATATTGGCATTCTATGTGATCACATCTATATACAGAAATATGTTATTTCTGTGCATATTAGACTTGCTCATTTAGCTTTGAAAACTTGTTTTCTGTACTAATAAAGAATAAATATATAGTAACATCTTTTCATGTCATTGAATATTTAACTATAATGATTATTATCAAGCCCTTTACAAAAATTGGTCAAAGTGGTTAACCGTCTTCCCAGAAAAATGCAAATACACACACATAAACAATTTTTTCCAACAATTTCAAGATTTGTGGAGCCCTTCAATGAATCTGTAATTTTTAAAGTACAATATTCTATTGATATTATAGCAGTATATTCTATTCATTCCCCATATTTCATTTTTTTCCTCTTTTAAACATTGCTACTGGCCATTTTTATGAGGTGGCATCTTTTTCCTGTTAAACGTTCCTTTAAAATATTTTTTCTTTTGAAGCATAAAATGTCTGTCAAATATCTTTGTAGATAAATCTTTAGGAGGGAAAGCTAGACATGAACTGGCAGGTCAAAATACATGATGCGTTTTTAAGTTCTGGATGCTTTGGTGAGCTTGTCCTGCCTGTTTACAGGGCTCTGTGTGTGTCCAGTGCTCACTTCCTTTGCCAACAGTGGGCCTTACCTTAAAAAAAATTAATTTGATAGTTGAAATATGGCTATCTTCTTATGGGCATAATTTGCATCGACATAATTTCGGGTTACATTTAATAACTTTTCCTGTGTTTGTTTGCGAATGTTTTTCCCTACTTGGTTGCCTTAATTTTGGACTATGTTGTTACTTTAGCAAGATTTTAGGTTTGTGCGTTGTCAAATGTAGTCATTGTTTTCTTTAAGGCAAAGACTCTAATCTGGAGAAGGATGGAGCAGGCCTAGCGGAATGCCAGAAAGGCTATGTCAAAATCCATCCATCAGCCTGAGCCCCTCAGTGGTTAGGGAGAACCAGTGGCTGACGCTAGTTAAAGCAGTAAAGGCAGATTTTATTCAGAGACTCTTCCTGCAACAGTGGAAAAGAGACCTCCGTGTGGAGGGGGACTCAATTGTGAACACAGTGGAGACAGCTGGGGATTTATAGCCAAGGAGAGGAGGAGGGGAGGAGGGTGAATGAGGGGTAGGCGGATGACAAATTACTAAGAGGAGACAGCAAGGGTAGGGGGATTCTTGCTAAGCCTACTTAGGATTCCTGCTGAAGGCAGCCACATATCAAGGGTGGGAGATTCCCTCTAAACAGACCTAGCAGATTCTTCCTAAAATTGGGATATGCGAGTCCAGCACGGATGGGGATTGGGGTGGGGTTGAGACATGGGGAGAAGGTGGTGGAGGGCAGGTTTGAGACCAAGTCAGGGCTCAGAGGTGCCTGACTCAAGCTTGGTTAAAGAGAAGGTTGCAGTGCCCCGTTGCTGGCCTGTCCAGAGCAGGTAGTGCAAGTGAGAACTAAATCTTGGTTGTTTTAAGCCATTGAAGTTATTTGTTACCACAGCATAACATAATCTATCCTGACTTGTACAAAGAATTTTCAATTATACATTTAAAAAAATGTAATAGCCTTCTTTGAGGGGAGCAGTTTTAGGTTTACAGAATTGAGTGGAAAGAAAGTATAGCAAATTGCCACATTACCCTTTACCCCTCCAGTTCCCCTATTATTAACATCTTGCATTAGTGTGGCACATTTGTTACAATTAATTAGTCAATATTGATACATTATTACTTACTAAAGTCCACACTACATATTGGGGTTCACTCCTTGTGTTGTAGGTTTTGCTAATGTATAATGACATTTATGCACCATTACAGTATCACACAGGATAGCTTCACTACCCTAAAACCACCCCCTGTGCTCTACCTACCCTCTCCCTCCTTCTCCCTGAACTCCTGGCAACCACTGATCTTTTTACTGTCTCCATAGTTTTGCCTTTTCCAGAATGTCATATAGTTGGACTCATACAGTGTGTACTCTTTTCAGATTGGCTTCTTTCACTTGGCAATATGCATTTCAGTTTCCTCGCTGTCTTTTCTTGGCTTGATAGCTCATTTCTGTCTATCACTGAATGACATTCCATTGCCTGGATGGACCACAGTTTATACATTCATCTACTGAGGGACATCTTGGTTGCTTCCAAGTTTTAGCAATTATGATTAATGCTACTATAAACGTTCATATTCAGGTTTTTCTGTAGATGTACGGTTTCAACTCATTTGGATAAGTGCCAAGGAGCGCAATTGCTGGATCATATGATAAGAATATGTTTAGTTTTGTAAAAACTGCTAGACTGTCTTCCAAAGCGGGTGTAGCATTTTTCATTCCAATCAGCAGTGAATGAGACTTCCTGTGTCTTCACATCCTTGCTAACATTTAGTGTTATCAGTATTTTGGATTTTAGCCATTCTAATAGTTGTGTAGTGGTATCCTCATTTTTTAAAATTTGCAGCTCCCCAATGATACATGATGCTGAATATCCTTTCATGTGCTTATTGCCGTTTATATATCTTCTTTGGTCAGGTGTCTGTTCAAGTCTTTTGCTCATTTTTTAAGTTGGGTTGTTCTTTTTTTTTTATTATATGTTTTGCAACTATTTTTATTCTGTGGCTTGTCTTTTCATTCTCATGATTAAATATACATTTTGAGTGGTGATGCCAGTTCCATAATATGTTCATAGATTTCAAGTGACTACCTTTGGATGACTAAAAAGTTCCAAAGTTCTAATTCTCAAGATGGCTGATTTAGAGCAGAAGAAAGCATACTTGGGTGTTCTGGTGTGGTTGTTAAAAAAAAGTCTTATTTTTGGCCCCTGAGTCTTCCTGATGACCAGGAGGTTCTCACTGGCTGAGGGCTATGTCCCTGGCAACATGCAGGTTCATACAGCTCATTCCTGGAATGTCTGTATGGCCACCTCAAGTGTTTCTGACCGGGTCTTTCCCCACTAATCCATCCAGCTGCTAGTCTAGTCTTCTTAAAACAGCTTTCATCACGACCTAGTGGTCCTGTTGCCTATCTCAGTAAATCTAAGCAATTGGCTGGACTGTTACAGTCCTTTTGAGAATCAGAGTTCGAGATGCTGGAAACCCTAGTGCAAGAGTCAGACGCTGAGACAGTGAATTGAACCAGTAGGCAGCGCTCCCCATAGTCATAGGACAAGAGACCAAGTTTGATGGAACAAAGAGAACACAATGGGTTCCGTATGGAGAGAATCTAAAAAGGCTTCTCAGAGGAGGTGACATTTAAACTGGTCCCTAAAGCATGAGCAAGAGTTTAAAAGTGTTTAGAAATACACATTTTTGGGAAGGTGACCTATTAAACCATTCTGTATGTAATATTAACACTATATTATATTCGTCTTGCAAAATGCTCTTAAATGCAAAAATTTGATGTGGCACAGGTGAGGCTTGATAGTGGGGCTGGACGATCTTAGAGTATGGGAGGGTGCATCTGGATGGGTGCCTCTTTGAGCAGTCTATGCAAAGAGGGAGGACTTTTCAGGATTCATTGGAAGCAGACCTTCCTGATGCAACATTTATTGGGCACTACTGTGTGCCAGGTCCTATGCTCTATATTATCCCCTTTAATTATCAAAATAGCCAGTGAAGAAGATACCACTCTTGGCTCCATTATAGATGAGGAAACTGAGGGTCAGAGATGTTAAGAGCCCATAGCCATGTAGCTAGGACTGGTGGACCTGGGATTTGAACCCAGGCTTCAAGACTCCAGAGCAGTGCCTGGCACAGAGTAGGCTCTCAACAAGTATGTGTTGAATGTTTTAAGTCCAACGCTCTTTTCGCAGTATCAGAGTAATCTAAAAACAAGAAGTGGATGGGGCTAAAGAGAAACTTTGCCAAAGGTCAGCACTTTGGTAGGATTTTGATAGCCTCCCCAGATTCCTGATTTCAGTTACATTGCTCGAGGTTACAGGATGCTGGGCCTTAATCACCACATTGCCAGGTTCATGCACTGTAGGTCCTTTGTGAAATGGAAATAGAGGATAGAGTTTCTCTTAGAACTCCAAGAGGCATTGAGATTCCAACACGACCTTTCTTACCAAGTGCAGATGTTATTTCTACTGTAGGATTTAACTGTTGTGATTTCCTTATGCAGGCAAAAATTGAACCAGAGGGAATTGGAGTCTTTCTTTCTATAGGTCTGCTGGCATGATGACTTAAAACCAGAGCCTTTACATCAGATTTCTGATGGGGTGTTGAAGAAACAAACGAAGGATAACTTGCCAAGTACATGCTAATGGAAAGTACTTTTTTTTTTCTGAGGAAGAAGGTCTCTCTGTGTTACCCAGATTGGAATACAGTGGCATGACCATGGCTCACTGAGTTTCTATCTTCTGGGCTCAGTGATCCACCTCAGCCTCCCAGGTAGCTGGGACTACAGGCATGTACCATCATACCTGGCTAATTTTTCAATTATTTTTGTGGATACAGGGTCTTGCTATGTTGCCTAGGCTGGTCTCGAACTGCTGGGTTCAAGTGATCCTCCTGCCTCAGCCTCCCAAAGTACTAGGATTACAGGTGTAAGCCACTGCACCCAGCTGTAAATGACTCTTTATTTGGCCTTTTGTGTTGGTATTTTTTAGAAACCCGGGCCTCTCCATGAAATCATTTTATTCTTATGTCATTATTTTTTATGCATTTATCAATTTATTCATTCATTTATTGTTTTGACCTATTTATTGCCATTATGTCACTATTATTATGACATTATATCATATTGTATCATTATTATATATGTCATTATGAAGCCTTCCTCAGATCTGCTGCAAATCTTTTACAAAAGCAATCAAATGAACCTTTGAGTGGTTGCCTCTGCCCCCAACCCTCCATCTTCCTTTTTCTCCGTTTCCTAGAGAAAATTCTCCATGATTTGAAAGTATTCATTTAACTCAGCCTGCCCCAACCAAGCTCACCTCCTGCACCATGCCTTTAAATCTAGATAAAAGCTAGTGTGCCCAGTTATTGTTCTCTTTTTGGGTGAGAAGAAACCTTCTGTGTCTTTTGAAATGACATTTTATTTGATTTTATCCAATTATGTGGCCAACATCCTATGTTGCTTTTCATAGGTACAGGCACACGTGGTCCCGTGCTATGTTGACCGTGAGCAGTTTGCAGCCTGTAGCTGAGTGTGGCTAGTTGGGTAACCTGATGGTGTTTGCAGAAGGGGTGTGCGGTCTTCACCCCTGAAGATATTCCCCTGTCTTATCACATGATCCTCTTTTAAAAATAATAATAGACTTTATTTTTCAGAATGGTTATAGATTTACAGAAAAATTGGGCATATACTACAGGGATTTCTTGTATTAGCTTCCCACTCACTCTATACCCAGTTTTCCCTACCATTAGTATGGTATATTTGTTACAATTAATGAACCAATACTGATATGTTGTCATTAACTAGAGTCCATAGTTTATTCAAATTTCCTTAATTTTTTCCTAATGTCCTCTTTCTTTTTTTTTTTTTTTTTCGAGAGGGAGTCTCACTCTGTCACCCAGGCTGGAATGCAGTGGCATATCTTGGCTCACTGCAACCTCTGCCTCCAAGGCTCAAGCAATCCTCCTGCCTCAGCCTCCTAAGTCGCTGGGACTACAGGCATGCACCACCATGCCTGGATAATTTTTTTTTTTTTGTATTTTTTGTAGAGATGGGGTTTTACCATGTTGGCCAGGCTGGCTTCAAACCCCTGACCTCAGGTGATCCACCTGTCTTGGCCTCCCAAAGTGCTGGGATTACAGGTGTGAGCCACTGTGCCCGGCCCTAATGTCCTCATTCTGTTCTAGGATCCCACATGACATTTAGTCATCGTGTCTCCTGAGGCTCCTCTTGGCTGTGACAGTTTCTCAGCCTTTCCTGTTTTAGATGACCTTGACAGACGGTCTTGAGGAACACTGGTCAGGGGTTGTATTGAAGGCCCCTTTATTGAAACTTGTCTGATTATTTTTAACTTAACTAAACTGAGGTTATAGGTTTTTGGGAGGTAGGCCACAGAGGTAAGGTGCCATTTTCATCATGTCATATCAGGGTACATGCTACTCACATGATTTGTGACTGTCGACCTTGATGGCCTGCCTGATGTCGTGTTGCAAGGTTTCTCCACTGTAAAGTTACTTTTCCCTGCTTCCCCCCTTTCCACACTACTCTTTGCAAGGAGGGCACAGTGCGTGCAGCCCATGCTGAAGGGGTGGGGAGTTATGCTCCCTCCTTAAGGGTGAAGTATATACAGATGTATTTGGAATTCTTCTTGCAGCTCCACTTTAATTTCTGATGCTAATTGCAACTAGTCCTTGAGCTCTGGGAGTGAAGGGACTGTGTTTCCTTCCACAATGAATCACTGTTACCCAGCACTGTACCGTGCCTGACACCATGCCTGACCGTGCCTGACACATATCCTTAATAAAATATTACTAAATGAATGAATAATGCAGGATGATTTGTTTAGGCACACCTGCCCTCTTGTAAATTTCCCTTCCACCCCTTAACAGATTGGACCGTAGCTGTGGGGTTGTCGGGTGAGCACACTGGCCGGGGCTGTCTGCACACTGGAGAGCTAGATGTCACATCATTGATCAGAATTTCATGGTAGCTCATGTAGATGATGATGTGAAATGTGCAGGGAGCTAAAACAGGGTCATGTGATAGAGGGGCCTGGGGCTACTGGAGATAGTGTGGGCAGGAAACCCGGTCTAGGGAAATGCTGTTGGCTCTGAGATGGGAGGAATGAGGAGAAGCCAGCCACTCAGTGACTTGGGGAAGGACTTTCTAGGCAGAGGGAAGAGCATCTGCAAAAGCTCCCAGGGAAGGTGGAGCTGGGTTGGTAGGTTGATGGCCTGGGCAGCACAGAAGTCACAGAATCCAGCTGAGCTTGAACCAGGTCTTCACGACGGTCATCTCTGCATCCAGCGTCCTGTGCTTCAGTTCAGCAGATGTCTATCAAGTGCCGCCCACCTTCTGAGTCCTGTTTTGGGTTCTGGGAAATCAGCTGGGAACAAAACCAGTGAGTCGGTCCTGGCTCTCCTGGAACTTACATCTATAGAAAGGAATATGCAATTGTATGTCAGGTGGTGATAAAAGCTAACAAGAAAAATAAGGCAGGTAAATGGACAGAGTAACTGGGAGGTTCTGCTTCAGATAAGGCGGTCAGGGAGGGCCTCTCTGACGAGCAGAGCCCTGAAGGGAGTGTGGGGAGGAGGCAGGGAGAGATGTGGGAGGAGAGCATCTCCCCAGAGTCCCTGAGGTTGCTGGCCCTGGTATGGTCAGGGGTTGAGCTGGCATGGAGTGAAGCAGGGGGCAGCAGGGACCAGGTCAGCAAGGTGGCCAAGGGCTGAATTATATAGGACTTCATAGGCTCTGAAAAGACTTTGGATTTTATTCTGCATGGGATGAGCAGCTACTGCAGGGCTTTGAGGGAAGTGATGTGATCCACTTTACCTTTTTTGAAAGATCTGCTTGGAGGAGCAAGGGTGGAGCCTGGGAGCCCAGGTGAGGGCTATCGCCATCATCCAGGGGCTGTAATTGAAATGGAACTTGCCTTTCTGCTTGTTGCCTTGGTAATGGGGGGTCCCCTTCGTGTTAATGATGACATGATGAGAAACGCTGCATGTAAGCAAATGATGGTGAACAGACAGAGAAGCAAATGGTCTGGCTAACTCTACTTCGGTGGAAAGACACCAGCCTCCTGGGAAGGATTTATGGAAGGCTTTGAGCATGGGCAGAAGGTGAGAGTGTCAGGAGAGTCTGGGATAAGGACCGAGAAATCGTACTGAGCGACGTGCTTAGGACTAGATTGCTTTGTGTGGATGTCTCAGTATAAATAAACCAGGTCTTCCTGTGGGCCACGGCTGCTTGCTTTTCTTCCCCCTGACTCTACTGCTCTGGGCAGGAAAACCCACGATTGGGAGGAGGCTGTGCTCAGCCTTCCAGGACAGTGGCTTTTGGGTGCTAGCCATGGTGGCAGCCAGCTGCATTGTCCTTGGTGCTCCCAGGTATGTGGAGGGGATCACAGTGAATAGACAGGGAGTCAGTGAATGGCGAGGTGGGACAAGGGGGTGGTTGGCTTGAGATACAATCTGCAATGCAGAAGGCTCGTGGTGGGTGGACAGCCATTGGTCATGGGATTCTTAGGGCTTGCAGTCTGAAGCCTGGGGACTCTTGAGACCTGGATTCTGCTCTGGAAACCTCTGGTGACTTCACTGCAGTGTCCACTTCCTTTCTCTGGCTCTCGCTTTTGCCATGTGTGAAATAGGGGGCTGTGTTTTTAAACGCCCTTTTTCCTGTGCTAGGGAGACAGTTCTGATCCTGGGACATGGATCATGGGTGCTCTGCTGCCATGCTGCTGGGGTGTTGGTGGGGTGTGACAGGGGCTTGATTTTGTATGCACTGTTTGGGGAATTACTCTTGCGAATCCTGTAAGCAAAAGCAAGGTTGGGCAGATGCCATGGTCAGCCAGGTCTGCATGGTCTGCCAGGCTGGTTATAGCTCTGGCATTCAGTCAGGTGCATCTGTCGTTTTATTTTAATTGGAACATAACCACTGTAATCACACAAGCTTGGGAAATTGGAACCTGGAGGAAGCATTCTTTTGTTGAAAGACAATAGTGAATGGGCCAAGGGAATTCCTTGAAAAAAAAATATATATATATATGTATGTATATATATATGTATGTGTATATATATGTATATATATGTTTATATATGTATATATGTATGTATGTATATATATGTGTGTATATATATATGTATATATAGAAAGAGAGAGAGAGAAAGAGAGTGTTAGAATGTGGCCTGCAATGCCCATGGCTTGCTGCCTAGCCAAGGGATGGGGCCTGTTGTTTATGAGCATTACTTTTGCTGGTTGGGAGCATTTTTAGAATTTCATTTTTGATATATCAACTTGCTTACTTAACAAGCAGTGCATTAAAAAGCATGAAAACTGACAAGCACTGGCTCATCCGTCCCTTTGATGGGCCGGCCGTGGTGGAATCGGCATCTGGTATCTGTTGGTGTGATGCTTGGTGCACACATGTCGACACTGTTTGTACTCAGATTAATCTGCTATGTGAGAATGTTTTCCCTTCCCAAGAGTGTTCTAGGCTCCACAGACACACTTCGTAGTTCACTCATTTGGTCTATAAGCAGTGGACAAAAGCACCTCAGAGTGAAATGCCAATTTGGCCAAGAAAAGTGGGAACGAGAAGGAGGCCTTTCCTTAAGCAGCACTTGCATCTTACTTTAAGCAAGTGTCGGAGCAGACACTTTATGTCTTCTAAGAATGCCGCGTGCCCCACGCTGTGCATGGTGAGTCCTGCCAGTAACTTCTGAGTCAGCCCCACAGCCAGGGTCCTTGCGGTGTGCTTATTTTTAAATGTTTTTAATAACTGCAGGTTTACAGGATTTAGACCTGGCCACAAAGATCACCATATCCTTCATTAGTTTTAAAGGACTGGAATGAGTGAAGCTTCCCTAGATGCTTGTAAAGGTATTGGCTGTGGAACATCACAGTCATCGGGGCAATGCTGGAAGCCTTTAGGAAGGAGGTGTCCCCCGACTTGAACTCCAAATGGCTTTATTTCTGGAATGACCCTCTGGTCATTCCTCTTTCAAACACTCTCCGGCTCAACTGGGATTTCTGTGCCACGAGTCTCAGCTGACTGCCCTCCCTAGAACGCTACCCTCAGTCTAGACAATGATATTTTGTATTTTCTATCTTCTGCCTACTCCAAAGCCTTTTTCTTAAAGTTCGCAATGTAATGCCATGTAATTATCTCTTTTCCTTTCATATGTGTTATTTCGCCTTGGAAGGGGGATCTCCAAATTGAGTATTACATATGAGATATTTGTGGGTGTATTAGTTTCCTATTGCTGACATAACAGATTATCAAAAACTTTGTGGTTTCAAAGGATATATGTTTATTCTTTCTTGGTTCTGAAAGTCAGAAGTCTAAAATAAATTTCGCTGGGTGTTAAGTCAAGGCATTGCAGAGTTGCCTCCCTCCTGACAGCTCTCTGGGAGGGTCTGTGTTTTCACCTTTTCCCGCTTGTAGGGGCTGCCCACATTCCTTGGCAGGTGGCCCTGTATCACTCTGACCTCTGCAGCCACGGTCACGTCTCCTTCTCTGACCCTGACGCTCCTGTCCCCCTCTAGTAAGGACCAGTGTGGTCACATCAGGCTTACCTGCTAATCCAGATAATCTCCCCACCCCAGGAACCTTAATCTAACCACACCTGCAAAGTCCCTTTGACCATGTAGGGCACCGTGTTCACAGGTTCTGGGGATTAGGACGTGGCTCTCTTATGGGGCCACCATTCTGCCTATTCACAGTCTGTAATGTGTGTGTCCTTGGCCTGTCCGGGGTCAGCTGGCTTCCATCTGGGTTTGGCCCTTGGGAGGCCATGGTGGGAGATTAGAGGGTGGGAGGGTGGGGGAAGCCGGGGCCTCCCTCCCCATCCCAGCCTCAGTGGCCGCCCTGGCAGTGGCTCCCCACAACACCTGATTCCAGCCCCTACAGGAGGCGCCGGCTGTGGTCAGACGTCACGTTCCATCGAGGGGTCTCCAGGCTCTGGCCACTGCCAGTTCTCCCTTGCCCTTTCAGCCTAGAGGTGGTCGCGACTTCTTGCTGTTCTAATCTCTGTGTTTTTTCACCATCCTGTCTGCCTTCTCAGATTTTCCTTTGCTTGGGTAACCAATTCCCTGCACCGAATTCCTTTTATTGTAAACCCCTGAAGTGGTGTGTGTTTCTTGTGTACACTGGTCTGATGCAGCGGGGTCAGGAGCGAAGAGCCCCTCCTCATGCTGACACTTCTTTTCCGTGTAAAACTCAGAGTGCACGAGGAGAGAAGTCTGGGCCTCCTGAACCAGCCCTGTACTCTTTCTTACTAAGCGTTTGGGGAAACCCTCGGGAAAATCCCCTTTGTGGGGGCTCAGGTGTCCTCTCACCCTCCGCACCTCTGCTTTGTACAGATTGTCTCTTCTTAAGGGGAGCAGGGGGAGGAGAAGATTGTGACCACTGTCTCTTGTTCCCTGACAAATCTTGCTCAAGGTGTTCCTTCCAAAATGAAACTGAGGACTGAAATGTGTGACCGTGAAACCCCCATCTCACATCCCTGGCTGGAAAACCCCACTTGCTCTTCTGAATTATGTCTGTATGAATAAACAAGGCAGACCTTTGATCCCTTGATGTCCAAAGAAGGCAGATGAGAGCTGTGGTCAGTTGCCACGAAGGGCCTAGAATTTCTGTCACAGGGACCATAATTAAAGAGAGACTGGGGTGCGGAAGGGGTGGAGCCCTCAGACCTACCCACCCGGGGCTGGGACGGCCCCCAAGCTTTCTGCAGGGGGAGGGGTTAGATACATCCTCCCTGGTCGCCAAGCAAGGACATACCAGCCCCAGCATCCAGGACTGCTTGGAAACATTTATTCCTTCAGCGCATATTACAGAGCCCTCCTAAGAGCCAGGCACTAGTATAGGGGCTGAATTTACCGCACTGAACAAAATGGTCAATGTCCTCCATGAAGTTTATATTCTAGTGGGAGGAAACAGACAATGATAAAGATTTACTAACAGATGGAAGAAAGTCTCAGGGAGAAAAATAAAGCAGGAGATAAGAATGGAGAATGCCGGTGTAGGGAAATCCTTGATTTGGGGGCAGGAAGTCAGGGATGAGCTCACTGTGAAGAGGTGCTGGACTGGAGGCCTGAGAGATGGGAGGGAAGGGACAAGTGGACTCCCCGGGGCAGGAGGAGCTAAGTGGAGGGGACCTCTCCTAACCAGGGCAGCAGGGAGGCCTGTGGAGCTAGAGCAGATGGAGCAGAGGTAGTGTCAGAGGGTCTCAGTGCTGATGTCTGCCTCTCCATCCTGCCCCTCGGTGCCCCACAGGGAGGTCCTCTGCTTCCCTAACAACAGTCTCCTATGAGCTTTGAAGACATCCTTTCCTCCCTTCTGTTCCGAGGCAAAGCATCTGGTGGGCGTTGCGGTCTTTGCCTCTTTCCATCTGGTCCCTGTGCACGGTCATGTTCCAGTGGAAAGTAGAAAGGGTTTGGGCTCCGGAGTCCAACTGTCTGAACTGCATTCTCAGCTAACTGTATGAGCATGAGCACATTGTATGAAGCTCATTGTTAAAATTAGGATCGTAATGGCTGCACCACAGGTGTCTTGGGATGGCCAAGGGAGTGAGTGTGGAAGCTACAAGCCCAGCACACCAGGTGCTCAGTCCATCCCAGCCTCACTGTTTACCACGCTCTCTTCCTGTTATGGAATCGTACCTCTTCCCCTGTACCACACACACAGCCTTATTTGGAAACAGGCTCATGGGAGTTGTAATTATTTAAGAAGAGGTTACACTGGAGTTGGGTAGGACCTAATCCAAGATGACTGGTGTCTTAAAAAAGGGAGAAATTTGGACACAGACATGCACACAGGCAGAACGTCGCGTGAAGAAGGCAGAGGGCGTGATGCATCTGCAAACCAAGGAACATCAAAGATTGCCAGCAACCACCAGAAGCAAAGGGAGACGCACAGGACAGGTTCTCCCTCACAGCTCTCAGAATGGGGAGACCTTGCTAACACCTTCATATTGGACTTCCAGGCTCCAGAACTTCAAGGGAATAAATTTCTGTGGTTAAAGCCACTCAATTGGTGGTACTTTGTTACGGCAGCCCCAAGAGGCCAATCCACTTGCCTTCATCTTTTTTGGTCCACCTCCCTGGAACATAGACCTATGACTGAACTATTTATAGTCAAGTGGCTGACATGGTTCCAGCCCATCTTCTCCAAGTCTCAGAAGCATCTCCCCAGAATACGCAAGTCCCTTCTGCCACCTGCAAGTGTCCTCTCTGGATGCCAGGTGACTTTTGACCCTCAAGCCAGGTCATCTCTAGAGCACAGGTGTGTTCAGGTCTATAATTCTAGTGGATGCAGTTTTCAAGGGCCATACCACACCCTTGTTTAGCTGATAGGATTTGGCTATGAGCTTCTACAAGAGAGAGAGACTCAGATAACACCTAAAATTCAATACAGATGTCTTTGCACCCACCATCCACTCAGGAGGGGCTGCCTGGGAGGGAGCATGGGATTGGGGCAGAGTGACCCCGCTCCTCCCAGGTTTGGATCCGCTTTCCCTGGCCTGCTTGTGGTGTGAACATTCCGATGCACTGACTATGATTCTGATGCTGGCGGATCTGAAATCTTAATGTAACATGACTTCAACACAAGGCAGCTACTTTAAACAAAAGGGATGGACTTTTGGGTTGTTTTCATCTGTGATTATTGTGCATAGTGCTGCTATAAACAACCCTGTATAAGTTTTTGTTTGAACACCTGTTTTCAGTGCTTTTGGGTAGGTGCCTAGCAGTGGAATTGCTGGTTCATATGGTAATTCTATGTGTAATTTATTGAGGAACTGCCAAACTGTTTTTCACAGTGGCTGCACCATTTTGCATTCCTACCAGCGATGTAAGAGGGTTTCCATTTCTCCACATGCTCATATGGATAAAGAAAAACGTAGCGTCTCCATATATTGGGATGTTATTCAGCCAAGGAAAGGAATGAAGCAGCAACACAGGCTACAACATGGAAGAACCTTGAAAACATGACGCTGAGTGAAAGAAGCCAGACATCAAGGGCCACATGGTGTGTGATTCCACATATACGAAATGTCCAGAATAAGCAAATCTATAGAGACGGACAGCAGAGTGCCGGGAGCAGGGCTAAGGGGGAGTGGCTGCTTAATGAATATGGGTTTTCCTCTTGGGGTGACGAAAACGTTCTGGAGGTGGGTGGTGATGACTGCACAGCATTGTGAATGCACTTAATGCCGTTGACTTGCTTGCTTTACAATGGTCAATTTTGTGTTCTATTTATTTTACCACAACAAAAAATAAAACAACAAAAAGGGGGAGAAGATTTTTCTCTGCAAAAGTCTCTTGTAATGTGCTTTATGGCCACTTTAAGGGATATTCAAAGGCTGTTTCTAATGTAGTTTTTCACCTTCCATGTAGTCTTTCAAACTAAACTCCTACAAGAGTCAACTGCATTCTTCTCCCTTTATTGAGACTTTCCAAGAATTAAACATATTTTTAAGAATTCAAAGGTAATATCTAATACCATCAGGGCTGATATGTCCATCTGGGCAGTAACTCTGTAAGGAAGGAGGTTTTTGGAGATTGGCAACGGCTCTGCATTTAATTCCAGAGAGGTCTAACTCTTAAGGACTAAGACTCTTAAAGACTAAGGAAGCAAAGCTAAAGCACCCACTTCTAAGAACCAAAGCAAAACTGGCAACAATAAGCTGGTGCCCACGATCTGCTATACATGCAGGTGCGTGGTATGGCCAGGTCAGCAAATAAGCTAATTGTTTTCTCTTCTTTAAAGGGACAAGTTGTTTTTCTTTTCTTTAAAAAAAGTTAAGACCTATTTCAAGCATACTTAAAACTGTAGAGGATATTGTAGCAAACATCCACCTATCTACCACACAGCTGTGTCACAGTTTAATATTTCCCAAAATATGCTGCAGAGCTGGAAAAAAGAAAGCAAGAACCAAAACTCTCTATTGCATTCTCCTTCCTCCTTCTTCCTTCCTTAAGGTTAACCATTATCCTGATTTAGGTGTTTATCAATCTTATGAATGTTTATATAATTTTACTACAGAGGTACCTTTCCACAGGCAGTGTTTTTTGGTGTATTTTCAAACTTTATATGAATGGCATTGTGCTAAAAGAATCATTCTGCAATTTGCCTATTTTGCTGAATGTAGCATTTCCCAAGTTAATCCCTATTGATACATGTAGTTCTAGTTCTTTTATCCCTTTGCTGTGTAATATTCCATGATACAGACATTCCATAATTTATTTTCCCATTCTTCTGTTGAGTAACATTATTTAAAATTTTTGCTATTATAGATCTTAGTGCCTATTCTTACACACAAAATCTTAAATAATTGTTTTGGTTACCGTAGCCCTGTAGTATATCGTTTGAAGTCAGGTAACGTGATGTCTACAGCTTTGTTCTTTTTGCTTTGGATTGTCTTGGCTGTTCAGGCTCTTTTTTTTTGGTTTTATATTAATTTTAAAATAGTTTTTTCTAGTTCCGTGAAGAATGTGGTTTGATAGGAATAGCATTGAATAGCATTGAATCTGCACATTGCTCTGGGCAAGGTGGCCAATAATCACCATGATGGTGATTATTCCTATCCATGAGTGTGGAATGTTTTTCCCTTTGTTTGTGTCAGCTCTGATTTCTTTGAGCAGTGTTTTGTAATTCTCATTGTAGACCTCTTTCACCTCCATAGTTAGCTATATTCTTAGGTATTTCATTCTTTTTGTGGCAGTTGTGAATAGGACTGTGTTCCTGATTTGGCTCTTGGCTTGGCTACTGTTGGTATGTAGGAATGCTTGTGATTTTTGCACATTGATTTTGTATCCTGAGACTTTGCTAAAGTTGTTTATCAGCTGAAGGAGCTTTTGGGCTGAGACTATGTTGTTTTCTAGGTATAGAATCATGTCATCTGCAAACAGGGATAGTTTGACTTCCTCTCTTCCTATTTGAATGCCCTTTATTTTTTGTCTTGCCTGATTGCTCTGGCCCAGACTTCCAATTCTGTGTCGAATAGGAGTGGTGAAAGAGTGCATCCTTGTCTTCTGCCAGTTTTCATGGGGAATGCTTCCAGCTTTTCCCCATTCAATATGATGTTGGCTATGGGTTTGTCATAGATGGCTGTTATTATTTTGAGATATGTTCCTTCAATACCTAGTTTATTGACAGTTTTGAACATGAATGGATGTTGAATTTTATTGAAAGCATTTTCCGCATCTATTGAGATAATCACGTGGCTTTTGTCTTTAGTTCTATTTATGTGATGAATCACATTTATTGATTTGTGTATGTTGAACCAACCTTGCATCCTGGGGTTGCAGTCTACTTGATCATGGTGGATTAGCTTTTTGATGTGCTGCTGGATTCAGTTTGCAAGTATTTTGTTGAGGATTTTTGCAAAAATCCTTTCATCAAGGATATTGGCCTGAAGTTTTCTTTTTTTGTTGTGTCTCCTCCAGGTTTTAGTATCAGGATATGAAAATGAAAAGATTTTTCTGGAAGCGAGTTGTTGTATTTCTTGTTCTGGATTGGCATTCTTCTGGCTTGATTTCATGGATATGCTGTTGGTGTTTTGTCGGAGAAACACTCACACCATTTAATGTGTCTGCTGTTAAGAGGCAGAATTAAATTATTCCTCTTTTTAAAAGAATGATTTAAGTAGGACATAATGAATGCAAAATGCTGCTGTTAAACATTGGCAGATACGCTGATGGATTGGTTATCACTTGGATCTTGCTATAAAGGGAAAGAAAGTGATGTTTAATCGTTTTCGAAGACTGAAACAGATGATGAATTTGATGCATTTTGATGCTGAGTGACTCATTAGGACCCGTGATTATTTTCCCGTTAATAAATGAACTAGTACCTTGCATCTCCCCGCTGATTAAACAGTTGCTAAGCAAAGAAGTCTTTGCTTCCAAGGAGACACCAGATTTCTTGAACTGTTTAAACATGTGAACTATTGCTACTCAGTGTTGGTTCAGTTGCAATCTCCAATATGTAGGCAACAAATCAGTGGCCCATAAACCTGTTTCATTTGTTTTGCTAAGTGTTTTTTTCTTTCAGTTTATTTATTTTTATTAAAAATATCAGGAGATCTGACTAAAAATACATATTTCAGGTGTCTCTGGAGAAAGCGGAAACTCATGTCAACCTTGAATGGGCACAACTGCTAGAGCTGACTGTGGCTGCTCAGTGTAGAAGGGGCTATGCTCTCTCGTTTCCCACAATCCCCTCTGCTCCCTGCTGTTCCCCCAAAACTGAAGCTGGGTATTAGTTGGCGTTTATGAAATGCACAGTGGTGTTTTTCTTGTGGCAGAGAAGCATTTCTTGATATCACCACTTATTAGCCATGTGACCTTGAACAAGTTATTTAAAATCCTTTGGCCTTAGAGTTTCTTCAACCTTAAGATAGGGAGAATTTTGTCTCTGCCTGATAGGGTTGTTGTGGGATTAAATGATTTCATCAATGTAAAGTGCTTGCAACATTGTCTGGCACAGAATAAATAACCTGTAATATTGATTGAATTAATATTATTAGCATCCATGTCTAGACCAAAAGTTGGGGGGAGATAGACAAAGAGTGATGTGTTTTCAGATAAGTGAAAAAGCACATTTCTTTGTAACAAAGAAGAGTATTTCTATATGATTAATGTGCAAACAAAAGGTTTCCAAGTTAAAAGAAACAATGTAAAACACCCATTATAAATAAACCTTAGTACCTCTGTGATAAATACACAGAAAGGATGTATGATGAAACACTTAATGAACCAGTGAAAGGGCTTAGATTTCACCAGGGTTTCATTCTAAATGCAAATATGGCGAGTTTTGCTTTGGATGCACTTTTGTGTTAAACCTGTGTTGGTCTCACTTTGAAGTTATCTGCTGGCCCCTCCAGGCCCTTAGGTCCCTCCCACCCTATTGGGGTCTGACAGAGTAGCCCAATGTGTTACAGAAAGAAGTGACTCAGATCCAGGGGAAAGAGGCTTTTTAAAAGGCTGGTGTAGCCTGGGATTTGAAGGCAGAGAGCTGGAATCAGTGGTGGCTCTTCCATCTCCGATCACTCGTGTGAATTTAGTCAGATAACAAACTCTTTCTGAATCTCTTCTGTAAAATGGGGATTTTGTTGTAGGCTTATGGTGGAGATTAAATGAAATAGAAAATGAAAAGCAACCCAGCCTTTGTAAATGTTCTTTTTGATGGTTTCTTCCCTCAGCAGATATGCTCCCTAAAGACTTAAATCCAAATGCAGTATTTTTGAAAGATTTTTTTCCTCTAAAATTTATATTCTTTTAAAACCCAAAATACACCATTAGGGGAATGAAAATGGATCTGTCAAGAGAATTGCAAGGTACATTCTGTTTTTCTCCCCTCTTTTGGATTCCACTTTTACCTGTTTCAAAGGCAACAACAAATACAGCAACAGCTTTGCCAGAGGCCTAGGCCATGATTTATTGAGGAGGAGAAAAGGCAGGAGGTTTAGAAGGTGTTCAGGAGAGAACATTGCTGTGAAATCTGCTGTCCGTGTGCTGTTACTGCCTTTGAGGAAATAGAGGCAGGAAATATATGAAATAGGGAACCAACAGATAGTTTAAATTTTATGTCAGCTAGTGACCATAGGATCAGGAATTTGAATATTATCCACTCATTGGGAGATGTTTTGTGATCTCCTGGAATTTGCTAGAGGGAGGCAAATACTACAGTTATTTAAAATTACCATTTTGGGGGTCAGAGCTGAGCTCAAATCCATGCCCTGTCATTTACTAGCTGTGTGGCCTCAGGCAGGTGACTCAGCCCCTGTGACTCAGTTTCTCATCTGTGACACAAGGAAGAGAATAATACCTCCTTGGAGGTTTGCTATGGGGATTAAGTAAATAATTTATGTAAAGTAGTATTTAGTATAGTTTACGGGAACAGAACAAGCCCTTATTAAATTACATCCTCAAAAAGATAAGAGAAGATGCTCTATTCAGGACGATGATCAGGTATCAGATAAGGGACTCTACTGCCCTGAGCCAGGATGACGGCAGGTGTGTTTTTCTGTGGCACCTTTTGATCTTGTATAAAATAATAGTCTGTCCTGGAAGTGGAGTTGAGTTTCAGGCACATAGAAATGCATATCTTTGTGTGACATATCTGAGACTTATTTTAGTTTTGACAAATACTGAGCAGGTTAAATGAAGTTGATGTGGTGGTCAGGGTTGCCCCTGGTCGCTAGTCGACAGTTCTAAGATACTAGCCCATCCCTCTGAGTGTGAGAAAGTGGGCTAAACGATGGATGTGGTTCTCCAGTTTCTCCTTATCCCAGGACACATGCAGACTTTCATGTAGAATTATGATTCCCTTACAGCATCTCAGATCTTGAGGGACCTCCCTTGCTGAGAGAGGCATGCTGAGAGCACAGAGTCTCTGAGCAGCATTTCGGGGAGCTGTGTCTGCCTTGGGTGATGCAGCCTGGGGTGCTGCTATTTTTCTTCTCAATTGTAGAAAGTGGCCTTCTGTTGGCTACGCTTTTACTTACACATAGCAGGAGACCCAGGTGTGAGGTGGAGGACTGTTTCTTGTGGTTCAGGAGAAGATCACCATCGTAAACTATTGAGGGGAGAAGAGGGCCAGTTGTAATTTTCAGGTCCTTAAATGAAACATTTATGAAGCTTTCTTTGGTGTAAACTTTGGTGCATGGAGGGATTGTAGGATGGCCCCTTTCTCTGTGAACTCCAGCAGAGTCAGAAAACTTCATGAAGATGGGAGTGGGGAGGGCCTTGATTTGGTCTCTCCTGTGATTATGTGTTAGTCCCTCAAAGACTCTTAAGTTGCAGCTCTGGGATGCCTGCTGGGAAGAATTGACGGGATTCTGTGCTTTAAGAGGGTTTTAGGGAGCTGGGTAACAATCACTGCTGTGGGATTTGTTTTCAGTCTGTTTTCTTGGTAACAGTTTCTTAAGATAGAAAGTGAATTTATCTTAAATTGAAATGGAAACATTATAATTAAACATTTACAAGGAAAGCAGATTTATAGCTATGGTAGTTACATTTTTTTCAGTGTCAACAGATGCCATTGTAGCTAAATAACCCATTGAAACTGCAAGAAAAATGTTTTTTTTTTTAAATATAAAATCTGTTAACAATGGTAGTCTTTATTCTACTTGTTTTCTCTGGTGCCTTAGTGACAATAAAATAGAAAGCAGTCGTGCACCGTGAAATTGAGCTGAATTGGGAAGGGCAGGGGTGATGAAAGTGTATATATTTTTTTTCCTGTGGTAATTTATTAAAGTTGCCTTCACAATGGTGGGGAAACATTATATCTATTTGGGAGTGACTACTGGGTTGAAGGAAGTGTAGTTTCTTAACTATCAGTCCTTTCCTCCTTTCTCTTAAAGGTGAAGTTAGGTCATTGCTCTCATATACATACAAAGAACTGGAATCTGTAACAGGCTAAAACACTCCTAAATATTGGCACGACATCTCACTTTGTAAATTCATGTTTTATAGTTTGCATGGAACATTCTTTATGTTACTTTGTGCAATTTTTAAAGTAATTCAAGGTCATTTTTGAAAAATTGAAAAACATGAAGTTCAAAGAACCATTGTTAACATTTTCCCCCTACTTCCATAGTGTTCTTATTTTCTGAATTTTTTATGTTCTAAACAGTTTTCTCTCCTGTCTTTCTTTTGGCTTAATATTTTATTATAGCTGTTTATAACTGTAATTGTAAACTTTTTGTAAATCTTTTGATAGCCTCTTACTACTCTTTCATATAAATGTTACATAATTTAATTTCTCTAATGGAACCAGTAAGGTTGTTTCTAAATATTTTGCTATTATCAATAATCTTTGAATCTTTGTCTTTCAAAGTATTCCCTTAGATGCATTCCAAGAAGTGATGGTACTGGGTATTGATACTTTTAAGATTTATTACATGCTCTGGAAAACTGCTTCCCAGGAAGTATCTATCAGTGAATTCTTGAGATGGTCAGTTTTATGTGTTAACCTGGCTGGGCTGTAGTCCTCAGTTATGCAATCAAACACTAATCTAGGTGTTGCAATGAGGA
Source organism: Pan paniscus (assembly GCF_029289425.2). Lineage (NCBI taxonomy): Eukaryota > Metazoa > Chordata > Mammalia > Primates > Hominidae > Pan > Pan paniscus. The sequence continues at coordinate 133,531,196 of NC_073259.2, forward strand.
ATACTGCAGATGTGATTAATGTTCATAATCAGTTGACTCTAAGTAAACGAGATTATCCTAGATAATCTGGTGGGCCTGATAGATTAATTGAAAGGCCTTAAGAGCAGAACTGACCTTCTCCAGAAGAAATTCCACTTGTGGAATGCAGCCTTAGCTGCTGCCCGAGAATTTCCACCCAGCTGCCTGCCCCCACAACCACGGAAGGCAATTCTTTGCAACAAATCCCCTTAACATATATCCCCTACTAGTTCTACATCTCCAGTTGAACCCTTACTGAAACACTGCTCCAAGAAGTATATGAACTGCTCAACTCATCTCATCCTCAGAGTATGGGTCTAAGGACATTAACATTTTTGCTTATTTGATAAGTGTAAAGATACAGTCAATTATTTTCTACATTGATTTTCCTCTCCAATGGAAAAAAAAACTTTTCAGATATTTATTAATCATTTGTATTTCCACTTTTGGTAATTGTCTTTTCCCACTGATGGAAGTGAAGCTTTGTGGTTGACGAGGTGGGCTCTGGATCTGTGTCCTGACCCTATCACTAGAGACCTTAGGCATAGAACCCCTTGCTGCCCCAGTCTCTTCATTTGTAAATTGGCTATACTAATGTACCTACCTTTCCCAGTTATAAATGTATTACTCCTCAATCTCAAATTCACCCTTCACCACCTGCGATGAGACAATGGGCCAAAGTCTAAGCCTTTCTTCTCTGCAGTGAGTACGGTATTTAAGCTTTGTCAGCAGAGGACACTGGAGGAACATGGTAGGAGGAGGGATCTGCATCTGGAGTGCTGCTCTTTTTTCTTCTTTTTCCTGCTGACATCTGGCTGCAGTGGTGCACGGGCAGGACATCCAGTGTTAGTCACTCCACCCCAGCTGTGAACCCTGAGTGTGTGATCCCTTGGCAAGCTCACAAACTGGCCAGGCCTGGGTACCATCTTGTTGGGGCCTTCCAGTGTGGACACTGTGCACCCCAGGCCTTGTGCTGCCCTGACACCCTCTGCTTACCCCACCAGCCTGCACTGCGGAGAGTTGGCTCCTTTGACTTGGAGACAGACATCTCACACCTCAGGCCATGTGCTACCCTCCTGGGGAGTAGCTCTCAACACTGTGACTCACCCTGCCCACCCACCCACCAGCCTCAATCCTTCATCCCAGGATAGAGTTCCCTCCTTGCCTCTCAGGGAGACAGCTCTGGGGTGGGCATCCCAGTGGAATTCTCTGCTATCCTGGGGGCTGCAACCTCGCTTTCTCCAACAAAGTCTGAATCCCAGTCTTGGGGAGGTCTCTCCAGGCCTCCGCCAAGTTGTTCCTTTCTTGAATACTTTTCATCAGCTCCACAGTATTCTTCTGAGTTCTCTTTTTATCTTGATAAGTTCTTCCCCATTATAGTTAATAGTTATTTGTTTTAAATTTTTTTTTCTTGTTCAAATTACTGACTGGACTCCAGCTGATACTTGGCCTCACAGAACTGTTGTGAGGTGACTCATACAATGCACTTGTATCACAGACTGCAAATAGTAGGTGCTCAATGAATGCTAGTTATTATTACCTTTGGCATCTTAATATTTTCTTATTGATTTGTATGAGCTATTTATATATTAAGGATGTGAACTTAAAATAGAGCTTTAGAAAGTAATATAATAAAATGGCCTACAGAATATTTAGTTAGAAGACCTAACTTAATGTTCATTAAGAAGTAACCAGGATTAGGCATAACTTTAGAGTAGAAAAAAAACTTGGATTTGAATTCTGGCTCTGTAATTTGCTTATTTTGGGGAAGTCCTTTAGTCTCTTCTAGACTCCTTTTTTCTCATTTGTATAGATGCAAATAAAAATAAATGTATTTTAGGGTTGCTGGGAAGACTACAAGAGATGAAGAATAATAAAGCTTTTTAGGGCAGTTTCTCCTACATAGTAGGCACTCCATAAATGTTTCTTTGCCCTCTCCAGTTCAAGTCATATTCACTTTCACACGTAATGAAGTACCTCATTTGGCATTCTTAACAACCTCAGGAAGCCACCAAGACTGGTATTGCAGCCGAATAAAAACCAAGGCACAAAGTCATTTAACTACTTACCATCACATGCTAGCTAGCAACCATGAAAGGACCAGAGTATTGCATTTTGGATTTGCTTTTACTCTACTTAAGAACTAATGAGTTACCATTACTCAATGAATCCTTGATTAATTTGATCTTTTGTCACTTTGAAGTGACCCTCTTTATCTATATCTGTGCTTTTTGTCTTAAAATCTACTGCATATTGCTATTTTATACCAGTTTTCTTTTGATTACTATTTATGTGGCATATATATTTTTTCAAACTTTTAATTCCAACCTGTGTTTCAGATATTTTGGATGTCTCTTGTGTTTTAATTATATTTTTGCCAGTCTGTCAGCCTTTGTCTGTTAATTGGCATATGTTGTTTATTTACACTTAATGTGAAGACTAATATATGTGTTTTAATCTGTGGTCTTACTATGTATTTTCCCTTGTTCACTCCTATTCTATTCTGTATTTATTTCTGTTTTTTTTTTGAATTAAATGGAAGGATGAAATAATTAAATAATTAAAAAATTCTCATTAGCTTCAAAGTTATATACCCTTTTATTGCCTTAGTAGCTACCCTAGAGAATTTGTCACTTTTATTTATGAAAATCTAATATTATTTGATAACTTTACCACATATCCAGACAATTCCTTATAATATGTTAATTCCATTTATCATGCTCTGTATACGCCATTATTGTTGTGTAGGTTAATATTCTTTTTCTATAAATGATAAGACATAAGTATTATTTTAATAGTCAACACTCACATATATTACACATGTATTTGCTTCTTTTTTGCCTCTTTCTTTCTTCCTACATCTCTAATCATCTGGGTTCACTTTTCTTCTGCCTTTATAGGTATTCTATTTAGTAGTCTCTGCTACAGGTAAATGGCGTCAGTTTTTATTTGTCTGAAAATGACTTTATTTCATTTTTATTCTGGAATAATATTTTCCCTGGCAGTAGAAATCTAAGTTGGCAGTTATTTTCTCTCAGCACTTTGAATATATCATTATATTGTCTTCTGGCTTACATTGTCTCTGTTGAGAAGTTGCTGTCAGTCTATTTTTACTTTCATGGTAATATTTCTTCTTTCTGTGGCTGCTTTTTTAAGAATCAAAATATTTTGAGGTATAATTTAGATACAATACAACATATCCATTTAAAATGTACATTTTGGCCAGTTGCGGTGGCTCACACCTGTAATTCCAGCACTTTGGAAGGCCAAGGTGCGTGGGTCACCTGAGGTCAGGAGTTTGAGACCAGCCTGGTAAACGGTGAAACCCCATCTCCACTAAAAATACAAAAATTAGCTGGGCATGATGGTGGGTTCCTGTAATCCCAGCTACTTAGGAGGCTGAGACAGGAGAATTGCTTGAACCCAGGAGGTGAAGGTTGCAACCATTGCACTCCAGCCTGGGCAACAAGAACAAAACTCTGTCTCAAAAAAAAAAAATTCATTTTGATGAGTTTTGACAAGTTTATTCACCCAACTAATCACCATCAACTAGATGCAGAATAGTGCCATACTGTCTGATCTTAAGTATTCTTTGTGCTTTATCCCAATCAGACGTTCCTACTCCTCTTCCCAGGCAACCACAGACCTGCTTTTCATTTTTATAGATTGAATGGATCTTTCCTACAGTTTAATAAAGATGAAAAGATGTGTCTGGCATCTTTCGCTCAGCAGAATGCTTTAAGGTTTATCCATGATGCTGTGTATATCAGTATTCAACTTCCCCATCCCAGTAGTATTCCATTGTATAGATATAATTTATTGTCTATTCACCTGTTCATTGACGTTTAGTTTGTTTCCAGTTGCAAGCTATTATGAATAAGGCTGCTATGAACATTCACATACAAATATTTGGGTAAATACTCAGGAATGGGAATTCTGAGTCATATGGTAAGTATATATTGAATTTTATAAGAAACTCCCAAATTGTTTTTCAAAGTGATTGTATGATTTTATGCTTCCTACAGTAATGTATGAGAGTTTCAGTTGCTCCTCATTCTTGTCAACATTTGATATTGTCAGTCTTCAATTTTAGCCATCCTAGTAAGTATATAGGGGTATCTTACTGTGATTTTATTTACATTTCCATAATAACTAAAATTTTGAGCATCTTTTATTGTGCTTATTTGGCATTCATATATCTTTTTTTTTTTTTTTGGGATGGAGTCTTGCTTTGTGCCCCAGGCTGGAGTGCAGTGGCGCAATCTCGGCTCACTGCAAGCTCTGCCTCCTGGGATCACGCCATTCTCCTGCCTCAGCCTCCCGAGTAGCTGGGACTACAGGCGCCCACCATCATGCCCGGCTAAATTTTTTGTATTTTTAGTTGAGATGGGGTTTCACTGTGTTAGCCAGGATGGTCTTGATCCCCTGACCTGGTGATCTGCCTGTCTCGGCCTCCCAAAGTGCTGGGATTACAGGCGTGAGCCACTGCGCCTGGCCCATTCATATATCTTTGAGGAAATATCTGGTCAGTTTATCTATTTTGTCTGGTGTGAGCTTTGGTATTTGTCTTTCAAGGAATTTGCTGAATTAATTTATTTGCATAAAATTGCTTATAACATTCTCTTATTGCCCTTTTAATGTTTGCAGGATCTGTAATACTATTTTATTCCGATATTCATAACTTTTCTATTTTCTGTTTTATTCTTGACTAGTCTGGCTGGAGATTTATCAATTTTTTTAACGTTTCCCAAGAATTAGTTTTTCATTTTATTGCTTTTCTGTATTGTCTATTTTCCATTTCATTGATTTTACTTTTATCTTTATGGTTTCCTCCTTTCTGTTTAATTTGCTCATCTTTCTCTAGTATCTTGGGGAGTATGGTATGACATGGAAGTGTATCAAATTGTGGGGTTTTTTTTTTTGCTTAAACAATAGAAATTTACTTCTCACAGTTCCAGGCACTAGAAGTCAAAGATTAAAGTATCAGTAGGTTAGAGTGGGCCTTAATTCAAAAATCCTGGTGTCCTTGTAAGTAAATATGTTTTATGCATTGGTAGGGGCATAATAATTCTGAAATAATTTTAGAAGTTTTCAAGAGTAAGCAAATGAGTCAACATTTTAATGTAGTTGGGAGCCAACCAAAGAAAAGACATTTGAATATTAAATGTAGAAATAGTCTTGTGGCATTGAATTGTAACTGGAGGTAGTGGTATGACTTATGATTTCAAAACTGTGTATTCATATTTGTACCTGTATATATGGGTACACATGTATGTTTAACTGTATGTGTATGTGGATTTGTACATGTTATATGTACATATATATTTTTAGCTCTGTTCAGTAGAAGGGCTAAGAATCAATTGCATTTCAGTAGCTATGAGGATAACTTGCAGTCAAATTTTACCATTTTATATTCTTTTGTATTCTTCCCTTTTAAAAGTAGAGAAGAAATGATACCTTGGAGAAATGGCTGACTTCAGTTCTGGTCAGAGTAGATACAAGGTGAACCTGTTGTGTCTTGTTAGTTATGCCAAAAAATTAGGAAGACAAAAAAAAAGATGATGGCATGTCTTAATTACATAGAAAAGAGTTTGAAGAGGTTTCCACTGGTTAAATATGGAAGAATTTGAGCACCAAAATAGGCACAGTAATGAATCTAAACTATTGAAAATATAGGAATTCACAAACCCGTGTAGATAATAAAACAAAAATAAATAAGCACATAAATAAATCGTGATAGGAGAGTGACTTTTTGGCTTTCTCTTGTGTACAGTAAGATACTGAGGCCCAATTAAATATGGAGGGAATGCTGGCATTGAAAAAAACCCAGAATTTTAACATCAGCATAAATAAAGATTGTGTCAGGCACAAGTTATTGGCAGATGCTAATCTAGAGGAAAATTTTGATGATTGGCAAATTATTTACATGGTCTCAAAATGTCTCCTAACAGATCGCTTATTAATTATAAGGGGAAAAAATAGTAATTTTACACTGGTGAAACTGAACAATACCTTGACTATGTAGCTGAAATTAATATCACCAATGAGGGGCACATGGACACCCATTGCCCCCAGGTTTGATTCTCTGACAAGGACACAACATCACTTGTGTAAGTATTCCAGCTAGCAATGTGTGATTTAACTGGATTGAATCATGAGGAAACATTAGACAAACCCCAAATCAGGAGAGATCTATTTTTTAAAAGGCAGTGAGGGTGTGTATGTGTGTGTGTGTGTGTGTGTGTGTGTGTGTGTGTATGTTGTACTCTTCAAAAGTATCAATGTCTTAAAAAACAAAGACAGACTGTAGAAGTGTTCCAAATTAAAGGAGACTAAAGGGATATGCAATAACAGACACCATATGAGATCCTGTCCTGGGGAAAAAATTGCTATAAAGGACATTATTAGGTCAATTGATAAAACTGGAATATGAGCAGTTAATTAGATATAAGTATTGTATAAATGTTAAATTTACTGAAATTGATGACTGTACTATGGTTCTGTTCTAGAATATTCCTATTCTTAGGGAATGCACACCGAAGTATTTAGGGGTAAATGGCCATGGCATAAGTAAATTACTTCTAGATGGTTCAGCAAAAGTACAAAAAGTGTATACATACATATGTATATATTGGGGGAGAGAGAGAGACAGAGAATGAAGAGAGTGAGTGCATGTAGATGCACAAGAATAAGAAAACAACAATGTAAATGATAAATAGCATAAAATATTGACAATAAATGAATCTGGGTATTCTTGGTAATATTCTTGCAACTTTTTTGTAAGTTTGAAGTTATTTCTAAATAAGATGTTAAAACATTAAGATTATGCCTGAGAGCTCCAGTATTACATTCCCCTGTGGGTCCAGTTCTGTGGTCTACTGTTTTTTTTTTTTTTTTACTATTCATGCTTTGGCAGTTACCTCGTCTCCTCGTGTGTGTAGGTATTTTTCATTATGTGTCAGACATTGTGTTTTCAGAAATGTTTGTGGAAATAATTAATTTGAGTCCTTAGATGAAGGCACTTTTCTCCAGAGAGAATTTATGAATAGCATGAATAGTTAGTTTACTTTTGCATGTGCCCAGAGGCACTAGCATTCCAGGATATCAGGAAAAAACTCAGATCACTTTAATTCATGTTCAGGGACTGACTGTCCACGTCTGATTCACTCTTATTCTCATGGTGTGGTTCTTTGGGGTTCCCAAACAAATTAAAGTGTGTTGGGGGAAGGATGTTGAAAGATTTGTGAGGCTTCTTCCACTTTGTGGGCTCTGGATTCTGGTGTCTGTTTTAGGTTTGTGAGGTTGTCGAAAGTTCTTAGCCTCTTAGCTGACCCCCCTCTGGTATTGGCAAATGCCCACAGAAGAAAAGAGGCCCCCAGTTCTGGGCTCATCTTCATGCACCTATCTCATCCCCTGGATTCCAGCTGTGTAATTTTTTACCTTAAAAATTTTTTTTGATGTCTGCTGTAAGTCATATTTATATTTTGACTAGTTTCTCTTGTTGTCCCCAGCAGGAGAATTTCTTGGGGTCACTGAGACTGCCATTACTGAAAGCAAAAGTCTCCCAACTTGATTCTTTTAACTTCTATAAAGTATTTGATAATAGGGCTATATCATAGTTTACTTAGCCATTCTTGCATTGACAGACATTTAGTTTATTTCCAAATTTGTACTGTTTCTAATAATGATGGGTTAATCATACTTGCATGTGTCTCCCTGTGTACATGTAAAAGTACTTTTCTAGCTATCAGGAAATGGAAATGCTAGGTTATAGCTATTGAACATTTTAAATGGTAGTGGAGCAGCCACAGTTTTCCAAAATGACAGTAGTAGTATATACTCTATCAGTGATGCATAGGAGTTCTCATTTTTCCACAGTCTCCTCAGTGCTTGACATTATATAATCTTTGAAATGTAGCCAATGTGATGAGTGACAAAAATATCCCCTTATTGTTCTAATTTTCATTTTGGTGACTGACAACAACATTGAACATCTTTTCATATGTTTATTGGCCATTTGTATTTCCTTTTCTGTGAAATCCCTTTTCGTGTCATTTGCCCACTAGGTGATTTTTCATTATTGATTTATATGTATTCATTACATATTTTGGATATTCATTCTTTTAAATTTATGTATCAAATATTATCTTTAGTTTGTCACTTCCCTTCACATTTTCATGGAGTCTTTTGCCTTACGTTGTAAGTATTGCGGTAGTTTAATTATCAATCTTATATTTTGTGGCTTTGCACTTTATCTCTTACACTAAAATCTCAAGCTTTGTCTCCTATAATTTAAAAATAATCCTGTTTGTTTTTTGCATTTCAGTAAAACACAGACACACACAGACACACACACACACACAATCCAACACTTAAATTTTTTTAATTCACTCACATTCTGTGGGCTTTCATTCCTTGTATTTGACTTTCAAATTTTATAATATGAATTTTAAATGAGAGCATTTGGTGACCTTTTTGTAGACTGCAAAAGGAATTGCCTTTTTCCATCATATCTCTTCTTTTTCCTTCTAGTTTTTTTCTCTAATGAGAAAAATGATGATAAGAAGTGTCAGCATGGAATGGTGACGGACGCTGGGCCAAGTATCAGAGGAAAATGGATCGCAGTGTGTCTGTCCATGCACAAACATTTTGTCTCTTTGGGCCTTACTTTTGTCGACCTCAAAGCAAGAGCATTAATCTACAATTATTAAATTCTCTTCTAGGTCTCATACGTTTATAATATTATCGTGATGAAATGTAATCATTGAAAAGATTTGTATCAGTATTGCCTAAGGCCTTTGACTTGAAAGTAAATTATACATTGAAAACCAAGTGCAAAAAAATCACTGAAAACCTTCTTTAGCATAGTTATTTCCTAAATGCCAATTACAGTAGGTTAGTCTGTTTAGAGATGCTCCATGAAACACCAGTGTAAAGGATAGGTGATCCAGTCAGTGTGAGAGCTGCTTCATAGTGCATTTTCTATTCCTATTCCTCTCTTGGAGATTTCCAAACACACATTAGCTTATTAAACCCTGCCATTTTGTAGGGGCAGATGCCTGTCACCAAACCCCAGAACGTGCAGGATGCTCAGCCTGGTGTGTACCGACTCTGCTTGTCACCATGCCACAGCCAATCACGGTGCCTTTTTGGATTGTCCTGCCTTGTTAATTACTGTTTGGGCAGCTTGTCCTAATCCCCTATCCTAGGAACGGGGCCAGACTCAACAGAAGACATCTCTTGTCCTTGCTGAATTTACTATTGTTTTGCTTCTGCACATGGCTCTGGAGAGCTGAATGGAGCTTTCAAGTAGGGCCCGTTTTAACAGAGATTTCTGGGCTCTGGCTTAGACCCACCTATGTAGATGATGCCCTGTGATGAATGCCACGTTTCTGTTTTCAGAAAGAGGCAGCAAAGTTATCATTATGACAACTTTACAGTGAAAAAGCACTGTAGCCTGGCTTCAGTCTGGCATCTAAAATAAAATAATAACCAAAATAAGGACACTGGCTTTGAATTTATTCCACCTTTTCTCCCTGGCTCAGTTTTCCATTGTGAACCTATACATGGCAACAGTTATGCAGAAAGATGGCAAAAGGAAGTGCCTGCCTACAGCCAGCCATGTGTGTGTGTGTGTGTGTGTGTGTGTGTGTGACATTTCTGGCAATTCCTGGCATTTCTCTGCATATGAAGGTGATGAGAATGAACACCCCCTCTGTAATGAAACCAAGTGCTAGCAGATAGCTTGGCCTCTTCAGTAATTTAAGGTCTTCATATAGGCATTTGCCAAGACAGAGCTGTGATAGCAAACATCTTGCTTAGCGCTCAAAAGAGAAAACATTTCTGTCATCCAGAAATCTGCTTATTTATCTCTTAGGAAAGGATTTATAAATATAGTTTTAGGAAGATAGAAACCATTCCATTCTGGATGATCCTGTTAGGTTTCTCCATTTGTTTGCTTTGCATCTGAGGACTTTCCTAGTTCATTGGCTGTTTTTCTCTTTAACAAGTGGATATGATGCCTCGCTTGATGTTTATTTTCAATCATGATAGAAACTGTGAACTATCTCTAGGTTAAGAAGTGAAATTTTAAGTGCTATGCACTGATACTTTTTTGGTCCCGGAGAAGCTAATAAGAGAACTTTAAATGTAGAACTTAAAATTCCTGCACTGAATTGGACTCATTAAAAACTTAAAATACACCTCACCATCCAAGGCCCTCAAGCAATCTGAACAGAAGGTGCTCTATGTCTTAAAAGAAGAAATACGCAGTTTGAGTTTACTAGAGTGCAACAAACAACCATTGACGATTCAAGGGAATTCTGGAGTGATTCCTAATTGGGGGGTAAGGGAGGGGAGTCTGGAGTGGAGGAGAGGCAACTGCACATTTCAGGAGGGGGAACAATGGGGTGGAGGAAATGAAAGGTGGAAGGAGTAAGAATAAAGACCCGACTAGGGGGAGAGAGAGGAGAGGGAAGGAGAAGAATGCAGGAAACCGTAAAGTACTAGTGGTGAATGCTATCTTGGGAACCGAGGGGCTTAGTTCGAGGCAAGAACAAAGTGCTGATGAGGATAAAGCCTGGCATTTGGGGACATTTGTGGGAATCACAGCCTGTGCTTAGTGATTAAAGTAAATCAGATTTGAAATTCTGCCCAGCCCAGGAAGGCACAGAGGACTTTCCTAAAGAGCTCGAGAGAAATTTGCAAGGAGATGTTGGTGACTAGAGGTTTAAATAAGAAGAAATACTAGTAAGAGAAAGGAACTGTGTGTGATTTGTGTGATTTTGGTGGGGGCAGTGTCTTTATTCTTTCTTTACTATTTTCTGAGTTCCCTGAAAAGGTTGTTGGACCAGATCATTTCTACACGTCGTTGTCCAGGGATGGATTATCTTCAAGGGTTGGATTTTTTTTTTTTTAAGTAATCTGAAGGTATGTGTAGTCACTTGTATGTTTCACTAATGATTTGATCACGCCTCCAGCCCCCTTGTGTTTGGGTGGAGCCATGTGATGATTTCTGGCCAGGGAGTTGTAAGTGGAAGTTGTTGCATTTGCTGCTTTTATGCCACAGCGTTTACTTACTGTTGTGGAACTTTCCAGATCTCTTCCTCAGGGTGATTCTGGAGTAAAGAGACGTGGAGTAGACCAGGGACTGGTGCACTTTTTCTGTAAAGGGCCAGATAGTAAATATTTCTGGCTTTGGAAGCCATGTTCTGTTGCAACTACTCTGTTCCACTGTTATGGCACAGAAGCAGTAAATGAATGAGTGTGGCTGTGTTTAATAACATTTTAGTTACAAAAACAAGTGGCAGGCCAAATTTGGCCCATGGGCTGCAGTTTGTGACCCTTAGAGTGGAGCACCCATCCAATTCCCGCTGGACATGTATCAGCATATCCATGAGAAATAAGGTTTTATTTTTAAAGCCACCCAAATATTGCGTTTGCTACCACAGCACCCCCGAGCCTATTTGACTGACACAAGGTGAAAAGGAGCCAACTGTGCTTCTGGTTTTATAAAGGAAGCAGCTTTCCTGGGAAGATGGCCAGGACGAATCCCCAGACCATTACAGTTAAACCTGCATTTATTGATCACCAGCTGTGTGCTGATAACTGTGCATTTTCCCAAAGCTTCCAAAACAGGTCCCAGGAAACAGTCTAAAAACGCCTCCTTGCATGAAGGATTCAAGAGGCTGCCAGGGCACTCACTGTTGGGGCCCTGCTTCTGGGAGCCGGGGTCTAGGGGGGTCATCCTGCCTCCGCCCTCTGTGGGGCTTTGCCTGCTGAGGAGCCTTCAGCCCTAAAGGAAAGAGGGAGGTGCAGGGTTTCCGTTGCTTTAAATCTGCCTCGTTACTCTCTTACAGGTTTCTTCTGAGACCTGGGCTGCTCCTGCCTGGCCATCCACCAGGCTGCATCAGGTTCTGCTTATTCCCAGGCCTCCCCACTGCAGTCTCTCTGTGCTCCCTGGAGGCAAAGACTGTGTCTTGTTCGTCTCTGTGTCCTCAGAGGCTGGCACATGGCAGGGGCTTCAGAAAGACCTGTGGACCCCCAAACCTTACATCTGAACTTTGTGAATTTTATTTGTTTTTCTGTAGCAAAATGTATGTTTTCTATTTTTTATGAAAAATCCCCATTCTCTTTTGGCTGGGAACCCTTCTCTGGAGCTCTCCTGTCCCATTTCCTTCGTGATCTTCTCTTTCCCAGCCCTGGAGACACACATGCTGCCCAAATCCCGAGGTCCTCCCCTCTCTGCTGCAGGCAGGTCTGGCTGGAGACGGTCCTGGGTGGGCTCTGCTGCCTGCAACCTGCCCACCTGCCCTTCGAAAGCTCAGGCTCATTCTGTGACTCAGGGGGGCTGTTTATTCACTCGCTCTGATGATAAAGCTGCATGTACAGCAAGTGACAGGAAGCTGATGGACAGGGAGTGACCCAGGAAACGTGTCTCAGCTCTTTCCTTCTCTCCACCTCCTTCTCAGGGATTCCTAGTTTCTCCCCTAAGACTGTCTTTTTTTCTCCTGATTTTGCTTAGTTTGAGGATTTTCTTTCCAACCCATGTTTGCCAATTTAATTCCACCATTTTAGCTCCTAATTGGGGTGGAGGGTGAATCGGTCTCCTGTGCTCAGAGTTGGAATTGGGATCTGCATTCTGGGGTTCCTTGATCTCTTTATTAATCACGGCCAGCTCTTACAGCTCATCTGGGCATAATTAACGTCAGCCAGAATGTGAGCGTTGAGTTTGGATGGGACCCTTGCAGGGGCCTCTAGGGAAACAGACAAAATAAAATGTAATTCCTGTTCTCCATGTGTTTACAACTCTGAGGGGAGAGGCCACTATACACATCCCACTGGGAGGCTGGGGCAGGGGAATAGTTGATTTGGCTGGTGACAGGATCCTACAGGTGACGGTGAAGCTGCCTGGGGCTCTGCAAGGGAAGGGCTGGAAGGAGAGCATCCTGGGGCAGAGGAGACAATGGTGTGCTTGTCTAGCTGAGCATGAAGCATAGGCCTGTGGGTGTGCACATTCAGGTGAGCATGATGAAAAGGCCACAGGTGTACCCGTCTAGGTGAACATGATGCAGAAGGCCACAGGTGTACACGTCCAGGTGAGTGTGACGGGAGCAGCAGGAGCTGGGTCTGGACAGGCAGGTGGAGATGAGGTGACCCAAGTGTCTTCCTAATGGAAAGCAAGGCCTGCTCTGGTCACAATGTGGGGTAGGGATTAAACAGAGCTGCATCAGGATGGGGTGCACATCTCAGGTGATCCCTGGAGAGGTTTGAAGAAGGAGGCAGAGGGTGGTCATGAGGCAAGGTGAGTAAGGTGTGACGAGTGGGAGGAGAAGGCAGATTCCAGAGACAGGTCTGGCTAGAACCAGCAGGACTCAGGGACAGAATCTGTGTGGGGGATGGAGCTGAGTGGGAGGCAGTGGCGTCCCTGAGGCCAAAAGCAAGGGCCTTGGACAAGGCCCTTGTCCAAGGACAAGGGATGGAGCCTGGGACACAAGTCCTAGTCATGTGTGTTTATTATAAAGTGCAGCTCAAGAGCTTGTGTCCATGACAGAGTAATTGGTCAGACTGGTCCCCCACCTCTGCCATAAACAACTTGGAGCTTGAATAGAAACCAGGAAACAGCAGTTTTCAGACACTAAGCAGGCAGCACAGGTCTGTGATTCTAGAGAGAAGGAAACAAAACAGGCTGGGACCCCAGGCAGCCAGCAGGGGTCATTTGGTTTGAGTGGGGCCTTGCAGGTCCTGGAGAGCTGAGGGATGCACAATTCTCAGAGCTCCCTCAGGGCTGGGGGATGGTCATGTTGAGAGCAGCCAGGTGGAGATCAGATCACACGTGGAGCTGGCTCAGGACCCCTGGAAATGAGACTCAACGTCCATGCAGCCAGCGTCCCTGTCCCCTGCCTCTGAGAATGGCCGGGGCTGGGAAGCCAATGGAGATGGTCCCGCCTGCACTGCTGTCACACTGGGTGGCGTTGTCAGGGTGACCCACGTGGACACTCAGCATCTGAGGACAAATGAGAGTAGACGTTGGGGTCCTGTACACAAAAGGCACCACAACAGGAGAATGAGTCCTGTCATCACTTGACCTGGCTGTCTTTATTTTAGTTCCATGCTGTGACACTCCTGACAGCACAGATGTGGCAGTGTGGAATCATGAATGTTATCTGCCCTGTCCAAGTCCATCAGGGAAAGACAAAATAGGTGTGTGGTCATGGAGCTCAGATTCCCTGTGGTCCCCCCATGTGCAATTAGCATCTTTGGGTGACATCACCATTTGTCCACAGCAAAGCCCCTTTCAGAACACCCCTGTCCATCTTATGCCTGAGTGGAGCCAACGAGGCCCCTGAGACTCCCTGCTAATTGCTGTTTTTCATGTGTCCATGCCTGTGTGGTTTGAACACGAGGAGGGGCTGAAACTGGGGCAGCTGGGCAGGCTGCCTCACCTTTCAAATAGTGGGACCCTCTTCTACATGTGGGGAACCGCCAGCATGTCCTTGGCTCAAGTCACTCTGGAGGTCCCAGGAGCATGAACACTGCTGCCTCCCACTGTTATCCTGTCTGCTTGTCTAGGGTCTTGCTGACGAGGACACGTTTTCTAAAACTACCGAGAGAACTGGAGATCATCATGCTAAATGAAATAAGCCAGATACAGAAAGACAAACATTGCTTGTTCTCACTTATTTGTGGGATGTAAAAATCAAAACAATTGAACTCATGGACATAGAGAGTAAAAGGATGGTTACCAGAAGCTGGAAGGGTAGTAGTGGGGGGTGGTAGGGATGTCTAATGGGTACAAAAAATATAGTTACAAAGAATGAATAAGACCTACTATTTGATAGCACAACAGGGTGACTGTAGTCAATAATAATTTAATTGTATGTTTTAAAATAACTAGAAGAGTGTAATTGGATTGTTTGTAACACAAAGGATAAATGCTTGAGAGGATGGATACCCCATGGTATGGTCTGGATGTGTCCCCACCCAAATCTCATCCTGAATTGTAGCTCCCATAATTCCCATGTGTTATGGGAGGGACCTGGTGGGAGATAATTGAATCATGGGGGCAGTTTCCCCCATAGTGTTTTCACGGTAGTGAATAAGTCTCATGAGATCTGATGATTTTATAAGGGGTTTCCCCTTTCTCTTGGCTCTCATTTCCCTCTCTTGCCTGCTGCCATGTAAGACGTGCCTTTCACCTTCCACCATGATTGTGAGGCCTCCCCAGCCATGTGGGAGTGTGAGCCCATGAAACCTCTTTTTCTTTATAAATTACACAGTCTCAGGTATGCCTTTATCAGCAGTGTGCGAACAGACTAATATAACCCATTTTACCTGATGTGATTGTTATGCATTGCATGCCTGTGTCAAAACATCTCATGTACTCCATAAACACATACACCCACTATGTACCCACAAAAGTTAACATAAAAAAATAAAGCTGGCAGGGCACGGTGGCTCACACCTGTAATCCCAGCACTTTGGGAGGCCGAGGTGGGTGGATCACCTGAGGTCCCAGCCTGACCCACATGGTGAAACCCCATCTCTACTGAAAAATACAAGAATTAGCTGGGCATGGTGGTGGGCGCCTGTAATCCCAGCTACTCAGGAGGCTGAGGCAGGACAATTGCTTGAACCCAGGAGGTGGAGGTTGCAGTGAGCCGAGATCATGCCATTGCACTCCAGCCTGGGTGACAGAGCAAGACTCCATCTCAAAAAAATAAAAAGTAAAAAATAAAAAAAAAAAGCTACCAAGAATACATCTTAATTTTCGTTCTTAAGCTAAATAAATCATCTCTCCTTCAGTCCAATGCATTTCACTCTTCAACAGTACTGCTCAATTGTTTGAATATCTGTGGCCTTTTCATGGTTCTCAGCCCATAGACCAGAGTCAAAGGATGAAATAAAACAGTTGATTCCAGACCACTGGGGCCAGTGTCATCAGCATGTGTATGTCATTGGCAGCCACTTCTTTTGAGGACCCACTATTAGGTGCTTATCTACAGGGAAGGTCCTGGAAAATTCTCACAAAATCAAATCTTGGCCTTTCCTTACAATCTTTTACTTCTGCTCTTTTGAAGACAATGAAACATATTGTTTGTTGTCATCATGAAAGTTTTAAAAAAGATCTTTACAATTTTGCTCCTCTCAGAAAGTTATTTTTGTCTTCATATTTTCCCACATGTCCTGTATTCATTAATGAAACAAAGGAAAGGTGCGTGGCTCTCCCCAGTGGGATAATCTGAGTTATGAGAATGTTTATTGCAAAGGGCTTTCTGATGTATTTGAATAATAAAGATGTTCAGGAAGGTGATCTCAGTGAGAAATAATATCAAAGTTAGATTGGAATACTCAGCAGGGGAGGCACTGGCAGTACCCAGGAGAGCCAGAGCTGGGAGCTTATGGAACTTCTTTAGGAGGGGCTGTGAGTCCTCCCTGAATTCAGGGAGATGCATTTGGAGCCTGTGAGTCTGATGGAAGGAGGAGATTATCTTAGTCAGGGTCAGACCCACACATGCTCACTGTCGCCAGGCCGATCACAGGTAATGAGACTGGAGGGCTGGTGCTGGCCCCGGGAGCCCCTGCCCCTCTAACCAGGAGATGCCCTCAGCTTCAGCTGATAGTTGTCGCAGAGGGATGTGGGGCCGGGACCACACCAACTTCTGTTGATTGTTTCAAGAGAAGTCAGACATCTGGATTTGAGGTAGAATCTCTCAATTTTTGAATGTTGACACTTTAGAAACACCATGCAGGGCAACAGAAAACACATCTTCATTCCAGTTTGCAAACTTCATCCTCGAACTGGTTGTAAGCGGCTCTTTCTCATCATCTGCCAAAGGCACTTTGGACTCTGTTGTTTCATTCTCTCATGAACCTCAAATCTCATCCCAGTCCTTACGTCCAGGGCGTTTCCTCCCGGCGCTGCCAGGCCACCCTTGCCTTCTTCCTTTGCATCCCGCTGGTCTCCTCACCTTGAGTTAGGAAAGCTGCTCCCTGCCTCGTCCACGAGCCTGGTTCTCGACCTGGCTGTGCTGTTCAATCTTCATAGAGAGCAAACTTTATTTCCCAATGATTTCAGGAAAGTCTCAGCTTGGATCTCATTGGCCCAGGCTGAGTCATGTGCTCATATTTGAACCAGTCACTGTGATTCATGGAATATGCTGATTGGCTGGGCTGGCTCACATGACAGCCCCTGGGATTGCAATGGCAGTCAACTCCATCTGAAGCACGTGGACTAAAAGTGTGGAATGGTATTTTTGCCAGAGGAAATGTGGTGTACTGTTAATCAGAATAAAGGAAATAGATCGCAGGTTGACTAAAATCATATATGTCCCCTACACTTGGATTTCAAACTGATTGACCATTTGGCCTTTAGAATGTATGAACCAGGACTCTTAGCCAATTTGATTCCTAAGTAGGTATTATATTATCTCTTTATTCAAATGAATAATTTTGTTTGTATTCATAGAGGACCAGCTATGTGTGCTATGCCTGGTTGTGCTGAACAGAAAGAACAAGACTGTTTCTGTCTTCATGGAGGGGCGAGTCTGGCAGTGAAGCTAGACCATAAATAAGTACCCAAATAATTAATTATAATTATGAGAAATGCCATGAAAAAGAGAAATATTAGGAGGTTAGAGTGTGTAAAACACAGATATCTGGTATAGCCTGGCAAGTCAAAGGTTGCTTTTCTGAATAGGTGACATCAAATTGAGCCCTGCACGATAAACAGGTGTCCCCGAAGTGAGGCATGGGTGAGCTGAGGTGTGGCTGGACTATGGGCTGGTTGAACTCGGAGTAGATGTTGACATATCTATCAGCCTGCATTCAGTTTCCATAAAGTCTTCTAAATAAAAATATTTCTATGACCTTCTTGAGGATGATTACTACCAATAAAATTTGGTTCTTCTCTCTGGAAGAAAACTTGACTAATCCACAAGCAGCAACCTGTGAACTTTTGGTCGTGCTCTATACAATTATGTTGGCATATTTGTTTGTTTGTTTGAGCCATGCACAAAGCCTCATGACCCAGACCCAAGGGCCCCTGTTAATTTGCTGAGTAGCTAAGCTTAGGATAGAGTTTGGGACCCAAGAATGAAGGTTTCCTCTAGAAAGCTAACTGGTCTCTATGATGTTAAAGCTTTTAACCTTGGCATCATGTTCCAAATGTTCCAATTGTGTGAAAGTTTGCAGGGTAATAATTTATCTCTCAAATATTAAGTAAACTAAAAGCAATTGCAGTACTTCTCTTGAGCTGAATGAAGCCTCCACTTGATACTTCTGATCCTCTCCTGCCAGACTGCTTTACTCAAATTCTACTTGTGAAGCAAATGGGTTTTCATCAGTGGCAGGATATTTTAAAAGTGCAATATTCATAGTCCTCTGTTAGCTGACCATCCCTTGAGACTGAGTAGGAACTCGCATTGTGGTCTGAATTGCTACCTCCTTTTATTGTCACAATAGGGATGGATGGCAATGGGGTGTGCTGTCAGTGTGATGTGCATTTCAGGGTAGAATTTCTTCTCCCTAAGCTCTCTGTTAGTTGTTTATAGCTTTCCCCCTCTTTGTGCTGATAACTATTCACATTTTTCATTTATAAAATCAATTTTATTTCTATTGCATTTTCTCTGTTTATGATTGTGATTGCCTGGACTGATTGTCTTTGGGACTCCATGACCGTGCATTTGGAGAGAGATTAACAGAAGCAATATATAGTCACCCACTGCAGAGTCCTTGGAATCTCAGCTCTCCCTGGTTTGACAGCAAGCTCTGGGTCATGAGCTACCTCCAGCTTCTCATTGCTGGGAGGAATAGAATTAGAGGGATGGTGAATGAAGGGCAAGGTATTCTTTTTCTCCTTGTTCCAGGAAAGGCTCTGTTAATATTCATACCTATTAGTCCATTTTCACACTGCTCTAAAGATACTACTTGAGACTGGGTAATTTATAAACAAAAGAGGTTTAATTGACTCACAGTTCTGCATGGCTGGAGAGGCCTCAGGAAACTTAGAATCATGGCAGAAGGTGAAGGAGAAGCAGGCACTGTCTTCACAAGGTGGCCCGAGAGAGAGAGCAAGGGCAAGAGCAAGGAAGTGCTACACTTTAAAACCATCAGCTCTCATGAGAATTCCCTCACTATCATGAGAACAGCATGGGAGAAACCACCCCCATGATTCAGTCCCCCCTCTCCAGATCCCTCCCTTGACCCATGGGAATTATGATTTGAGATGAGATTTTGGTGGGGACACAGAGCCAAATCATATCACCATCCATTTAAAAGGTGACCCTAAAACTAATGGTAAAAAATATTAACCTGATAGCAACTGAACTCCCTCTCAGCCAGGGGTCATGTCTTCTTGGAGCAGGATATCAGTGAGCCTTGGGCAGCTGTGGGACAAGAGATGACTGGACTCTGTGGGATTTGCTCTGACTCGGTCTAGAATGCCACATGTCTTCTTGGGGCAGGCCATCTCCCTCTTTAGCTTTTGGGTTGGCAATTGGCAGGCAGTAGCCATGGCTTCCTCTGGGTGTGCCTATATCTGGTTTAAATGTTGGATGGGTCGAAACTGCTTTAGGCCCTCTCTGATACAGACTGTTGCTTGTCATTTCCCCAAGTAGATTCTGTGCTTCTTAGCAAATGTCCTTGATGGGCTTGTGGGCTTCTCAGGGTTGGGGAGCTGTCACCCTGGTACACACAGCATCTACTGCAGGGCCTGGCCCTGAGCAGGTGCTCAGTGACTGAAGTATTAATAGTAACTTTCTTGTCTTCGTGATTAAAGTCAATCTCTGCATACACTGGCATCATTTGCATTGTGTGGTGTGGGGTGCACCAGGCAACTTTGGTGTTCCATTGTAATTTCTTGAAGTTACTCAATTGCCCTGAGCATGAGTTCTGAAATTGATTTCCAGACCAGACTGTAAGAATATGAATTCAGTGCTCAAATTAGCAATCAGCATCAAGGGCATGGGGTAATCATTTATTTTGCTAAATAACACAGACATGCTCTGGCTTAATTACAGTAGTTTTGCTGTGGAAAAGAATTGTGTTGTTTTCCATGTCATTGTATCTCATTAATGAGACTTTGCACACTTTTATTGGCAATACTCTGCAGTGCCCTTTGGTCTGAAATGATTTTCCAATTTGCTAATGTCACTTGTGAAAGAGGAACATTTCCAAACTATTTTTTGGAGGTATGATAATTGTGTTTTGGAAAAGCCTCAAATGTTAATCCCTCAAAACCCTCAAATGTTAATCCCTCAAAATCCTAGCTCTGCTACTAGGTAGCTGGATGGTATTGGACATGTTATTTAACATTTCTGGACCTGAATTTACTCTGTAAAATAAGTGGGTTCATTCTTTTGTCCTCTCAATGATCAGAAATTACCTAGAAAATATATGGAATTTAAGGCTGTAATTTGCCTATTATTTTCAGTAAGGTCCAATGATGAAAAGTGCTGACACTTCTAACTAGTGTTGATATTATTCTAATTGATGAGATTGATAAGGAGAATAAGACAGTTACTAAATAATTAATGCCTTCATCAGGTAAGGCAATAACTCCTCTTATTAATGCATTATGACTTTGTGTGTCTACCTGGTATCTAGAAATGAACTGCTCAGTGACAATGTCCTATCCAACTCAATCCACTGCTAAAGAGTTAACAGGAAAGTATCTTAGAGTCTGGTTTACATTATTGCAGGCAAGCCTGGACCTGGCTTCCCACTCCCTTGAGAGACACTGGCCTAGGGTGTCCCCCCTGGACGGACAGCCTCTGGCTCTTAGCTGCATCTCCAGTGGACACAATCTTACATACTTTATTGCAATTTTATTGGGCTAATTGCTTAATAGGCCATCTGGTCAATACAGTCTTGTGGAGGGATATCTGGGCAACCCATCAATCAAGACACTTGGTCAGTCATTTTATAAACAATTCTTTATCTTAATTACTGAGTTACATGAGATTTGGTTGTTTAAAATTCTGGGGCCCCCTGCCTCGCTCTCTCTTGCTCCTGCTCTTGCCATATAGCATTCTGGCTCCTCTTCCCCTTCTGCTGTGACTGGAAGCTTCCTGAGTCCCTCACTAGAAGCAGCTGCTGGCACCATGCTTCCTGTACAGCATGCAGAACCATGAGCCACAATAAATCTATTTTCTTTATAAATTACCCAGTCTCAGGTATTCCTTTATAGCAACACAAAATTGGCCTAAGACGCCAGGGTTCAGAAGAGAGGTCTGGCCTGGAGCTACAGCTTCGGGAACCACCAGTGTATAGAGGATATTTAAAGCATGTCATTTCAAGATCATTAGATTTTTAGCATCATCTCCCCAGATTCTCCTTTCCCCACAGTAGCAGGACCACTTCTGGCCATTCCCTCTTTTTTCCCATTCCTTGTCAGACAGGAGATGGAACAAGGGTGCAGCTGCCTAAGGATGGGTGGCCACTGGCATATAATAAAATGCCTGCTGTGAGAAGGCAGCTCAGAGCATGGTGGAAATCACTCTGTTCCCTGATATCGGAGGGGAAGGGAAAATGAAATACAGACCTTTTCAGGTAGTTCTCACCAGGACAACCAAAGCACTAATTGAAGGCTTGAGTGATGGATTTCTATGTGCCCCTCTGTGAGGCTTTCATTCCTGTTGTGAGCATCACTGTTCTGCTATGCAGAGCAACTGACATGATTCACAGACTGTAGATACCTCCATGGCCAGGCTGGCATTTCTGAATTATGAGTGTTTCACAGGAGAATGACTGGAAGTAGAAAAAGAGGTTCTTTGTAGTTGAGGAGAAAGGAAGAAAATGCTGGAATATCAAAACCTGAGCAATGGAGGGCTCTTATCACTTGGAATGGCAGATGGTCCAGATCCTGGGCCTGTGCTGGGGCTCTGCCTTCTGCAGACACCTGTAGCTTTCCACCAAGTGTCCAGTTGTTTATGTATTTCTGTGACAATGAGTCATTGAGGGCTTAGTCTGGACCTGGTGTTGGATATCGAGGGGTTTCCACCTTTAAGAGCTCAGAGTCAGGTGGAAGACACACATGTGAACAAACAAATGAAGTTTAAGGCTAATGTAAAGGCACAGTGATGCTCTAAGGAGGATTGGCACACTGTTCGCGATGGATCAAAGAAGACATCTCGGGACTGTCCCTGCACCCATCACAGCAGTTGATGCTGGGATGGGCATATGGTCCAACTGCCAGTGAACATCCCAAGGCTTTTGTTGTACTGCTGGGGAGAAGAACTTCTCCTTCTTTCCCTCTGTCAACCACTACCCTCCCTCTCCTTTATGGATTCAAATAGTCCTGGCAGCCATCCTGCCTCCATGTAGAACCTCAGAATGGAGACAACAAGGAAGAGAATAGAGCTGAGAAATTGAGACACAGATAGACAGATGGAGAGAGATGGTGGGGTTGGGGATGGGGAAGTGGTGAAGCAAAGGTTCTGGGAATATTATTGAAGTTCCTGGGTCCAGCCCTGTTTGAAGCCCTATTAGATACATCATCTCCTTGTCTCCCCTCTCCTCCTCCTCTTTCTCCTCCTTTTTCTCCCCTTCCTCACTTTTCCCCTTCTCCTCCCCCACCCTCTTCTTCTTCTCCTTTGGAAAAAGAGCAGCACTGAGTCTTTGAACCATTCCTGTGGGCAGAGAAATGAGATATGCTTATTGGCTTAGATCCAGGTAATGTGGTTCATGAGTCCTCCTACACATCAGTGAAGAAGTGCTTTTGTTTTGTGTAATTTTTAAATTCAGGTAAATGTCACATAACATAGTTAAACATTTTAAAGTGTACAGTTCAGTGGTATTTAGTATATTCACAATGTTGTAGAACCATTTATTCACTCTAATTACAAAACTATTTCGTCACCCTGTAAAAACACCTATATCCAGTAAGTAATCATTCCCCATTCTTCTTTCTCATATTCTCATAACCTCTAATCTGCTTTCTGTCTCTACATATTTGCCTATTCTGGACATTTCATGTAAATGGAATTATAAACTGTGTGAACTTTTGCATCTGGCTTCTTTTGCTTAGCATAATATTTTCAAGGTTCATAATATTTTCTCATAGCATGTATCAGAACTTCATTCCTTTTTATGACCTAATATTATTAATTTTTTGGACAGACCACATTTTCTTTATCCATTCTTTTGTTGATGGACATTTGGGTTTTTTCCATCTTTTGGCTATTGTGAATAATGCTGCTGTAAACATTCATGTACAGATTTCTGTGTAGATGTATTCTTTCATTTCTCTTGCATATGCATCTAGGAGTACAATTGCTGGGTCATATGGTAACTCTATGTTTAACTTTTTGATGAACCACCAAATTGTTTTCTGCAGGGCTGCACCATTTTACATTTCCACCAGCTATGTAGGAAGGTTCCAATTTCTCTACATCCTTGTCAACATTTTTTCTTTTCTGTTTTTCTGATCAAACCCATTTAGTGGGTGTGAATGTCTGTTTGTGCTTAAGCCAGTTTGGCTGTATTTTCTGTCACTTGCATTGAATAATTTCATTTGTTGTGTTTTTGAAGGATGAACAGATTTTGACGTGTGGTAATGGTAAGGGAAATAATGTCAGACTGAGGGAACAGCATGAATGAAATCATGGAGGTGGGGAAGCCCAATGTATGTTCCAGGAATTTCACCTTTGGTGAAGAGACTCTTCTTTCCCCATAGTGTATGTGGCTTTGTTTAAGATCATTTGACCAATACGTGAGGGCTTATTTCTGGGCTCTCTAATCTGTTCCATTTGCGCGTATGTTTGTGTTTATGGCAGTATCATACTGTTTTGATTACATATTTTGAACTTGTAGATTGTTTGAGCAGTATGGACATTTTAACAATATTAAGTCTTTCAATTCATGAACATGGGATGTCTCTCCATTTAGCCTTCTTTAATTTATTTATTCAATGGTTTTAAAAAAAATTTTCTGCATACAATCCTCTAACCTTCTTGGTTAAGTTTATACCTAAGTATTTTATTATTTTTGATTCTATTGTAAATGGGATTGTTTTAATTTCATTTTCAGATTGTTCGTTGTTAGTATGTAGAAACACAACTGATTTTTATACATTGATTTTGCTGAATTAGTTTATTGGTTCCAACAATTTTGTGTGGAATCCTTGGGGTTTTCTACCTATCAAATCATATTACCTGTGAACAGAGATAATTTTATTTTTTCCTTTCCAATTTGGATGCCTTTTATTTCTTTTTCTTGCCTAATTGCTCTGTCTTGGACTCCCAGTACTTTGTTGAATAGAAGTGGTGAGAATGGGCATCTTTACCTTGTTCCAGATCTTGGAGGAAAAGCTTTTAGTTTTTCACCATTGAGTATGATGTTAGCTGTGGGCTTTTCACATATGGGCTATTTTAGATTGAGGTAATTTCCCTCTACTCCTAGTTCTCAAGGCATGTTAAGTTTCGTTTCTGCCATTGTAACCAAAACACTCTTTACAAATATAAGATTATAATTGTTCAAAGTTATAAGTGATGTTATTTTTTCTACCTTAAAAGACCTCATTCTCATTCATACAATTGGTCAATACATATTTAGGGCTTAGCATGTGCCAGCCAACAAACAAATATTATTTATGGTGATTTTGACAAGTATCTCCATTTACAAATGCATGAACATTTGTGTTGTGCTGCCTTGGGAGGGGAGTAGGTGTGCCTGGGTCTTTGATGATGAGGCCAGTGAGAAGTAGAGGACAAGATCACATGAGATCACATGAGGTCACACGAGGCAGGGAAGAGCCTCCACTGGAGCTCAGGTCACCCAGTTTCCAGCCCGGTGTCTTCTCCCCTCAAAATGAAGAGCTTTTAGGTTTCATTTTGTGCCATTTCAGGAGAATTCCTTTAACTGAAACTGCTTGTTGAAACAGTTGCCTGGTAGTTGTTGTGTGTGTTCAGCTGTAACATAAAAGTATTCTTTCTCTGATTTTCATGAGAGGGTTGTGTGCAGAGTGCTGCAATCATGATGAAAGCATTGTTCCCTATGCCTCACAGCACAAGCCTCATCCATACACCAGATGGTTCTCTGGTGTGTTGTGAAGACAGATTTGCTCTAAGAAATGCTGTTTAGCAGTGGGTCATCACCAAGGCAGGGAGGCTGCATCACTCCCAATATTAAAATACAATTTATTTTGCTTTCCAGTGACCATTTTTGAAAGGCACATGAGGGTTGAAAGTCCCATTTGCTGGTTATAGCTGGGGACATCCATGGCTGAGCTGGACTTCTATGCTGAGGATTGTACAGATAATTCTGAGCCAGCCGTGACGGGCCTGCTTATATCTCCTTTCAAGAGAGAGCTTGTCCTTTGCTGGGAGGAGTGAGCTGCACCAACAGTCTCCAGTGTTCCCACCTCAGCTGCTGAGCTAAGCTAAGGCCCACTCTTTCTCAAGCCCCAACCATCAACTGCAGACAGTGGGGATTCTGGGCCTGGCCATCTCTGGCCCAGGAAAGACTTGTCTAATACAGAATGGTCTTTGCTGCAGAGTCCTGAGCCTGGCTAGGGGAGAATTTTTCAGCTCTGCATTGCGGTTGGAGTCTCTCCCTGCCCTCTCCTGCTACCTCTCCTTTTATTTCTTGCTCTTGATACAACTTTTTACTCCACATTTGTGTCTGTCTTGTGGAGGATCTAAGTGACACATGATCCAAAGTGCAGTCTGTCTTTGTTTAACTGATGCTTTCCACTCTGGAAACCCACTTTCTTTCCACTAAACCCAGTTTCTTTATTAACTGTATCCCAGTGGTATATCTAGTGGGTATTCAAGATTGGGCAAAAAGAAATAGCAAAAAAAATTGTAAAGAAAAGTCCCAAGTTAATATCACTTTGAAAATGAGGCTGGGGACCCAATCCAGACACCAGGGGTCACTCCTGGGGGGTTCGCCTCACTCCTGAGCTCACTGATATGCTCATGGGTCAGAATAAGGACATGGTTTGGCTCCTTTGACACTTTCTAAGTGAACATTCTTCTCTGGGAGTCATTTTTCCCTCCTTCAGCAATCCTGTCTCCCCTGCACTGCCACAAGCGCTCATCCTCACAGAGATCAGGCTCAGGGGAGAAAGACCCCCTTGGCCGGCTGCACCGAAATTACCTCGACCTGACCAGCCCTGGTTAAGCCTGAGGTCGCACCTCAACAACTTCCCTTGCAGCCCTGGGACAGCCGGGAGCTGGCTGGCGCCCATGTGGGGCTGTGCCTCAGCAACTGTGTTGATGTCCCCTGCTTGCTGCAAGGATGGAGCCTCTCCTGGTGTCCCATGAGCTCAATCATTCCAGCCTGTCTGCTGCATTCACTTCAGGGGATTTGCCGAGTGGAACATCTCTCTGTGTGATCTCTCTATGTTTTCAGTCCCATGCGGGACAGAGTCCTTTCTGGTGTGAGGGCCATGGGCTGCTGTGGTCCGGGGGTGTGGTCATATGTGTAGGGGACAGGATGTGTCCTGTTAGAGATGAAATAAAAATGAAACTATGAACACAGACTTTGGCCTTTCACAGAGGTAATTACCAGAGTTGTCATTAAATCTTCCAGCCACACCAGTTCAGGGCCATAACATGTGACCATACCCTTGCTTCCTTCTGGCAGTGAGCATTTGGCTGACTTCTTATTGTGATAATCACAGATGATTTTAAAGTTAGAATGGCCTCTGCATTTTCAGCTCCCACTGTAGTGATGATTCAGACATCCTGTCCCCAGTGGACGTCAGGTTGGTCTTTGCAGGGAGCCACTGACTGAATGTGCTTTGCCTGGGAAGAGCTCTCAGGAGTACAGCGCCCTGCTCAGTCAGGGTTAAACAGTGAGTCTGACATATTGGAGATCTTAGCCTTGCCTTTTAATGAACTGCCTGGAGATGGACCTGAGAGTTGACATTTCCAGAGGACTATCAGAGCTAAGGGCTTTGCATATGTGGTCTCATTCATCTTCAAAATGTCCTGCTGAAGCTGGCATTATTATGATCCCCTTGTCACTGATGGGAAGGTTAAGTGACTTGTCCAAGTCACACAAGGGGCACAGGGTAAAGGCACGATTCATTTCTTGGTCTGATTCCAGATCTTATGGTCTTAACAGCAGTTCTACAGTGCCTTTTGAGAGGGAGGTTCCCTGGGATAGAGTTCAACCTTGTGGTCTTAATACCTGGCAGAGTCTCAGATACATAGTGGGTGCTCGGTAAGCACTCATTGACTTAAGGAATGAATGGCTATTCCAGCATCCTAGCCTCAGGTCCCCAAGGGAGAGAGGAGACTCAGGGAAGCAATTCTAGTAAACTCTTGGGAAGCAAATTGAGGCTGAATCAGCGTCTTGAGATGGGGTGAATAATCCAGATGATTGGAGAAACTTCATGGTTTATATTCTGTGTAGACACAGCCACAGCAGTGCAGGGGGGTACAGCGATCACCCAGCATCTGAGGATGTGTGGTTGGCAAGCTCCTGACTTTGGCTGACTTCTTGTTGTGATAATCACAGATGATTTTAAAGTTAGAATGGCCTCTGCATTTTCAGCTCCCACTGTAGTGATAATTCAGGCATCCTGTCCCCAGTGGATGTCAGGTTGGTCTTTGCAGGGAGCCACGGGTCTGACCTTAATACTTAGGTGTCCTCACAGCCCATTATCTGTGGGGGCTGGAACAGTTTCTTTAGAACCTTGTTCCAGGACCTGCAGTAGAAGGACCTGCTGCTCTATGAGGAGAATGTGTGCTGTGGTCTGAATATCTGTGTTCCCTTCTCCAACTTTCATATGTTGAAAGTTAATTCTTAACGTGATGGTCTTCAGAGGAGGTGATTAGATAATGAGGGCCCCACCCTCATGCATAGTACCAGGGCCTTATAAAAGAGGCCTAAGGGAGCTTGTTCACCCCTTCTGCCATGTAAGGAGGCACTGAGAAGGCACCACCTGTGAGGAACGGGCCCTCTGGAGACACCAAGTCTACTGGTGCCTTGATCTTGGACTTCCCAGCCTCCAGAACTATGAGTGATAAGTTTCTGTTGTTTAGAAATCACCCAGCCTAAAGGGTTTTGTTGTAGTCACGCAAACAAAGTATAGAAATGCAGTGTTTGTGAGTCCAGTTATGTTTTCAGTTCCACGTGTGAGCCTTGACATTCAGCTAAAAGAATACTACCTTGGCTGCTGAGATAAAGTGAATAATACCCATCATCTGTCTTCAGAGTGAATGCCAGCTGCTCCACCATGGCTGATGGTGGCTTGTGTCTGTCCCAGGCTGGAGCCACAGGTTTCTCTGGCACCCTCCTCCTTACTCTCTGTGCCCCAGACACACTGGCTTTCCTTACATTTGCCTCCATGGTCAGCTCATTCTCACCTCAGGGCCTTTGCACTTGCTGTTCCCCCTTCCAAGGATGCATTCCCTGCCCTCTTCACCTGGTGGGTCCCCCTCCTTCTATAGGCCTCTGCTCCAACACCACTTTTCCAAAAGGCCCACCCCCCACCATTAATTTTTCCCAAGTATCTTCTTATAGTCCCACAGCATTTGTTCCTATTTGTAACTGTATATTATTTACTTTCTTTTATTCTTTCTGCAAAGTTTGTCTCCCCAGTTATTCTGTTAGCTCCATGAAGGTAGATGATATGCTTGTTTTGTTTGCCACTGAATTCCCAGCAGCTATCAAAGTGTGTGGCTTATAATAGTGTCTAATACATGTTCAGTGACTTAATTAATGAATCAAACTTTGTGTGTTATAATTGTATAAGTTGAAGTATATTTTCACTCTGTATTGGGCCAGTCAACAGCTCTTTCATGGGACTCTCCTATGGAGTTTCCATTTCCACAGTCCACACCAGCTGCTGCTTCACACATTCCACAAGTAATCTGGGAGGATAGCACTGCCCCACATTCTTTGAGAGATGCCAAGATGGCTTAGAGGTCTTTCCAGCTCTCAAGGGTCCCACAGTTGACTAAAAAGACACAGACACACGATATGGGGTTTATCCAGAAACTTCCTGTTGAAGGAGTTTTTTTTCTTTAAGTTCCCTAAAAGATTTCTTTGCCTTAGCAAAGCCAGGGGATTCAGTCAAGTTTTTTTTTTTTCTTCTTTTTGTTAGCTTCAGGAAATAGAGATCCAAGTTTCCTTATCCTGATAGTAGAGAAAAAATAGCAGTGTGTTTTTTTTTAAACTAATTCCAAGATTAAGCTCACCTTTCCTTCCTTCCTTCCTTCCTTCTTTCTTTTTCCTTTCCTTTCCTTCCTTTCTTCCGTCTTTCTGTCATTTTCTTTCCTCTCTCTCTCGCCTTCCTGCCTTCTTTTTCTCTCTCTCTTCCTCTCTGCCTGCTTTCCTGCCTTCCTGCCTTCCTTCTTTACTTTTTTCTTTTCATTTCTCTTCTCTTCTCTTTTCTCTCTCCCTTCTTTCTCCCCTCCCCTCCCTCCCCTCCCCTCCCCTTCCCTTCCCTCTTCCCTTTCCTTTTTCCACAGGGTCTTGTTCTGTTGCCCAGGCTGAACTGCAGTGGCACAATCATAACTCACTGCAGCCTCAAAACCCTGGGCTCCAGTGATTCTCACACCTCAGCCTTTGCAGTACCTGGGACTACAGGTGTGCCAGCACACCTGGCAAATATTTTATTTGTAGAGAGGGGGTCTCCCAAGTTTCCCAGACTGGTCTTGAACTTCTGGGCTCAGGTAATCCTCCTGCTTCAGTCTCCCAAAGTGCTGGGATTGCAGTCATGAGCCATCATGCCTGGCAGAGCATTTTCTTTATGTCATTATTTTATTTGCTAATCTCTAGTGTTCCAGGCCAGATTCTCTTGATGGCAACAGAAAAATCAGTTGAAACTGACCTTAGCACAAAGGGAAATGATTGGCTGATTTAACTGACAAGCGCAGGATGGGCTTTAGGCACAGCTGGATCCAGGGGGACCTGACCTGCTGTCAGGATACATCCTCTGTCCGTCTCTGGGCTCTGCCTACTGTGGATTGGTGTTATGCTGAAGTGGGCTGTCCCCTGCGCCTGGCAGAGGGCTGCCATCAGCTCCAGGCTCACTTCTGGTCTTGCAGCAATCCCTCTGGGAATGTGCCTATTTTCATGGACTCTAAAGAAAGCCCCAGAAATGGGTGTCATGGGTGCTGATTGTTCATACCTGGGCAGAGATGGGGCCGAGTTAGCCCCACCTGAACCATGTAGACAGAGTGTGGGAAGAAGTGGAGCCCTTAAGGAGAATCAGGTGCTGTAACTAGAAGGGGGAGGTGGATTACAGGTAGATATCACCTTACCCGGGTGACATGTTTAGAGGAAAATTTGAATAAATTAGAAGTGTGTGTGTGTGTGTGTGTGTTGGGGGGAAGAGGACCCAGCACAGTGCCTGACTCGCAATCAATGGACATTGTAATTTAGGTTAGTATCATTAGCATTGTTATTGTCAACATTATTATTTAATTTATAGCAAAACTTAGCAATATGCATATTTTTTCCAAATAGCTGCTGGCCTAAGGAGAGAGATGGAGAAAATAGGCTTGTGATGGTTAATACTGAGTGTCAACTTGATTGGATTGAAGGATGCAAAGTATTGATCCTGGGCGTGTCTGTGAGGGTGTTGCCAAAGGAGATTAACATTTGAGTCAGTGGGTTGGCCAAGGCAGACCCAGCCTTAATCTGGGTGGGCACCATCTAATCAGCTGCCAGCACAGCCAGAATATAAAGCAGGCAGAAGAACGTGAAAAGGCTAGACTGGCTTAACCTCCCAGCCTCCATCTTTCTCCCGTGCTGGATGCTTCCTGCCCTCGAACATCACACTCCAAGTTCTTCAGCTTTGGGACTCAAACTGGCTTCCTTGCTCCTCAGCTTGCAGATGGCCTGTTGTGGGACCTTGTGATCGTGTGAGTTAATACTCCTTAATAAACTCCCCTTTATATATATCTATCCTATTAGTTCCCCTCTAAAGAAATCTGACTAATACAAGGCCAATTCTTCCTATACCTTTCTTTGTGATGGTGAGAAGTAAATGATCTTGTTTCCTGTCTCTAGACCATTATGGAATCATTTGAGACATCAGTTAAACTTTTCTCAGTATTGCTGATATAATTCTTGAGCATAAGGGTGTGAAATTTAGCTTTGTTTTTTTTACATTGGTATTAGTTGGATGTGTAACCCTGCTTTCTGCTTTTGCTCCTTGTAATTAAAACATGATGTGTTTGAGTTAATGTTTGGGGAAGCCGGGTGGCCAAAAAGTGTTAAAAGAAGAAAAATTGGATGTATGAGTCTGTTTGTTCTAAAAATGGAAAGAACTGGCCATTTTGGTAAGGAAAATTATATTTTTCTATTGAGATGAACTAATATAACATGAAATTAACCATTTTAAAGTGAACAATTCAGTGGCATTTAGTACATTTGCAGTGTCGTCCCTCCACCACCTCCATTGAGTTCCAGGACATTTTAAGCAGGTAGGGATTGGCTTTCCATTCCCTGCCCTGCTCTTGATAACCACCAACCTGCATTCTGTGTCTATGGATTTGCTGATTTTAGATATTTCATGTAAATGAGACCATGCAATATGCTTTTGTGTCTGGCTTTTTTTCACTGAGTGTAATGCTTTTGATTTCATCCCTGTAGCAGGGATCAGAACTTCATTCCTTTTAATGTCTGAATAACAGTCCATTGTATGGATAAATCACAATTTGTTTATCCATTCCTGTATCAGTGGACACTTGGGTTGTCTCTACCTCTTAGCTACTGTGAATAGTGCTGAACATTCGTGCTCAAGTATCTGAGTGCTAATATGTTTTGGTGGGGTTGAGTTGCTAATATGAGTTGCTAATATGAGTTGGGGGAGAGTACAAACCTAGGCGAAGAATTGCCAGGTCATATGGTAATTCTATGTTTAACTTTTTGAGGAGCTGCCAAACTGTTTCCAGGACTGACTTTTGAAAATCATAGCCACAGATACCTTAGTGCTCAGGCCTGAATGCCAGTTGGATGGCTCTCCTGGGAAGTAGGACTGTGTAAAGCTGGCATTTGTTGGGATGCAGCTCCGTGGGAGATGGGAATGGAATCTGAGCTTTATTCTCATTGATAAGGCTTCAGTGGTGGGCAGTGATTTTTGTGAAACAACACAAAAAATCTTCCTCTCCACCCAGATTGGTAGTTGTTGGTGGACAGCCAACTGTAATATATGGAGTGCTGAGTATACTTTAGTAGAGGATGCTTAGATGCTTATAATCAGGCTCAGGAAAACATTACTGCAATTCTGATTTAATACCAGTTCTATTAGAACCAGGCTCTCATCAGCCCCATGCAAATAATAATTTATGTCTTTATCAACTGCGCATTTTACTTCTCACTGGGTTTTGGATCAAATGTGAATATATATATATATTCCCTTTTTTAAGAGTACAATATATTTTACTTTCACTTAAAGGTGTCTGAATGGATTATGAAAAGATTCAAACTCAAAACTGATCTTATCATAATTTAAAAAATTTATCAGGAGAAAAAGGAGTGATACAGACAGCCAAGTAATGTAATTATTCTGATTTACTGTGCATGTTCTCTCTCTCTGGCTCAATCCACCTCTTTCCTTATGAGATAATTCTGAAGAGTCCTTTAGCAAAGATAGTTAACTATTTCTTCAACAGATTTTGCTTTCTCAAAGAAAAAATTCCGTAATTTTTTTCCCCAAGAACCTAGATTTTTTTTTTTCCTACTCTGTGGCACAGTTGTTACATTTTTGGTCTTGAGACCCTTACATTTTTTCAACTTTAGTTAATATTGATCAACTTTTGAGGTCTTGGGGTAAAGTTCAAACATACTTATCTGGGTATTTTGGATTTTTAATTTGCTTCCTTTTAAAGTGTAGATAGAAAAAGTCCCTGTCTGACAGCTCTGAAGAGAGCAGTGGCTCTCCCAGCACTGTGTTTGAGCTCTGAGAATGGATGGACTGCCCCCTCAAGTGGGTCCCTGACCCCCGTGTAACCTAACTGGGAGACACCTCCCAGTAGGGGCCAACTGACACCTCATACAGCCGAGTGCCCCTCTGAGATGAAGCTTCCAGAGGAAGGATCAGGCAGCAATATTTGCTGTTCTGCAATATTTGCTGTTCTGCAATATTTGCTGTTCTGCAATATTTGCTGTTCTGCAATATTTGCTGTTCTGCAGCCTCCACTGTTGGTACCCAGGCAAACAGGGTCTGAAGTGGACCTCCAGCAAACTCCAACAGACCTGCAGCTGAGGGACCTGATTGTTAGAAGGAAAACTAACAAACGGAAAGGAATAGCATCAACATCAACAAAAAGGACATCCACACCAAAACCCCATCTGTAGGTCACCATCATCAAAGACCAAAGGTAGATAAAACCACAAAGATGGGGAGAAACCAGAGCAGAAAAGCTGAAAATTCTAAAAACCAGAGCGCCTCTTCTCCTCCAAAGGATCATAGCTTCTTGCCAGCAATGGAACAAAGCAGGATGGAGAATGACTGACGATTTGACAGAAGTAGGCTTCAGAAAGTCGGTAATAACAAACTTCTCTGAGCTATAGGAGGATGTTCAAACCCATCACAAGGAAGCTAAAAACCTTGAAAAAAGATTAGACGAATGGCTAACTAGAATCAACAGTGTAGAGAAGACCTTAAATGACCTGATGGAGCTGAAAACCATGGCATGAGAACTACGTGATGCATACACAAGCTTCAGTAGCTGATTTGATCAAGTGGAAGAAAGGGTATCAGTGATTGAAGATCAAATTAATGAAGCAAGAAGAGAAGTTTAGAGAAAAAAGAGTAAAAACAAATGAACAAAGCCTCCAAGAAATATGGGACTATATGAAAAGACCAAATCTACGTCTGATTGGTGTATCTGAAAGTGACAGGTAGAATGGAACCAAGCTGGAAAACACTCTTCAGGATATTATCGAGGAGAACTTCCCCAACCTAGCAAGGCAGGCCAACATTCAAATTCAGGAAATACAGAGAACACCACAAAGATACTCCTTGAGAAGAGCAACCCCAAGACACATAATTGTCAGATTCACCAAAGTTGAAATGAAGGAAAAAGTGCTGAGGGCAGCCAGAGAGAAAGGTTGGGTTACCCATAAAGGGAAGCCCATCAGACTAAGAGCAGATCTCTTGGCAGAAACCCTACAAGCCAGAAGAGAGTGGGGGCCAATATTCAACATTCTTAAAGAAAAGAATTTTCAACCCAGAATTTCATATCCAGCCAAACTAAGCTTCATAAGCAAAGGAGAAATAAAATCCTTTACAGACAAACAAATGCTGAGAGATTTTGTCACCACCAGGCCTGCTTTACAAGAGCTCCTGAGGGAAGTACTAAACATGGAAAGGAACAACCGGTACCAGCCACTGCAAAAACATGCCAAATTGTAAAGATCATCGATGCTAGGAAGAAACTGCATCAACTAACGGGAAAAATAACCAGTTAATGTCACAATGACAGGATCAAATTCACACATAACAGTATTCACCTTATATGTAAATGGGCTAAATGCCCCAATTAAAAGACACAGACTGGCAAATTGGATAAAGAGTCAAGACCCATCAGTGTGCTGTATTCAGGAGACCCATCTCACGTGCAGAGACACACATAGGCTCAAAATAAAGGGATGGAGGAAGATCTACTAAGCAAATGGAAAGCAAAGAAAAGCAGAGGCTGCAATCCTAGTCTCTGATAAAACAGACTTTAAGCCAACAAAGATCAAAAGAGACAAAGAAGGCTATTACATAATGGTAAAGGGATCAATTCAACAAGAAGAGCTAACTGTCCTAAATATATATGCACCCAATACAGGAGCACCCAGATTCATAAAGCAAGTCCTGAGAGACCTAAAAAGAGACTTAGACTCCCACACAATAATAATGGGAGACTTTAACACCCCACTGTCAATATTAGATTAATGAGACAGAAGGTTAACAAGGATATCCAGGACTTGAACTCAGCTCTGCACCGAGCAGACCTAATAGACATCTACAGAACTCTCCACCCCAAATCAACAGAATATACATTCTTCTCAGCACCACATCTCACTTATTCCAAAACTGACCACATGGTTGGAAGTAAAATACTCCTCAGCAAATGTAAAAGAACAGAAATCATAGCAAACTGTCTCTCAGACCACAGTGCAATCAAATTAGAACTCAGGGTTAAGAAATTCACTCAAAACCGCACAACTACATGGAAACTGAACAACCTGCTCCTGATTGACTACTGGGTAAATAATGAAATGAAGACAGAAATAAAGATGTTCTTTGAAACTAATGAGAATGAAGACACAACGTACCAGAATCTCTGGGACACATTTAAAGCAGTGTGTAGAGGGAAATTTATAGCACTAAATGCCCACAAGAGAAAGCAGGAAAGATCTAAAATCGACACCCTAACATCACAATTAAAAGAGCTAGAGAAGGAAGAGCAAACAAATTCAAAAGGTAGCAGAAGGCAAGAAATAATTAAGATCGGAGCAGAACTGAAGGAGATAGAGACACAAAAAACCCTTCAAAAAATCAATGAATCCAGGAGCTGGTTTTTTGAAAAGATCAACAAAATTGATAGACCACTAGCAAGACTAGTAAAGAAGAAAAGAGAGAAGAATCAAATAGACACAATAAAAAATGATAAAGAGGATATCACCACCGATCCCACAGAAATACAAACTACTGTCAGAGAATACTATAAACACCTCTATGCAAATAAACTAGAAAATCTAGAAGAAATGGATAAATTCCTGGCCACATACACCCTCCCAAGACTAAACCAGGAAGAAGTTGAATTGCTGAATAGACCAATAACAGGCTCTGAAATTGAGGCAATAATTAATAGCCTACCAACCACAAAAAGTTCAGGACCAGACGGATTCACAGCTGAATTCTACCAGAGGCAGAGGTACAAAGAAGAGCTAGTACCATTCCTTCTGAAACTATTCCAATCAATAGAAAAAGAGGGAATCCTCCCTAACTCATTTTATGAGGCCAGCATCATCCTGATACCAAAGCCTGGCAGATACACAACAAAAAAAGAGAATTTTAGACCAATATCCCTGATGAACATCAATGCGAATATCCTCAATAAAATACTGGCAAACCGAATCCAGCAGCACATTGAGAAGCTTATCCACCAAGATCAAGTGGGCTTCATCCCTGGGATGCAAGGCTGGTTCAACGTATGCAAATCAATAAACATAATCCATCACATAAACAGAACCAAAGACAAAAACCACATGATTATCTCAATAGACACAGAAAAGGCCTTCGATAAAATCTGATAGCCCTTCATGCTAAAAGCTCAATAAACTAGGTATTGATGGAACGTATCTCAAAATGATAAGAGCTACTTATGACAAACCCACTGCCAGTATCATACTGAATAGGCAAAACTGGAAGCATTCCCTTTGAAAACTGGCACAAGACAGGATGCCCTCTTTCACCACTCCTGTTCAACACAGTGTTGGAAGTTCTGGCCAGGGCAATCAGGCAAGAGAAAGAAAGAAAGGGTATTCAATTAGGAAAAGAGGAAGTCAAATTGTCCCTATTTGCAGATGGCATGACTGTATATTTAGAAAACCCCATCATCTCAGCCCAAAATCTCCTTAAGCTGATAAGCTACTTCAGCAAAGTCTCAGGATACAAAATTGATGTGCAAAAATCACAAGCATTCTTATACACCAATAACAGACAGAGAGCCAAATCATGAGTGAACTCCCATTCACAATTGCTACAGAGAGAATAAAATACCTAGGAATCCAACTTACAAGGGATGTGAAGGATCTCTTCAAGGAGAACTACAAACCACTGCTCAACGAAATAAAAGAGGACACAAACAAATGGAAGAACATTCCATGCTTATGGATAGGAAGAATCAATATCGTGAAAATGGCCATACTGCCCAAGGTAATTTATAGATTCAGTGCCATCCCCATCAAGCTACCAATGACTTTCTTCACAGAATTGGAAAAAACTACTTTAAAGTTCATATGGAACCAAAAAAGAGTCCCCATAGCCAAGACAATCCTAAGCCAAAAGAACAAAGCTGGAGGCATCACACTACCTGACTTCAAACTATACTACAAGGCTACAGTAACCAAAACAGCATGATACTAGTACCAAAACAGAGATATAGACCAATGGAACAGAACAGAGGCCTCAGAAATAACACCGCACATCTACAACCATCCGATCTTTGACAAACCTGACAAAAACAAGCAACAGGGAAAGGATTCCCTATTTAATAAATGGTGCTGGGAAAACTGGCTAGCCATATGTAGAAAGCTGAAACTGGATCCCTTCCTTACACACTTATACAAAAATTAATTCAAGATGGATTAAAGACTTAAATGTTAGACCTAAAACCATAAAAACCCTAGAAGAAAACCTAGGCAATACCATTCAGGACATAGGCATGGACAAGGACTTCATGACTAAAACACCAAAAGCAATGGCAACAAAAGCCAAAATAGATAAATGGGATCTAATTAAACTAAAGAGCTTCTGCACAGCAAAAGAAACTACCATCAGAGTGAACAGGCAACCTACAGAATGGGAGAAAATTTTTGCAATCTACCCATCTGACAAAGGGCTAATATCCAGAATCTACAAAGAACTTAAACGAATTTACAAGAAAAAATCAAAGAACCCCATCAAAAAGTGGGCAAAGGATATGAACAGACACTTTTGAAAAGAAGACATTTATGTAGCCAACAGACACATGGAAAAATGCTCGTCATCAGAGAAATGCAAATCAAAACCACAATGAGATACCATCTCACACCAGTTAGAATGGCGATCATTAAAAAGTCGGGAAACAATAGGTGCTGGAGAGGATGTGGAGAAACAGGAACACTTTTACACTGTTGGTGGGAGTGTAAACTAGTTCAACCATTGTGGAAGACAGTGTGGCGATTCCTCAAGGATCTAGAACTAGAAATACCATTTGTCCCAGTGATCTCATTACTAGGTATATACCCAAAGGATTGTAAATCATGCTAGTATGAAGACACATGCACAAGTATGTTTATTGCGGCACTATTCACAATAGCAAAGACTTGGAACCCACCCAGATGTCCATCAATGATAGACTGGATTAAGAAAATGTGGCACATATACACCATGGAATACTATGCAGCCATAAAAAAGGATGAGTTCATGTCCTTTGTAGCAACATGGATGAAGCTGGAAACCATCATTCTGAGCAAACTATCGCAAGGACAGAAAAGCAAACACCGCATGTTCTCACTCATAGGTGGGAATTGAACAATGATAACACTTGGACACAGGGCAGGGAACATCACACACTGGGGCCTGTCATGGGGTGGGGGGTTGGGGGAGGGATAGCATTAGGAGAAATACCTAATGTAAATGACGAGTTAATGGGTGCAGCAAACCAACACGGCACATGTATACACATGTAACAAACCTGCACGTTGTGCACATGTACCCTAGAACTTAAAGTGTAATAAAAAAAATTAACAGTGAATAGTGAAATATGTGAGAAAAAATAGTGATTGGAAAATATTATAATAAGATTTATTAGTATTATGCTGTGTTTTAGTGGTTTACAGTCTGTATGTGTATACAGTCAGCCCATCATATCTGTGTGTTCTGAATATGCGGATTAACCAACTGTGGGTCAAAAACATTAAAGAAAAAAACAATGTAACTAAAAAAAAAATAAGGTGTAGATAAAAGCAATTTGGTCTTGTTAATTGGTTGAGTTATTTTTTTGCAAAGAGAAACACCAGGTAATTTGGTATCTGTCTTCCTGTTAGCTGAGGATGGGGTGAACTTTTTGTCTTCAACTAGACAGGGACTATTGCTTTGAGAAGAATAGAAACAGAGGCATGAGCAAGAAGAGAATTTATTAGGAGGATGCTGGATTTGCTCATGAAATCCAGAGATTCAATGAATGAATGGGTATCAGGAAGGAAAAACACCAAGGGTAATTTTAAAGACCTCAGAGGAAGGAATTCCTGGAAACTCACTTTAGGGTTGTGCCTTTAATATTGACTCATTTCTCAATCTTATTCTTTGTGTCTTGAAACTCAGTCTATCAAAAGAAAAATATGATTGGCTTGTTTCCAGCCAATGGATTGGCTTCCTATGGGTCAGAGGTTGATCGGGTCCAATCAGGTATGGCCTGGTTTGGGAGGGAGGAAGGATTAACCTAACATGAACATAATTGCTGGAGTCTAAACCTGCGGGGAGCCTTTCTCAGTGAAGTGGGCTATAAGCTGAGCAGGCACCCCTAAGAAAGTGTTCTTTCATAACTTACCCCTCTTTTTTTGTATTTTTTGTAGAGACAGGGTTTCATCATGTTGGCAAGGTTGGTCTCGAACTCCTGGCCTCAAGTGATCTGCCTGCCTTGGCCCCCCAAAGTGCTGGGATTACAGGCATGAGCCACTGTGCCTTGCTTACACCTTACCCCTCTTGTTGGGTATTATCTGCATAATCTAATGTTCTCCAACTTCAGTGTACACACAATATGTATGAACACATGGATGGTGAGGACATTGTTGGGGCTGG
This sequence comes from Pan paniscus, assembly GCF_029289425.2. Taxonomy (NCBI): domain Eukaryota; kingdom Metazoa; phylum Chordata; class Mammalia; order Primates; family Hominidae; genus Pan; species Pan paniscus. The sequence goes on from NC_073259.2 coordinate 133,570,680, forward strand.
GCCTCTTGGCAACCATATCTGCTTCCTTTAGTAGCGGCTCCTTGATTTCCTTCTAGGGGCTTCTCTTGTCATGAGGGTTGTGGCTGGGGCTGTAAATCAAGGCGTCCTACTCTGCACTGATCAAGGGGTGAGGAGCTGACCGATGGTCAGCCGATCAGATGCTCCCTCCTGGGACTTTGAGTCTTGAGTAGATTGCTGCAGGCTTGGACAAGACAGTATGAGCATATCATTGTATCTCTGGAACTGGTGAGGCTGTTTATTTGTTATGTAACCCAGACTCTGGAGCTGTCCTGGTCTCTGTGTTGTTTCTGAAACTCATTATTATTATTATTTTTGCGACAGGGTCTTGCTTTGTCACCCAGGCTGGAGTGCAGCTGTGTGATCATAGCTCACTGCAGCCTTGATCTCCCAGGCTCAAGCAATCTTCCCCCCTCAGCCTCCATGCCCAGCTAATTTTTAAAACAATTTTTTAGTAGAGATAGGGTCTCACCACGTTGCCCAGGCTGATCTCAAACTCTTTTGCTCAGGCAATCCTTCTACCTTGGGTTCCCAAAGTGCTGGGATTACAGGTGTGAGCCACTGCACCCTATTTAGACCTATTTTTTTTTTCCCACCTTTTCTCTTAAACTGGTAGGCTGGTGTCCTCCAAAAACTCAACTTCTGCTCAAGTTAGAATCAGTGCCTGTTGCTTACAACCAAAGATCACTAATGGATTTACTATGGAAAGTCAGGATAATGGCTCTGAAACATGGGATGATGGGGTCCCTTATCACAAGACTGTTTTTACTAAGGCCAAAAGATAGTCTCAGGGCAATGTCTGAAGTTCATGAAAGAAGACACCAAAGACTTCTTTTTTGATTTCCACCTAATGAGAAAATCTGTCTGGTGTCTCTTGCTTGAGCAACTGACTACTTGTGGTTCTATAAATGGCCTTCTATTTTAACTGTATGTTCATATTTTTGACTTCCGCAAAGTGTGATGGTGAAATGAGTCCCATTTGCATGTTGTTTCTTCCCCCTTTCCCCTTGGCAAAGTTCTATTTGTCCTTCACTTTCATTCCACCACCACAACTCCCTGCCAGCAGCATTAATTACTGAGTTTTTGGTGCTACCTACACAGTATCACCACTATTAGAAATATTAGCACACTGTCATGTAATTAGATGGGACAAATTCTCCTCACGTCCTTATGACCTTCCTTAGTGCCGGAACTAGGTCTAATTCCTCCTCTAACCTGTTATGCCAAGTCCAGGACTTGGCAATTAGTGATACCCAACACCTCTTTATCAAATTGAATTGTTTCTCTCTTCTTTGTACCAAAACCCATACCGGGTATCTCATTTTAGAGCTCTTTGAAGTTACTGTAGTTCCATCCATTAAGTTAACAGTTCTGGGTATATTCTCCGGAAGCTTTGGAATCTGAATATTAAGTGTTCACTGTGATGGGTTAGGCAGGATGGACTGAAAGTAAATACTCTACACAGCTACCATTGGCACCTTGACTTATTCTGCTCACTAGAAATGACATTAAGCTTTTGTTTCTCCCCATCTTTGATTCGAAGAACCAATTAGAGTCCACCTCGACGTCTTTTTCTTTTTATTCCTATTAGCTTTCAACTACAGAATCCACTTACCATGCAGTCTAACTACTGGCAAGAATGTTGGAATTGCCTGAGACCAAGAAAATAATGCATCTCTCTCTCTCTGTATGTGTGTGTGTATTAGGACAGTTGTGGGCAGAGTAGAGGTGGTATAGACACTCATAAGATTACCTCTGGAAGAAATATCACTTATGGCTTCATTATGCTGCATTCGTCTAAGTCCTAGACCTGTCCAGTTAAAATAAATGTATTTGAGCAACAAGATCTTGGTGAAGAGACAGCCAGGATGATTTCTGAGTGAAGAGGGCATGGGTATAAAGGCTGGCATGATCTCTGATTTATTATGGCATATTATCATTTTGTATCATATTATTAGTGTGTTATAGTATTAGTGCCCCATCTTGTTAGTGTCTTATTACATGGTGTTATAGTGTATTGGTTATGAGTAAGGTCTATGGTGTTAAACTGCCTGGGATTAAATCTTGGACCTGCCATTTGTTGGCTGTGTCACCTTGGGTAAGTCAGGATAGTTTGACCAAGAGACATATTTTTGAGATTTTATTAGAACAAGGTGATTGGTCTTACACATTTCTGCTGCAGATGGGAAGTTGTCTGGGTCTAAGGAACAGGGGCTCTCAGTGCATTTTAGTATTATGTTTAAAAGCTTTGAGAATTTATGTTGAAGGCCTGAAGGGCTGTGACAATTACTTCTGGCCCACCCCCCGGAATATTATTTTGCCATTGAATGATATTGACTTCTAAATATCAAGTTTCCAGGCACTGCTAGGACCCTCTGAGGGTTCGGTCACTGTAAAATCCTATTTCCCAGTGTCAGGAGACAAATGTGTATGATTGCTGGCTGTCCTAATTATTTTTGACTGACTTAATATCTTCATTGGATTTAATTACCATCTTCCTTTTGGTAGAGCCATTGTTGATAGATGTTAAGCTTCTGTTATTCTCTTAGCTGAAGTTAAGGAGATTGAGTGGGAACTGAACAGTCTGAAGACCTCAAAGAATGTATGCAGACCTGAGTAGCATTGTTCTCTTTCACATTACTGGATTGTTGTTCTTGTAAAATTTGTTCCGAAACCATAAGGAACCTGAAATCTGCTACCTTTGACTGTGGAAGCTCTCATCTGCTTGAGAACAGAAGGTCTCAGTCTGTTCTGCACTTTTTACTTTGAAATACTATTTAGCACATCCTTCATGAACCCATTATTCGATAGCCTTGATAGATGTTTGTTTATTATAACAGGTACATCTCCTTTCACAGGAAATGCAAAAAGGTTATTTCTTCCTTAGCTCCCAAAATGAAGGCTGTCTTGGAAAATGGGAAGCAGAATGCCAGAATTCCAGTCCAATGGGTATAACACAGTGTGGCTTGTCACTAAGAAATTTACTAGGATACTATTGAACTCTTTGACCTCTACTATTATAGCTCGTTGTACTAGTTAGGGTAATTAATGTTAGCTGCTGTAACAAATAACCCTCTATCTCAGTGGTTTAACACAGTGTAATGAGGCTTGGATGGAGTTTCTGAGCCACATCCAAGTAGCTACAAACAAGTCCAAGTAGTAATCAGTGATGCTGGCCACTTCTGTCCTATGTCTATGTCATCTGGAAACTATGCTTGTTGCTATGCCATCCTTGAAGTTTCCATGGAAACCCTGGAAGATCTCACAAGATGTTTTCAAAGGCCAGGACTGGATGTGGCTTATATCACCTCCACCCACATTTCATCCGTCAGGCTGCAGATACATGGCTTTAAGAGGGGCTTGGAAATGTATCCTTCCTATGTACCCAGGAAGCAGAAATGGCGAGGTGAACATAGAGGAGTGTCAAACATGTTTTTGCCATTTTCTACACGTCTGCTATTTGTCTCTTGCTGTGCTGTCATCAAAATGCTTTTCACCTACTACATTTTTTTCAAGGCCAGTCTCACATTCTCCTCTGAACTTCTATTGGACTTGAGTTCATATCTTTAATATATATCATGTGATCATATTATATCCTGTATTATGATTAAATGTTTCCTGTGTCTTGGTTTTGTCTCTTCCATTGTAAACCAGTCCTGATATTCCCAAGGTGGTCTGGTTGAAGAAGTTTTCTGTTTGTCTGGAAAAGGCTGTTCCATGCTTAAAGAATGAAAACAGCTTCTATTTTAGCTCTTAATTTATGCAAAAGCTCTTAGCACAGTAGAAATAGAAGGAAACTTCTTAATTTGATAGACAGTATCTTCTAGAACTTTAAAATAAACATTATATTTAATAGGAAATCAAACTTAGGGAAAAGACAAGGAAGGCTATTATTATCATTGTTCTGACATTGTATTGAATGTCTAGCCAAGGCAATAAGACATGGAAAAGAAATGGGTCATAAAGTCTATAAATCAATTTTTGATACAAATCACCCTAAAATGAAGTTTTCTAAGATAACAACCATTTACTTAGCATATGGTATGATTTTGCTGTGTCCCTACCCAAACCTCATCTTGAATTATAACCCTCACAATTATCATGTGTCGTTTGAGGAACCTGGTGGGAGGTGATTGGATTATGGGGGCGGGTCTTTCCTATGCTGTTCTCGTGATAGTGAATGAGTCTCATGAGATCTGATGGTTTTAAAAATGGGAATTGCCCTGCACAAGCTCTCTCTTTGCCTGCCACCATCCATGTAAGACATGACTTGCTCCTCTTTGCCTTCTGCCATGATTGGGAGGCCTCCCCAGCCATGTGGAACTGTAAGTCCATTAAACCTCTTTTTCTTCCCAGTCTTAGGTATGTCTTTATCAGCAGCATGAAAACAGACTAATACAGCATCTAATTATCTGGGTCTGCCATTTGGGCTGAGCTGGGCTGGGAAGGTTTTTCTGGACTTGGCTTAGCCCACTCGTGTACCTATGGCAAACTGCCGGATGGTTGACTGTGGTTTTCAGCCACTGAATTTTGAGGTGCTTCATGACAAAGAGAAACCTAACTGATGCAGATTAGAAAATAAGGGACAAAACTCAACATTCTAGCATTTCATCATAGATGAAATTCTATGGGAGAAAACTCAACATTTCATCATAGATGAAATTCTAGCCTATTTTAAAGATCTTAGGAATAAGGCTGAATTGGAAAAATTGGTTTTTATCACATGTAAGTGTATATTTATTTATACCAATCAGCATTTTGTTTTTACCAGATACTGGTCCTGAGAGGCTTTTTCCCTAAAGCAATACATTTGCAGTTAGCAGTACATTTGCATATGCAATGATCTCTTTAATTTTCTCTGGGTTTGCCTACATAAGCTTTTTAGTTATCCAATCTCAGATATCACCAGCAGATAAATTCAGAGAATTAAGATAGTTAGAGACTGACAAAATATAAGAAATCAGGTATTTAGCACCTTCATTTATGGTTGAGAAAACTGAGGCTGAGAGAAGTTAAGTGATTTGTCCAAGGTCACACAACTCACATATAGCAAAAACCTGTGTTGTTCGTATAAATATTTTTTAATTATTATTTAAAAATTTTTACTTATTTATTTTAGTTTTTTTTTTAATTTACTTATTTATTTAGAGATGGGTGTCTCACTCTTTTGCCCAGGTTGGAGTGCAGTGGCACAATCATAGCTCACTGCAGCCTTGAATAGTCCCAAGTGATCCTCCTGCCTTAGCCTCCAAGCAGGTGGGACTGCAGACGTATGCCACCAAACCCAGCTAATTTTATTTTTTTTCTTTTTGTAGAGATGGGGTCTCGCTATGTTATCTAGGCTGATCTTGAACTCCTAGGCTCAAGTGATTCACCCACCTCAGCCTCCCAAAGTACTGGAATTACAGTCATGATCCACCATGCCAGGCCATTAATTTAAGTATTATTATCACATTAGAAGCTGGGAGTTTTGATATCTGGATCAATTCTCCTGTAATATCACATTAAATATTTTCTGACTTATTTCCATTCAAAGGGAGAGGTAGCCAGTTTGAATGGTCCAAGATGGAAGAGGCCTCAGTATAATTCTCAGTTGGTTCTGGAACCTTCAGAGGCAGAATATACATAAAAACTTCTAAGAATTTTGGACGTTGAATGTGTTGGGACTATCAATGACCTTATATGATGTTGTCATTTGTAGGACACTCTTCAAACTTATCAGTTATCAATTAAAAATAATTATCTATTGTTTAGCTACATAAATTCCACCTATGATGTTTTAGTTATGTTGGGGGGAGTTACTCCAGAGATTAACTCTGTAAAGAATGCTAAATGGTTTTCCTTGCCTCTTAATAGTAACTAAAATACTAACGACGTTAAGTTGAATTCTTACTGTGTGCCAGGTACTGTGTTGAATACTTTACATATATTACTAATTAAATTCTCATATAACTTGGCAATGTAGATGTTATCGTCATTTACAGATGAGGAAACTGAAGCGTGAAGAGACTAAACCCAAGGTAACTAAAGACAGAAGGGGAATTCATACCCGTATCTGCCCAGCCTCAAAGTTCAACTCTTGTTGATGTTTTTTCAGTAGGCCTGTGGCAGTATTCAAACATATGTACAAGTTCTTTGGATACTCCCCTTTAAGAGGTGAAACTTAATTTCTTTTCTTTTATTTATTTATTTATTTTTTGAGACAGAGCCTTGCTCTGTCACCCAGGCTGGAGTGCAGTGGCGCGATCTCAGCTCACTGCAAGCTCTGCCTCCCGGGTTCACACCATTCTCCTGCCTTAGCCTCCCGAGTAGCTGGGACTACAGGCACCCGCCACCTCGCCTGGCTAATTTTTTGTGTGTGTTTTTAGTAGAGATGGGGTTTCACTGTGTTAGCTAGGATGGTCTCGATCTCCTGACCTCGTGATCCGCCTGTCTTAGCCTCCCAAAGTGCTGGGATTACAGGCGTGAGCCACCGCGCCCGGCCAATTTCTTTCCTTTTGAGTGTAGGCAGGACTTAGTGACTTACTTCTGTAAAGTACTCTATGGTGAAAGCAATGTGCGACTTCAAAGACTAGGTCACAAAAAGCATTGCACTTTCTTCCTTGCTGTTTCTTGGATCATTCATTCTGGAGGAAGTTAGCTACCATGGTGTAAGGACACTCAAGCAGCTTTATGGAGAGGCCCATGTGGTGAAAGACTGAGGCCTCCTGACAATAGCCATATGGGTGTGCCATCTTGGAAGTGGATCCTCCAGCACCAGTGAAGCCTTTGGATGACTGCAGCCCTGGATGACAGCTTGACTGCAACTTCATGAAAGACCTGAACGAGAACCTCTCGGTTAAGCTGCTCCCAAATTTCCAATCCACCAGAACTGTGAAATAATACATGTTTATTGTTTTAATCTCCTAAATTTTGGGATAATTTGCTATTAGCAAAAGCCCGTGTTATTAATATAAATATTTTTAAATTATTATTTTAAAAATTTTACTTATTTATTTTAATTATTTTTTAATTTAAAAAAATTATTTATTTAGAGATGGGGTCTCACTCTGTTGCCCAGGCTTACTAATCCAAAGCTTTGGATTACTAATTACTAATACAAAGCTTTTTCAAGGTAAAGATAAGCCCAAGTGAACCTATCTGAGTGATCACAGACCCTGAGCTGTTAGGGCCATCATTAACCAAACTTCCTTCAAAGCCACAGCTCACCAAGGGTTTCCTCCATGGCCATGATGTTCACTGCATCTGCAGACAATGCTGCCTGTGTGCCATTGGCATATTCAATTCAAATTACTTCTGCAAGAGCTGAGAACCCTCTACCTACCTTCACTGTCTCAGATATGGCTTCCTGTACAGCAGAGAACCCACTGTGGAGTGGAATATTCTGCTATGATTTGCCGCTGGCCCATGTGAGCCTAATTGCACTTGGTCCGTTAGCCAGGTATGGGCCAACTCACTGGCTCGATGGATCGATAGGCATTTGTTTGTTTGATTCCACCCAGCCGTGCACCCTGGCAAGGGCGGAAAACAGCATCAAAGTGCATCACGTGCTCCAGAGACTGAGGAATTTCTTTTGTGCTTTTACCTGAGGCCTCTTTGGATGAAATAAACACAATATTTAAGCTGACCACCTTTAATGAGCAGAAATGGAAATGCCGATATCCTTCTCTGGGAAACACAGTTAGGATACAGGGAGTTTGCAAAGCCAGCTACTGGGATGGCAATTAAGCCAAGTTCATAAATTGGATTTTCAGGGTATTACTGGAAAAGGGGAAAATTTAATCAAGGAGGATCAATACTGCTTATGTGGAGTGAAAGTGGCCCATGTCATGGGGATCTGGGTTTCTGGGGAAGGGTGAGAGTGCCCTGCTGCCCGCCCCCACCGCTCCTCACCTTGCAGAAATGGGGGACCGGGGCGCATAAAGGGCTCGCTGGCCACTTGTGCAAATGTTTCCTGTGCAAGTTACACCTGCCGTGGCAGCTCAGCCTTCCTCGTCTGTCTCTTGAAGTGACTGTTGCTCACCTTTCCTTAGCGGGCTCTCGCGTGTCCTCCAAACACTGCTGCATGCCATGACACAGCTAATCACATGCATCTGTTGTCTGCAGCTTGGGTGTGAATTTCCCTCTTGAAACCCGAGGGTAAGGGAAGGGGACTGCACGGCTGCTTTGCAGGGGCCCGGCTGCTCCTTCCTGGGATGTGCTGCCACCTCCCCAGGGCCTTTTCCTACCAGCCTCCCCTGGTGTCCCCAGCCAGCTTCCTGCACAGGGCGGACAGGAGCCAGGACTCCTGGAGGCAGGTGCGTCCAGGGGCCCTGGGTGAGGAGGCTACGGCAGCCTCGGGTCCCAACAGGGCAGGCATGGGGTCTGAGAGGGGCAGGAAGGCAGTGGTGGCCCGGCCTGCGCTCTGCCTCTGGGCTCAGGAGGGCGCACCCTTGGGAGGGTCTGTCCTGTGAAGAACCCTGCATGTTGTCCACTCAGCCACTCAGCCACGCCCGCAGATCTCACTTGGCTCCAAAATGGGCTGGGCCCTATGTCAGGCTCCAGGGATAGACACAGCGCCAACCAAAGGCTCAGTCCCACCCTCAAGAGCTTGCAGTCCAGGAAGGGAGATGAAAATAAACCCGTGAAGATAGATAGCTATCTACGGACGAATGGCAAAGAGCCTTGTGAATGAGAAATACCAGGCACTCTGAGAAAGGGAGGTGACACTCCATATCAGGACTAGTGGAGTTACGGAGTTCCACCCCTGCAGGTGGCATGTCACCTGCGACCTGGAAACCTTTGATAATAAATAACGAGCACCTGCAGGGCAGCGGCCTGGCGCTCCACACCTTAGCTCATGCAGTCCTCAAAACCACACTGGGAGGTCTCACTCCACAATGCTGCTTGCTGGAGCCATGGCCAGACTGCTGGGAGCACTTTGAGGAGGGCATGCCCAGCTAGTGATTGCTCAAGCTAAGGCCAAAAAACATCTAGGGGAAGACATCTTCAATGTGCAAAACCTGCATTGGATTAATATTTCAACATGCCCCCTTCTGCCCTCCAGAATTTCCCAGGAATCTTCTTGTGGCCAACCCTAACGAGAAACACACATGAAAGGGGATATGGGGAAATGTAGTTCAGAGGAGCCAAGTGGTTCCCTGCAGAGTGGAGACAGAGGATGCAGGGGGTGAATCTGGAAGGTAGCTTGGGGTCACACCAGAGGGAACGTCGACTACCCAGCATGTTAGTTTTTCTCCACTGGCCCTCACTTCCACTCACCTTCCTCTCTTTTCTTCCCTGCTGTGTGCTTGGGGTGGGGGTGGTTCATACCAATCCATGGCTTCACCTGGGTTCTCTTGCTGCTGGCTTCTGGCTGGGCGCTGCCAGTGCACTGGCATTGATGGGAGACCAGAGGGCAGGCAGGAGGAGGGGGAGGTAGAGTGAGCCCCTCCTGCTTCTCTGCATGCACATGAGCACAGAAGAGAGGCAGCAGGAAGGATGCACCCTACCTCCCCCTCCTCCCTGGGAATGGCCGTGTCCCTCCTCTCTGTCCTCCCTGGAAATGGCCGCATCCCTCCTCCCCCTCCTCCCTGGAAATGGATGCGTCCCTCCTCCCCCTCCTCCCTGGAAATGGCCATGTCCCTCCTCCTCCTCCTCCCTGGAAATGGCCATGTTCCTCCTTCCCCTCCTCCCTGGAAATGGCCACATCCCTCCTCCCTCTTCTCCCTGGAAATGGATGCGTCCCTCCTCTCCCTCCTCCCTGAAAATGGATGCGTCCCTCCTCCCCCTCCTCCCTGGAAATGGATGCGTCCCTCCTCTCCTTCCTCCCTGAAAATGGCCGCATCCCTCCTCCCCCTCCTCCCTGGAAATGGATGCATCCCCTCCTCTCCTTCCTCCCTGGAAATGGCCGCATCCCTCCTCCCCCTCCTCCCTGGAAATGGATGCGTCCCCTCCTCTCCCTCCTCCCTGGAAATGGTCATGTCCCTCCTCCCCCTCCTCCCTGGAAAGGGCCACGCCCCTCCTCCCCCTCCTCACTGGAAAAGGATGCGTCCCTCCGCCCCCTCCTCCCTGGAAATGGGCACCTCCCTCCTCCCCCTCCTCCCCTAAAATGGATGCATCCCTCCTCCCCCTTCTCCCTGGAAATGGGCGCGTCCCCCCTCCCCTTCCTCCCCAAAAATGGATGCGTCCCTCCTCCCCCTCCTCCCTGGAAATGGCCGTGTCCCTGCTCCCCCTCCTCCCTGGAAATGGCTGTGTCCCTCCTCCCTCTCCTCCCTGGAAGAAATGGATGCGTCCCTCCTCCCCCTCCTCCCTGAAAATGGCCGCGTCCCTCCTCCCCCTCCTCCCTGAAAATGGCCATGTCCCTCCTCCTTGGAAATGGATGTGTCCCTCCTCCTCTTCCTCCCTGAAAATGGCCGAGTCCCTCCTCCCCCTCCTCCCTGGAAATGGATGCGTCCCCTCCTCCCCCTCCTACCTGGAAATGGCCGTGTCCCTCCTCCCCCTCTTCCCTCTCCTCCCTGGAAATGGCCACACCCCTCCTCCCCCTCCTCCCTGGAAAAGGATGCGTCCCTCTCCCTCCTCCCCCCTGGAAATGGGTGCGTCCCTCTTCCCCCTCTTCCCTGAAAATGGATGCGTCCCTCCTCCCCCTCCTCCCTGGAAATGGCTGTGTCCCTCCTCCCTCTCCTCCCTGGAAGAAATGGATGCGTCCCTCCTCCCCCTCCTCCCTGAAAATGGCCGCATCCCTCCTCGCCCTCCTCCCTGGAAATGGCCGCATCCCTCCTCCCCCTCCTCCCTGAAAATGGCCATGTCTCTCCTCCCCCTCCTCCCTGAAAATGGCCGTGTCCCTCCTCCCCCTACTCCCTGAAAATGGCCGCGTCCCTCTTCCCCCTCCTCCCTGGTAATGGCCGCATCCCTCCTCCCCCTCCTCCCTGAAAATGGCCGTGTCCGTCCTCCCCCTCCTCCCTGTAAATGGCTGCGCCCCTCCTCCCCCTCCTCCCTGTAAATGGCTGCGTCCCTCCTCCCCCTCCTCCCTGGAAATGGCTGTGTCCCTCCTCCCCCTCTTCCCTGGAAATGGCCGTGTCCCTCCAAGGCTGTAGCTCCTGTTGGATGGCCCCTCCTCCATGGCTCCAGGCCTCAAGGGACTTTTGTGACCCTATTTCTTCCCCTTGACCCTTCCAACTCAGGGTGATAGCAGCTTTTTGTTGTTGCTCACCTCTGAGTTCTTTGACATCCCTTATTATTTCTCTTATTCATTGACATCCCTTATTATTTCTCTTATTCACACATGCACCTATGCAACAATTACCTTCATCCATTTCTATTCCATTAAACCAGTATAAGTGGAATCCTGGTTCCTGCTGGGATCACTGCAGATTTGCCAGGTTACAGTGCTCAGATTTCTTTGTGTAAACAGTGGACAGAAATGCCTGGGCCTGCTCATCCCTTCATGGCACTAAACCCCTGCTGAGGACACAGGGCAGAATGGATAGACCATCCCTGTGATATCACAAATGCACTGGGATTAGTACATTTGGAATGATGTTGAGGCTGGTAGGACATTGAGCATTCCTTTGGTGGTAGTTCATGAATATGTTTTGGTCTTTTAATATTAAGATCCTTTTAAAAAATTCAGTACTTTACTGCAGTTGTTTAAAGGATATCTGTGAACATTTAATGTGCAAGGTGTTTGAGAGGCTGCTAAAGGAGCTTAATTCATTGAGATTCGCTGAAGTTGTAACACAACACAATGTCATGTCCTCCTGGAATCGCATTATCATCAATCCTGTGGGCTCTTCACTTGGTTGAATCACAGTGGGATGCCAGCCACTTAACTCCAGTTTTTGAAACAGAAAAAACTGGAAAATAGCCTCCCTGGATTTCAAAATAAGCTTATAAAATGGGGCTGAGAGATGTGTAATTGTAAGACTTCGTAATTTAGCCATTTCAGGGAGGTTTTATACTGGCATTCCAGTACATTTTCTGGAAAGATTAGGCTACCAATGGAAGAAAGTACTAGGCTTTAAGAAAGGAGGTTTGCCTGGCACTTGACACAATTTATTGCTCTGGCTTTCCCTATACATCAGTTGAAATATGGTTAAATGCCAGTTAAGTCACCACAGTTGAAATTATGAGGCAAGTAAAATAATGCCACTTATGTATCATAAAATACCACATCTCTATCTCATGATAGGCTTTAATGCTCAGACATTAGTATGCCAATTTTTGTTGTTGTTGCAAGCAGTAGAAGCTTAAATCAGCTTAACCAAATATTAGAGAGAATACATTGGCTCAAGGACGGGGGCAACCCAGGAGGCAAATGCGGCGCGTTGGCTAGACCTAGGGCTTGATGTGATGGAATCCTCCCTGTCACTCCCTGCCTTTGCCGGCACTGCTGCATTCTCTCTGGCCTTCATTCTCAGGTGCTCTTCACGTGCTGGGAGCTTACCTCCTGCTAGTTCAGAATCCCCTCCAGAAGGAGGTCAAGTGTTCAGTTTCCTCTACCCCCACTTCTTTCTGTAGGCCTTGCGAGGACCACTCTCTGTTAGTGCAGACTTTCTTTAGGTTGTGAACGGTATCATTGATTAGGTTTCAGTGCTTTTCATAACGAGCATATTCTAATCATGCCTCCCTCATTAGCTTGATGGGACTTGCTGTTGCCCACATTTTTAAACCATGCATTTAGGCAGTCTTGTAGGTCTCTAACATGGTTGATGAAATGCACTGATTAATTTAGAGTCTTACCGGCTTCCTCTTTAAAGGATGGTTACCTTTATTTCAAAGCTCCAGGAGAGGTGGGGTCCCCCTATTACCCAGCCTGGGCTGCCCTAAATCTGCTCTCCTCCAAGGAGACTGAAGCACTTTCCTTCCTCATTCCCCTGCTGTTGACCTACGTGGAAGCACTTGCCAAGCAGTACTTTAAGTGTCTAGGTAAGAAGCACTTCAAATCTCAGCTTGGATGTTCTGCCCAAGTTGGAGAGTGATGCTCTCAATTATTTTCAACTGAAGGATGCCATTCAATGTTATAGCAATCTGGGATTTTCCTTTCTTGGCCTGTGCTGGGTGTGGGGTTGGCAGTTTGAGGAATATTTCAGGCCGATTTCATTTAGTGTGGTCTTGACAAGGTATGGGGGCTTTCCTGTCTACATCATTTTATCCTTACAGGCTTCCAAGGTTCCATACTTTATTCCAGGAGATTTATAAAAGTTGTGGACTGTTGAAAAGTGAGTTGGGTGGTGACTGAGTAGAGTCTTGAGCCACAGATACTTATTGTTCCTTTTGAACCCTCGGTAAGTGTTGACTGTGGACTGTCCAGACTGTTTTTATCTGTATCTCTTTCTTTGTGAAGTCATTCGGGCCCTCTTCTTCTGAACCAGGGGTTTCTTCCTCTCTTTACCTAAGCATAAATTGAGCTGCATTATTACTTTAATTGATTTCTGAGATGTTATTGATCAAGCTAGGAGTTTCACTTTGTCTGAAAAACTCATTTATTGATGAAGCTTTAGGTAATCATTTCAAGTAAGAGTTCCCGCTCAGCAGGTGGCCAGGAGTTGGGGTTGAGCAGCCGGTGGCTAACAGGAGCATGCCTGAGGCAGGCATGACTGACAGGTGCAGTGGTGAACAGGAGACCCGTTTACATCTTAGCCATGCTTGATCATGAGTTGGCAAAGGACTCTGCTCGTTGTTGTGAGTTTAGACAAAGCAACCACCATCCTGACTGTCATCCTTCACCACGCCAAAGGGGAAGAGAGCCCTGAAATTCTCCCACTAGCAATTAAATGATCAGTCCAGACCTGACACACGCTGCTTTATTTACCACTCACTGGCCAAAATTGATCCACATGACCCTACAAGCCAGTGTGTTTTCAACTAGAGGCATCCTCTGGTTCTCTCAGGGTGTGTATTTCTATGTCCTGGTCAGAAGGCTGGGAGGATAATGAGAAGAACAGTAAAGGATGATTTAATTTACATGGGAATGCTGAGTTGATGGCTAGGTGTTTTTTCTGTTTAGCATTAGTAGGAATTGCACTGAATATGTGCAATAAATCACTGTGCGTATGTGGATGGTGGGTGAGGGTGTGGAGAAAATCACACACAGCATCCTTTGCTGCCCCCTTCACTTGCAGATCAGTCAAGCAAATAGCTTTTGTTGGCTGGAGACATCTAACCATGTTGTTAGCATGTTTCAGAGACAATATCTGACTTCCTAGCAGAGAAATGTCTGTGATTACATAATAGGACATTGCAGTCCATGTGCCACGTCTTGTTAGCCTGTGTTTTATAAACCAGCCAGGCTGGTCCCCTGGTGGAGGGACTCAGAAAACATAACTCAGGAGACAGGTAAAGAGGATACCCCCTGATTCTAGTTGGAAAGACCAGCTTACACTCCAGGCTGCGGGGTCCTTGGAACACATTTATTTACTTTGAGTTACTAGAGTCCCATGGGGCTTGTTCTAATGTCCTTACAGAGGATACTGGTTAACGGTGTCTCTGGAGGTGACTTCCTAAGAGCTTCTGGCACAGTCTTCCATTGCTTTCATTTCTAGTAAATCAGGTCTCCTGCCCAAAGGGCATGCAGGTTTCCTGTGGGTTATCTTTGGGGAAAGTGACCTGGACCTGTTGGTGGTAAGCTTGGGAATGCTCAGTTAGCAAAATAATAATAATCTGTATAGGATTGTCCTTTGCTTTTGAGATTGCTTTTGAGTAAGTCCCACAACATTAATTGAGCCAATTCATCTGGGAGAAGCAAGGCCTCTACTAGGCCTTTGGTGTGGTTATCATGTTTAATTAAAATACCAGCTGCAAATAAGAAGCTCCTAAAGCTTACCAAAATCACAGACCATCCCCAAAGCATATCTGCTGTCTGTGTAGACATTTGATCTTGTATCTCTAGACATTTGATCTTATATCTCTAGCTAATTGACAGGCCCTAGGAAATTCTAAAATTTTGATAATTTGTTGACCAAATTTAGTATTTCGGCCTTTCAGAGGAGATTGGATTTGAGCAAGACTGATTGAGTTGAGAGCTATAGGGAGACCCCCTGAGACTATTGCTACGGAATAAAAGATGAAATGCTCCTGATTATTGTAAATACAAAATTGCATGCAGGATTGTGTAAAGACAATGCCAGGTTGGACTGCCAGAATGAGCCAACAGCGCGTGATGTGCTTCCCCCTGCAGAGAGCCTATGACTGGACGTGCAGTCAGGGAGGTTTCACATCACCAAGATTCCTATCCCAGAAGAGCAGATGTTCATAGCTCTGGGAATGGAATGCGACCCTTGTGGAGAGCCTATAAACGGACGCATGGGGGTTGCCCGTCCATACGGATAAGATAGGGCTATAAACGCCCTCATCTTGCCACGGCTCTTCTAGGCCTCTTTAGGGTGAAGGCATACTCCCTTCTGAGAATTTCTGGTCTAACTGGTTGTCTAGCTTCACGTCCTGTTTCTGTGGATTGTTTGTAACCAGCTTTTGCTGCAACTGTTACTGCTGATAATATTTTACTAATCATAGGTTATGGAAAGATTGTGTTTCTGTTTTAAGGCTCTGTTAGAAATTACTGACGCACACACTATATTGTAAATTCTTATCTTTGTATACTGTACTTCTGCATACAGATGTCATGTTAAAGAATTACTTCATCCGCATGTGACCATCTCACCTCATAATCAAATGACCCTAAATCCCTCACTAACCTACCCCCGCCCTCACTAAACTTAATAATAAATGCTGGTATATCCAGTGCATTGTTGGCACCGTGGGACCAGAAGGCGGTGATCCCCCGGGACCCAGCTTTCACTATCCTGTGTGTGTCTATTATTTCTCAACCTGCCAGTCCACCTGGGAACAAAGAGAGAGCCCCGTTGCATTGCAGGCTGCTGGCCAGATCCTGCAATAGAGAGCCTCTTTGGTTCTCAAATAGCACTCACTTACAAACACTTGTAAGTTTGAATTATCTAAGCAGAATGTCTCAGCTTTTGACACAATTGGCATTTCAGGCTGGGGGAATCTCTGGTGGGGAATCTCTACAAATCTCTGGGCATTGTAGGATGTGCAGCAGCCTCCTGGCTTCTACCCACTGGATGCTGCTAGTAGGACCTCCCCTAACCCTGGGGTGACAACTGAAAATGTTTGCAGACATTGCTAACTGTTCCCTGGGGGACAAAGTTGGTGCCATTTGAGGACCACTAGTTTCAAGGTGTTTCAAGGAAGCTAGAGGGAGGCAAGAAACATTCCCATTTGAGGACATGATAATCTGAGGTTCCTCTTGCAGAGGGTAAGGCATGGAGAGGTTTATTTGGAATGTCATAAGAATGGATAAAAACATGTGAAATGGAAGGGGAAGGATTTTGTAGGATGTCAATCTAGAAATAGAAAAATACTGGGTATATCAGGGAAGAGTAAGGTCTGAATGGCTTGAGGGGCTGTGAGGTTACGTGGATGTCCTAACTCCAGGTAGCAGGCTTAGGTCAACTTGGTTGCAGCAAATGAGGAGAGTAGATTTTTGTTCTATGGGGTCAAGCGAGAGACTGATAAATGGTGGGTCTCTGATCTCCCTTGTGCTATTGAGTTAGGATCTCCAATGCTTGTCCCTATCTTTGATGTACAAGTAGAGAGAGAGTCGTATAGTAATTGGGAGGGCCTAAGGATAGGAAGGTTTTGAAGGAAGTCCTCAAAGAAACAGAAGACAGGCGAAGACAGTTCAGAACAAGGGTTTTATGTCAGCTTTTGTCAGATCGAATAAAGGGAGAGCCAGTTCAGAAAAGTTAGGAATCCAGTCTCTTGTAAGGTTGAGAAATCCTTCAACTTGTCTTTTGGTAATTGGATGGGAAAGTTCACAAACAGCTTCCTATCTTTGAGAGAAAAGAGACTTTCCATTTTGTGGAGAATTGCCAGATAAAATACAAGATACCCACGTAAATATGAATTTCAGATAAATGAGGAATAATATTTTAGTATACGTATGTTCTATGCAATACTGTTCTCTGTTCCATACAATATTTGGGACATACTTATATTAAAAATTATGTTGTTTACTTGAAATTCAAAATTAACTGGGTATCCCATATATATTTTAATTTTAATTTTAAGTTCCAAGGTACATGTGCAGAATGTGTGGGTTTGTTACATAGGTAAACATGTGCCATGGTGGTTTGCTGCATGTATCAACCCATCACCTAGATATTAAGCCCAGCATGCATTAGCTGTTTTTCCTGATGGTCTCCCTTTCCCCACCCCACCCCCGACAGGCCCCAGTGTGTGTTGTTCCCCTCCCTGTGCCCATGTGTTCTCATTGTTCAGCTCCCACTTGTAAGTGAGAACAGGACATCTCATATTTTTATTTGTTAAATTAGGTCCCAATTTTGTGGGATGCCATGGCTGAATAATGTACTGGGGTCTGACATTTTTGGAGCTCATCTTTGGAGATTTTGTGTCCTTTGTATGCTAATATTGACAGGTGGAGGAGACCATTTTGCAAGACTCTCAGTCTGGAAAGCATGACAGATTATTCATGTACTGTATAGGGCAGAGTGCAGGTGGATGTCTCTAAGGCTAAGTATTTGCAAGATGTAAGAGGACACTTCTGCAAACCCATGAGGAATAACTGTTCAGGTGTAGCATTGATTTTCCAGTTGCGTGAAAATAGGGTACTGTCGTAGTTCATTTTGTGCATGTATGTGCACGTGTGTGTGTATCTGCATGAGTGTGCGTGTGCACATATGCACGCACGAATGCATGTGTGTGCCCATGTGCACATGTGTAGGACCTGTGTGGTTGAGTGGAGCAAACTTACTACACTTTGGGATCTTTGCCCTTGCTGTTCCCCTTGCCTGGAACCCTGATCCTTGTCCTCTGCCACTGAAATCTCAGCTCTCAAATCTTTCCTCTTCGGAAAGTCCTCCTATCACTACTTTATCTAAATGATCTCTCTCCCCATCACTTTATCCTGTTTTATCTTTATCTCTGCATCCAGTAGAATGGGCTATTTTATGATGTGATAACAAACCACCCCCAAATCTCAGTGGTTTAAAACTACAAAGGTT
Organism: Pan paniscus; assembly: GCF_029289425.2. NCBI lineage: Eukaryota > Metazoa > Chordata > Mammalia > Primates > Hominidae > Pan > Pan paniscus. The sequence continues at coordinate 133,588,721 of NC_073259.2, forward strand.
TATTTCTCACTCAAAATATGAGCTCTTCAAGGTTCAGCAGGAGGAATCTGACAACTACAGTGCCTCAGATGGCTGAAGGAGCACCTCATCTTGAAAGTTGCTGGTGGCTGTGGCAGAGGGAAACAGAGATTCATGCTAGTAACTAAGTACGTATTCTGGACTGAAGGGAGATACAAAATGGGTTGGTTGAAACTAGTCACCTGGGCCCACCCAATCCCAAGTGGAGCAGATGTGCAGTACTCTCGCGTGTTCAGAAAATGTGGAGCTGGAAGTATTTGGGAAAGGTCACTGATTATACCAAATTCATGATTGAATAGTTGCCTTATCTATTTTTATTTGCATGTTAACTGTTTCTTTCTACTAGAATATAAACTCCAGAAGAGCTCACGGTTGATCCCAGTGCTGAGAACAGAGCTTGGCACAGAGTAGATGCTCAAAAATATTTCATTGAATGTTTGAATGAATATATCATAATCCATAACTTGGAGACCCAGACAAAGAGTATAAGTTTGTGAAACTCTGGTAGAATTAGGGATTGAGAATGGACAACTCTGTGGCTCCAACTTCTTTTTATGTTTCCTGGCTTCTTTTTGATGTTCTGGGACTGTCCTCACTTTAAACATTTGGTTCCCATTAGAAGCTCACAGATCTCAGACCATGTGTTCTCACTCTGAGTTCAGCAGGTGCGGTCCCAGACTCCTGGGATCTCTCATTAGGGTGCATCGGCTGTCCAACATCAGTGAGAGCAGACGAATTATTGCCTTAAGACGGAGAAGAGTTTTCAGAGAAACTGGCTCTGCAGGTGCTGACCTTGGAGGTTCAGATCTGAGAGAGGATTTACTCTTCGCTTAGTTGTGAGGCCCAAGCCCAGCCCCCTCCCCTCCCCGGGCTGTGCTTTGTCTCCTGGCACCCTGGGGGCCCTCTGTGGTGGCGGTGAGTGTACGGGGGACATAGACATGATGTCAAAGGTCAGCTAGCCGGATGGCCATCACACAGCCACACAGCCTCTCATTAGTGCAGCCTGGCTCAGCCACCAGAACAGGTTTTTGCTTTTTCATCCTATTGTTTCAGGCCAATTAGTGGTCTTTTTTCTCAGAGGGCCTGACATGGTGCTGACTCACCGCTGGATCTCATCGTTATTTGAAATAGTTTTCATTCCTTGAGAACATACACCAGTGGACCCGTTTCTGAAAATAAGATTGATGTGCAGTGAGCATTGGGCAAATTCAAGGAGGTGGTACCTGAATCCTGTGTGAACTCGATGTCCCTTTCCCTGGAATCCAGATAATCAGCTACTTGAGTCACGTACACGAGGCCTTCTCCTGTCCTGGACCATCTTATTATATTTTTGCGTCCTGCAACTGGGTAGATGAGCAGTCTTGTGAGATGAAAGGAAAGAATCCAGCTTCTTACCACCGTGTGCTATAATTGATGTATCAGTCTGGTTCACACTTGCTCCTCAGGCCCAAATTAGTTTCTCTTAATCAAAATATGGCAGGGTAAGAATGGGCTCAGTTCTGTGTAAAGAATTTCCGGAGTGCTTTAAGAGACACAATCAGCAAAGGAGAAGCTAGAGAAGTTACATGCACATAATTTTTTCTATTTGTAGTTGGCTTAAGAGCTAATTTCTTTAGAGTAATTGGCCTATAAGAAAGATTTCGAGGCTGTTGTAATTAATACAATGGGCCAAGTCATAGACGTGATACAATCATTGGGTATTAATTAATTGGTGACAGGAGAATTTCTGTTTCCTGGAGGAGAGCTCTTCACTTAGGGAGATTTACACATTTTGGGATTACAGGAACCTGCAAATCCCTTCCATTGACTTTCTGCTTAGCTGACATTTATTGAAAATCTGCCAGGTGAGTGGAAGGTTACAAGAATTCTAATCTGATTGTTGACCCAGATGGCCTTCAGAGTGTCAAACTATTTGTGGGCTTCTCCCAACTCTGCTAATTTCAAGGTTAATGAGGTTGAAGATTCTGTTTGGATTTGTTTTTCTAATATCTCAAGGTGTTTGTCTGTCTCTCTCCCTCTCTTTCATTTTTTTCCTTTGCTCTGGTGGTGTTGAAATAATCCTTTGTGACTCAGAGGTGCCATGTGTTTTGGGAGTGACTGAATCAAAGGTAGTTACTTTAATTTTAGAGAAAGCTGGTTGTCATTTGTGATACTCCTTGGAAAAGTTGTCTTCATCTTTTACCTGTTACTGAATCTGTTGTAATGGCACCTGCCTGCAAAACATTAGCACTGGTGATTCCTTGTCTAATAATGGTGGAGGAACTGCTACAATGCTAATATTCACACCGATGACAACTATAAACTCAGGAGAAAATGCAAAAAACAGCTATTTAAAGGATACAGAGAGTAACCAAAAGCAGCAGACACTTGCAAGCAGGGAATGGCATTGGATGAGTTTCTCATTTTATGACTTAGACACTGATGGAAGTACCCATGCAGGGAAGCTGAATTGCAGAAAGCTCAGTCTTACCGGCTTGAAGAACCAGAGGCAGTGTTTGGGGCAACCACAACCACTGGAAAATGAGGGGAGAATGCTGGAAAAAAAAAGATCTAGAGAAAGAGAGGCCTCACATTCTGTATACAATCTCTGCCCAAATCTATGGCTGACCCTGGAATCGCACATGCATTATGAAGACTCCAGGAAGCTCAGCTTAACTCCCTATTTAATAAAAAAGTAACAACATGATTCTTCAGACATGTGTAATAGAATCCAGAGTCTCTACAATGCATTGTTCCACAGTGTCCAGGACGTGATCCAAAATTACTTGACATAAGAAGGAACAAGAAAATGAGACTCACACACCAGAGGACAAAAAAAAAAAAAAAACCACACACACAAAAAAAACAGTAAGTGGGGACTTGTGCAAAGGTGACCCAGATAATGGAATTATCAGGCTAGGATTATAAGGTAGTTATTATTATTATTATTACATTATAGACATTAAGGAAAATATGCTCCTACTGAAAGGAAAGACATGAAATGGAGAAAAATAGAAACTACAAAAAGAATAAAGTTGAAGTTGTAGAACTGAAACATATAATATCTGAAATAAAAAAGTTTACTGGGGCCGGGCGCGGGGGCTCTTGCCTGTAATCCCAGCACTTTGGGAGGCCAAGGAGGGCGGATCACTTGAGGTCAGGAGGTTGAGACCAGCCTGGTCAGTGTGGTGAAATCCCGTCTCTACTAAAAATACAAAAATTAGCTGGGCCTGGTGGTGCATGCCTGTAATCCCAGCTACTCGGGAGGCTGAGGCAGGAGAATCGCTTGAACCGGGAGGCAGAGGTTGCAGTGAACTGAGATCACACCACTGTGCTCAAGCTTGGACGACAAGAGCAAAACCCCGTCTCAGAAAAAAAAAAAAAATTACTGGGTGGCTTACCAGAGGATTGGAGATGGTGGAAGAAAGAGTCAGTGAACTTTAAGACAGACCAATGGAACTTATTCAGTCTGAAGAACACAGAAGAAAAACATTGACAATGTTAATTAAAAGGGCCTCAGGGCCCTGTGTGACGATAGGAAGTTGTCTATGTGGAATTGAGTCCAAAAAGAAGAAAAAGGAAAAGGGACAGAAAATATATTTGAAGAAGTAATGCTTATAAATTTCCCAATTTTGCGAAAGACCTATACTTGTCATATGACCAAGCAAACTTACTTCTAGGTATTGCATTAAGATAAATGAAAACGTATGTTCATACAAAGAGATATATATGAATGTTTACAACAGCATATTCATTTTCAGTCTAGCCAAGAACTGGAAAGAACTCAAGTGTGCATTAACTGATGAATAGATAAACAAATTGTAAACTTCTGAACAACAGAATCCTACCCAGTTATAGAAAGGAGCTTGCTCCTGATGGGCACACAAACATGGATTAACCATCAAAGCCTCATGTTAAATGAAAGAAGCCGGAGACAAATTATATTCTGTGTGATTCCAATTTATATGAAGTTCTAGAAATGGAAAAACTGGAGTGAGAAAAAGTAGATCAGTGGTTGTCAGAGTTGGGGAGTGTGGCAAGCGAGTTGTCTGAAAAGGGTCATAAGAGCACTTTTTCAGGGTGGTGGGAAGATTCTATATCTTGAGTGTAGTGATAGTTACATGACTATGCATTTGTCAGAACTCATGGTATATTCTTAAAATAGTGGATTTTATCCCATGTAAATTATAGTTATTTTTAATATTACATTTTATAATGGAGTTAAAAGTAAAAAAAATTATATTTCTATGTAACTTATGGCTCTTTCCATGCAACTCTCTTAAGTGGAATATAATTTTTGAAAAAAATACTTTATCAAAATACTTTATCAAATACTAACCAGCTTAATGCACAAAAAAGGATTGAGAGATAGAAGTCATCTCTGACATCAACATGATGAACATATAGCTTCAATACCCTTCTGGGTCTCATGCCAGCCTAAACTTGATAAGCTAAGGTATAACTGTTTGCAAGGACAGGGATTGGGTCTTATATCTTTCTTGTATGCTAGTACTTCATATTTTAAGGTGTTCAATAAAGAGAAAATTGTTGCCTCAGAAGCACTGAGTGCCCAATAAGTTAGGATTCAAATATTATGTTTGTGTTTTTGAGATTCCAGCATATCACGGCTTTGCCATTCCAAACTTCTGCAGGGCAGAGGGAAACTCCTTTGCAGGAAAATTGCCAAACAGAAATTTCCTCATGCTCCTATGGAAGGTAATGCAGAAGCCCATAGATGAATATTGAAATTGGAAGACTGGGAGATGAGTGGTGCCTGTCTAGACCTAGGCAGGGTTGGACACGAATAAGACCTCAGACACAAGGATGAAAACATTACAATCTAGGAAAGCCAAAGGGGTGTCATGTTGAAGTGTCTTTACTTTGAGGTTCACAGATTATGCATGCATTCTTCATTCATCCATCCATGATATGTTTATGAAGTGCCTACTATGGTACTTTCCTAGGCACTGGGGGGTAATATAGGAACGTGCAGACAAAACCCTTGCCCTCACTGGGCTTACAATCTAGTAGACAGAAATAGCCCAAAGAAAGGTAAATAAATAAAATAGAGTATGTTTGATGGTGCTGTTGAGAAACAGCAGGGAGGGTGATAGGGATCACTCTAGTGTAGGAGATGGGTCTTTCAGCAGGCTTATCAAAGAAGACACCACTGAGAAGACAGCTGTTGAGTTTAGTCCTGAAGGCGAGGCCAAGGATGGTATAGCTGTCATAGGGAGGAGTGGCCCAGGTAGAGGCATGAGCTAGTGCAAAGGCCCTGAGGCAGCAGCATGGCTGGAGCTGGGGGAACAGTAAAGGTGCCGTTGTGGCTCAGGCAGAGTGAGCAGGGAGAGAGTGGGGGACAAGTGTTTAGGGAGGTATCTGGCCATAGAGCTAAGGGGCCGGGTATAGATTCTTGTAAGGACTTTGCCTTTTATGTGAATGAGATGAGAATTCCTCAAGGTTTTGAAAAGAAGAGAGAAGAGTATCTGACTTAAGTTCTAACAGAAGCACTCTGGCTGCTGTGTGGAGAGAAGAGAGTGTGGGAGTGGTGGTGAGAGTGGACACAGAGAGATCAGGTAGGAGGTTATTGCAGTTGCCCTGGCAAGAGACGATGGTGACTTGGCCTAGGGCAGAAGCAGTAGATGCAGTTAGAATGAGGTATTTAAAAAGTACATATTTTTAAGGTAGAACCAGCAGGCTTTCTGGACACATTACACGTGCACTATTAAGGAAAGAGAAGAGTTAAGGATGACCAAGATTTTGACCAGAGTAACTGGAAGGATGGATGGAGTTGCCTTTAATGGGGAAGACTGCAATAAACTTCATGATCTTTGCACCTTCTAACTCCATCCTTTAGAGTAGTCAATTCTCCTAGTAAGTACAATCAAATATCTGTGGCCTTTACATTTTGCTCTAGGTGAATGTGAGCACTCTTCTGATCTAGTGTTCTGCAGGAAGTTTATCTTGGGCCTGATCTTTGTAGGTCAGCCACGAACAAAGCCCTGGTCATCTCATTGTTACAGTTCCCTTAATGGAGAGCCCAGTGTAATCCTTTGTGCGTGATGCTGCTCCTGTACCTCAGCAGGGAAGACGCCAGGTCTGGGAAAAAATTGGCACTGATTGCAGTGGCAGCTGCCAACTAGCCCCTGGTAACCAGAGTGGCTTTCAGGGTGTTGGACTTATAGGAGCCCTCCATGGCCGCCTGGGAAAATCTAGCTAACCAGCGTGCATATGGCATGACTCCAGGACCATGGTCTCATTAGCAGATGCTTCCACTTGATGGAGTCAACTTGCCTATTAGGCATGTAGAGGATCCCCACTTAATGAGGCCCTTCCCAGTAGAGATGCAGAGAAATCCTGTGCAACACGACAGGAGAAAAGTTTCTACTCAGAAGCAGACTCTTTGAAAAGTAATTAGAGTTTTCTTTTCTTTTCTTTTCTTTTCTTTCTTTCTTTCTTTCTTTTTTTTTTTTGAGACAGAGTCTCACTCTGTCGTCCAGCCTGGAGTGCAGTGGTATGATCTTGGCTCACTGCAACCTCTACCTCCCAGGTTCAGTTCAAGTGATTCTCCTGCCTCAGCCTCCGGAGTAGCTGGGATTACAGGTGCGCACCACCACGCCTGGCTAATTTTTGTAGTTTTGGTAGAGACAGGGTTTCACCATGTTGCCCAGGCTGGTCTGGAACTCCTGACCTTAAGTGACCCTCCCGCCTTGGCCTCTCAACATGCTGGGATTACAGGTGTGAGCCATCACACCCAGCCAGTAATTAGAGTTTTCTGTGTGTGACTCTGCTCTTCACTTTTCCCCTGTGGATATATAACAGGCACAGGGCTGGGGACCTAGTGGTCTCTCAGTAAATGTGCATGTATGAGTGCACAAGTGTTACATTCAGTCTTTCTCCGGCATGAACTGTGGCATCAGAGGTGTGGTGGGTCCTGGACGCTCCACTTCGTAGCTGTGTAACCTGCCTGGGCCGGGGCTTCCTGGCTCTCTAGTTATGGGTACCGTTCACCACTTCTCTGCGCATGCGGGAGGATTATCCTTGCTGGTCCTGTGGTCAGATGGGGCCATGTGACTGGTGATTGCTTCCAGGCCAGGGCATTCCATAGTTAATGAGGAGAACAACTAGGCCTCTCTTTTCCCTTTGGGCTGGAGATCAAATGTTCTAGATGCAGAATGGAGTGTATAATGTGCACGTTTGTGTAAAAGTGGGGCAGAGCATCACACTTTTTCATGCCTGTAGGTGCATCGAATATCTCTGCAGGGCTAATAAGGAAAAGAATAACTTGGGTTGGCTGCGGGGAGTGGATTTGGGAGCCTGGGGAGGTAGCAGTAGAAGGAAGACTATTCTCTTCTTTTATACTTTTTGAATTTTACATCTTAGGAATGGATTATCTATTCAAAAGTTAACATTATGTTGTGAATCAAAATCAGACCCCCAGTTCCACTCTGAGGTGAAGCTGCGAATGTTTGCCTCGGGAATCAGAAGACAGTAACAAGGTTCAGTCCTGCATCCTCCGTGTCTGGAGTCTGGAGTCTGTCATTCGATTTCTCATGTCTGTCAGCATGGGTTTGCCTCTTCTCTTTAAGGAGACCTGAATAGAAATGGTTTTCACTGAGAAATCCATTGTTCGTTTTTTATGTAACAAGCTTTTTCCTCCAGATTGGTAATAGAAAGAAACAGAGACGATTCTGAAAAGTTGTATTTAAGAACGTGGTGTAAGATGATTTCTGAGTCATCATTTGCTAGAAGGGTTTTGGATGTTGTCAGAAAGATAGAGGCAGTGGGGAAAAAGTTGTGGCAATTGTCTTAGCTGTCTCTGGGCTTGTCACGGTGATGCTGATAAAATCAGATAAGCTGGAAGTAAGGGTGAGCTGTAGTGTGAGAAATTGTCATGGGTTTGGCAGCCGAGAAAGCGGAGGTGCCTCAAGTGTTTGCTCATTATCAAGATTTGTTGTTTTCAGCTCTGGGAAAATGTTGGTAAGCAAAAATAGGACCACTCATGCCAGTCTGCAAAGTACTTTACACATTTTAAAAACAGAAAAATAAGAAGACTCTAACATCCTTTTCCTGTGTTTGGGAAGTGGGGTAATGGGTTGGCCGACTGATTATGTGCTGACTTAGGAGTCAGATGGAGAGGTTTTGGAGTATTTACAAGGGAAAAATATATTTGAGATTTAAACAAAAGCAGAAGAAACCAAACAAGAGAGAGTTGAAGATGGTGATCTTCTATGTTTACGTAAAATATTTCTTGATTAGAGAAACGTATAGAAAATAATATAACAAACACTCATTCACCTACCCCCAGCTTTATTAACTCTTGCTATTTGGCTTTATTTTCTTCAAATTTTAAAAGAAATATATTTTACAGATATAATTGGAGCCCTCAGTACCTCATTATTTCTCTCCCTTCTCTGAGGTAGGCATTATCATTACCATGCATGTTTTTTTGCAGTTTTTAATATAAACTATAGAAATAATTATTGCATATGTTTCTACTTTTTATAAAAAGTATTATACCATTCATATACATGTGCAACTTGATTTTTACTCTCATTTCCTTCTATTTAAAAACAATTGAGTTATAATGAGCATGCCATGTAATTCATCTTTTTAAAGTGAACAATTCAGTCGTTTTTAGTATATTCAGAAAGTCATGGAATCATTGCATTATGTAATTTCAGAATATTTTTGTCACACTCAAAGAAACTCTGCATCCAGTAGCAGTCACTTGCCATTCCCCCACTTACCCCAGTCCTTGGCAACCACGATTCTACTTTTTGTCTTTATGGATTGACCTACTTTGGACATTTCCTGTCAATGGAGTCATATATTATATCCTCTCTTGTGACTGGCTTCTTTCACTTAGCATTATGCTTTTAAGGTTCATTTGTATTGCAGCATTTCTCAGTAATTCTTTTTATGGCAAAATAATATTCTATTGTATAGAAATACCACATTTTGTTGATCCATTCATTGCTTGATAGAAAATTGGGTTGCTTTTACCTTTTGGTGGGGATGAACCATAAGGATACGAAGGTGTTTCATGGAACCCAAGGAAAGCATTGTAGTCGGTTCCAGGAACTGCAACCAGGAAGTAGAAATTTACCAGAAACTCTGGAAATATTTATTCTAACTTCTACCCTGTCCTTTTCACTCTCATCTCTTTTTTCAGTTCTTAGTCTGCTTGGTAGAAGAGATAACTGCACAGCTGGTTAGAGTTCACATCTCTGCTTGAAAAAGCATCCCAGGCCAGGCACGGTGGCTCATGCCTGTAATCCCAGCGCTTTTTGGGAGGCCGAGGTGGGCGGATCACGAGGTTAGGAGATCGAGAGCATCCTGGCTAACATGGTGAAACCCCGTCTCTACTAAAAATACAAAAAATTAGCCGGGCGTGGTGGCGGGCGCCTGTAGTCCCAGCTACTTGGGAGGCTGAGGCAGGAGAATAGCGTGAACCTGGGAGGCGGAGCTTGCAGTGAGCCGAGATCGCACCACTGCACTCCAGCCTGGGCGACAGAGCGAGACTCTATCTCAAAAAAAAAAAAAAAAAAAAAAGAAAAAGAAAAAGAAGAAGCATCCCAAATTCCAAATTTCCTAGCTGGAAATCACATTCCTAGGAAGTGTCCCTCATCCAGTTGAGGTGAGGGTTCACCACCAAGTCCAGCTCATGGCTAGAGATTGGGTCTCATAAGGTCATGCCATGTCCCGCCCTATGGACAAGGGTAAGAGTGGAAATAGGTACGTGAATTCTCAGCAGAATGAGGAATCACTGGTGAGCTGGAAACACAGTGCAAAGGTGCCTACTAGGGAGCTCAAAACCAAGTGTGTTTTCTCAGAGATCACAAATGTCCGCAGGGACTTGGGGGACATAATAAGTGAGTAAAGTGGCTCAGGCCTATTGGAAAGTTTCAACCCTAATAAAGGGGACAGTGTTCTGCCCCAGCTGGTTATTACCACATGGGAATGTGGAATAGTGTTGCCTAACCTTCTCCAGAGAAGCCAGAATTACTATTTTGGGGGGTATAGATTCTCCATATTTAAAAATATCGCCAGCTGATTCGAATTTTGTAAAACATGATAGTGGGAATGATTAAGCAAATTATGGCTCTGGCTGTGAGCAGCTCAGTCATATGAAGCTGCAACCTCTGGGATTTCTATTTAATTTTCCCCATCAGCCAGAAATGCCGTAAAGGAACCCAATTTCTTAGAGTATGCCCAGTTGGCACAGTCCTAGATTTTTTTTAAAGTTCTGTGTAGCAATTTGATGATGGGAAGTCAGAAAATCTAACGAGTAATGAGAGAATGTTTTGAGTCCTAAAAGATAAGTCCCTGATTTAGACTAGTGGACCTTAAGTATTTGTAGCCTGTAGACCTTTGACTGCCAACCGCTGCCTGCCTGGTCTTTTTAGAGCATACTCAGAGAAAGCAGAACTGCCCTTGACAAAACGGAAATGAGGAGGTGGTGCCTGGATCCTATGAAACTGCAGAAGTAGATGGTTTGTTTATGCCCCATTCTGAGAGCCAGCCATTAGATCCTGATGAAAAAAAAGGTTGTATGAGAGGCAGAGAGACGAACTAAAGACCTCTAGTCTGTTGAAGAGATCCGTGAGCAGGAATGTGCCCTCTCCTCTCCAGGACATCAGTGTTGGTGGGGACTCAGGGAGTGGGAAGGATGTCAGGAGGGGAAACAGGGGTGATGAGGGGACCCCACACAGTGGGGCTGTGGCAGCTGCCTGTCATCAAGCCCAGTCCTCAAAGCTCAGCCACAGCCCAGCCTCCCCGGGAGCCTTCCCTGGCCTGCCCGCCTATGCAGATCTGTCTCCTCCACTCACCTGCAGCTCAGGGGCTCTGCTGCACTCGGCACATGCTCTTCTGAGACCCGCTCAAACTGTGTTTAACACTCATTCATTCATTCATTCATTCAACAGATGTCTAATGAGCATCTCCTATGTCCCAGACAGCCTTCTAAGTGTGGGGGATACATTCGTGAGCAAAACAGGCACTTACATACTTGTATGTGCGTGTGTCTGTGTGCGTGTGTGTGTGAGAGAGAGCGAGAGCGTGCGTGTGCGAGAGAGTATCAACATTATCAATAAATAACAGTATGTTAGAAGATAAAAGCCATGGAAAAGCTAGAGCCGGATAAGGGGGTTGGAATTGTGGAGATGAGAATAGAATTTTAACTGGGGTGATCAGAGGAGGCTTTACTGAGCTGGCAGCCTTCAAACAAAGACTTGAAGGATGCTCTTTTTTGTTTAGCACCTTGTGTTCATGCTGATGGTTTGGGATACAGTTTTCCTATGAATTTTTTAGCTTAAAATAGACTTATTCATTCAGCAAACACTTGTTGAGGATCTGCTTGGTTTCTACTCGCCCTTCAGGTCTCAGCTCAGATGCCAGCTTCTTACTCCAGAACGCCCTTCCACTGTCTTCTGTTGTAATTTATATTCTATTTTGAAATTTAAGGTGACCATTTTTAAATTGTATTTTTTTAATTTTTAAAAATTGAAGAATTTTGTTTAATTCTTAAAACAACTTTCATTCTTCCACTTCGTGTTCATGATAGCATTTGTCATTATGTGGTCTTTTATTTTCCTGACTAGTAAGACAGGAGTCTCATCTGTTTTGTCTACTAATGAATCTCAGTGCCCAGCACACCACAGGGGGTGCCAAATAAATATTAGTGAATAGTGTGCCAGGAACTGCAGTGACTATGGTGTTATAATAGGTTTTGGCTTTTGAGGAACTTACTGTGGTCCAGTAGTGAAGACAGACGTGTCTTCTCTAAGCAGAGTATATAAGCAGACTTACAGCCTGGAAGGAGAATACGGCTCAAGGCTCTGCTGGCTGGTCGCTTCTTGTCTCCCAGAATGCAAACGCCACACGCCCCCCACCCCCAACGAGTTTTACAGGGTATCCTATTGGGTCTTTTAAGTATGTTCAAAGAATTAAACAAATACTCATTGAACTCCTACAGTTTTTCAGGCACTGTGTCAGCACTACAGTCAGGGCAGCAGTAGTACAGGCACATCTGTGTCCTCATGGAGGTCATGGTCGAGAGGAGGAGTCAGAGGTCCCCGTCTCCCATTGTGTCTCCTGAGAGGCACCAGCAGATCCTATCTTGGGACATTTGTTCAGTGTAATCATCACTGAGTAGTTTACCTTGCTTTTTGGTCATCTTAAAAATTAATGCCTAGAAAAAGTCTCATAAGAAAAAACAGATACCTGAGACCAGAGACAGTTTCTCTTGTCCCATTTTTAGAATTCCCATGTGGGGAAAGTGTTACCATCTCTGCCTGGTAGCTCAGAACCATCCAGACGTTTGCAAAAAATAATCTATGTAAATGACACAACTTGCTGGAGAACAGTTCAAGCTTTCGAACTTGCCCACTCTTCTTCATTTCTTCCTCCCTCCCACCTTTCTGATCCCTCCTTCCCTTCCCTGGTCCTGTGAAGCAGTCACTCTTGTGATCATGAGCGATGCACTGAGGAACAGCCGCATGTGGTCCTGGGGACACACTGCTGGGTTGGGTGCCCCATCCCTCTCTGCTGCCCTGTGTCTCCTCCTCCTCCTCCTCCTGGCTGGCACGACTGAGCTGCAGCCACACTGTGCACTAAAAGGTGCCTCAGCCCCTCCTCAGGGGTCCCAGGGCTCCAGAGAGGAGGCTTAGCTTTTACGGAAGGGGAGGTTTCCATGAGAAACAGGGCTTCTGGGAGGCAAGTCCTTTTGGAAGGTGTGTGCTCTAGCTTGAGGGAGAAACAGCCAAGCAGCGTCGCCACTCCATGGCGGATTCCTCCTAACACACGCAGACACACTCACACAAACACATATGTTCGCACATTCTTTCCCACACTCACACATGCATTCTCTCTCATGCACACTCAAACACACACGTTCACACATTCTCTCACACACACATGCATTCTCACACACACATTCATTCACACACACAAATTCTCTCACACACTCATACACACTATTCACATGTTCTCTTACAGAAACACGTTAACACATTCTGTCACACACACACACATTGACACATTCACTCACACCTCTTTCACACATTCTCTCACACAAACACAAACATTTGCTCACACATTCTCTCACACACTCATACACACATTCACACATTCCCTCACAGAAACATATTCACACATTCTGTCACACTCACACACATACATTGACACATTCGCTCACACCCCTTCACACATTCTCACGCTCACACACATTCAGTCTCCCACACTCACACACACATTCCCTCACACACACTCATACAACACATATTCACACATTTAGTCACACACACATTGACACATTCACACCCCTTTACACATTCTTTCTCACACTCACATTCCCTCCCACACTCACACAACACATATTCACACGTTCTCACATTCACACACATTCTCACACATATTCACACATTCTCACACATTCACACATTCTCACACACATTCACACCTTTCACATTCACACCTTTCACATTCACACAAATACACATTCTATCAACACATATTCACACATTCTGTCACACACACACCTGCACACATTCTCCCTGTCACACACACTCATAGACATTCTCACGCACACATTTACACACACAAACACATGTACATATCCTATTTCTCTGTCACACACAGAGCTGCACATTCTCTCTTGTGCCGACACACACACATGCACACATTCTCCTTCTTTCTCCCAGACTCCTATGCACTCCCACACACTCCCACACCCCCACGTTCACGCATTCTCTCACATATACTCACACAATCACACTCTCACGCTATCTCACACACACACTAACACACACTATCACACACACTATCGCAATCTCACACACACACTCACACACTATCACATTCTCACACACACACTCACATACACTATCGCACTCTCACATGCCTCCTTCCCCACTGCAGGAAAAATTGCCTAATGAATGTCTCATGACTGAAACACCGATCCTGATTCCTGAAAGGCGGTTGTAATTATTAAACTGAGAGAATCATGAAACACTTCTTGATATTTGAAAGGCTTATCAAGACGAGATCAGGAGCAGGTCAAATTACCAGTTATGAACTCATTTTTGTAGAAATGGACTCATTAGCAAGCATGCCCATTGCCTAAAAGTATAAGACCTCTTTCCTCTGGATTGAGAGAAATGACTTAAAAAAAAACCTTTACATAAAAGCGGCTCTGCCTTAATTGTTATTCCATTCATTGCTGGACTTGGGCAGGTTCCTGCAGCTGGTCCAGCTCACAAGCTGGGAAGTTGGAGAGGAGCAGGACGTGCCCACAGTCAGAAGGGCTGATCATCTTATGCAGACCAACCCTCTTTGCCTAAAGACTGGCCACTTCTCTTTCTTTACCCCAGGACCAGAGTATGAATCTAGCAGGATGAAATGGCTGGTGGAAGAGCTCATTTCTCCTCTCACTGGATCTTCACTTCCCTGGCATTAGCTTCTCTGAGGTCTACGGAATGCTGAGAACCCGGGAGGTTTTGGAAGCAGCTTCCTAGTTCTGGTTACAAAGCACAGTGCGGCCCAAAGAGAAATTGAAAATTTGGTCTGACAGGACCAAGCGTCTCTTGTAGGAGGTGACTTAACAGATGGATTCGTGGGGAATTTCTGTGACTAGTGAAGAGAAATTAGGCTGGAATATGGTTGATGGGAAATGGCAGGGGTGCAGGTGGGGTGACTCTAGCTGAAAACTGAGCTGAAAGCTCAGCCCTTCATCTATTTCTTTGCCTTTCACTAAAGATACCCAGGTAAATAGGGGTCCCCTGATGGGAAGGGGGGTCCCATGTGTGCACACTTTCAGTCCTCTCATGAGTTCAGAAACTGCTATTCAACACACATTTTCTCTCTCTCTCTCTCTTTTTTTTTGAGACAGTTTCGCACTTTCACCCAGGCTGGAGTGCAGTGGCGTGATCTCAGCTCACTGCAAGCTCCACCTCCTGGGTTCACCCCATTCTCCTGCCTCAGCCTCCTGAGTAGCTGGGACTACAGGCGCCCGCCACCATGCCCTGCTGGTTTTTTTTTTTTTTTTTTTTTTTGCATTTTTAGTAGAGACGGGGTTTCACTGTGTTAGCCAGGATGGTCTTGATCTCCTGACCTCGTGATCCACCCGCCTCGGCCTCCCAAAGTGCTGGGATTACAGGCGTGAGCCACCACGCCCAGCCCAACACATATTTTCTTGCAAAACAACTTGTACCAATGGATATTTGAAGATATATAGATCCCAAGTACCTATGTGCAGCTTAGGCTCAGCTGGGACCACCTGGCTATGTTTGCCCATGGGAGCCCCTAAACTTTTCCACAGCTGTGTGTCTCCTATGATTTTGAGATCATCACAGTATGAATTCATATTACTGGATGGTACATGAAGTGAGTACACACCCATTCCCTCATTCCATCCCCATAATTCTACTGAAAGTAGAAAGACCGATATTATTGTTATTCACTCATTTTTCAGACAAGGAAGCTGATGGCGGAATGGGCATGAATGTCTTTCCCAGGGTACAAAGCAGGTCAGCAGTTGTCTACCTGCCCTGTGCAACATGTCACCAAGGGCCACATGTGGCTGGTGAGCATTTGAAATTAGGATACTGTGACTGAAGAACTGAATTTAAATTTGATTTATTTTTAAATTATTTTAATTTGCATGTAAATGGCCATTTGTGGCTGGTGGCCACAATATTGGGCACTGTGGTAGCAGAGAGTTCCTTAAAATCTTGGCTAAATAGGAAAAAGGTTGCCCATGACCTATTCTATGTGGAGTACAATGTGGTTTCCCTTTGGGTAGAATTTCTTACCAATCAGGTCAGTGTGATTTCGTGTTGTCAGTGCTGTGGCTATATTCCAGTGTTCCTCTGATACCTCTTGGCATATACAAGGAAGCAGATGTGGTTTCCCCACCACTGTTCTTGTAGGAGCTCTAGTGCAGGGGAGCTGTCCGTGGTAGGAGAGTCCATTACACAAGCAGCAGGCAGCAGGTTCTTTTTCAAAACTCCGCACAGGTTGTGAGTTTGGGAGCCCAGACTGCAGACCTTGCCTAGGCCCCCAGAGGCAGGAAGGAGACTTCTCAGCCTACATTGGTCCTAGGAGGCTCATTGGCAGAGAAGGAGCTGCTGGTGTGTGTGGCTCAGGCCTTGGGGGAGCTTGCGGATCAGCTGCTCTGCTGTTGCCTTGCTTGTATCTGGGTGGAGCTGGATTCACTGGGATGGAAACAGGCTGATGGATCAGGGTCATTCACAATCCTGTGCTGCATGGCTTTCTGTTTTAACTCTGTTCAGTGACTTCCCTGTCAAGGTGATAGCCTGCAATTTACAAGTCCATGTCAATGACAAGGGGCTCCCTGCACATACAAATACCATAATCACACTAGTCTTTTTCAGTTATGAAGAATTCACCAACTTCATAGCCCCCCCACCTGCAAACACACATATGATCTTGTCATTCCATGAATTAAGGCAGGTGGGATGTTTTTACATTACTTCTAATCCCATTTGGTGAAATGAGAAGTCCAGTGTAGTATCTTCTTATGTTGCTCATAGTTTATGTAGTAAACCACGTAGTGTGTGAAGTTCTTTCTCACTCTCAGTCTCCTGATGCTTCCACACACCCATGAGGTCCCCACTATTCTCTGCAAATTCTAAAGCTTGGAGAGTTTTAACAACTGGTCTACAGACCTCAGCTAAGTAGAAGCAGGAATGGCCAAGGTCCAGGGTGTGCTTTGTGATTGGAGGAGCAGTGAAGCTACATGAAATGGCTTGGGGGCCTTTCCTGAGTGTGGAACTTGGACTGTGGCATGCCCATGCCTGGGCTGGGGAGGGGAGAGCTGTGCGTGGCATGCGAAGAGGTGAAATGCTGACCGAGTTACTCATCCAGTGAAAGACAGCCTGCTTTCTGCAACACGGAGCCCTAGAGACGGATCGTCAGCCCATTCTGAGGTGTGGGCTGCTGATGGGCAGCTGTGAATTAGGCTCCGACAACACTGCCGTGTGAGTTGTTGAACTTGGCAGTCATTCTTTTGGTTGACAAATAAGAATGTGGCAATTTATTACATTCTTGACATTCTGCTGAGTCTGAGGTTTTAAATGGAACCTTAATATGTGTTTGTTTTCCAGGGTAAATGGATCCTTCTATGAGATCTTGCAAGTGGACTTTGGAATTGATAATAGCAGTGACCTGGCTGGGGCCCAGCAGATTACCTGGCAGGTGGAGTACCCGATTGAGGACTCCATGAGTGAGCTGGTCATCTCCGAGATCTTCGTCAGCCAGACAACCTTCGTGGGCATCGTCCCTCTTGCCATGGTGAGGAATCTGGGGGTTTCAGAGGAAGTGTCACAAAGAAGTTTTCTTTAAACATGATGCACTGTATAATCTGTTATTTTCCACATACCTGATACACTGTTTAAACAAGGAAAATATACTTAAATTGCATTTGATCTACCTGCTTTTCATAATGGCTCCTTGGGAACTATTTAAGGTCTACCATGTAAATCCCTTTTCATTTGTGGATATTGCGGAACTGTTTCCTGGGGAGCCCTTATTCTTTATTTTCTCAATCTGCGTGCATATTAGGACTGAGTGCTGCGCTGAGTGAAAACAGTTTTGTTGAAATGCATCAGGGTTACACGTTGGGAACAGTGGCTCTATATGCCAAGTAACTGACCCCTTGTCAATTGGCTTTGCCCTTAAGTCTCCCAGGTAACTTATGGATTGGAAAACTCTAAAATGCAGATGGACTGAAAGAGCCTTGCTGGGAACTGACCACTTTAAGCTGGGTAGAGCCCCAGAGTCCACAAAACTGTCTGTGTTTCTGCTTCACTGGCCTGGAGGTGATTGGATTTCTTCTCCTGGGCTTGGTTGAAGTTACGTTCATAGTCAAGCTCAGGGGCTACATCTGAGATCAGGGTCATGGGTGAGATTCCAGAGCCTAAATTCCAGAGATTCCACGGAGACAGTAAGTCCATGGGTACTATCTGCTTAATACCCTTTTCCACACTGGAAATGTTCAACCATTTTCTGCACTGCCTTGACTTTCCTGTCTGGTACCACAGTGTGGGATCCATGTCCAGATACTCTAGAAAAATCTGTGGGTGCTTTTGATCATTCATCATGCAAGTTAAACAACAAAGTTGAGACTCCTTTGAACCCTATATCTTAGAATTAATTCTGCCATCCCCGAATCTCGAGTGTCTCAAGTGCGTTGAGTGTGTCTCTCTGCTGGGAACACACTTTCCCTACATCTCCCACGTCTGGGTCCTTTTCCCCACCTCAACTGTTAGGGAGTCACCTTCTCTGACCTTGTTGGCTAAAACTGGCCCTCCCTCCCCTGCCAGCTCATCACCCTCTACCTGTCATCATCCTGTTTTATCTTCTTCCTAGACATTATCACTGGTTGATATTTAGGGTTCATTTTCTGTCTTCCTCCCCAGAAGGTGGGATTCATGACAGTAGGGTTATCCTGGTCAGTTGTGTCCACATCTTTCACCCCTGCACCTAGCACAATGGCTGGCACAGTTAATGTTTGTTGAATGAATGAATGGATCTGTGCTTTAGTCCAAGCTTCCAGGGTCATTTAGTTTTTGAAGATTAGACTGACGGAGATCATTCCTATCATCATTGACCCACATTGTGGTTTGAAGGCAGCCACATCTAGATGGGGAAGTACCTGTTAGGGAACAGAGATGGATGGGTGTGGGTTTTAAGGTGGAACGAAACTGCATCCCTTGTGCCTGGGAACCCATCTATAAATTCTCCAGCTCAGCTAGGTCAGGCTGAGGTTGGGAAATCTCTACTCAATGTCCTTACCACTTTGCTCTATGCTTTATCTGTAGCACTGCATTCACTGTGGGTTTGGAAGCTACCACTGCTGCCACCTCCTCTACTTCCACCTTCTCCTTCCTCCTTCTCTTCCTCTTCCTTCACTTCCCCTCCTTCTCTTTCTCATTCTCCTTCTCCTTCTTTCTCCTTCTCCTTCTTCTCCTCCTTCCTCTTCCCCTTCCCCTTCTCCTTTTCCTTATTCCAAAGCAAGTCATGGAAAGATCAGTGGCAATTAATGCTGGACTGCCCCTGCATGAAGTAAGGGCACTAGGGTACATAGCTACACAATGTACGAAAAATGGGCTCACTATATTCAGAGTCTGATGTGAAGCAGAAATCCCTCTGTAGTTAGAACAGAGCAGCTTTAAATGCAAGGACTTAAGTACACAGGGAATGAAACAGATGAGAAGCGGATGTAGAACAGAAGAGAGCTGGGCACCCTAGTAAGAGTGGGAATCTGCTACTACCCCCAGGCCAGAGGGTGAGGGTGGAGGGGTTATTACCAGAGCCCAGGACCTGGGGCTCACTGCTGCAGCTAGAATCACATTTGAGCAGCCTGGTTAGGGCTGGAGTGTGGGAGAGATTCAACTGTTGCGAAGGATGCTACCTGAGGCAGGGCTGGGAGCGGGGTGAGGAATTACCTGGCTTCTGCCTCCCTCCTCCTGCCAGATCCTGCAAAGTCTTTCACTTAATCTCATTCTGCTGGCTGAGGCATAAGCTTAGGAAGCAGCATCTTCAGGGCTCAACACTGCTATGATCCAGAACTGATCAGAGGAGGGCCAGGAACTGGATTTGAGGGTGACGGGCTCCAGCCAGTGCCATTATCTTGCTTGTTTTATTGCATGATGTGACTCCTGTGAACCAAATCCAGCCTGTCCCTCAGAAGCTTGCATATTCAGAACGTGGCCATGCCAAGTCTCGTTCCTCTCAGGTCTCCTTTTGGCTCCCTCGGCCCAGAATGCTCCATTATGGCTGATTTCTTGTCACTTTTCATTTGAAGGTCAACTCGTGGAGAGGCCTCTCCTGGTTACTCTGGCTAAATTAGTCTCCCCCTTTCTATTTTCACTTATTTGTCCTTGTCTTGTGCAGATCCCATCACAGTCTGTGATCCATGCTTATTTATGAGTGTTTGTGTCCTGTCTGTCTCAGTCTAGGTCCAGCCATAAGAAAGAATCTGAACACGGAAAGTTTAACATAGAGAATTGTTAACTATCACAGAGGACTGGGATAGTGAGGGATTGGTTAGTTAGAAGTGAAGAAAACTCTAAAGAGTATAGGAATGGCAGATACAGGGAGCAGCTGCTAGCCTGAGGGCTGAACTATAATGCTGAAAGAAGAGGTTTCCCTGCCTATCCCCCTAAAGCAACGTTTCTTGAGAGGTTATGGTCACAGCTTACTGAATGGCAGACAAGTTGCTGATGCAGCACTCGAGTAGAGCTTGATGGGAATCTGTCCTCTGTAGTGCTAGGGACAGCTGTTCACAAGTGATGCACTTGCTACCAAACTACCGCAGGTGGACCTTGGGGAAAGCTGCCAGCTGTGAGGTGCTGCTGGCCACCATGAACTGTAGGAGTGGGACACCGAGGAAGCCACCAATGCTGGAGAAGGTCCGTGCATGGCAGGAGCTGCAGAGAGAGGGCCTCAGCATCAGAAAGTCAACCCTTTCCTCCCAAACTGTCTCTCCAGCATGTTCTACTGACAAAGCCTAATATCGTGCCCATTGGAAAAGCAAAAATATTAAAATAGGGCTCAGATCTATTTTCACAGAGCAGGTAATGAGGGGTGAACTTGGAGCTGAGAGGCCATGAATCGATAACAAGCATACTGCAGGTCTTCCACACTGGATTTCAAGCTCCCTGATGAGAGGAGCCATGCTTGTTTTGCTTGCTGGATGTTTTTTCAGCATGGTGCCGAATATATAGTATTTGCTCAGCAAATGAACAAATGGTTATGCCTACCATCAGAGCCTGAGTCCATTGGCTAGAGAGCTCTTGCTTGCCATATTATTAATTTTCCTGTGCTGCGCTAACAAATTACCATAAACTCAATGACTTTAAAAACCTACAGATTTATTCTCTTAGAGTTCTGGAGGTCAGAAGTCTTAAGTAGGTTCCCTGGGCTAAAGCGAAGTTGTCAGGAGGGCTGGTTCCTTCTGGAAGCTCTAGGGGAGAATTTATTCTGTACCGTTTCCAGCTTCTAGAGGCCATCAGCTTTCCTTGGCTCGTGGGTCCACATGACTCTCATCTCTGCTTCCATCATTGTATCACCTTCTCTGAGTCTCCTGCTTTCTCTTCCCTTTTAAGGACCCTTGTGATGACATGGGGCCCACCGAGATAATTCAGGATAATCTCCCCATCTCAAGATCCCTAACTTAATCACACTTGCAGAGATTCCTTTGGCCATGCCAAGTAACATATTCACAGGTTCTGGGATTAGGACGTGGACATCTCTGGAGGGGGCTGTTATTTTCCTACCACACTTGCTTATGCAGGATTCCAGCTCTCTCTAGTTGGAGCTTCCTCAAACTGGGTGCTCAGGGCTCTCCATCTCTTCTCCCATGATCTGCTCTGTCATTGTGTTGTAGCCCCAGGCTGCTGCCTGCACCAGCTTACAGCTTAATGCCTCCCAGGCTGCTGCCTTGGGAGCTCTCTTGGCCTCCATGTCGCTCTGGCACCTCTGACAGCTCCAAGATCCTAGGGATACTACTCTCTCCTTATCGGGGATGCACTTTCATTGTGCTTGGCTCTTCCAGAGGACCCCAGAGCAGAGCTTCCAGAGCACCAAGGAACATGAGTCTCTTAGTTTTCATAGGCATCCTCATCCCCAGGGGGGATGTGGACAGCCACAGGACAGGGGCTGGGTGGGCTCTGGTCACAATTTCACATCACTGTCCTCTAATCCTGGGACTGGGAGGAGGAGACCCGAAGTCAAAGCCCAGCTGGCCTCTCATTCTCCACGTAGCCTCAGGCTGGTCACCTAACCTCCCTTTGCTTTAGTAGCTCATGTGTGAGTTTACAAGCAAGAGTACCTCTTCTGTCTACTTCACAGTGGTGTCAGATGGATAAACTGAGCCATAAAAAATATGAACATGCTTAAACTATCAAAGCAAATATAAAAGTCATGTATGTAAAGGGAAAGTGTCCCAGATAGGGCACTGGATCAGATTCAGCTGGCGTGTGCGATTAACAATCCTCTCTATCCAGCCAGTTTCGTTATCCTATTGATTTGCCTGGGAAAATTTCAATTATGATTACCTTCGAGGTAGGTGGCAGTGAGATATTTTGGCCAAGAGTGAGGGCTATTGGGTCAACCTGCCTAGTTTGAAATTTGAGCTCCAGTTACTAGCTTCATGATATTGGGCAAGTCACTCAATCTTTCTGAAGCTCCAATTCTTTATCTGTAAACTGTAAAAATCACATTGCCTGCCTGATAGTTTTGTGAGGATTAAATGATATACTAAGGTAAAGTGTTTGCCCATTGACCTGGCATACTGCATGCACTCAGTAATGTTGAGCTGTTATAATTTTCGTCATTGTCATTGTGTTATCTAGCCATCTATAGGTGTAGTTGTCAAACTTTGGGAGAAGGTAAAACAGAAGTTCAACCTCAGGATGGATGATGGTGGGTTCCCCTCTTGGAGAAAAGGAGGAGGAAAGGAGGCTGATTTGCTGAGTCAGACACAGCCAAAGGGTTTAGGGTGGGCACAATATGGGTGCAGAGAGAGAGACAGAATCACAGAGGGTCTGGGAGCTCATGGAGAGCTCCTACTGTTTGAGAGGGTCAGGGAAGAAAGGGGAGGAAGGAATGTGCTATCTAATTCTTGAAGGTGAATGGACATTAGCCAAGTGGAAAGAAGGAAGGTGTTCTAGGCAGATGGAATGATGTGTGTAATGAGTAGGAGCAAGAGCATGGGTGCTTAGAGGGCTGCAGGTGGCTTGGTGGGGCTGGTGTTTGGGCTGAGGGGAGGTGATAAGGGGAACAGAGAAGGGGGCAGCAGAACACTCTAGTAGGCTTGCATGCTAGGCTAGGATGTCTGATCTTTGTTCTGGAGTTACCCTTTATTCATTGGTTTGGATCATTTATTACGGATCACAAAGAATGTATGAATCCACAAGTATTCATTGCAGTTCTGTATGTTGTGGTTTGAATGTGTCCTCTCCAAAATTCACAAGGAAACTCAATCCCCCTTGTGGTGGTGTTACCAGGTGAGGCCTTTTGGAAAGTGATTAGCCATGAGGGCTCTGCCCTCACAAATGGATGGCTTCCTTATAAAAGGGTTGGAGGAAGCTGGCTTAGGCCCCTGTGCCTGTCCCTTCCGCCATGCGAGGACATGGTGTTTCGTCCTCCCTGAAAGATGCAGCAACAAGGCACCATCTTGGAAGCAAAGAGACCAGATCTTCAGCAGACACTGACCTTGCTAGGGTCTCTGTCTTGGCCTTCCAGCATCTAGAACTGTGAGGAAGTAAATTTCTGTTCTTTATAGATGACCCAATCTCAGGTATTTTGTTGTAGCTGCACAGAAGAAGGACCTGTGGTATACTCGGCAGGTGGGGTGGTGGCCAGTGGTGTTCTCTTTGCCAACGGCCACTCCTGCCACCTGCTTCCTTCCCAGCTTTCTTGCTAAAAGGGCCTCGGTTATGATCTTTGCCCCCTGAGTGGCCACATCCTTTGGTCCACTGGGTAAGGTTGGACCCCTCTACAGTCCCAGGGTGGCATCTGGATTGGCCTAAACCATCACGATTTGTTCATCCCCTTCCCTTGTGATTATTGCACCCTGGGGGAAGTTGCCTAGTTGGGCGAGGGGTCTGGAGAAATAATAACTTGTCGTTAAAAAGGATTGAAGCACAGGGCTATTCCTGCTTTCTGTCCCTGAGCGTGACTGTAAGGAGCGGGAGGTGTCACTGTGAGAGGAGCTGCACACACTCTGGGATGGCAGAGCAGAGACAGGGTGGGAGGCTGTGTCCTCGCCAGTGTCACAGGCTGCCCAGCTACCCCGTTACCAGCCTCCCTCCTCTGGGCCTCCTGCCTTGTGACACAGTAAACCTGCCCACTGTAAATCCCCTCTGGCTAGCCCTTAGCTGCAGCTTGGAGGGTTTCAACTGAAGGCTCTTCTTAACCTCCCATCACCTTCCTAGGCCTGCTGGGCTCCTTGCACAGGGGTTGTCACTATCAGGAAGGAAGGGGCAGGGATGCCATCCACTGTGCCATCCCTCATTTCTCCCTGGAGAGGAGACTTATTCCTACAGGCCCCAGTTGGCCGTGGCACCTTCCTTCCCATTGGTTAAAACTGGGTGGCATACACAGATGCTGGGGGAATGAGGGTCTGGCCTTGTAATCTTACCTGTGACAGCCATGGACTGGGCAATTGAAGCATCTGCACTCATGGAATTGCCCACGCAGTGCCCCTAGTGCCCTCTGAGAAGGTGCTGCTGTCCTGGGATTCAACTCCAGACTTATGATTTAGGACTTTGCTGCCACAGATGTGTGATCCTGGATTGTGTTGGTTGCTGTTGACATTTTGGGTAGCAAGTCAGCCTCTACTTCATGAAGATAAATACACAGCTTTTGGGAGAATGCCTGATAGGAAGTGGGAGGGACCCAGTCATGGACACCAGGGTGGGGCTGATGTAGTAGCCAAGCAGGCAGGCTGGCAGAGGGAGGCGGCTGTGGGGAGGTGCTCACTCATTCATTCTTCCTTCCTTCTATTCATCCAGCCATCCACCCATCCAACCACCCATCCACCCTTCCATCCACCCATCCACCCTTCCATTCACCCATTTACCCTTCCATCCACCCATCCACCACCCTTCTATCCACCCATTTACCCTTCCAACCGCCCATCCACCCTTCTATCCAGTCATTTACCCTTCCATCCACCCATCCACCCTTCCATCCACCCATCCACCCTTCCATCCACCCATTTACCCTTCTATCCACCCATCCACCCATCCACCCTTCCATCCACCCATCCACACTTCCATCCACCCATTTACCCTTCTATCCACCCACCCACCCATCCACCCTTCCATCCACCCATCCACCCTTCCATCCATCCATCCACCCATCCACCCTTCCATCCACCCATCCACCCTTCCATCCACCCGTTTACCCTTCTATCCACCCATCCACCCTTCCATCCACCCATCCACCCTTCCATCCACCCTCCACTCTTCCATCCACCCATCCACCCATCCAGCCTTCCATCCACCCATTCACCCTTCCATCCACCTATTTACCCTTCCATCCACCCATCCACCCTTCCATCCACCTATCCACCCTTCCATCCACCCATCCACCCTTCCAACCACCTGTCCGCCCTTCCATCCACCCATTTACCTTTCCATGCACCCATCCACCCTTCCAACCACCCATCCACCCTTCCATCCACCCATCCACCCTTCCGTCCACCCATCCACCCATTTACCCTTCCATTCACCCATTCACCCTTCCGACCACCCAGCCATCCTTCCATCCACCCATCCACCCTTCCATCCACCCATTCACCCTTCCATCCACCTATTTACCCTTCCATCCACCCATCCACCCTTCCATCCACCTATCCACCCTTCCATCCACCCATCCACCCTTCCAACCACCTGTCCGCCCTTCCATCCACCCATTTACCTTTCCATGCACCCATCCACCCTTCCAACCACCCATCCACCCTTCCATCCACCCATCCACCCTTCCGTCCACCCATCCACCCATTTACCCTTCCATTCACCCATTCACCCTTCCGACCACCCAGCCATCCTTCCATCCACCCATCCACCCTTCCATCCACCCATTCACCCTTCCATCCACAAATCCACCTTCCATCTACGCATCTACTTTTCCATCCACCCATCCAACCCAGCCACCCATCTAGTCAAACAGTGAACAGCAAACATTTACTTAGCATCACTATGTGCTGGATTCATAGTTTTTTAGTGAATGAAAAGAGAGAAAATGGAATGGATGGAAATTTTGAAGTTGAAATTATTAGGCCTTGGAAACCATTTGTGTCTAAGATTTCCATTTCTAGCAGAGCAGCACAGATGGTCAAAAGCTTCAAAAACCCCTTCTTGAAAAGGGTGGTCTAAGGAGAGGGATGCTGCCCCCCAGGGTGACAGTGGTGCTTTCTGCATTATCTTCTACATCTGTATCGTCTTTTTGCCCCCTCTCCGTGGCTAAGAAATGCTAACAAATGTGTCTATTTCTTTTTTTTTTTTTCCTCTGAAGGCACAAATTTGCCTTTTTCCTTCAATGGTGTCCCTTCTTTAGGTTTTCTGCCCAATTACTGAGCTTTGAGCTTAGAGCTTTATTTCCGTGGGTGGCTTGGTGTTGAGGGCTGCAGTCCACCCTTCAACGACTGTTCTTAAAACTAAAAAGCCTGGCTCTGCACATGCAGATAAAAACCACATTATCTTTCAAAAAGATTGGAATAAAAAAATGAGCACACTTGTGAGTTTCTAGGCAACTGGGCACATGGGCTCAGCACAGGCTACAATGAGAGATCATCAGATTCCTTTTTAGTCGTATTGGCCTGAAACCTTACAACAAGGCCTGGACACAAATACTTCTTTATTCCAGACAGCGTTTGTATGCCTCTTCTGTGCCGAGCACTGTTCTGGTGAATGGCGATGAATTAGGCAGACAAGGCCTCAACTCTCATGCTGTCATGCTAGGGGAGGGGACTGATGAATGCAAGAAACATAAACAGTTGACCTTTGAGCAATGCAGGCATTAGGGGCACTGACCCCTCTACAGTCAAAAATCTCAGTATAACTTTTGACTGACTGAAAACTTAACTACTAATAGACTACTGTTGACTAGAAGCCTTACTGACAACATAGTTAATCAACACATGTTTTGCATGTTATATGTGCTATATATCAGCAGTCTCCAACCATTTTTGGCACCAGGGATGGGTTTCATGGAAAACAATTTTTCCATGGACCAGGATGATGAGGGGATGGTTTCAGGATGATTCAGGTGTATTACATTAATTGTGTACTTTATTTCTGTTGTTATTCCTCCTTTCTCCCTCCCCCTCCTCCTTTCTCCCTCCCCCTCCTCCTTTCTCCCTCCCCCTCCTCCTTTCTCCCTCCCCCTCCTCCTTTCTCCCTCCCCCTCCTCCTTTCTCCCTCCCCCTCCTCCTTTCTCCCTCCCCCTCCTCCTTTCTTCCTCCCCCTCCTCCTTTCTTCCTCCCCCTCCTCCTTTCTCCTTCCTTCTCCTTCTTTCTTCCCCCTCCTTCTTCCTCCCTCCTCCTTCTTCCTTTTTCCTCCTTGTTTCTTCTTCCTTCTCCTCCTTCCTCTTCCTTCTTCTTTTGAGATAAAGTCTCACTCTGTTGCCCAGTTTGGAGTGCAGTGGCACAATCACAGCTCACTGCAGCCTCAGTCTCCCAGGCTCAAGTGATCCTCCTGCCTTAGCCTCCCAAGTAGCTGGGACCACAGGCATGCCACCATGCCTGGTTAAGTTTTTACTTTTTACTTTTTAATTTTTTGTAGAGATGAGGTCTCACCATGTTGCTCAGGCTGGTCTCAAACTCCTGGGCTCAAGCAATCCTTCCACTTTAGCCTCCAAAATTGTTAGGATTGCAGGCATGAGCCACTGTGCCTGGCCTGAAACTTATTAAGTACCCAGGAGGCCTTTTATTTTCTTTGAATGATTCTGCCTGGTGGCCCCAAAGGCCAACAGGGACTTGACTCTTGCAAAGCTCTCCTTCCTGTCAAGAGAGCCTTTCTCTGCCTTCCCACCTCTGTGTGTCCTGTGCTCACTCACTTTGCTGGTCGCTGGGATTCAGACGGGGGTAGCCTCTGTCTGTGGAGTCTCCAGTGCTGAGTAGGGGTGCTTTACCCCAAGGAAGGGCCAGCAGGTGCCACATGGGCCCTTGGGGTCTGTCCCAGCTTTGGGAAGCCATAAGTAGGAGGGCATTTTAGAAAGGTTTGAAGGCTTCTGGAGCAGTCTATGTCTTGTCTTTCGTCTTTTGTTTTGTGTAAAACTTTAAAATCTAAACAGTGCTTGAATACATCTTCCGAAAACATCACAGATAAGTGCCCGTTGGCTGCTCACTAATTCCTGCTGCCTCACCCAAATGAATGATTGTGTATCATTTTATTTCTTTTAGCCAGAACGTTATCTTTCTATGTATCTACATTCTCATATATATATGGGGCCGCAGGAGTTCAAGGCTGCAGTGAGCTGTGATTGTGCCACCACACTCCAGCCTGGGCCGCAGAGCGAGACCCTGTCTGTAACAAAACCATGAACAAAATGTATATGGGGCTGCAGAAAATCCATGGTACGGCTTTATGTGTGGTTGCATTTTAAAACAAATGGCATTATGTTGAGTGTAATATTCTTTACAGTCAACAACGTGCTTTGGAGCCCTTTTGTGCTAATATGAATAGAGCTTAATTATTTTCTAAAAACTGTTATATTCTGCAGTAGGTTATTCCATAGTTTTTTTTTTAAAACCATTTCCCTATTGATGAATATTTAGGTTGCTTCCATTTCTTTTCTTTTCTCCTCTCTCTCTCTCTTTCTCTCTGTCTCTCCTGCACTCCCCGACCCCCAACTAGGATGCATCCTGTAAAGCTCCATCTGGTTTGGGGGTGGGAAGTGGGTTTTACATCATGTGCCAAATGGTCGTCTGCTGCAGCGCTATGTTAGGCAGGAAAAACGATGCCAATCAGTAAACAATGTCTGTTTTGGGTGCTATATTAGTTTTCTAGGGCTGCAGTAACAAATTACCACAAACTAGGTGGCTTAAAACAATAGGAATTTATTTTCTCACAGCTCTGGAGGCCAGAAGTCTGAAATCAAGGTGTTAGCAGGGAGGTGCTCCCTCTGACGCCTCCAGGGAAGGAGTCTTCCCTGCCTCTTCCAGCTTCCGCTGGCTCCAGGCGTTCCTTAGCCTGTGGCCACCTTGCCCTCATCTCTCCCTTTGTCATCACATAAGCTGTGTGTGTGTGTCTGTGTCTCTGTGTCCTCCCCTTGTAAGGACACCAGTCCTTGCATTGAGGGCTCACCCTAATCCAGTATGACCTCATTTAAACTAATGATGTGCAAAAATTCGATTTCCAAATCAGGTCACATTCTGAGGTTGTCAGTGAACGTGAATTTTAGGGGGACACTAGCTCACTATAGGTATAAGAGGCAGGCGGGGGGCTACATGAGTGCCATTAACCACTTAGATCCGGGGCAGCCCCGTCACTGCACCTTCGCGTGTGCAGTGAGAACTGGAGTTCCAGATAATGACTCTGCCAGGCTGCTAAATCTCCAGCCATTCACTCAGCTACACAATACTCACACTCAGTCGTGTTGACTGGACTCTGCTAATCAGGACAGGACAGAACTTTTACTGTCTTTGAATGTTATTTTCTTTTTTCTTTTTCTTTTCTTTTTGTTTTGTTTTTGTTTTTGTTTTTGTTTTTGAGACAGAGTCTTGCTCTGCCACTCAGGCTGGAGTGCAGTGGTATGTTCATAGCTCACTGCAGCCTTAACCTCCAAGGCTCAAGTGATCTTCCCACTTCAGGTTCCTGAGGAGCTGGGGCTATTGGCACATGCCACAACATCCGGCTGATTTTTATTTATTTTTTTGTAGAGACAAAGTCTCACTATGTTGCCCAGGCTGTTCTCCAACTCCTGGGCTCGAGTGATCCTCGCACTTTGGCCTTCCAAAGTGCTGGGATTACAGGAGCGAGCCACTGTGCCTGGCCTGAGAGTTATTTTTGTGGCATCCTGATGTCATAGCCTACCTAGAAGGTCTGTGTTTCTCCCCCTTCCCACAAAACTACAAGTTTGTCAGTATAATTACTGTTGAGGAAGACACAAAACATTTGGCAGTTGGTATCTAGAATAGACTGAAGGTCTCTGTCTCTTAGGTTCTCTAATATAACAGAATGAGCAAGGTGTTCTGCAAACAGCCGTAACCTCAGTTATATACGCACCATTTCACCTGATTGATCCTACCCTCTCACAGCTGAAAGGAGTAATTTTAAATTGTCAAGGAGAATGCCTGTCCACTGGGTGCACTTTACAAATGGCCACAAGTAACCGTCTTTGTCGGCTGAGCTGAAAGCCATGTGCTTTGTAAATGCCGCCGTAGCACTTGGTGCAGAGTGGGCACCCTACCTGTGGCTCTCCTGGCGCTGCAAGCCAACTACCCACACTGTTATTCCAGCACGTGGTGCCAGGGAGGCCATTTAGTAAACCCCTTGCCGCAGTGGCCCCATAACTGGATTTAGCTGTTATGCCGTTTCCTAACTTACATTAAAAACATAACAATATTACAGGGACTGCTCTTGGAGAGTGAACTGGAGTCAGCTCAGTGGAAAGGAAGGGAAAAGCCCATTAAGATGTTTGGTTCAGTTGACCTGCCTCTATTTGGGAAAACCTTTGCTGATGTATAATTTCTGAAGGCGAAAGGGAAAAATAGACCCAGCTAAGCAAGTTTGGGAAAGAAATGGGTGGTTGTCAGTCAGAGCAACAAAGTAGTGGAATTCCAGGGGCTTCAACGGCAGGGATGAGACATGACAAATTTTTAAAGACTCTGTCAATATCATTAATATCTATGACCTGTCTCACAAGGATGGCTGTCATGCAGCACATCCGTCAGAAAATACTGCCCTGGAATTGTCCTGCTTGTTGGGTGAGCCCCAAATCCCCAAATTGAGAGTGATTATGCAAGGGATTTTATGGTCCTATTTTACAACCCCTTAAAGGTAGTAAAATAATCAGGAAGCTGTATTTTTTTTTTTTTTTTTTGAGACAGAGTCTCACTCTGTTGCCCAGGCTGGAGTGCAATGGTGTGATCTTGGCTCACCACAACCTCCGCCTCCTGAGTTCAAGCAATTCTTCTGCCCCAGCCTCTTGAGTAGCTGGGATTATAGGTGTGCGCCACCATGCCCAGCTAATTTTTGTATTTTTAGTAGAGACGGGGTTTCACCATGTTGGCCAGGCTGGTCTTGAACTCCTGACCTCAGGTGATCTGTCCCCCTCGGCCTCCCAAAGTGCTGGGATTACAGGCGTGAACCACCACACCCAGCCTTAGGAACCTGTGTTCTGAGACAATAATTTTCTTTTAAAAAAACAACTCACTGTTGACAGCGAACTAGATTATGTATCACAGTTTGGGGGTTGTGAATATGCAGGCTGTCTCTGAGCACTTTGATGTTGGGGTGCCCGCTGCAAGCCTGATATTTATGTTTGGTAAACCAGAGTTCTTGCTAGCGAGTCACTTTGCCAGCCTCTGTACTGATCAGGAAAGGGCCCCTTCTCCACAGCTGGGGAGATGTGAGATGCATGTGCTTAAGGAAATCAAGCTGCTGTCGTTCAATTCCAGCCTGGCTTAAAGCTGTGTGACCTTCAACACAGTCCCCCTTACCTATCCTGTAAAAAGTGTAATATAATTCCTACCAGAAGCCAGAATAACCTTGTTATCATGAGGATGAAGTGAAGCAGTATTTGCACACTGCTTGTCACATAATACATGTATGATAAATGTTAAGAGTTTGTTTCTTATTTTTGTTTGAAGGTGAAATACTTAAGATAGTGGTGAAATTCAACATATTTAATAGCAGGGTGGTGTGGCCCCTGGCCAATCGGAATAGATGCACCTTGTAAATAATTATTACAGCCTCTCCCCTTCCCAGGGCCCTCCAGCTGCACATCAGCCCCGCCTGAGACAAACAGCGAGGGAATGTTCCTAAACGCTTGTTTTCCCTTTGCATAGCTGATTGCAGAGCCCAGCAAGTCTTTCTCTAAATGGCTTTACTTTGACAAGGGGTCGCGATGGCATTTTGATTGGCATCCGCCTCTCCTCCGGGGAAGGACCTCGTGGGCGATGGTCCTGGCGCACCCGCTAGATGGCGCCGCAGACCGGGTTGTACAGGCCGCGCGCCCTCCCCTCCCCGGCGGAGGCTCCTGGAGCCCCTGCCCGGCCTGACTGGCTGCGTCCTCAGGACCTGCGATTTCCAGGGATTCCCGATTTCCCTGAGTGTGAGCAAATAAAGGCTCCTTCCTGCAGCCCGAGCCAGCGCTCAGCGCAGCCCGTGACCCCTGGCACCTGACAACCTGCTTCAGCCAAAATCTTAATAGGCTTTATTATTTTTATTTAAGATGATGCATGCTCATTATAACATTTTTAAACAATATATGGAAAAATCAGAATCTCAGCACCCCCGATAGAGCCAGCAGTAATACTGGAAAATTATTGTTCCATGTATGGAGTCAAAGTCCACGTATGGGCAGAGAGATGACTGTGGCTGGACACGCAAGTGGCCGGCGAACTTCATACTTCACGAAAATGGGAGCATATTCTGTGTGCTGGGTTTTTTCTTTATTAAGGGCTAGGTCCTTCCTTTTACTTACATTTAAGAGAAGACAAATAATCTAATATGAAGTTTCTGAACTTCAAAAAACCATTAATCACTACAAGGAATACTGGTTTTTTAAAAATCACCTTGCTGGCTGGGCACAGTGGCTCACGCCTGTAATCCTAACACTTTGGGAGGCTGAGGCAGGAGGACTGCTTGAGCGCAGGAATTTGAGACCAGCCTGGGAAACATAGTGAGACTCCTATCTCTACAAACATTTAAAAATTGGCCATGCATGGTGACACATGCCTGTAATCCCAGCTACTCGAGAGGCTGAGGTGGGAGGATTGTTTGCACCCAGGAGGTCGAGGCTGCAGTGAGCCATTATCATGCCATTGCACTCCAGCTTGGGTGACAAAGCAAGACCCTGTCTCAAATTTTCCACCCCACAACCAAAACCAAACCAAACCCAGACAACAATAGCAACAACAAAACAGTAAACAAAAATCATCTTACTATGATTAAAGGGAAAAGGTTTATGGTAAAAACAAGTCAGTGATTAGAGTCATTATTTTTATTATTACTATTACTACCATCATTACCACCATTACAGTTACATCCACTTTATTTTTATTATTACTATTACTACCATCACTACTACCATTATAGTTACATCCGCTCTTTCAGATGCCACAATTTACTTTTAGTTTAGAACCTGAAGCTATCCAATATGGTAGCCATTAGCTTCATGTGGCTATTAAAATTAATATTAAATAAAATTAAAAATTCAGTTTCTCAATTGCACGTGCCACATTTCAAGTGCTCAGTGTCCACATGGAGCTAGTGGTTACCACATCTGAAAGCACAGATATAGAATCTTCTAGCAGTGAGGAAAGATCTGTTGGACAGCGCTGCTATTGATTAATTCTCTTCCCTGACAGATGAATAAACAGCACCATGAGACTTCTGCCTAGGTATTTATTAATTGTTTATAACCTATATATCTAATATATGTATTTACACCAAGTTTTATCACATTTATATTTGCTCGTAGAATCCAATGCTTCTACTTAATATTAATTTGTTGTTCATATTCTATAACAGGCATCCCTACTCACTTCATCAGTTACCACCATTGTTCCAGAAAAGACTGATCTCTTTTGTCACTGATGGCCCCTTTGTGTTGAGAATTTTTGACTTTTTCATTCTGTTAGTCTCATTTTAATGAGATCCTGAGCGGGGGAAAAGATGAATCAAGTTTCCAGCCCACTGTGTTTAACTGGGAGTCCCACGGGGCTTGGTAACCTGTGAAATGCTGCTGAGATTTAAAGGGTTGTTTGCCAGTCATTCCTCCCATACCTTGACCAAGGGCCTGTGTGCCAGCACCTGATGAAGGAGGCTCAGTTCTTGCCATCAGGGATTTCAGGAAAGCTTTTTTTGCCAGGAACACAATTCTCCTACTTTTTTGTGAAATTTTTTTTAATGAAGGAGGAAAGATTCTCTGCCACGATTAAAGACCAAGCTGAACTCCTGGGATGAAGGTATTGTGTCTTTCTATAATTAGACTCAGCTGAAGAAGCTGCTGGATTCTTTTCTGAGACAGACAAGGCAAGAGAGTATTTAGAAAAGACCAAGAGAGGGGTTGGGGCAGACTTGCCCACCTTTGCATTTTCTCCAGAACCACCTTTGATTCTGGAAAATGTCCACTTTGCACAGGTGATGGTTGTAAGGTCCCACACTCTTTGCAGGAGAGGGGAGCTTGCAGATAGAGTAAATTTCTACCTGTCCAGGCAGCAAGAAACCAAAGGCGGCTGAACACAGTCTACTTTCCTTGGGAGACTATGCCTCTACTCTGTGATTTTACAACCACATCAGACTTCTGTGACTGTGTCTTGTGGGCTGTTAAGAATTCCCCCATGAAAAGCAGCCACAACAAGCCAGGAT
Source organism: Pan paniscus (assembly GCF_029289425.2). Lineage (NCBI taxonomy): Eukaryota > Metazoa > Chordata > Mammalia > Primates > Hominidae > Pan > Pan paniscus. The sequence goes on from NC_073259.2 coordinate 133,622,791, forward strand.
TGCTTCTGCAGGGAGGTGGGTTGCATCTGGGCATGGTGGAGCTGCCCCTGTTTTCCACATGCCATGTGTCAGCTGGCCCCAACCTTGCTGTTCCTCTGACCTTTAAGAATGAAGGACAGGGTGTCAGGTCTTTGCTCTGCAAGGTGTGGCTGAATCCGCACATAGTTTCCTTGCAAGGTGGTGACAGACTGCTGCACAGAGTTGGTTGCATGTCAGAGTTAAACAGAGGCTGCTGTCCTTAAGAGGCGCCATCTCCCAGGGACGATGCCATCCATCTGAATTTCCCAAATGTAAAGCATCAGGAAGCTTCAGTAGGAAGCAACACTGGCTGGCAGATTCTGTTGGCTCCAGGGGTGATCATTCGGTTTTTTGTACCATAAACCTCCTGGGGGGCACAGAGTCTGCTGGCAGATAGCTAGGACTCAAATCCAGCACTTCCATGAACTCACTCGCCAACACTGCACCATCCACTCAATTCAGGTGCATCTCATCTGTAATATGGAGTCAGTGATGGTGCCCACCTCACACACTGGTTGTGAGGATTAAACAAGTTAATATAAGTAAGTGCTTAAAACATTGCCTGGCACATGGTAGATATTCAGTGAATGTTGTTTATTCATCATTATCTAAAGACACCTTCTTTACCAGATGGATCATTTGAAAATAACCAAATCACGCTGTGGGCAAAACCTTATATCCATTGTGGTAGGGAGAATAGTGGCCCTCCAAAGATGCCCACATGTGAATTCCTAGAACCTGTGGATATGTTTCCTCACATGGCAAATAGGGCTTTGCAGCTGTCATTAGGTTAAGGATGTGAATCTGGGGAGATTATCCTGAAAAAAAAATACCAGTAAATAAATATGCATGCCATACCTTTAAAACCAAGCTAAGAGATATGATATTATCAATACAAGCCTCACTGTTTACTCTTTTTGAGATCTTTTTTTACTCTTTTTGAGATTTTTTAAAAAAAATCAGAGTGTATCTGATTTGGATGGAAACATTGTTGATCATGTAATTAATGGGATATATGTCCAGCTGTCCCTGGTATCCTTGAGGGATTGATCCCAGGACACCACCATGATACCAAAATCTGTGCATACTCAAGTCCCAAAGTAGACCCTGGGGAACCCACATATACAAAGAGTCGGCCTTCCTCATACACGGGCTTTGCATCCCACAAATCCATGTATAAGTGGAACTGCACAGTCCAAACCCATGTTGTTCAAGGGTATTGCCTTTCAAAAACTGTTTAAGCATTAAAAACATTTCCCATAAAACACTGCAATAGGATAAATTTCCAAAAGCAAAACAAACCAACACACAAAACACAAATGCTTTCAAAGACTCCAGACGGCAGAAAGACTCATTAAAGCCACCTGCTGGCACCTCTTCTGGCTACTTCTACTGTTCCAGGGGCCTTCCTGGGAACTTTGGCTGCCTTATTGTTGGTCTGTGGCCTTCTAAGTCACCTGGGGCAGACATCCATTCTTGACAGTGGCTGCAGTGAGGGGCATCACTGGGAGAGGAAGGAGGACGTGTGTTCGAGAGATATTGATTGATGCCATCCCTGGCTGGTTCCACATGACAAAGGCAGAAGGGAGCAGAGGTAGAAGCTGAGTCAGCTTCTTCCTGGATGGGGACGTCAGGTCCTGTTCTTGTCTTGGCCAGGCTGAGCAGGGAAATCTAGGAGGTGGCATATCAGGGACCACAGATGGCAAAGCTCCTCTAAAGCACAGAGTTAGGAGCATTGGGTCCTAGAGCCAGGCCAACCTGGCTTCAAATATCTGCTCTGCCACTTATTGGCTGTGGGACCTGGGGCAAGTCCCTGGATGTCTCTGAGCCTCAGTGTCCCCACTTGCAACATGGGGATAACAGCACCTCCCCAGAGGCCACTTGACTCCAGAGTCCACACACTCATCCACCACCCCGAAACTCTGCAGATCTCCACACTGTGCCCATCCCCAGCCAGGCCTGCTTCCCCCACGTGCACGCTCGGCTCCTATTGGCGTCAGCATTGCCATCCCCATCTCAAGTCTCCGTCCGCTGTGCTTCGGCAGCTGAAAGCTCACAGAGTGCATCTGATTTGGATGGAAACATTGTTGATCATCTAATTAAGGTCACCCTCCCAGGGAAACTGAGGTATGGGGTGACTCTTCCCAGGTTATTTATATTGTTCTTACCCTGGTTTGGAGAGAGTTTATTTATGATATCCAGCTAGGCAGGGCTGAACTGACCTGAGAATTCACATCTCCCAAGTCTCAGCTTTCTGTGGTGAGGAACAACCGTGTGAGGAATTAGGGTCAGGGTTAGGGTGCAGGTAACTCTGGTCTCTGTTGGGCGGCCATCACCAATTTTAGGGATACTGCTGTTGGCTGTCACATCTCACACAAGACACACAGACCTTCCTCAGTGGCACTCTAGCAAGCACATCTCAAGTGATCAGCTGTTAGACAGTCACTTGGCCAGGGACCACTTGCATTTTCAGCAGGAATTCATTCTTGTTCTGTTGCCAATCAATGAAACTTTCTATTCCTCATCCGTGGGCTGAATGCTTAATGATTCTGATGTGAGTCCAAGTTCAAAGGGCATCATTTGTAACTCTGAGAACAAGCCTCTTATTCAGTGGAATTCCTGTTAATTAACTCTGCCAGAGGCATTCGTTTTTGAAAACCTAATTTGTAAAGGGTTTACTAAGATTTTGGTAATTCCAGGGTTCAGGAGGTTCTTCAAGTCCCATTCTTTGTGTTGACAGAATCTTCCGCCAGTCTTTCCTGTATCAGCAAATGGCACCATCATCACCCTGCTGCTCGGAATAAAAATAGAGGAGTTACCCCGGATGCCTCTCCATTTTCAAGCATCATATTCAGCCCATCAGCAAGTCCTAGGATCTGTAATCTCCAAAATATACCCAGAGTTCAACCATTCACTCCGTCTCCACTGCCAGCACCCGAGCCCAGCCACCACCATCTCCTGCCAGACCGCCTGTCCTGGCCTCCTGCCTGGTCTCCCTGTTCCACTCCCGTGTCATTGTCATCTATTCTCCACACCACAGCCAGGCCCTCTATTTAATTCATTAAACAGATTGTATGAGTCCCCTGATGAAAATCTCTGTTGGCTTCCCATTGCATTGTGAATGATGCCATGACACACACATTCTTAAGTGGCCGAAAGAGGTCTGTGTGCCTTCTCTTGCCCACCCTCTTCCCTCACTTCTCATCCCTTTCCTATACTTTCTGGCCATGCTGGCCTCCTTTCTTTTCTGAAATGGGCCAATCTTGTTCTCACTGCAAGGCCTTGGAACACGTCCTTCTCTCTAACAGGCTGTCTCTGACCCCAAGAGCAGCTCCATCTTCTCCCTGCCCAGGTCTTAGGTCAGATATGTTCCCCTTGATGAGGTAATGGTGCTGTCTCTCAGTGACCCGTTATGACACCCATCTGGTTTCTTTCCTTCGCAGAATGAGCACTCTCCAAAATCCTCTGGTTACACATGTGTTTGGCAACTTATTAGCTCTCTCTTCCTGGGAATGTAAGCTCCATGAGGGCAGGCCCTTGTTCATCTTCACAATTCCTTGATGAGTGGTTGGCTGTCATTTTGAGTGAACTTTGACATGCAGTCATTCATAATATTCCCCTATTATGCTTTTGATATATCTAGACTCTCTAGTGATGTCACCCTTCTTATTCTGGCATTGATTCTTTGTCTTCTTTCTTTTGTTCCTGATCAGTCTGGCTAGAGTTTTATGAATTTTAATAATGATCTCAAATAATCAACTTTTGATTTCATAGATTTTGCATTATATTTTCATATTTCATTAGCTTTTGCTGTCATATTTGTGATTTCTTTTTGTCTGCTTACTTTGGTTTTAGTTTTCTCTTTTTTAGTATATTAAGGTGAAAGCAGAAGTCACTGATGTAGACCTTTCTTTTCTCCCCTATAGACATTTAGTGCTATAAATTTTCCCCTAAATTCTCATACGTTGTATTTTCATTTTTCATTCAGTTCACAATATTCTCTAATTTTGCTTTTGATTTTTTTCTTTGGTCCATAGGTTTTAGAAATGTGTTACAGATTTTCCAATGTTTGGGGGCATTTTCCAGATATCTTTCTATTACTGATTTCTAACTTTTATCCCACTGTGGCTGATAACATACTTTATATGACTTAATTCCTTTTATATTTATTAAGACTTGCTTTATGGTGTAGAGATAATTTCTCTTGATAAATGCTCTGTGCACACTGAGAAATGTATTCTGCTGTTGTTGAGTGGATTATTCTATAAATGTCAGTTGGTCAAGGTGGTTGATTGTTTCGTTCAAGTCTGCTAAGTCCTTGCTGATTCTTTTCCCACTTTTTGATGTCAATTATTGAGAGGGGGTTTTGACATATCCTACTATTGTTGGAGATTTGTCTGTTTTTTGTTGTAGTTCTATCAGATTTTGCTCTATCCATTTTGAAGCTCTGTTATTAGATATATAAAATTTAAGATGGTTATATTACATTGATTAATTGAACCTTCTATCACTATGAGACTAACTTCTTTGTCCATGGTAATATTATGTGCTATGGAATCTACTTTATCTGATACTGTTATAGCCACTGTGGCTATCCAGTCCCTAATCCAGACTTTTCAGGACCTCTACAGTGACTACTGAAGTCCACCAGCATCTCTTGCCTGGTTTGTGGTGTAATCTCTCCTAGTTCTACCCTGGCTCATTACAGTCTGCTCTCCACGCAGCAGCCAGACCTATCATGTCTGACCTCTGATCCATTGTTCCACTGTCATCTTCTCTCACTTAGAAAAACGTCTGAAATCCTTATCATGACCTAGTAGAGCTCACCAGATCTGGCCCCTGGCCACCTTTCTGACTTCACCTCCTAATCACTCTCTGTTTCCTTGGTATCTCCCCTCCAGCCATATTGGCCTTGTTGCTGTTTCTCAGATGTGCCATACGTGGTCTTGCTTTAGGGACTTTGTACTTCCTGTTCCCTCTGCCTGGCCTTCTCTTCCTCCAGATGTCTACAAGACTCATGCTTTCAGTTCAATCTGGTCTCTGCTCAAATATCACCTGGTAAGAGCGGCCTTCCCTGATTACCCTGGAGAGAACGACCAACTCTTTTTATGCTGCTTCAGTTTTCTTGCTTTGTTTTTCTTCATAATAATCATTGTCACAACACATTTTGCTATATCTTTCGCACCTGGAACAGCAGCTGACACATATAGAGAGTCCTCAACAAATATTTGTTATTGAGCAGGAAACTTGAGTTTCAGAAGGAGCCAGGCAGCCTCTTATGCAGGAGCTAGGGCTTGACCCTGGCACCCCTGATTCTGTCTGTCCTGACACTGTCTCTTCTGATATAGCCTCTTGGGGTTTTGCATCACTGGACAGATGTTCACTAAAACAGCCTTCTCTCTCATGTATTTCTTGGCACACAGGATGTGACTGCATGGGCCTTGAAAAATGAGAGGTTGGAGTGTCAAATAAATATGGAAGAAATTTAATTAAATAAAGGTAGGTAGATTTCATTACCACAGGACTTCTTAAGAGCCTTTAATATGCCAAAGTGCTTTATAAATCTCACCCTAAAAGGTGAGAGTGTTCAGCATTCCTCAGCTTCCATAGTGCTATCCTGTCTGAATGACTTCCTCAAATCAAGGGAGGAGACATAGACAGATGCAACCCTGTGAGTCCACCGAGACCTGGTGTTTTAAAGAAGTGAACGCCTTCACGCCTGTAATCCCAGCACTTTGGGAGGCCGAGGCGGATGGATCACGAGGTCAGGAGATCGAGACCATCCTGGCTAACACGGTGAAACCCCATCTCTACTAAAAAATATATATATAAAAAATTAGCCAGGCGTGGTGGCGGGCACCTGTAGTCCCAGCTACTTGGGAGGCTGAGGCAGGAGAATGGCGTGAACCCGGTAGGCGGAGCTTGCAGTGAGCTGAGATCGCACCACTACACTTCAGCCTGGGCGACAGAGCAAAACCCCCGTCTCAAAAAAAAAAAAAAAAAAAAGAAGTGAACACCTGCTTCCTCAAAGTGGACCTCACCAAAGGTGGTGCAAAGCCACTCTGGGAAGCATAAAATCATGTATGAGTTAGAAACGTTAGCATGAATTTGATTTGCTCTTTGACCTGTACATTAATGCGTACCTCTAACCCAGAGAGAAAACAGCTTGCGTCCATGTTGCTGCTCAACAATGTCTTTCTTCAAGGGTCTGCTAGGGTAGAGGTCAGGATTGTTGGAGGAAAATAATGTCTTTAGATGGTAGATTTGTTTTTTCCTGAAGTTTTTACTGTGGTAAAATATAACAAAACTTACTATCGTCACCATTTTCAAGTGTACAGTTCAGTGTTCTTAAATATATTCATACTGTTATGCAGCCATCACTACCATCCATCTCCAGGACTGTTTTCATCTTACAAAACTCAAACTGTGTACCCATTCAACACTAACCCCCTATTCCCCTTTCCTTTCAGTCCCAGGCACCCACCATGGTGCTTTCTGCCTATGTGATTTTCCTCATATAGGTAGATTCATAGAGTATTTATTATTTTGTGGCTGGCTTACTTTGCATAGCATGTTGTCCTCAAGGCTCATCCATGTAGCATGTGTCAGAATTTCCTTCCTTTTGAAGATTGAATACTATTCCATTATATGTGAGTAGACCACATCTTGCTTATCCATTCATTCATCTGTTGATGGACACTTGGGTTGCTGCCATGTTATAGCTTCTATGAATAACATTGCTGTGAACATGGGTGTTCAAATATCTCTTCAAAGCCTTGCTTTCTGTTCTTTTGAGTATATTGGAGAGCAGGCTTTTAATTATTTTGGTGTCTTATTATACAGGGTGCTAGACGAGCGTCAGCAATGTGGCAGCTGTTGGACTGTGTGATGCCCTCCATTCTGATGATGCTGTTTGCTTTCTCAGGAAATGAGAAATGCACATTTCAGATCTAGGAAGGTGATCCCAGAATATGACCCTTATTCAGTCACTTATTTCAGTTGCATGTAACAGAAAGTCTAACAGTCCAGGGATACTTGGGGTTTTAGAAACAGCTGAATCCAGGGACCCATATATGTCTTTATTCATTTCTAGGCTCTACTTTTCTCAGAAGTCCAGACAGTCTCTGTCAATGTGGTGACCCCTATCATACTTATAGCTTAGAAATTCAGTTATATGATAATGCAGTCATCCCTCCCTATCCCCAGGTTCTGCATTTGTGGATTCAACCAACCATGAATGGAAAATATTAGAAAACTTAACAATAAAAAATAACACAACCATAAACAACAATACAACAATAAACAATACAAATTTAAAAAACCAATGTTGTCTAACAACTATTTACATAAAATTTACATTGTTTTAGGTCTTACGAGTAGTCTAGAGATTATTTAAACTACACAGCAGGATATGAATAGGTATATGCAAATACTGTATCATTTTATATAAGAGATTTGAGCATCCTTCAAGTTCTGGATCCTGGAGCCAATCTTATGCAGATACCTAGGGATGACTGTAGTGCTTTTTAAATACCGTCTGCATATGGGTAGCCAGTTCTCCCAGCACCATTTATTAAATAGGGAATCCTTTCCCGTTGCTTGTTTTTGTCTCACACCAGTTAGAATGGCGATTATTAAGAAGATTATAAACATCAGATGCTGGCGAGGTTGCGGAGAAATAGGAAAGCTTTTACACTGTGGGAATGTCAATTAGTTCAACCATTGTAGAAGACAGTGTGGTGATTTCTCAAAGGTTTAGAACCAGAAATACCATTTGATCCAGCAATCCCATTACTGGGTATATACCCAAAGGAATATAAATCATTCTATTATAAAGATACATGCATGCTTATGTTCACTGCAGCACTATTTGCAATAGCAAAGACATGGAATCAACCCAAATGCCCATCAATGATAGACTGGATTAAAAAAACTGTGTACATATACACCATGGAATACTATACAGCCATAAAAAGGAACAAGATCATGTTCCTTGCAGGGACATGGATGAAGCTGGAAGCTATTATCCTCGGCAAACTAACACAGAAACAGAAAACCAAACACTGCATGTTCTCACTCATAGGTGGGAGTTGAACAGTGAGAACACATGGAGGGGAACAACAGACACTGGGCCCTGTTGCAGGAGGGTGGTGGGTAGGGAGAGCATCAGGAAAAATACCTAATGCATGCCGGGCTTAAGGTGATGGGTTGATAGGTGCAATAAACCACCATGACACACATTTACCTATGTAACAAACCTGCACATCCTGCCCATGTACCCCGGAACTTAAAAAAAACTTGCAAGTATAGTCACAGATTTAAATTTCATATTTTAACTTGGAATAATCACTGCGTCCAGGGAGATGAAAGAGGTTTATTAGGTGGCCTGGGTCTGGCTCTTCATCCATGGAACTGTGGGATGGGAGAGCTCCCAACTCTCCATGTACCACATTCACTTAGGGTCTAGAAAAGGAGGCTTCCTCCAAGAGATACTAATGAAGGTGCTGATATCAGTAGAAGGGAAAATGGGTAAAGAGTAGACCCCAAAAAACAGATGTTCATGATAAGCTCCCAATTCTCTGTATTTCAGACTTTATTCCACTCATCTCTATGCCATTTTCTACACCTGTCCCGCAGTCAATGCAAGATGGCAAGAAGCCATATAGGATCAGAGTAAAGTGAGCGAAGGGGAGAGTGGTAGGGCTGAGGTCAGAGGAGCAGTGGGTATAGGGTGTGGGCAGATTATGCAGGGCCAAAAAAGTGACCCTGAATGAATGGATGACTTTGCAGACATCTTGGCGTTGCTGTGAATGTGAAATAATATAGTAAGTGTTGAATATCTAGCAGTGTTCTTGTCTTTCCAGAAAACAATAGTAATCAAAGCCATGACACTGGGTGAGCAGAACCTATTGTTTAATTGATTACTCCTATGGGTCAAATGGCTGTGTGATTCAGAGAATATAAACTGTAGGCTTGTTTCATGGGGGAGAGAGAGATTACCCAATACTGAGTAAGCGTGACCTCCAGGTCTGTGGGGGCAACCATAATCACAAGGGGAGGAGGCTCAATGTTAGTGGAAATCAAGTGACCCCAGGCTGCTGAACTGGGTCAAGGACTACACAAGTGGCTTGCTCTCCAAGGTTAATGTTTGTATAAATAAAGTGAGTCAGAGACTGCTGAATGTTGTGCTTGCTGCCTGTAAATTAGTTAAGAAGTGCCTTATAGGAACTCTTTGTAGTTTGTGGCTGCGATAAACCTTTCTGGTATTCTGTACAGTAGGAAGGGCCACACAAACCATAGATCATTTAGGATACATCCTTAGAATAGGGCAGGTGGTCACGAAGGCTCAGATTGCTCTTCATTTCCCAACCGGAACACACCAGTGTAGATGTCCACTGTCTCCTGCTCAAGATGAATTCTGTCTTCTTCTGGTCATGGCACCATGATATTCCTTTGGGGAAATACCTTTCCCTGCCACGCAGACACGAGATTTGGTGCTGACACCATCCTGTTTTAGCTGACCAGCATATTGCATCTCCCTGACCACTGTGTGTCACTGTGTACAGTGTGACTGTGATTAAGACGGTTCAACGATAATCAGTCCTTGGTCCTTTGCTAGAACGTTTGAAGGAGCTTCCAGCTGCCATCTTGCCACCATGAAGGGAGAGGCTGCCTAGGAGTGAAATCCTCAAAAATGAAGAAGAGACAAGAGATAATGAGAACAGATTCCTGGTGGGTTCTTTGAATCCCTGGATCCAGTCATACCCAAGCTACATTTGGAATTTTCACTTGCAGGAGTCCATGGGTGACTTTTTTGATTAAGCCAATAAATGTAAGTTTCCTTCACTTGCAGTTCAAAGAGTTCTGGCTTCTAAAGCCTTCAGGAGATTGGGAAAAGGGCATATATTTTTGGTAGAAGCTTTTGTAAGTCATAACTTATATATAATACAATTAATCCTTCTTAAGTATATCATTCAGGGAATTTTAGCAAATGAATGCAATTGTGTAATCACCACTAAAATAAAGAAACAGAACATACCCATCACCTCCCAAGTTCCCACATATATATAATGTATACATCTTTTGCAATAAATTTCCATCCCCAATCCCAGCTCCAGGCAAGTATTGTCTTTCTTTTCTTTTTTTTTTTGAGACAGAGTCTTGCTCTGTCACCCAGGCTGGAGTACAGTGGCACGATCTCAGCTTACTGCAAGCTCCGCATCCTGGGTTCATGCCATTCTCCTGCCTTAGCCTCCCAAGTAGCTGGGACTACAGGCAACCGCCACCACGCCCGGCTAATTTTTTGTATTTTTAGTAGAGACGGGGTTTCACCATGTTAGCTAGGATGATCTCCATCTCCTCACCTAGTGATCCACCTGTCTTGGCCTCCCAAAGTGCTGGGATTACAGGCATGAGCCACCATGCCCGGCTGCAGGTATTGTCTTTCTGATGCTATTGTTTTGCCTTTTCTAGAACTTTATATAAATGGAATCATATTGTATGTAATTTTTGGTCTGGCTTCTTTCACTTAACGATGCTTTTGAAATTCACTTATGTTTTTGTGTGTATCAGTAATTTGTTCCTCTTTATGGGTGAGTAGTATTCCATTGTATGGATATATGAATTTATTCACTAGTTGAAGGACATTTGGGTTGCTTCCAGTTTTTATTACTAAAGCCATATTAAGATTTATATAGAGATTCTGAGAATGTAAGTTTTTATTTCTCTTGGGTATATACCTAGGAGTGGAATTGATGGGTACTGTATTAATCTGTTCTCACACTGCTATGAAGAAATACCCAAGACTGCGTAATTTATAAAGGAAAGAGGCTTAATTGACTCACAGTTCTGCATGTCTGGGGAAGCCTCAGGAAACTTAACAATCATGTTGGAAGGCACCTCTTCACAGGGCAGCAGGGGAGAGAATGAGTGCCCAATAAAGGGGGAAGCCCCTTATGAAACCATCAGATCTCGTGAGAACTAATTCACTATCATGAGAACAGGATGGGGGAGACTGCCCCCCATGATTCAATGACCTCTACCTGGTCCCTCCCATGACACTTGGGGATTATGGGAACTACAATTCTAGATGAGATTTGTGTGAGGACACAGCCAAACCATATCAGGTACTATGGTAAACCTATGCTTAATTTTGTAAGAAACGGCCCAACTTTCCCAGAGTAGCTGCACCATTTCCCATTCCCACAGCAATCTATGAGAGTTCCAGGTGCTATACATCTTTGTCAGCACATGATATTGTCATTGTTTTTAATTTTAGCCATTTTTTTGTGGCTGCATAAAAGTAGAGTTATCTTGTGATTTTAATTTGTATTTCTCTGATGACTGAGTATGTTAAGTGTCTTTTCATGTGCTTTTGGGCTATTTGTGTGTTGTCTTTTTTAATATGTCTGTTCAGATCTTTTGCTCGTTATTTTCATAGGTTGTTTTGAAAACTGAGCTTTGTCGATAATATATTGTAGATATTTTGGAATCTGTTTTGTTCCTCTGAGGATTTTTGTCTTTTGTTGTTGTTGTTGTTCTGGTAGGTAGTTAACTTGTCCAGACTTAAACCACAACATTTGCCTCCCTGGTTTTGCTGCTTTTTAAGCCTGGCTCTTTGCAGGTTTCCCTTGATCCTGAGTAGTTTAGTGAGGAACTGAAGCCCCAAAGGGCCTTCCCCAGGGTTACTCAGTACAAGGCAGGATGGATTCAGCTCAGGAATTCTCATCCCCAGGCCAGTGGTCCCTGGCTCCAGGTGCCCAGCAGTGTTTCTGGACCCTGATGTCCAGGAATGCCAAGAAACAGCCAACTCTGTGATCTGTCTGCCTGCTGCCCCATGTGCAGCCCCGAGTTAGCACATGGCCAAGAAGCAATATTTAAAGGAAACTGAGCTGTGCTTTCCTGCTGCTTTTGAGATTCCTTTTTATCTGATATTATCTGGATGATTCCTGGTATTGAGAGCCCTTCAAGAATGAGAGTTACTGTCTATATACTTTCAGCCCATCCTCTGAGCCCACTGTGTCTCCTGGGGCCACAGAGAAGGGAAGGCAGAGAGGTCTGCCCCCACCAAAGGCTCCAGCAATCCCAACTGTCTATGTGGAGTGAATGGGTCACACCTGGAAAAAGAGTTCTGGAGGGTCTTGCCTGGCAATTGAGTGCTTTGGGCTGACAGTCCCACATGTCACTTCTTTTCACAACTCATTGGTATTAACAGTCACAGGTCTCTCCTTCCCAAGCCATTGGAGGGTCAGGAAATACCTCCTATCATGTTGCAGATGTAGGCAGATATCTCAGAATATTTGGTGGCCAAAAATTGATATTAATGACTATAGTGATGACCACAACTCTACTTTTTTTATTAAAAAATGATTGAGTCTACTAAGTTGATTTCCTGACCCATTAATAGATTGTGACTCACAGTTTGAAAAACATACCCTATGAGAAAGTGACCTTTAAGCTAAGGATTGAAGGATAAGATGACAGCCCCTGGTATGAAAAGTGCGTGAAGGCTGAGAGACAGGGAAGGCTCACAGTGTTCCAGGAACAGGCGAAAGGCTGGTGGTCTGGATGTCGTGAGTCCAGGGGACATGGTAAAGATGAGGACAGAGATGTTGGTAGCCTTGCAGGGCCATAGAAGAGAGGGAATGTTTTTCTATGAATGTGGGAAGTCACGGGAGGGTTTGAGCAGAGGAGTTGACATGGTTTATGTTTGAGAAACTATCTGGAAGTCTGACTGCTGTGTGGGAAATGGGCTGAGGGTTACAAGATTGGAGGTTATTGCAAAGGTCCAGGCAAGACACGATGGTGGCTTATGCTAGGAAGGAGGCGCAGAGTTATTAAAAAGTGGAAGTACATAGGCCCTTTTTGATGGGAAGCCCCTGAGCCAGTTTCCCGTGTTACCCTGTGAGAAAATAACTTGGGAGATCTGGGTTGCATCATGAATTAGAAATAAAGTTTTGATACTTAGTCCTATTTACTGTCATCAGAGATCCTCTCTAAAGTTGCCTTTAGCAAGAGAAATGATTGGTCCTAAGGAAGTTTCTAAGAATAAATGATTTGATATAAGCTACATCTGAAAATGTCACTTCATAGGGCAGACTTTGTCAGCTGTTGTGATGTATTGTTTATCATTGTGGAGATAAATTATGCTTGTGATAACAAGCAGTGTGTTGAAACAGCCACTAAGCATTTATCAGGTTAATCTCCTTTGTTAATGAAGAAGGCTAATGACTTTCAGTGAGTCCACCTCCTCGGCTCTGTTGAACCCACCCACGCTCCGCGGTCTCTAGAAAACAGCCTCCCTTTCAGATCCTGCTGTGTGAGCTTAAGGGGATCTTTGAGAAGTTGCTAATTCATGGCATCATAGGTAGGAGGTAATGGTGCTTGTTCCTGCTCTATTGAAGAAAGAAGGTAGAAAACATGCACACAGTTCACTCCTTGAAAATGAATTTCAGGTCTCTCTGCTCACTGGGAACACAGCACAAAGCATTTTATAATCTTTCAGGCTTACTCAGTCACCACTCTCTTGATTTAAAGAACTCATGGGAAACGCATGTGATGGAAGCTCTTAAGAGCACTGGCCTGGGAGACAAATTTTATTTTTTGTTTTATCCCTACTTTGTTGTGTGATGTTAAGCACATTACTTAACTTCTGTTTTCATTTCCTCCCCTGAAAATTTACATTCTGCAGAAATTAAGAATTGCAACCCTTTATCAAGCCTTTCAAGTATGTTAGTTGTTCACCGATCACAGATTTTGAACACCCAGTAGAGAGAAGAAATTAACACCAGACATTGTGCTGTGAGGTATGATAGGACTCTGCACACAGATGCCCTTGAACCTTCTAGAACGAGCACGTGCCAGTTGTCATTTTGTTGCTGGTCATCTCCTACACCATCCTTCTCTCCCTGCTTTGTGGTCTTGGAGCTGGACCCTGTAAACATTTCTCCTTTGTCAGCTGGTGCAGTACTGGGCCTTTCCAGCAGAGGACGCTAGAGGGACAATGTGGGGCACATCAGGGGAAGGGCTTTTCATCCTGATTTTGGTATCTTCTTCTTTCTGTTCCTGCCGCACAGCCCCCAGAGCCTGCAAGGGCCATCCAGTGAGTTTGACTCTGCTTACTAGCTGGGGACCAGCTCTCGCTCAAGACACCCAGCACACTTCCCCACCATCCAGTGGGCTGCAGCCATACCCACTCATGAGGGCCGAACCTCAGGCTGGGGGGCGGGCACACCTTCTGTTTGTTCCTTGGGTACTCTCCCTCAGCCCTAGAGGTGGTAGCTGTTCCTTCCATGGGCTATTTCTATATTCTGTTTTTTTTAAAACTCATTTATAGTTATCCATCTTTTATTAGTTAGTAATTTTTATTTTGAAAATTTCCTGATCAAATTACTGCATTTCTGTGCAGTTACTGGTGCGGTTTCTGTCTCCTGGCTGGACTCTAACTGATACATTACCATAGATAGTTAGGTTCTAACATATGTATTAACATAGCCCTAAAGGGATATTAATTTTCCCATTACCAATTCATATTTTTCTTTCTGTTTAAACAAGTTTCCCCAGGACACCTTCAGACTACTTTTTGGTGAATGAAAGAATATTCTTTTTTAAGCTGATTAGGGTATTACGGATATCTAAGAGTAACAGCACAGCATTTCTTTTAAAAACTCTTGGTAATTTAGGCTGGTGGTTCTTCTTCCCTAGTGGGCTTCAGAATCACTAGGGAAGCTAGTTTATTTATTTATTTATTTGAGATGGAGTTTCACTCTTGTTGCCCAGGATGTAGTGCAATGGTGCGATCTTGGCTCACTGCAACCTCCATCTCCCAGGTTCAAGTGATTCTCCCCCCTCAGCCTCCCAATTAGCTGGGATTACGGTTATGTGCCAGCACCCCCAGCTAATTTTTGTATTTTTAGTAGAGACAGAATTTCACCATGTTGGCCAGGCTGGTCTTAAACTCCTGACCTCAGGTGATCCGCCCGCCTCGGCCTCCCGAAGTGTTGGGATTACAGGCATGAGCCACTGTGTCTGGCCCTGGAGCTGGTTTAACGTGTGTATTCTTGGGCCTTGTTGCCAGATGTTGAGTTACTCTGGTTTAATTCATCATTAAATAGCTTTTCTGTATATATTTTTCATACTTAATTCTTACAACAATCCTGTTAGGAGCCTTAACTTCATTTTACTGGTTGGTGGCTTGGAGAAGTACTTGTAGACAGATCAGCAGTGAGTGTGACAGAAACCGAGCCCTGGGCTTTTGACCCCAGATCCTATTTCCTTTCCATTAAATTCCACTTTCTAGCTCTAGCTTACAATAAAACCCTTTTGTTCTGTTTCTTTTGTACCAATGATGCGGAAATTGAAGCTAATAATTTCATTTTTCAAAATTTTTTTCTTAGTCTAGAAAATCTGTGAAACATAGACATTCATAAAGAAGAATAAAATAAAAATAATCTATTGCCTAGAGATGAGTTTTGACACATCTATTTCTGGTTTCTTTTCTCCACATCTATCTTTTTTTTTTTTTTAAACAAGATGATGCTCATTTTAACCTTTTAACCTTTTGCTGTTTTCATTTTATTGTTGTATTGGTTTGCTACTTTTGTATAATAAAATACCCTCAAGTTCAGTGGCTTGGAACAACAGTCTTTTATTCTCTCTTATGCAAGGGCTGGTCAGCTGGGGGCAGTTGAGCCAGGAGGGTTCATCTGGGGTGGCTCAGCTGGGGAACTTCTGTGCCATGGGTCTGTCATTCTTCTTCTAGGATCAAGGATCTAACCTGGCACATTGTTTTCATGGTCCTGGTGGCAACACAAGAGGAGGAGAAGCAGAAACACATGTGATCTCTTATGGTCTAGGCTGAGGACAGTCTCTTCTGCCTATTTGCCATGAGATGACAAATGGTTTCTTTTCGTGTCTCTTACCACAGCCTCCTCCAAGCAAAGAAGAAATAACCTCTCAGTTCCTCCTGAGTTTCTCTCAGTAATAGCTCCTACCATTGTGCATTATATATGAATACTCAAGCTCATTTAAACACCATCTGATAAAATAACCTGTATAATTTTCTTCACAGATGAACATGAGGAAAAAATAATGATTATGTTATTAGATCGTGGCCCTGTATTTGTAACTGGCTCTAAGCTCCTAAGGAAAATGTTGAATAGCTTGTGCTTCCCACAGGATTGCAAATGAGAAAGAGAACCAAGCTTGTGTTCTTCTGCAGGGTTAATATAGGCTAATGGGTTCCTGAAGGTGTACTGGTCTCCGCCGGTGGCTGCACGTTTTCTAGGCAGAGACAGAGGGGGGTGCCCTGGTGTCTGAGGCATTGGAAGGGCAGGAGCAGAGCTGCCTTAGCCTTGCTCCATTGTCTGTCTAACCGTGTAATGGGGGCACCATGATTTGGAGCTGTCATCTAGACAAAGCAGAGTCCCCAGTTCCCAGAGAGTCACTGTATGATGCAATCCCATTGAAAGAAACCCAAAAGTCGCCTTGCAAAAGCTACCTCATCACACTCCCGGGCCCCTCCCCATGCCTTCCTCAACCAGAAGGGGCTACTTCCGTTTTCTCAGCTAGCTTTTCCAGAATGTCACTGTTTGATTTCTCTGTAAGATTGGTTGTATCAGCTTTTTGCATGATGGTTTGACCGCATGATGTGGATAACTTTCTACATCTCTAGCTTCATTGCTTAATATTTCATTTGAAATCCAGTTTTGTGGCTTTAGAATCTGTAATGTGTCGGTAGATGAAGCCACTCTGCAGTGCATGGGGAATAACAGACACGTCCCTGCACAGGGAGTCAGGAGAGCGGCAGAGGCCTGCTGCCTGGCTGCAGCAGGATCAGCTTCTGTTCTCATTGAGTGGCCTCCCAGCCTAAGCATGTCTAAACACACTTAGGACTGCTGAGTAAGATTGTGCAGGTTGCACACTGCTCATAGCATGTTTAAGGCAATTTTATTCATATTCTAGACATTGTAGATTTAGGATTTTACTAGGACAGTTGTACAACACTTGGCAACAAAGTGCCTTGTACCCAAATTGGTATATTATGACAATTTTGTGAGGGATGGAAGAGGGACCATTTTATAATTTGCATGGGTTCTTTAGGGACTAATAGCTTCTCTGTACTGCATACCCTTTAGGGAATGTACTATTTCCTGCAGTGGCCCAGAACAGTCATTCATTCAGCAGCATTTAATGAATGTTAAATGAGCACCTGGTAGACGCCAGTCCCAGGGCTGGGCTGCAGGATGCAATGGAGAGCAAAAGGAACAAAGAGCCCCGTCCTTGTGATCTGACAGGGAAGGCTGATGTGAAGCAACCAAGAACATACTTGATGATGTGATTGCAGTTGTGGCAAGTGCGCTACCAGGCCTGTCTGCGGTGTTAGGAGAGCACAGAGTAGGGTTATGAGCAGGTCCGCTGGGGCTCAGGGGAGGCTCTGAAGTTCGATGAGGATCATGGCCCTGGAAGTTGGATAGTTCACATTGGGTGGGGTCTGAAGGAGGAAAGTCATCAAGATTGAGTGTAGTGAAGACTCATCCCAGAAGCTATGATGAGTTTACATAGTGCATGAGCTTTGTGTTAAATGAAATGAATCACATAGGGAGAATACTTTAATTCTCTTTCAACATTTCTGATTAGGTCAAGAACAGATTCTACTGTGTTTTTAACAGCTTTCTAATTTGCTAATCTCCCTTTGTAACAGAGAATAACGAGTCCTTTGCCAAAGTCTTGGACAGGCAACAGTATCCAAATGTAATTTAGTACAGTTGCTTTGTTTTAAGTACAGGTGTCCTTGGCTTTGCATGGTAGTGTGGGGCCATGAAAATGACTGTGCAAGCTCAAACTGTTCAATATTAATAATGAATGAAAAAAACTGACTGTTCTGTGACCTTTAAAAAGTCTTGTCAGAACATTACAAACTCTCTTCCTGTTGATTATAAATGTACAGGGAAATGAAAAAAATAGTAAAATTGTAATATTTATTTAGCATATTGTAATTTAAAAGATTAGCAACATTGGGAATTAAAATGTTTTCTTTCTTTGTATAAGATTTATCAACAGTAGGCCGGGCGCAGTGGCTCACGCCTGTAATCCCAGCACTTTGGGAGGCTGAGAGGGGCGGATCACGAGGTCAGGAGATTGAGACCATGCTGGCTAACATGGTGAAACCCTGTCTCTACTAAAAATACAAAAAAAATTAGCCTGGCATGGTGGTGGGCGCCTGTAGTCCCAGCTACTTGGGAGGCTGAGGCAGGAGAATGGCGTGAACCTGGGAGGTGGAGCTTACAGTGAGCCGAGATAGTGCCACTACACTCCAGCCTGGGTGACAAAGTGAGACTCCATTTCATTAAAAAAAAAAAAAAAAAAGATTTATCAACAGTAGTCTAATACTGCTTGAGTTCTTCTAATTGTGTGGCTTATAATATGGAGCGGGCTTTTCTCTGTGTTGGTAGATCATCATGCTCTTTTATAATGTTCAATCAGCCTCCAACATTTTGTTCTTTGCACTTCGAATGCTGTGAAATATCTCCAAGAATCCCTTTAATGTGAGGTTTCTTGGCTGGTGTAACATCCTCTGGAACTTTTCTTCCTCGCAGTTACAACCACTTTTCTCATTTATGTTGCTGAGTTCACTGTCCTCACATTCTCTTGGCTGCATGTCTATAGTGCCCTGAATGGTGGGAGTGTCAACATTTCCTCAGTCAGCTATTTCTTCTACGACTACATTTACAGTTAATTTTAATGTTATTTTCACCATTTAATTTTACTTTGTATTTCTTTGCTGCACTTTCATCTTTGTTGTCGAGTTTCATCTTTTGATTATCAATTTTTCAGTGTGTGTCAGGTGGTTTTATCACTGGGGGACAAGGAGGCAACACAATTATATACTTTGCTGTCTGCGTGTGAATTGAATAATGGACGCACGACAACCAGTCACCAAGAGAATGTGAAATGATTGATGTGACTGGTCGCTCATCATGATGTGCATCTGTTATTTATGTAGTGATTTGTGGGCTGAAGGGCTAGCAATGAGGTTTGTACTTTATATGCTTATAGTTAAGGAAACTTGGAAACTGAAAATTGAACTGTTTTGTTGGGGGGTTGATGTTACTTAACCATCTTATGGTAACTGAAATTCATGCATATTGGAACCTTGCAAAATGAGGGCTGCCTGTGGATGTAAACTTTAAATAGGTATATTTTATTGTTTGCAAATTAAACCTCATTGAAGTTAATATAAAAACAAGTGATGTAATATTTTGGTTGAAGGCAGGAGGATGTTAAAATGTGGCCCAGGATATCAGCAATAGTAAGATTCTTGAGAATCAGTCTGGAAAAAAAAAAGATTGAACTGGAAAAAAGATTGTCTGGAAAAAAACAATATTGAAACTGTTTCCTTTCAGGTTTAGAGAAAGGAAAGAAAAACAAAAACAAGTGCCCAGTACAGTGTTTTGGAGAGGTTAAGTGCAGGAATAATACCAGCTGAGATAAAGGGCCTGTTATGGGGTGGGGGGTGGGGGGAGGGATAGCATTAGGAGATATACCTAATGTAAATGACGAGTTAATGAGTGCAGCACACCAACATGGCACATGTATACATATGTAACAAACCTGCACGTTGTGCACATGTACCCTAGAACTTAAAGTATAATAAAAACATATATATATAAAAAGAAAAGAGTCATTTCACAGACCCTCACCCCAACTGAGATGTCGAGTTTGCATAAGAAACAGAAAGTAAGACAGTTTCTCCGTTGATGTTTATATATCTAAAATAAGGAATGCTTTTGAGAATACGTATGTGTATTTTGGGGTGGTGTTAAAATGGATGGGGGACCCAAGGATAAGATAAGCTGTCATGCAACTTTGAAAATCAGAGAGATCTACAAAAATAACAGCAACCTGCTGTCTTGGATGTCTGCTGTCAAATGCACATCTGTATCTTTGGAGAAGAGGTCTAACACATATTCTAGTTCATTAAAGAAATCCTATTTTAACTTGGAATAAAAGGCTACCAATTCAGAAATTTTATTCGAGCTGTCAGAATTGGTATCAGTTGTTGCTCATGTCTTACAGTGTTTTCCTGTACCTTCTTTTTGCCACTCATCTCCTCAGTTAACTGATTTTTCATGTTCTTTATCTTTTGTTGCATTTCACAGAATGCTAATGTCCAATTGGTCCCAAGTTCTTTTGTTATCCTGACCTGAACTTCACAAAGCCTGTAACTAGTATATATCATTTATAAATGCTTTTGGCTGCACGTCAAAGACTATGGTTAGAACCCACTGCTTCTGCCCTTGTTCTAAGGCAGAGGGCAAACAAACTAAACATAGTTCATGGGAAGAGCTAAGAGAACAAATACATCAGTTAGACTAACTTCAGACGGTGGTGTATGATTGGAAGAAAAACCCGGGGGATGTGGAAGAGTGTCTTCCACTTGAAGAGCGTGCTAAGAATATAAGAATTATCCCATTTTTAGATGATAAAGTTGAGTCTTTGAGAAAACCAGTTCCGTATGAATAAGAGCTCAAACTAATCGGAGTTTATATTCCCATGTGACAAGATATCTGGAGGTTGTTTCAGCAGCTGTATAGCATCAGGGCGAGCTTCTTCGAGGTTTTCTTGGCCTTTGCCTCATATGTGTAGCCTCATGATAAAAATTAGCCATTGTCACTATAGACATTACATCTGTGTTCCTTTTCTTTTGAGACACAGTCTCGCTCTGTCACCCAGGCTGGAGTGCAGTGCCACGATCTCGGCTCGCTGCAACCTCTGCCTCCCAGGTTCATGCCATTCTCCTGCCTCAGCCTCCTGAGTAGCTGGGACTACAGGCGCCCCACCACGCCTGGCTAATTTTTTGTATTTTTAGTAGAGACAGAGTTTCACCGTGTTAGCCAGGACATCTCTGTTCTTGACTGGAAGAAAGACGAAGGAAAAACGACCCTCTCTTTAACAATATTTGACTTACGTGCCTTGTGTGTGGCAGGTTCTTAGAACGGTGCCTGGCACACAGCACTTTGTTACCATATACACACTTACTCCCATATTTAGACATATTTATCTTTATACGCATGCTAATATATACACATATGTTCATATACATATGTGTATATATAGTTATTTTTGTATATTTCCATCCCTTTACCTTAGAAGACTTTCTAAGTAGCCTCCCTTGCACTTATTACCCAGAGTTGAACTACATGCTGGCCCCTGGATGTATCCTTTACCTAGAAGACTGGGGTCTCTGTGACCAATTTACCCCAATCATGATTCATCTGTTGGGGTTGCTATAGGGGTCTGCCTCCCCTGAGATCAGGGCTTCCTGCAATCTGAACAAATGGGTTCTGATAGCATGGAAAGGGGAATGAATGTTGGATGTATAGCATCTATTACATATCATCTGGGTCAATTATCTAATCTATTATCAATCTATCTTATTTATCTATCTATTATCACTAATCTATCTACTATCCATATTAAGTAAAATGCCAATTCAACTGTGCTTTTGTTTAGTAGGATGCATTTAAGGAAGGACTGGACATCTTGCTTCAGGATAGCTTAAATTCATTCATTTATTCACTGGGTATTTACTGAACTCCTATTATGTCCAGGAACTAAGGACATGGCAGAGATAAAAAAAAATAGATAAGTAAATAAGATAGTCTCAGAGACTGATTAGTGGTGTCAAGGGGAGAAAACAGGGTGATGGGTTAGACAGTGACTGGCTGTCCGAGTGGCTAATTTAGGTTGTTGGTCAAAGGAGACAGTCTTTTCTTTTGGGATGATGTTTGAGTAGATGCTGAGGGGCACCTGGCTTAAGAAGGGCTGGAGATGGTTAGAGTTAGAGAAGGATTACTGGAAAGGGGAAGGGTCACTGATAAAAGGCCCTCCTGTGAGTAGCTTATGGGGCAGATGTATTCTGTGGACTCTGGTTTGTGAGATAACCGGGACTGTTCATGAGCAGGCTGGCTTTCAGACAATTGATTTTACCTGGTATCAGGATCCAATCATCCGTCCTTCCTTTCCTTTTGAGAGGAAAGGCACTGGAAGACAGGCTGAATGTGTCCTCTTGGTGCCTTTCTCAGTGCTCTGAAGTTGGCATCAGAGGTTGTCACTGGAAGAGTGAGTCTGCTAGGTGACTTGGGGGATTGTCTTTGATGTCTGTTTGCTCTGCCCTGCCATCTGTAACTCAGTGGCCAGTGTGTTCTCTTCTCCCACCTAGAGAAGGGATAAACAGTTCTACTTTGAAGAACTTACGAGTTTCTTAGGTGAACTCTGTAAAGTTGTAAAAGTTTGACCCAAGGCAGAATTCACATTGACATCATCAATTCAATGATTTGGGGAGAAACATGGGTAGAAGCATCTTCGTTCAATGTCTGGAGAATTCTCTATGATCTATGGCTAGTCTGAATTCATGGTATAGGTGAATTCCTTAAATTTAGACTTTTGTGGAGGTGAAAATGCAAGATACATGTACCAAATAACTAGGAAACCTTTATATCACTTCACAAGGCAGACTTTATTCATTGATTTGACAAAGGGCTTCAAAAATTGACTGAAGTACTTATAGAAATAGTACTTAGGAGAGCCAGCACTTTCTTGTATCAGAGAACATCAGTGTTAGAAACAAATGATGTTAGTTCCAAGGCATTATAGATCAAGAAGATGAGTCTAATCAATTGATGTATTAATTAAGCTATCAATTGATCCACCCACTCATCCACCAATCCTTTCTCCAGCAATTACTGTTTCTAGCCATGTTCTAAGGCAAAGGGCAAATGAACTTGACAAACAAGGTTCCTGTCTCACCAACCTCCCCTACAGAAGGAGCTAAGATGACAAATATATTAGTAGGTTAATTTGAGATGATGGTATATGATTGGAAGAAAAAACAGGGTGATGTGGTTTAGAGTATCAGGTTTTTGGAGAATGTACTAAGAATATAAATAAAATTAATCCTGTTTTTAGATGATAAAGTTGAGTCTTTGAGAAAATCTGTTCCTTATGCAAGTCCACTCAGTTAGTGGAAGGCCCAGGATTCCAGGTCAAGAAAGACTGGCCCAAGAAGGAGGATGGCTTGAGGCCAGGAGCTCAAGACCAGCCTGGACAACATGGTGAGACCCCCTCTCTACAAAAAATTAAAAAATTAGTGGAGTGTGGTGGCTCACACCTGTAGTCCTACCACTCAGGAGGCTGAAGTGAGAGGACTGCTTGAACCCAGGAAGTCGAGGCTGCAGTGAGTCATGTTTGTGCCATTGCACTCCAGCCTGGGTGACAGAGTGAGACCTCGTCTTCCCCTCCCCCACAGAAAAAGACCCAAGTTCTTCCCTTTATCACAAAGCCATACTGCAGGTACAGGGTCTGAAAACAACCCTTACTGAGATAAGTAATAAGAAAAATATCCCAGGAGAAATATTTACTGAGAATAGAGAAGATGCGAGTTCTTGCCCTGGGAAGATTTTGTAACCTTGAGCCAGCCAGACGCCCTCCTGGTCTCAGCTTCCTCCTCTGTGTGATGGGGATGGTGGGACCTTTCCTGCTGACCTCCCAGGGATGCTGTGACCCTCCTGACATGAAAGTGGTGTGAGCGGCATGGTGGCTGTGGAAGCTGAGTCCTATTACTTTCAGGGTAGGGAGGAGAGTGGCAGGTGTAGTCAGGAGAGGAAATTGCTGAAGTCAGTTATGCAGACTGGGGCTCCAGCTCTGCCATGTGCAGGAAGGCTGGCTTTGTCTCCGATTGACACATGCGTCCTGAATGACAGCTCCATGTTAAATGAGGCGGTGGCTGAATTCAGCCTGTCCTTGTTCCGAGTCCACCTGGAAATTAGATGAGACAGGAACCTGTGGGCAGCTCCACGTGTGATAAGGAAGCCACTGGAAAAGACTGGGAACCCATGGCCCTAAGTTCGAATCCAGCGCTGCCAGCCTCTCTGGGCTCCCGCTTCTTAATGCAAGGAAGTCACTACCAAGCCAGAGGCTGCTGCCAGCGTCAGACCTGGTGTCCACCGAGGGCTTGGGGTCAGGGAGGCTGTGCTTTCCCAGCTACAGAAAGCCCCATCTGATTGGGCCAGCTGCAGTCATGTGCTGGAACGTGAACCAATCACTGGGGCCCAAGGAATGCCAGGTGCTGATTGCCTGCTGGCCTGGGTCACCAAAAGCACCTTGGGAGCTGCGGGTGGGCTCAATTCCAGAATGAAGTGGTCCTAGCGAGGTCAGGGCTGACCTGGACCCAAGAGAGAGCAGATCTGGGGCCAGTGTTTATCTGACCTTAGGTGTCTGGGCATAGTCAGTGTATATCTTCCTGAAATAATAAGTCATTCTGTCCTGTTCTCAAAAGAAGACATTTATGCGGCCAACAAACATATGAAAGAAAGCTCTTCATTACTGGTCATTAGAGAAATGCAAATCAAAACTACAATCAGATAGCATCTCACACCAGTTAGAATAGTGATCATTAAAAAGTCAGGAAACAACAGATGCTGGAGAGGATGTGGAGAAATAGGAATGCTTTTGCACTGTTGGTGAGAGTGTAGATTAGTTCAACCATTGTGGAAGACAGTGTGGCAATTCCTCAAGGATCTAGAACTAGAAATATCATTTGACCCAGTGATCGCATTACCAGTTATATACCCAAAGGATTATAAATCATTCTACTGTAAAGACACATGCACACATATGTTTATTGCGGCACTATTCACAATAGCAAAGGCTTGAAACCAACCCAAATGTCCATCAATGATAAACTGGATAAAGAAAATGTGGCACATATACACCATGGAATACTATGCAGCCATGAAAAAGGATGAGTTCATGTGCTTTGCAGGGACGTGGATGAAGCTAGAAACCATCATTCTCAGCAAACTAACACAAGAACAGAAAACCAAACACTGCATGTTCTCACTTGTAAGTGGGAGCTGAACAATGAGAACACATGGACATAGGGAGGGGAACATCACACACCGGGGCCTGTCAGGGGGTGGGGGGCTAGGGGAGGGATAGCATTAGGATAAATACCTAACGTAGATAATGAGTTGATGGCTACAGCAAACCACCATGGCACGTGTATACCTTTGTAACAAACCTGCACATTCTGCACATGTATCCCAGAACTTAAGGTATAATAAAAAAATTAAAAAAAGAAATGCATTTTTTAAATAATAAGACCTGAAAGCCAAAATTACTCCTTGATCAATGGGATGCTGAATGGATGTTGTGTTATCAGGCATGAAAACAATCTCCTTATATCTCCGTCTGAGCTCTTAAGTGACTGTGCGTTATCAATAAGCAGTAATAGTTTTAGAGGAATCTTTTTTTTTTTTTTCTGAGCAGTAGGTCTCAACTGTGTGGTTGAAATATTCAGTAAACCATGCTATAAACAGAGGGGCTATCATCCGGGCTTTGTTGTTTCATTTCTAGAGTATAGGTAAAGTAGATTTAGCATCATTCTTAAGGGCTCTAGGATTTGGGGAATGGTAAATGAGCACTGGCTTCAACTTAAAGTCACCAGCAGCATTAAACAAGAGAGTCAGCCTATCCTGTGAAGCTTCGAAGCCAGGCGTTGGCTTCTCTTCTCTAGCGATCCTAGATAGTATCTTCTTCCAATATAAGAAGATGGAAGTGTTTCATCTACATGGAAGATCTGTTGTTTAAGTATAGCCATCTTCAAAGATCTTAGCTAGATCTTCTGAATAACTTGCTACAGCTTCTCCATCACCACTCACTGCTTCACCTTGTACTTTTATGTTACAAAGACAGTTTATTGACTTAAGCCTTATGAACCAACCTCTGATAGCCTCCAGCTTTTTTTCTGCAGCTTCCTCACCTCTCTAAGCTGTCACAGAATTGAAGAGAGATAGGACCTTGGAATTAGGCTTTGGCTGAAGGGAATGTTGTGGCTGGTTCAAACTTCTATCCAGACCACTGATATTTTCTCCACATAAGAGAATATGGGGATTAAGGATGTTTTGTTTTCTTACCATTTGTGTGTATACTGGAGTTAGCACTTCTGATTCCCTTCAGAAACTTTTCCTTGGCATTCACAACTTGGCTGTTTGGTGCCAAAGGCCTCTCTTTTGGCCTCTCTGCTTTTGACATGCATTCCTCATGAAGCTTAATCATTTCTAGCTTTTGATTTAAAGTGAGAGATGTGGGACTCTTCCGTTCACTTAAACACTTAGAGGCCATTGTAGGTGATATGGTTTGGCTGTGTCCCCACCCAAATCTCATCTTGAATTGTAGCTCTCATAACCCCCACATGTTGTGGGAGGGATCTGGTGGGAGGTAATTGAATCACTACCCCATACTATTCTCATGGTAGTGAATAAGTCTCATGAGATCTGATGGTTCTATAAGGGGAAACCCCTTTTCTTAGTTCTCATTTTTCCTCTTTTCCTGCTGCCATGTAAGACATGCCTTTCACCTTATGCCATGGTGGTGAGGTCTCTCCAGCCACATGAAACTGTGAGTTTCGTTATAAATTACCCAGTCTTGGGTATGTCTTTATCAGCAGCGTGATACCAGACTAATATATTAGGGTTACTAACAGACTTAATTTCAATATTGCATGTCTCTTCTCAGGGAATAGGGAGGCCGAAGGAGAGGGAGAGAGACAGGGGAATGGCTGGTCAGTGGTGCAGTCAGAACACACACACTGTTAAGTTTGCATCTCACATAGGCATCGTTTGTGGCACCCTCAAAAGAATTACAATGGGAACATCAAAGATCAGTGATCACAGGTCACCATAATGCGTAATAATAATAATAATAATAATAATAATAAAAGTTTGAAATAATTTTGGGAATTACCAAAATGTGACAGAGACTTAAGTGAGCACATGCTGCTGGAAAAATGGTGCTAATAGACTTGCTCGATGAAGAGTTGCCAGAAACCTTCAATTTGTAAAGAACGCAGTATCTGGCCGGGCACGGTGGCTCACGCCTGTAATCCCAGCACTTTGGGAGGCTGAGGTGGGCGGATCACGAGGTCAAGAGATCGAGACTATCCTGGCCAACACAGTGAAACCCTGTCTCTACTAAAAATACAAAAATTAACTGGGCGTGGTGGCATGCACCTGTAGTCCCAGCTACTCAGGAGGCTGAGGCAGGAGAATTGCTTGAATCCGGGAGGCAGAGGTTGCAGTGAGCTGAGATCGCACTGCTGCACTCCAGCCTGGCATCAGAGCGAGACTCTGTCTCAAAAACAAACAAACAAACAAACAAACAAAAAACCCCACAGTATCTGTGAGGTGCAATAAGATGAAGCCAAGTGAGGTGTTCCCATAGGCCCTTTGAAAAGTGAATAAGAATCCCGAGAAGAGGTCATCCTGCATTTATGGTGGTACCTAAATCCAATAATTGATGTTCTTATCAGAAAAAAGGAGAGGGGGCTTAAGACACACACACAAAGGAGAAATACAGAGAAGAAGGCCATGTGAAGATGCAGGCATCTCGAGATGAAAGTTATGCTACCAGAAGCCAAGGAACTCCTGGAGCCACTAGAAGCTGAAAGAGGCAAGAGAGCTTTCCTCCCTGGAGCCGTTGGAGGAAGTGTGGCCCTGCTGACACCCTGATTTCAGACTTCTGGCCTGCAAAACTGTGAGAGAATAAATTTCCATTGTTTTAAGCCACCAAGTTTGCAGTAATTTGTTAAGGCATCCCTGGGAAACTAATACAAGGCCACTCACGTGTTTGAAGACTTAGGCAAAGAAAGGGTACGGCTAGATTTGATATAATACAGCTGTGAAGACAAAAATAGATTTGCAGCCAGCAGTTTCATTAATTTGAGTCCTGAAACACTATTCATGAGAGCGAGGGCAACACAGCAGTTACTTTGAATGATAATAAAATAGCAAACTGCTTATTTTATATATTAATCAATGCTTATGTATATTAAGGAAACGATGTTGAATAATTTATCACACAGATTGGAAGAATGGCTTCAATACTGACATAACACATTTGCTCTTGGTGCGTTCAATGTGAAAAAATAGAGAATAGGATGTAATTTTCATAGAGTTCTACTCCTTGCTTCCTCCTTTCAGCATTTTCTTGAGATAGCAATTCTAAGATGCACTGAGTGGGAAAAGGGTTGTTTTCTGTTCGGTTTTCTCAGAAGGATGTGCAGCCTTCTCTTCTGTCCATAAGACAGATTGTTCGTGAAAGCTTCTTAATTAGACAAGCTCTTCCGTGGTGAGTTTTGTATTTAAGGGGAATAGGATAGGCCCAGGATTGAAGGGCTTAAGGAACTATTTCGATCTTTTCTTTTCAAGGATGTGACCTCTTGTTTTTTCCTCCTCCTAATTCACCAGCACTTACCACTTTCCTGTGTAGGTTTAGCGGGTTCTATAATATGTTGGTCTTTACTAATTTGTTCAAATGTTCTTCATATTCCCAGACTTGTGCTAGAACCCAGGCGTTCAAAAGCACAAACACAAACATATCTGAGAGACAGCCACGCAAACCCTGCCAGCATATGCTAAGAGGGGGCGTTTACAGAGTGTTATGGGGCATATTTGAGGAAGCGGTTGATTCTGACTGTGAAACAATGTTGTGTGGGAGGTGTGAAGGATGAGTAGGGGTTTTCCATGAAAAACTGAGGTGGGAGGAGGAGGAATACAACCAGTAACTAACCTTTTTTGAGCACGTTCTTTGGGGCCAGGCATTGTTCCAAGTGTTTTAAGTGCATTGCCTTAATTAATACTCCTGACTTCTTGAGGCATGGGTACAGTTGTGATCACCCTCTACAGATAAAGAAAGTAAGTCAGAGGGAGCTTAAATGACTTCTGAAGTGACCGAGCAGGATTTGCACCTGAGGCTTTACCCCCACCCCAAGTCCAGCTGAAACAGGAGAGTTCCCTGTTTCATCCCCCTTGCAGGATGCAAGACAGAATCGTGGCTTGTCTGTTGAGCTGCCATGCATGCTCAAACCCTGTGTGGGAGGGGATACATGCAGATGGGCAGGTGCAGGAGCTGGGGCAAGTGCCTCTGGGCTCCGGCCCCACAGCAGCATCCAGGGGTGGGACCTGTGACTCCTGAAGCCCAAGTGTGCATATGCTACAGTGTGCTCTTTAGCCTTGCCATCTGTGATGGCTTAAGTGTTAACCAGCTCAATGTCCCCTTGGTACCCAGGTGCTTGTCCAGCATCCAGGAAGAATCAGGTCACACATGGACTTGAAGGGTGAATGTGAGGGTTTTATTGAGTGGTGGAAGTGGCTCTCAGCAGGATGGATGGGGAGCTGGAAGGGGGATGGAGTGGGAAGAAGATCTTCCCATGGAGTTTGGCTGTCCAGTGGCCGATGTCCTCTCCGACTGCCCCCAGCTGAACTCCTCTCGGCACACAGATGCTTCTTCTCTTTTCTCTGCTGCACTATTGTGCTATTCTTCTCCTCTTTTGTTCATCTTTTCCTGGAGCCAGGGGCTTGGGGTTTATATGAGTACAGGACAGGGGGGCATGGAAGGCTAAAAGGCAACTTTTGGGTGTGAAAAAAGGAATGCCTGTTCTTATTTAGGGCTGTGTGTTTCCAGGCTTGAGGGTGGGGCCTTTGCCAGGGATCTGCCCTCTTCTACCCAGTATTTCCCTGTTTCTTGTTCATATCACAGCCATGAGCCATTGCACCGTGTTGTTGGCTCTTCTAGGCAGCAGGAGTGCTGTGAGGAAGGTTTGAAACCTATGGCTAGTTAGGGAAATTGTGTAAATTTTATCTACCCCAAAATAATATATGCTACTTACCAGTTCTGCACCATGAGAAAATGACCAAAACCTTTAGTACCTGTGTTTCTTCACTAAATAGGATTAGTGGTAGTGGTACAATGCTTGCATTGGTAAATGAACCCACATAAATTCCCTTCTCCTTCGCTTCCCTTTTGTTTCCTCTGAACAAATATTTATTGAATTGCAGATATTGGGGGTATAGTCCCGCACAATTGGAAAATGAGGTCTAATTTCTTATTCTGTTTCCTGTAAAATGCAGATAGTAAGAGTTTCCTCCTCATAGATTTGTTATGAGTATTGAATGAATAAAAATACGTAAGACATAAATAGTGCTCACACATCTTAAATGTTTTCTGATTTTTGCTGATTTTCACTCGTATACCCAACAACATTTCGAGCATTTGCTGGAAAAATCTTAGATGTACCAAGTCTCACCAGGAAGCCTCAGTGGACATGGCGGGGTTGAGAGTTCCCTGTGGGGATCTGTTCTGAGGAGCATTCTGTTCAGCGTTTAGCACCAAATGTGATGCTTTGTGCAGGGGCTGGCTCAATCAGTTTTAGAGAAACAGTTGCCAGATGCCACAGTTGATAGGGCTGGATTGGAACGGCAGGTCCCACTGTGGGCACAGAGAGGCACTTTGGTTTGTTTTAATGGAAATCTCTGTGGCATGCAAGATCTAAGTCTTTTTTCATTCTCTCTTTCTCGATTCCTCCTCCTCCTCCTCCTTCTTCTTCCTCTTCTTCTTCTTTTTCTTTTTTTTTTTAGATGGAGTCTTGCACTGTCGCCCACGCTGGAGTGCAGTGGTGCGGTCTCAGCTCACTGCAACCTCCACCTTCTGGGCTCAAGCAATTCTCCTGCCTCAGCCTCCAGAATAGCTGGGATTACAGGTGCCCACCACCACACTGGCTAATTTTTGTTTTTTATAGTAGAGATGGGGTTTCACCATGTAGGCCAGGCTGGTCTTGAATGACTAACCTCAGGTGATCTGCCTGCCTTGGCCTCCCAAAGTGCTGGGATTACAGGCATGAGCTACTGCACCCGGCTGTCTTTTTGGCTGACAACCACAGCCTGCTTTCACTTGGCTGACTTGCTAGTTCTCATTGTTTGTCTCCCTCCATTTGTCCATGGCCCTCTGCCCTTTTCTCAATTTGTCTCACCCCACCTGTCTTTCTCTGTATCTCTCTCTCACTGTCATTCTCTGTCTATAGAGAGGTCTAATGTCTCTATCTGTATATCTGTGTCTCTTTCTCTCTCTTTAGGACCCTATGCTCTCCCCTCTTTCTCTTTTCCTGTCTCCCTTCCTTTCTCCTTCATCATCTCCTTCTTGCTCTGACCCCTGCCCCACACATCTCTTTCCCTCCCCGCTTCATCCATCGGTCCATGGGGCCTAACCAAAGGACTGGGGACCAACGGAGCCTCCAGCCAAGGCTCTTCCTGCTCACTGCAGTCACCAAGGCACCAGTCAGCTCACAGGAATGATACAGGAAGGCTTATTCATATTTAAATAAAGTTATGAGTTCGGGCTTGGGTTTTGATAGAGCTAAGTGCTTCCTCGACCATTTCTTTCTGTAATGCCATCCACTCAGTTTTAGGTTTTAACTGAACAGGTGCCATTTGCTTGCCGGTCCTGTGACAGCCAGAAGCTGTGTGAAATTTTAATGTAGCTCAAGCTGGATGAGAAGACTTTTTTTTCCCCCCAGGCAACAAAGAAATGTTTTTAACAGGTTACAGTTCTAATTGAAGGAGTGCTAGTACAATAGGTGGTGCAAGGAATTAGAGAATACACACGTAATTATTACTCAGCGCTGGAGCTGGGATGTGTGAATGAACAGGGCCCACCTGGGTTGGTAGAGGCAAAGGGAGGAAGGACACCTCGGAGCCAGCCCAGGGTCTAACCTTGCGTGCGTCTGTCTCTCTCCCTGACCCTCTCATTGTGTCTATAACTCTGGCTTTCTCTGTCTCTAAGCTCCAGCACCCCATCTTTCTAACTCATCTCATTCTCTCTGTCTAGCTTTGTTTAAACATGTGTGTTTTGTCTTCTGTCTTGGTCTGTTTCTCTGTGTTGCATGTAAGCTGTGGGCTCTCTGCTTTTGTCTGTGTATCTGTCTCTCTGTCTCATTCTCCCTCTTCCCTTTTCTTTTTTTACTGTTAATTTTTGTGAGCACATAGTAGGCATATATATTTATGGGGTACATGAGATGTTTTGATACAGGCATGCAATGCATAATAATCACATCAAGGTAAATGGGGTATCCATCCCCTCCAGCACTTCTTCC
Source organism: Pan paniscus (assembly GCF_029289425.2). Taxonomy (NCBI): domain Eukaryota; kingdom Metazoa; phylum Chordata; class Mammalia; order Primates; family Hominidae; genus Pan; species Pan paniscus. Next base: position 133,654,796 of record NC_073259.2, read on the forward strand.
TTGTCTTCTTCTCACTGGGAGGAGGGGGTCTCTCCATGAATCTTCAGCCACTCCCCTTTGGCCCAGAGCCAGAGGTTTTCCCCCATGCAATGCCTGATAGACTCCCGCTCTCAAGGTCAGCCCTTATCAGCCTCGTCAGATGGAGACTGGGGTGCTGAGTGCTAACAGATCGTCACAGCCTCACTCTGCCTCCGTATATTCTGTCAGATACAGAGACTGAGCCATGGATAGAATCTCCTCAAGTGTCGCATACCTTTTTTTCCCCCCTCTGGCTCTTTTGATGGTTCTTGTTTAAATATCCAATACTAATTTCAGAGCTTTTACCAGTCACTTTGTAGGTCACAATGGCTTCCATTTGTTGCATATCCTAAAGAAGCGGGTGTGTGGCTGGTCATGAATTGAGTGACCACATTTACTTTGATTAATTATTTGCCCTTTATGTGGGTCTCTTGCTAAATGCAAAATTTACTATGACATGGTACAATTCTACTCTGGTACCAGCAGAGTAAAAACAATCACACTTTATCTCTGACCTCGATGACCACAGCAATTGTGTCCTTTTGCAGTGTGATTCCCACCCAGTTCTCTGGGGCAGTGGTCAAGAGCATGTGTTTTGGAGTTGGGCGAGTCCCAACTCAGCAGCTAACTTGGTGGGTGACCTCAAGAGCCTCAGTTTCCTCTTCTGTAAAGTGGGGTAATGACAGTAGCTGCTCTGGGCATTGCTCTTTCTGTCTCAGTGTCTATCTGGGCTGCTCTGCTCATGTCCGTTGCCTGCTTGGCTTTTTTGGGCATTTGTGTTATGCCCCAGCTCTACTGGGGGTTCCCAAGCTGGCATTTCCCCCAGTCACTCAGCAGTATCACCATTGCTTCCCCAAAGCATCTTCCTATCCCCAGGAAGCTGGTATGCTTGATATTATCGCCCCACCTTACAGAAAAGATTATTGCTGGCCCAGGGTCACCTAGGAAATTGGTAGCAGCATCCAGGTCTTTTGACTCTGAGTTTAGTGCCCGTCACAGTGGCCTCGGACGCCCTCTTAGCACTTATTTGCAGGTTCCTTGAGGGATGGGCTTAAGATCTGGTGTCCATCCGCAGCTGGTAAGGTGAAACATTTGTGCAGCTGAGGATGTCCTTTTTACCATGGGCTACTTTGATCAGTGTCCCACTTACCTTCCCCATGGGACTTAGGATGCAGGGGCATGGATATTTTTAGAGCTCTTGGTTAAGACTCTTCTGGTGGTAACAGAAACCAACTAGGGCTAATGAAAGCATAAAGGAGAATTAATGTTGAGGACACATCCTGGAATCCAAGGGCAGGGAAGGAGCGGGGCACAAGGAATGAACTGGAACCAGCACGGGAGCTCCTTAGGAAGCTTGACCAACCCCCCCATCTCTCTGCTTGCAACTCTCCTGGCAGAAAATGGCCAACAACTGCTTCTTAGTTTATATTCCTTACTTTCTGGAGAGGCGTCAGAGGCTGGAATCTCTTCATTTTCATTCCAAATTCTTTACAGAAAGGACTCATTGGTTCAGCATGGTTCATTACTCATATCTGGACCAATCCATGGTGACTTGAAGGGGGAGGCCATTTTGCATAAAGCAGTGACATGGAGCCTTGTCACTATTATGATAGTGTTGGGGGGGAAGGGAAGGAAGGTTTCCAGAAGATGCTCCTTATGTCACTATTGAATGGTTTTACCTGCATTCAGCCATGTTTGAGATCCTGCTCCACCCCTGGCAGTATGCGAGGCAATGGGAAAAAAGAAACCTGGTCCTTGTCCCCAAGAAGTTTGCAGTCTAGTGACTTTAATGGGTTGAGTTTCCATTTCTTGTAGAACCTCCATATGTACTGAGAGCTGTAGGGCCTTACGTATTTGTAATCTGTTGTTTCAGCAGTGGAGGAACTGTTGTTCCTCCTTCCCTGTGAGGTAAACTTGCCTGTAAGGCCTACTGGATGGCCATCTTCCCTGTGAGTGACCCCCAATCGTGTCAGTTAAGCAGCACTTACCACGTCACTGCTCTTAGTAACTGGTTAATGAACTTACCTGGGCACTGGATAAAGCTCATCCCCAACAGCCTTTGCTTCTTCCATCTGTTGTCACCACCTGGGAGACACAGGTCAGTCCTTAACAGAGCCGCATTTTATTGCTCTCTCTCTGAGTGCTATCCTATTTGAAATAACTGTCTTTGTGTTATTCAGAGACTCAGAAAGAGCTGAATTTTGAAATCACTTTCTGCCTCGTAGATAATAAATGATCTGAGTCTAAAAATAGCCATCAAGTTGGGGGAGCTGGCTGATTTCAGCGTTATATAATACACAACAGTGGGATTGAAAAATCAGTATTTAAATTGGAGCCAACATCCTTGCTTATCTCTGAGTGAAATTTACATCTGCCTTGCAGTTTTAAAAATCAGAAGTCAAGGTGTCTGAGGGCCCAATGTGGTCAGAATTAGATTCCTACTCAGAGGCTGACATTTCTGTGCTAGGGATCAAAGAGTGTAGGTGGCCAGGCCTTGGGGTTGTGGGCCAGAACCTCACAGGCTGGAAGAGCAGCTGGAGTGGAACACACTGGAAGTCACACGTGGTTGTGACTTGGGCCTTTGTGGCGACTTAGCTGTTTCTACTAAAAACTAAGTTTTGTATCTATAAAATATATTTTTAAACATTTCAAATTTAAAAATCTGTATAAAGCTATCTTTTAGGCTGAAAGCTTTCTTTTGAGTTGGGAAAAGAAATGGGATTGTTAGGTTTGTTTTCCAAGTGAGGAGCTGAGAGGAGACCCAGCGCAGCAGCCGGGATCGGGGACTCTGGTGTCAAATGTTTTTGCTCCCATCCTGGCTCTGCAGCTTAGCAGCGGAGTGATTCTGGCCAAATCATGGAATCTTTCAGCTTCAGTTCCCTCATTTGTAAAATGAGGATAAAAATAGTAATGCTTCAGTAGGGATGCTTGAGGATTAAATAAGATGTTAATAAGACCAGTTAGTGTTTATCAGGTACTTACAATATACCAGGCACTGTTGTTGGGCACTTTGTTGGTTATCAGATGTTGATACCTATTGTAGTTTATTGTTATAAATATGCATTATTATTAACAGATAATGCATGTAAATAACTTGGCACAGTGCCTGGAACTTATCTAAGTGTTTAAGAAAAATTAGTTGTCACTAATTATGTTTGTTAGGCACTTACCACATCCTGCATCTTTATGCATTTATTTATTGATTCATCTCTGTTGCCTGTTCTCTTGGTTATATCTTTGAGTCTGAACAAATGTGTTTCCCAAATACCTTCACTAAAATCCCCCAAATGTGCATATTCTCTCTTTCAACACAAAGACACATTGTTGTTATTTTAATGAACTGCTTGAGAGTAAGTTACACACATGATGATCCTTTTTCTGTAAATAGGTTTGTGTAAATTTCCTCAAAACTCTCACGTAAGTAGAGTGAAATGTCAGTATCAGGAAATGAATGTCAATGCAAAGTGTTATCTTGTTCCCAGACCATATTCAAATTTTATCTGTTATTGCACTAATATCCTTTATAGCAAAAGAAAAATACATTTTTCTGTTTGAGGATTCAATTCAGGATCACACATTGCATTTGTTGTGTCCTTTAATCTGGAACAGTTTCCTAGTCTTTGTCTTTTAGGCTGTGACATATTTGAAATGGACAAAATGTGCCATATTGGGGTTTGTCTGATATTTCCTTATTATTAGATTCAGTTTACATGATTTTTGTTGAAAACAGTCCAGAAGTGATGCTATCTCCTTTTCAGGACATACAATGCATATTTATCCCATTGCTAGTGATGTTGTCTTTGATCACATGGAAAAGGGGGTGCTATGGTCTGTGTGTGTCTCCCAAAATCCATGCGTTGGAAACTTAATCCTGAATGCAACAGCATTGGGAGCTGAAGCCTTTTGGGAGGTGTTTATGTCATTAGGGCTCTGCCCTCATGAATGAATTAATGCTATTATAAAAGGGATTGACCAAGAAGTTCATTCCTTTTTGCCCTCTGCCTTCTGCAATCCTCTCCAGAGGCTACGCCGTTCAAGGCACCATCTTGGAAGCAGAGGGCAGCCCTCACCAGATGCAGATGCCTTGATCTTAGACTTCCCAGCTTCTATCACAGTGAGAAAAAAATTTTGTTCTTTATAAATTACCCAGTCTGTGGCATTCTGTTATAGCAGCACAAAATGGACCAAGACAGGTGGTATATGCTAGGTTTAGACACCATAAAGTTACTGTTTTCACTTTGAAATTAATGTTTCTTTCACAGAGATACTTTGGCACTATGAAAATGTCCTGTTTCTTATCATCCTTTCAATCAGTAGTAGAGCCCATTAATGATTCTTGCCTGAAACAATTATAGTAATAAATAGTGATTGCCAGGCGGTGATATTCTAGCTTCATCATTCCTTTTGATATTTATTAGCTGGAATTCTACTCTAAGGATCAATCTTCCTTTCTTCACTGTTTGTTTATAACAATATGGACTCAGAAGCTTATTTTATTCTACAGATTATAATTGACTACTGTGATTATTTACTGTGATGCTAAAATTGTCCCAAACTGGAAGGGGGTGCCCCTTCACTCTGCTTCTTGTGTCCTTTTGACATTTTTTTTGAGCACTTTGTTACTTTCTGCCTCTACAGGATATTTCAGGCTCATGTTCTTGTACTTTCTTTGTCTTGGCACTTAAATCAGCCATTTCTCTAAGGAGCTCTGTTTTCTTTTATTGGAGACTGGTTTTTAGAGCTCCATTCTGGGTACTAGGTGTGCTGATTGCTAAAGGGGTGTTATATCTAAGCCCTCTCAGTGAACAGAACTAGGAAAAAACTATATACATGTGTACATATATACACACCTACGTTATACATAGGTAGACACATGTATGTCCCTGCTCCTGTGATTTTGTGCTGGTACTTCCCATCCCAGTTCATGATTGCAGAGTTCACTCTAACTCCTTCTCCTTTCCATTTTTAAACTCAGTTTTCTAGCAGTGAGAATCCTGGCTCTCATTACCCAACACATATTGTTTGCTCAATCCTAGAATACTAAAGCAGTTTTAGAATTGCTAACCCATGCTGCTGTGGAAAACAAACCTAACTAGAATTCAATCTGTGTTTACAGTTATTTTTATCTTTAGCCTGAGAGTACATAGTCAAAATAATGTGCCGAAAGTTACTTGCGACTCCTAAATTTTAATAGCTTAAAGCAACAGAGGTTTATTTGTACTCACACTGCCTGTCTGACACAGATCAGTTGGAGAATTTTGCTCTGGGTCACTTTGGGAGCCAGGATGATGGAGCAGCCACCATCACCATGGCATAGAAAGGGAGAGTGTGAAGTCTTGTGTTCTTAGAGCTTCTGATTCAAATGAGCACATAATTCCACCCGTGTTTCATTGGCAAATTCAAATGGACAGTAAAATACAATCAAACTGTGTGCTCAAAAAGAGTGCTTGTGAGGAAATTTTATTTATTTAATGCCATCCTTATGAATTCTTTGGAAAAAAATTTTTTTATAGCTAAGAAAATGGAAGTACTCCAACTTGTTTTTTAACCAATATAGGGTCCAATTCATCATGTTATCTGTTACATAATATTTTATACTGTGGACCTGTACCAAGTTCATTGGGCCATTTCCTAACTAATGGATATTTAGATAGTTTTTATCTTTTCCTATTAGAAACAATGCTTTGATGAATATCCTTCATGAACTGATGACCTTGTTTGGGCATCTCTCTCAGTAAAGATACCCATAGGTGGAGTTACTGAGCAGTCAGTTTTTTTTTTTTAAATCAATCAGAGATTCCTTATTTCCTACATTCTTCTCTGTAAAGTGAAAGTAATAATAGAAGCAACCTCATTAATTAATATGAAGCCCTTGTCACAATCCCTAGCACATAGCAGATGCTCTCTTGTATGAGAGCTATTATTATTCTTTTCTCTCAAATGTGGTACCAGATTGTGATGTTCTCTTTTGCCTTTGTATTTTCTGTGGGTAGTTCACCTCGTCCAATGGGGTTTCAGATTCCCAACGTGGAAGGAGTTGCTGCTATCTTTTCTTTGTAAAACAAGGTACTTTAAGGCAATGTGTTCTTCAGTTCTTTCTAGATCTAAGATATCCCTAAGATTCAACTGACTCTACGGATTAGAAGCTAACAGAACTATTGTCACGTAAGGAATCATGACCATTTGAGAAACAAGAAGAGGAAAGGAGAGACTGTCAATATTTAGGGCTGCTCGCTCGCTGATGTAAGAATCCTTCTCATGGCCATAGAGTATGAGGCTGTTGCTCACCCTGGTAAAACTTCAGCAGGTCAAAAAGGGTGTTGAAGATGCCCTGTATTATATCTACTTCTTGGAGTTTATATTCTGCCAAATTTTTTCTCATTGGCAAAATTGTTGTCCATCTTTCACAAAACACTGAATCATCACTGACATTGAGGAGTGGTATGAGCCTTTCTACTGATATCTGTACTGATGTTCCCAACACATGAAATGCCAGGACATATGGCATTACCTCACTATTCAGAATAACATGGAATCTTTTGTTTGTTTGTTTTCACTATGCAGCGGCTTTCAGTTGATCCACAAGGGTTGGCAACCATCAACACTAATTCTAGAATATTTCCATCACTCCTCCAATGAAATCCCAAACCTATTAGCTGTCATTTATATATATATATATATTCAGGAGTAGAATTGCTAGGTCATATGGTAATTCTCTGTTTAACCTTTTGAGGAAGCACCAAACTTTTCCACAGCAGTCACACAATTTTACACCCCACAGACAATGTATGAGAGTTCCAATTTCCACACATTCTTGCCAGTCAACACTTGTTATTTTATGTCTTTTTATTTAAAGTTGTCCTAGTCAGTGTGAAGTGGTATCTCTTTTTGGTTTACATTTCCTTAATGAAGCTGAGCATCTTTTCATGTGTTTATTGGCCACTTGTATTAATATATCTTCTTTTGGAAAATGTCTATTCAAATCCTATCCCCTCATTTTTAATTTGGGTATTTGTCTATTTTGTGTGGTATAATACTTCTGCATATATTCCAAACATTAGACCCTTATCAAATATATTATTTGCAAATATTTTCTCCCATTTGTGGATTGTCCTTTTACTTTCTTGGTGGTATCCCTTGAAGCACAAATGTTTTAAATTTCTATAAAGTACAATTTATCTATTTTTCTTTGTTGGTTGTGCTTTAGGTGTCATATCTAAGCAATATTTGCTGAGTCTGAAGTCATGAAGATTTATACCTAAGTTTTCTTTAAAGAGTTTAATGGTTTGAGTGCTTAAATTTATGTCTTTGATATATTTTGAATTAAATTTTGAATGTGGTGTGAGGTATGGATCCAACTTTGTTCTTTTTTATGTGGATATCCGGTTATCCCAGTATCATTTGTTGAAAAAACTATTCTTTCACCATTGAATTATCTTGAAATCCTTGTTGAAAATCAATCTGCTGAAAATGAGAGAATTTATTTCTGGAAAGTCAGTTCTAATCAGGAAGTGTGAGCCTTCCAACTGTTATTTATCCAGATTGCTATGGCTATTCTGCCTCTTTCATCTCCATATGAATTTTAACACTAGCTTGTGTACTTCTGGAAAAAAGGCAGCTGGAATTTTGATAGCAATTACATTGAATCTATATATTTATTTGGGGAGTGTTGACATCTTAACAATATTAAGTTTTCCAATCTATGAACATAGGATACATTTTATTTATTTATTTAGGTATTTTTAAAATTTTTTCAACAATACTTTGTGAGATATTTAAGTTTAACCAACTACTTTCATTAAACTTATTTCCAAGTAATGTATTAATTTCGATGCTGTTATAAAGATAATTAGTTTCTTAATTTCATTTATGTATTGTTCATTACAGATAAAATTGAGTTTTAGATTTTCATCTTGTATCCTGAAATTTGCTGAACTCCTTTATTAGCTTTAATGGTTTGCTTGTGGATTTCTGGAATTTTCTAGGTATGGGATCATGTCATCTGCAAATGGATATAGTTTTACTTCTTCATTTCCAGTTTGGATTCATTTTAATTAATCCCCTCCACCCCACCCCAATTACCTTGGCTAGAACCTCCAGTACAACACTGGATAGAAGTGGTGAGAGTCATCTTTGTCTTGTTCCTGATCTTAAGAAAGCTTACAGTCTTTTACCACTGTGATATTAGCTGTATGTTCTCCATAGATGGCCTTTATTATGTTGAGGAAGTTCCCATCAATTCCTAATTTATTGAGTAGTTTTATCATTAAAAGGTGTTGGATTTTGTCAAATGCTTTTTTTCACATGTCTTGAGATGATCCAGACATACATTTTGGTCCTTTGTTCTATAATTAAGGTATATTACATTGATTAATTTTCATATGTTGAACCAATCCTGCATCCCTGGGATAATTCCCACTTGTTATGGTGTTTAGTCCTTTAAAAAAATGTTGCTTGCATTTGTTTGCTAGTATTTTGCGTGTGTGTGTGGCAGGGGGGTGGGGTTGGCATCTATAATCATTAGGGATATTGGCCTGTAGTTTTCTTTTCCTGTGATGTCTTTTTTTTTTTTTTTTTTAATTAGGGTAATACTGGCCTCACAGAATTAGCTGGGAACTGTTTCATCTTCTAATTTTGTGAAGAATTTCTAAAAATTAATATTACTCTTTCTTCAATCTTTTGTTAGACTTTATTAATGAAGCCATCTGGTCCTGAGCTTTTCTTTGTGGAAAGTTTATTTTTAAATTATTAGTTCAATCTCTTTATCAGTTATAGATATTGAAATTCCAATTTCCTCTTGAGCCGGTTTTGGTAGTTTTTGTCTTTTTATGAATTTGCTCTTTTCATCTAGGTCATCTAGTTTTTGGCATATGCTCTAGTATTCCTCTATAATTTTTTTCCTGTAAGACTGAGCCCCTTTTTAATTCCTTATTTTAGAAATCTGAATCTCCTCTGCACTGCTCCACTCATCAGTCTGGCTAAAGTTTTGTCAGCTTTAAAATTTTTCCAAGTAATTTACTTTTGGTTTCATTGCATTGATTTTCTGTATTATATGTCATTTATTATTTTGTATTAATATATAAATATTATGGAATATAATATCTAATAATATTCAACATAACATTATTTAATAGTAAATACCAATATTTAATATAAATAATGTGATATAATATTTATATTATTATTAAACTATACTTAACATTTTTTCTACTCTATTATTATTGTCTTCCTTGCTCTTGTTCTAGGTTTAGTTTGCTCTTTTTTCTCTAGTTCTCTAAGGTAGAAGGCTAGGTTATTAATTTGAGATATTTAAATTTTCCCATATAGGCATTTACTGCTATACATTTCCCTCTAAATACTACTTTTAATACATCTCATAAGTTTTGGCATGTTGTGTTTTCATTTTTACTCATCTCATAGTATTTTCTGATTTCTCTTGTGATTTATTTTTTGAAACATTGGTTGTTTAAAAGAGGATTGTTTAATTTCCGAATGTTTACAGATATTCTTAATTTCCACCCTATCCTTTTCTAATTTCATTCTATTGATATCAGGTAATTTACTTTGTACAATTTCAGTCCTTTCAAATTTGTTGAGACTTGTTTAATGGCCTGACCTGTGGTATGTCCTAGAGAATGCTCCATGTAAATGCAGTAACAATGTGTATTCTGCTGTTGCTGGCTACTGTGTTCTATAGATGTCTGTTAGGTCTTGTTTCTTTATAGTATTGTTAAAGTCTTCCTTTTCCTTGTTGATCTTATGACTAGTTGTTCTGTTAATTACTGAAAGTGGAACATTGAAGTCTCCAACTCTTATTGTTGGATTTTTTATTTCTTCCTTCAACTGTGTCAGTTTTGACCTCATGTATTTTGGGGATTTGTTGTTAGGTGCATCTGTTTTATAATTGTTATATTTTCTTGTTGATTGACTCATTTTATACAACATTCATCTTTGTCTCTGTTTTTGTCATACAAATTGCATCTTTCTGCAAGATGTGTGTCCATGAACAAACATCTATAATTACTCCTTTATGCAGTTCTCCTTTAAATAAGATAGAAGAAATGTAATGTCCCAAACAAAAATATGTTTGTACTGTCTTTTGTATTTATCAATGTAGTTACATTTACTGGTGCTCTCTATACCTTCATGTGTAATTAAGTTACTGTCTAGTGTCCCTTCATTTGAGCCTAGAGGTCTTCTTTTGGTATTTCTTGTAAGATGAGTCTGTTAGTGAAGAACTCTCTCACTTTCTGTTTTTCTTGGTTTGTGACAATTTCTTCATTTTATTTTGAAAGACAGGTTTTCTGGATATAAAATTCTTGGTTGACAGTCTTTTTTCTTCCACCACATTGAATGTGTCATCCTTCTACCTTTTTGCCTCCAGTTGCTGATAATACAACAGGTCTTAGTCTTATTGAAGATTGCTTGTATATAATGAGGTATTTTTGTCTTGCTGTTTTCAATATTATATGGTATTTTGGTATTTGACAGTTTGATTATGATGTATCTAGGTGTGGATCTCTCTGAGTTTATTCTATTTTGAGTTCGCTGAACTCTTGGACGTGCAGATTAATGTTTTTAATAAAATCTGGGACACCTTTGCCATTAATTACTCAAATATTGTTTGTTCCTTTTTCTCTGTCTCCTTTTCTTCTGGGACTGCAATTGTGCTTATGCTGGTATGCTTGATGGCATCACAGAAATCTCTGATGCTGTATTTATACTATTTTTGTTCATTCTATTTTCTTTATACTCCTCTCATTTTAATTTTAATTAGCCTATCTTTATGTTCACTGATTCTTTTTTTCTGTCTGCTCAAATCTGCTGTTGAGCCCCATGAGTGAATTTTCCATTTCGGCTATTGCACTTTTCAACTTTAGAATTTCTAATTGATTATTTAAGAAAATAATTTATATCTATTGATATTCTCTCTTTGGTGAGACAGCTTTCTCATACTTGCTTTTTTTTTTTCTTTGAGATAGAGCCTCGCTCTGTGGCCCAGGCTGGAGTGCAATAGCACGATCTCGGCTCACTGCAATCTCTGCCTCCTGGGTTCAAGCAATTCTCCTGCCTTAGCCTCCAAAGTAGCTGGGATTACAGGTGTGGTGGCACCACGCCTGGCTAATTTTTTATATTTTTAGTAAAGGTGGGGTTACACCATGTGGGCCAGGCTGGTCTCAAACTCCTGACCTCATGATCTGCCTGCGTCAGATCATGCTGCGTCAGTGCTGGGATTACAGGTGTGAGCCACTGCACCTGGCCTCTCATACTTTCTTTTAGTACTTTAGATGTGATTTTATTTCTTTGAATATATTCAAAACATTTAATTAAAAATAATTGTCATCTTTGTGTAGTAGGTCCAATACCTTCGCTTTCTCAGGGAAAATTTGCTTGATTGCTTTTTGTCCTGTGTATGGACCATATTTTCTTGCTTTTTTGCATGTCTCATAAGTTTTTGTTCAAAGCTGGACATTTAAAATAATATAATGTGGCAACTCTTGGAATCAGATTCTCCTTCCCTCCCCAAGTTTGTTTTTGTTGTTTGTTGTAGTAGCTGTTGATTGCTTAGTGACTTTTATAAACTAATTCTGTAAAGTCTATAAAGTCTCTGCTTGGTTAGCTTGGTGGTCAGCCAATGATTAGGCAGAGTTTTCTTTAAATACCTGACACCTGCCTTAGCTTTCACTTCCTTCTTCCACAGAGCCTCAAAATCAACCAGAGGTGAGAGCTTAGGTCTATTCTCTGATCTTTCCTGTGTATGAGCACAACTCTAGGCATGCACACAGCCCTAAGTATGATTATGATCTTACAGATTCCCAGGAATATGCCATAGCCTTTCAAAGACCCTATGGACATCTCATTCTTCATCTTTTCCTTTGAAGCTTTTTGATTAAACTGTTATCCACTGCTTCAGGCAGCTAAAAGTCAAACAGTTGCCTGGCAAGTATCTCTAGGGAAAGAGCTTTCCATACTGGGTGAACTGAGAGTGAAGCCAAATACCGACAGCCTTGCAAGTGGGTTTTTTCAGGGAACCATTAGACAAGTCGATAAATGACTATTATTTGGGAATGAGGTTTTGAAAGATCTCCAGCCCTGACCTGACCCCTCCAGTGGCTTCTAGACTGCTGGTTTTTACTATGAATGTAGGCTGTTATTTTTTAAAGATACTACAGCACTAGAAAGTGTGAGATTTAAGCAGGTCAGGTTAAAATGACACAAAGTTCTGTTTTTACCAAGAATTAGCCATTTTTTCTTGAATAAATGATCTCCTGGTTGCCTATAAACCTTTGGTTTATTTCCAGAGTTATAAAAAAGTTGATCTTGACACTGTTTGACAGTTTCCTCATTGCTTTTATGGAGAAGGGAATTTTCTGATGTTTTGACTGCCATTTTCACTGACATCACCCTAACATGCAACATTAATGGAAGCACATAGTCATAAAGGACTATAAATATGCTTCAAGGCATGAAACCTAGAACTCACACAAATAAGAGCAGAATAAAATACTTGGTTTTTTGATAGGTTAGGAATTTTTAGCATCTCTGGGATCAGGGGACGATTTCAATGTAATATTTACCATGCTAAATTGCTTTCGCATTGTGCTAGGTAAGTAGGAATTGCCTTTGGGATTTTTGAGAGACTGTTGATGGAAACAGGATAAAAAGGGTATGAAAATCTCAGCTACCCATGAAAAAGCTGAAGGAGGAAACATGGTTGCAAAGTTATGTGTAATAGAATGATAAGTTTGCATCAGTTATGATTTATTATAAAAATTAAAGTCACCTTTCTTGAAACTCAGTTTGGGAAATGTATTGTAATGTCTTCTTTGAAGGCTGTGAGCTTCTACAAGGTAGAGATTGATGTTTAACCTTTTCTCTTTCCCTAGTGTCTAGCCTGTTACCTGTCCTCATGTGTTAAGAATTTTAGTTGCAACTGACAACCCAACTCAAACTAACTTTAGTAAAACAGTTAATTTTGTATACCTACATTTCCAAAGATAACAGACTTCAGGTATAGTTGGATTCAGGAACCTGGAAATCTTTCCCAGGAATATTTCTAGCTCCTACTCTTGTCTGATTTTCTTTGTTTAGGCTTCACTTGAATCTGTCTTTGTAGGCCAAGGGCTGGAATACCTGGATTGACTGTATTTTGGTCATGTGCTTTTCTGCGAAGTCTGACTGGGTGTTCTGGGGTCAGCGCCACCCAGGCCACATTCACTGATGGCAGGAATTGGGTGATACAGAGAGAAAAAAAATGAAACATTGTCACTAAAGAGGAAGGAAGAGGGATGCTCATTAGACAAAATCAATGCCTGCCCACCACACACAAAAAATACCTGTACTGATTTTTTTTTTCAGCTGCATGATTGAGTTGAACTTAGCAGTTTGTTCTGGGACTATGATACAATCTCTGTTCGTTGTATTCATGAGATTACTCCCACTTCCATATCATTACCCCACCTAGGTGAGTTCTCATCTCAACTTCCACAGTGCTTCCAGTCCTATGTGCTTTAATATAAATATATGTAAGTGTGCACAGAATTAAGCTCCCCGGGCAGAGGGGAGTGCTCAGGAACATGGAGTACAGTTCTGTTCTTTTGGACTTATCTCTTTAAAATTTCATCCAGAAGAGGGGACACATGTAAAAAACAAACTTAATTTTTCACATTTCTTAGATTGGGTTGTTATTGTTTTTAGGTATTCATTACAAAGTTGATGTTTTCTGTTAACAAGTAGCTATTATTTGCAGGTTTAATATCAACAAAAAATAAATCATCTATAAAATGGGAATAATATCCGTAACTACCTTGGGAGAGCTGAGAAAACTGAATGAGGATGTAATGACATATAAAACACATAGAACATTTCCTGTTCCATACATAATAGCTAAGTTTTAGCAATTATTATTATTATTATTATTATTATTATTATTAAAGGTTGACTCCATCTCTTACTCTATTAAGCCTTCACAATCAAGTTTGGAATAGAGAGTGCGGGGCTGAGTGTAGAATCCACTTAGTGCCTGAGCTAAGGTTAGGGACTCCAAATGTGAAAGCAATACTGAAGTAATGATCTCACTGATACAGTCTGGGAGACACTGAAATAATTATCTAGTTGGATAATTCTAGTGAGGCCAATTATGGAATGTTTGGTGAACTCTCATTGCTGGGCTGTGTTGCCCAGGTGTCTACCATCTTCTCTGGTTGACTCTCTTTCTCTTCAGGCAAGTGCGAAGTGGCATCTCTGCCACAGTCCCCTTGTGAATCTACTCAGTGGTTCTTTAATTCACTCATGGAGCAAATACTGTAGAGAACTTACTGTAACAGCTGGATTTATTGCATGCTTGTTGCCCATTATGTACCAGTTCTGTTCTAAGCTTTGTACATTGATTGATTTATTAAATTTTCATAAGGTCCCCATACAGGAGCTGTTTTTATTATCCCCATTTTCCAGATCAGAGAACCCAGGCACAGGGGAAGTACCCTGTGGTAGATGCTGTTGATGGGATGTAAATGGGCTCAACTGTGGTGAGGGACAGAAAGACAGGAGCAGGAGAGAGAGTAAAAGGTGAGAAGGTCAGATCATTCCATGTCCATGAGTTTGGATTTTATCTTAAGAATAGCAGGACACTTTCAAAGAGTTATAATCTAGGAAAGAAATAATCTGCATTATATTGAAACAAAAAGATAATTTTGTTGTAAAGAGAATGAACACAGGGAAACCAGTTGGGGAGGGCATTGTGGTTGTGCAGCTGAGAGAAGATGGCTTGAGTAGGGAAGTTGGCAGTGGGGATGGCAAATATTTGACAGACTGAGATAAACTATGAACATATATTAGAACCTACAGAACTCTGAGGGGATCAATCTACAGAAGAAGTGAGAAACGCACATGTCAGCATTTAAAAATACCTAGGTTTGGAGGGAGATCTCTGGAGATTCTGGAGGTGTCGGGGAGGTGGGGTGTGGCGTTCAGCTTGGGTGTGTAGAGGTTTGTAATGTTCAACTTGTGCTCTTCTGTTGTTTCTGCTGTTGTCTTTCCTAATTTAAAATCACAATGAAGTCTATGTTCACTATGTTAATAAGCCCAGAATGTAGGCATTCACTTCCCAATGATCCTTGAGCCAAGATTTGAAAAATACTGAAAGGAACTCGTGTGCTATGTGTGAGTCTGTGGGACTGAGGGTGGCGGGGATGGAGTAAGGGAGAGGGAGTGGAGGTCAGGGAGAGGGAGAATGACCCTGTACCTGGGGACTGGGAAGACATTCCAACCAACCATCAGGTTTGATTATCTCAGTCTGGGATGAAACACCGATTGGAAACTTCCATTTTGTGTGAGCTTTGTGGCTTTGTCCCTTCAGACAACTGTCTAAATCGCAGAATGAGAATGAAGGCAGTAGGGAGCTTGGTGGACACCCCTCTCCCGCTCGCCCCTGTGGTATGCACGTTTGCTGATCTGAGCCCTCTCCTCTCCTGTTTAGGACACCGAGGTTTTGAACACCGCCATTCTCACTGGAAAGCCTGTTTCAGTTCCTGTCAAAGTCGTGGGGGTCCAGGAGGATGGTTCTGTGGTCGATGTGTCTGAGTCTGTGGAATGCAAGTCTGCCGATGAAGACGTCATTAAGGTAAGGGGGGATTTATCTACAGCTGTCCTAAGTGTTCAGAGCTTTTTGTCGTTCCTTCTTTTGTCTCCAAGGTCTTGTTCTGACTGAGCATCCCATGCTCTAAAGGGCTGGAGGCCAGAATGACCTCACGAAGGAGGAAACAGCTGACCGCAGAGACTCCCTGGAATCAGCAGGCGGCTGCAGCAGGTGATGCTGCTTCCCTCTCCCTGGAAAGGGGAATCCCTGACCCTTAGTCTCCAGCAGAAAGAATTTATTCTCCTCCCCTTCTTGTCTCCCCTATTCTTCTCTCTATCTTTCCTCGTAAGACAATATTTTCCTAACTTTAGTAATCCAAATAAGACCTTCTCATTTTTTGCAAACTCACTGTGCCTAATAATATAATTTACTCAATATATTTTCTTTAAATGCCTTGCTTCTTTGGGGTGGCCAGTTAGCTCAGTGGGTTAGAGTGTGGTGCTAATAAATGCATTACTTTTTCAAACTTAAAAACTAATTTAGCTTCATTATAAGACAATAAAGTCCATGAGCTTGGTGTATTACATTTTTTGTTAATATGCATTAAAATAAATAACTATTCAAATAAAATTAAGTTCACCCATGTGCCACCTAACTGAACTTGAATATAACCAGTGGGATACAGTTTAGGAAATGGGACATTTCTGCTAGATTCTTCACTCAAATTAGCTATGTTTCTGACTCCAAATTCTGCTAGGAACCAGACAATATTTTTTTCATGCTCTCTGAAGGGGTCTTTTTGAACCACCAAATTTAATATTTCTGCCTATTTTTTCTTAGCACATTGGTTGCCATTGCTTTTGCAGCAGAGACCTCAGGGAGAAAGGATTTGAATTTTTAGAATGATTGATCCTTCCTCCTTTAAATTGTTAAGAGAGCCCCAAAGTCCAATCTATTCAGCTATTTTAGAAAAATACAATAACTCAGAGTTCTGCCCTTCCTCACATTCTACCAGCTCTTGTTTAGAGGTTACATGAAACTTGGTCTCAGTATTGAAAACTTCGTGGTAGACAGGAAAACCTTTAGGGGTTTCCCTATGGTAGAAAAGGTCTGGGAGGGGTTGATTTCTTCTTGTTGTGACCTACAGGATGCTGTGTCTTAAGCAAGAGACAGTTTCGGAAAAAAGACCGATGTATTCGTGAGGTCTAATTAACAAAGAAATTAATTCCTAGGAAACTCAAGTTTGGCATAGACTCTTTCCTGGACTTGGAATGCTCATTGTCCTTAGATATGGAAGGTGGACTGGCTTAAAACCTGCACACGTAGCCCTGCCTGGGGTTCCTGGTGGTCCTTGTATTCCGTAGGCAGGTTTGATTAAATATATGGCCTTAAATATTCAGAGTTTAGAAAGAGCTGAGCCAAGTCACAGGAGATTATCTGCACCACTGACAAATATGGATGATGAACTGCTGTTGGTTGCTATTGACAATGCGCAAGTTTTACACTATTTTTACTATTCCCATGTCATTCTAGAAAGGAGACACTGATAAGAGATGGTATCTGTATGCTTACGTCATAATGGGCTCAAACAAGTGATTCAGTCTGTAGTTTCCTAAGCCTTTTGTTCTGACCTAAGAGCCTGCTATGAAGCCCCATGGGGTGGAATCCTCCTTCTCTTGCCCTGAAGAGCTCTACTCTAGAGGGGCAGGTCCAAGTTCACAGATCCCGTTATTGCCATATACCTGGTTTTCTCCACTCCACACAAATGTACTAAAAGTATCCTCTGCTCATCCTCATAGACGTTGTTTTGGAAGATGATACCTTTTTGCTCAGCTGTCACCTATATAGCCTCGGGAGGATGGGGATTCGTCTAACAAATTATTGCCCAGTCTTCAGAGGAACAAAGTGAAACCTGCAGATCGCAAGCTCAGGGCTGTATTCACACTTTTTAAGGGGATTCCAGGACTGTTGCAAATTTGGGGGCTTGTGTCAATTGAGGCGATTTAATTAAATGGCTGTGATGCATTTACTATGGCTTCAGTGTCAATGTTTGTAGTAAATTTTACTATAACTCCAAGTTGAATGGAGTTGTCCACAGAGCTATGACCTTGGCATCATCCCAGGGACATCCTCAAATACATGGCACATTCATTAGCACCCTTTGGAGAGATCCTCTGAGTTTGTGGAGTTGTCACGCAGTTATACTTCAGAGTACAGAAAACACTGAATGATTTTTAGGGAGAGTCTTGCAGGGCTCACCAAAGATCTTTGTGCCTTGGAACCATGAGTTAGATAAGGGAAAAACGTGAATTTAGAAAGATGTAAGTTATGGTAATATCCAAACAAATGAACTTGTTTGGCCTGTGATTGTATGACTTTTGGGGGACAGAATCAGAGGACATACATGATTTTGAAAAGCTGGAACCTTGGCCTAATCTGGCAAGATTAAAAGAGATAAATGTAAAATTTCAAGTTGACAACTATAGTAGTCCTTCCTTATGTGTGGTTTCACTTTCCGTGGTTTCATTTCACTGTGGTCAATCACAGTCCAAAAATGTTAAATGAAAATTTTCAGAAAGAAGCAATTCATGTTTTAAATTGTGTACTGTTCTGAGTATCGTGAAGAAATCTTGAGTCTTCCTGCTCCATCCCACCTGGGTTGTAACTCATGACTTTGTCTGGCATATCCATGCTGTAGACACCACCCACCTCTGAGTCATTTAGTAGCTGCCTGGGTGATCAAATAGACTGTCGCGGTATCACAGTGCTTGTGTTCAAGTCGCCCTTATGTTATTTACAAATGACCCCAAAGTACAAGAGTAGTGATGCTGGCAATTCGGCTAGACCAACAAGAAGTCATAAAGTGCTTCTTTTAAGTGAAAAGGTGAGAGTTCTTGACTTAATAAGGAAGGAAAAAGATCATATGCTGGAGTTACTAAGATCTACAGTCAGAGCGAATCTTCTATCCATGAAATCGTGATGAAGGAAAAAACATTCATGGTAGTTTTGCTGTCACATCTCAAATGTGGGGAGGGTCTGCATAGTTAAGGCCACAGTGTGTGATAAATTCTTCATTAAGATGTGAAAAGACATTAAATTTAGGTGGAAGACATGAACAGAAACTTGTTCTGCTGGATGACGATCTGATTCAGTTCTATCTGTGGTTTCAGGCATCCACTGGGGGTCTTAGAATATATTACCCATGGATGGGAGGAGACTGGGAGACTGCTGTACTTTTAGGTTAAAAAAAAAAAACAAGTAGAGGATTGTGTGTGTGTGTGTGTGTGCGCGCACACACACAAGAAGCCTTAGCGTTTTTATCAGTATTGGGATCCAGTGAGTCAACTGTTTGATAAGGCTGCTACAGGTTGATTTTTATTAGCATGAATGGGTGTGTGACTCAGAGCAGAGGTCACAGGCAGGCAGTCTGCAGACCAGATCTGACCCAGAAGTGTGTGGGGGGTGTGGGGAGGGTCTGCATAGTTTAAAAATTCTTACTTAATTTGTTGCCCCCATGTAAAAATTGGCAAGTTCGCACAGAAATCTGGATTTACAGTTTCTTATGAAAAATCACAGGACCAGGTGGTCCTGGGTCTCCATGATTTCCTGTGAACCTCGTCTGGAGTTGAAGAGAGGATGCTCCTCTGCATAAAACCTGTGTCCTCCAGCTCACTGTAGTCTCCACCACTCCCTTTTGTCTTTCACATGGAGGTTGAAGGATATTTGTCATTTCTGGTCACACTTGTGCTCCTAGTTTTTGATAGTGGATTTCAGAGGAAGGTGAGATATTTTTTGTACTCCAGTCTCTAAAAATAAATAAGCAACAAATGATAGACTTCATTCTCTCACTCTGATGGAGAATTCTGTATCTTTCTAGGCCATAAGAAGAACAATAAAAAATTGGGTTGTGCTCTGCCAAAAAGTGTCTGAGAGGCTGAGGACTCTTGAAATCAAATCACAGGAGAAATGATTGAAGGAAGTGTGAGTGTTAAGCCTATTGATGAGAAGAAAAGGCTCAGGGGTGAGGTGGAGAGGGAGACATGACAGCTTTTTGTAAGTCTTTCAAGGGCCATCATGTGGAAGATGGAGTAGCTTTGTGCTTTTTAGATTCCAAGAATGGGAGTTGAAAGGTACCATTTTTAGCTCAATATAAAGAAAAAGACTGCAGAGGTAGTGAGTTCTTTGGTTGAGCTTCCAGACATGTGATGTTGCTAAAGATCCTGACTCCACCTTCCTCACCGTTTGACCTTGGGCAAATTACTTACCATCTCTGAGCCTAGTTTCCTTATCTATAAAATGGGGATGGTAATGATACAGTGGAAACGTACTTTTCTAGAGATTTGTTCTAAAGTCACAGCAAACGGCAGAACTAACAATAACCAAACTACTCCCTAATCCTTGAAAATCCCCAGTCTCACTGGGTCATCCAGGCTGGAGTGCAGTGGCGTGATCTCGGCTTACTGCAGCCTTGACCTCCCAGGCTCAAGTGATCCTCCCACCTCAGCCTCCCAAGCAGCTGGGACTACAGGCTCCCACCACTGCGCCAGGCTAATTTTTGTATTTTTTATAGAGACAGTTTTTCCGTGTTGCCTAGGCTGGTCTCCAACTACTAGACTCAAGTGATCCGCCTGCCTCAGCCTCCCAAAGTGCCGAGATTACAGGCATGAGCCACCACGCCCCTCTACACTTGGGTTTTTAGAAATACAAAAGACAGTAGATTTTAAAAAAAAAATGTTTTCCTGGCATTTGAGCTAAGGGCACATTTTCGGGAGCAATCCAGGGCAAGGTTTTAAAGGGAGTTTTGGGGGAAATCTAGATGAGTAACCTTTGGGTGCATTTGAAGATAAATTTCCCGCTCATTCTCTGCTATTCTTTTATGTCTTCTGGTGGAAATCTTGTCAGATGGTAACCTTAAGTTATTCTATGTACTTGTAATTGAATTGTTAAATCTATGTGTGATAAAAAGCCCAATGTGGAGTTTAGAGGATGATTAAATAAGAATGTATATCTAGAAAAAGTCACATAGTGCTTGACCTGTAATATATTAATACATATTACATCCATACCTATTCACCTGCGTATTTATATACATATGCACATGTGGATATAAATATGCAGGTGAATGGGTATAGATATAATATTTATTGACATATTGAAATATCCAAAATATTGTTTGGATATTTGTCTCCAAGGTATATTTAGATATTTGGGCCTCTGTATTATTTTGTTCTCACATTGCTATAAAGAAATACCTGAGGCCGGGCACGGTGGCTCACGCCTGTAATCCCAGTACTTTGGGAGGCTGAGGTGGGCAGATCACGAGGTCAGGAGATCGAGACCATCCTGGCTAACACGGTGAAACCCTGTCTCTACTAAAAATACAAAAAATTAGCCGGGTGTAGTGGCGGGGGCCTGTAGTCCCAGCTACTCGGGAGGCTGAGGCAGGAGAATGGCGTGAACCCGGGACGCGGAGCTTGCAGTGAGCCAAGATTGCGCCACTGCACCCCAGCCCGGGTGACAGAGCGAGACTCTGTCTCAAAAAAAAAAAAAAAAAAAAAAGAAATACCTGAGACCGGGTAACTTATAAAGAAAAGACGTTTAATTGGCTCATGGTTTCACAAGCTATACAGGAAGCATGGTTCTGATCTGCTCAGCTTCTGGGGAGGCCTTAGGAAACTTACAGCCATATCAGAAGATGAAGGAGGAGCAGACACATCTTACATGGCAGGAGCAGGAGCAAGCAGGGCAGAGGAAGGTGCCACACACTTTTAAATGACCAGATCTCATTAGAAGTCACTCACCATCTATCGTGAGGACAGTACTAAGTGGGATGGTGCTGAATCATTCATGAGAAATCTGCCCCCATGATCCAATCACCTTCTACCAGGCCCCACCTCCAACATTAGGGATTACAATTCAACATGAGATTTGGTGGGGACACAGATCCAAACCATATCAGCCTCCAAATCTCATGTTGAGATGTAATCCCCAGTGGTGGAGGTGGGGCCTGGTGGGAGGTGTTTGGGTCATAGGTGCGGATCCCTCATGAATGGCTTAGTGCTGTCCCCTTGGTGATGAGTGAGTTCACATGAGACCTGGTTGTTTAAAAGTGTGTGGCACCTCCTCACTCCCTCTCTGACCATGTGGGCCATCTGCTCTCCCTTTGCCTTCTGCCATGATTGTAAGCTTCCTGAGGTCCTCGCCAGAAGCAGATGAGGGTACTGTGAGCCAGTTAAATCACTTTTCTATCTAAATTATCCAGCCTCAGGGATTTCCTTATAGCAATGCAAGAATGGCCTAACACAACGTCCACATTCATATCCATGAATGTTAACTGCTACTTGATTGTAAGGTCCACAATATCTATGATTATGTCTATTTTACTAAATATTCTTTTCCCAGTCCTAAGCACTGTATCTGGAACACAGTAAATATTTGTTGAATATTGAATGAATGAGTGCTAGAGCTTCCCAGAGATGGAACAAGATACTATGCACAAATGGCTGTTACATCTTTATCGGAACACTGTCAGTGTTCTGAATTTTCTGTTACTGAAAATCTTCAAAAAGGTAGAAGGTTCCCTGTAGTCAAAGGGATTTGGCATCGGGTAAAGACTTGGACCTGATCCTATCCAAGTCGTCTTCTGTTCTCATGGGACTTCACAAATACTTCCTAATCATCCACTTGTGGAGGGCAATATATAAACAGCTTTGGGAGATATAAAGGTGTAATGCATATGACTTCTATCCGTAGGAGCTTACTACAGCTAATGAGTATTAATAGGTAACATTTATTGAGCATTTATTAAGTACCAGGTACCATTATAATAAGAGCATTAGAAGTGTTGACCCATTTCATCTTCACAACAAGCTTTTAAGACAGGTAATACTACTATTCGAAGTTTATACATGAGGAAATGGCATCTAGAAGGTGCTGTAGCTCAAGTTCTAGTGGATACAGGGGTCAGAGTTCCCACCTAGGAGGTCAGCCCCAGATCCTATGACCTCAACCTCTGTACATCTAAAATTGTCACTCTTGAAGGTTATGTAGGGCATTGTGTGTACGCATGCACGCCCGCGTGTGTGTGTGTGTGTTTGTGTGTGTGTGTGTTGCGGTGGGGAGTGGCACGCTGGTGTTTCTATGAGCTAGTAGCCAAATATTGTTCCTATGATTTTCCCATCAGGGAATGAATTGATAGTGGACTTTTTTTTGAATTTGCAAAAGATGTATTTTCATTTTTTAATCCGTATCACCTGGAACAACATGTATCTTACAGTTCTGGAGGTCAGAAGTCTAAAATAGGTCAGTACGGCTGCATTCCTTCTGGAAGCTCTAGGGGAGAATCTGTTTCTTTGCCTTTTCCAACTTCTAGAGGCCATGTGTGTTTCTTGGCTATGAAGCTGTGAACCCTTCCTCAATTTTCAAAGCCAGCAGCGTAGCATCTCCAACTCTCTCTCTCTTCCCCACATGGCTAATTCCATCATCACATCGCCTTCTCTGACTCTGACCCTGCTGCCTCCCTCTTACAAGGACCCTTGTGATTACTTTGGGGGCCACAAGATAATCCATATCAAGATCCTTAACTTAATGACATCTGTGATGTCCTTTTGACAAAGGTATTAGTTTCCTAGAACTGTTACCACAAACTTGATGGCTTAAACCAATAGAAATTTGTCCTTTCGCAGTTCTGGAGGCCAGAAATCTGAAATCAAGGTGTCAGCAGGACTCCAGTCCCTCTAAAGGCTCTAGAGGAGAATCGTTCCTTGCCTCTTCCAGCTTCTGGTGGCCCTGGGTGTTCCTTGGCTTGTGGCAGCATCACTGTAATCTCTGCCTCTGTGGTTGCATGGTCTCACCCCTGTGTCTCTGTATGACCCTCTTTTCTTATAAGGGTACCTGTCATTGGATTTAGGGGCCGTCCTAATTCAGGATGGTCTCTTCTTGAGATCATTGAAATTGCATCTGCAAATACCCTTTTTCTAAATAAGATCACATTCACAGGTGCTGGGGGTTTCGACTTGGCCATATCTTTTTTTGGGGCCACAATTCAACCCACCCTACTGTGTAAGGTAGATGTTTTCAAGTTCTGGGGTTTAGGGCAGAGATATCTTCTGGGAGGAGGTGACTTTATGCTGCCTGCCACAGTGTGTATTCTTTTCTTTGCTGAGTCTTTTTTAAGATCTTTGGAAAAAGAAAGAAAAGGCAATGTTCATACTGTAATTATGATTTAATCTTTATGTGTCTATCTTTTTTACTTCAGGATGGCTTCATGTTTTCATGCATTTGCAGTTGTATTGTTTGTAAATGAATTGTGGTTTTCAGAACCACAGAAGCCAGTCATGCCTCTTCAGTGGGGGATGAACTCTTTCACGCTTGCAGATAAATAAGTATAAGCTCACATGGATCTTGAAGATGGTGCTTTCCAACTTGTGGCTGCAATAATTAAGTTTCCGGCCTTCCAGTATCACTGGACTTGAAATAATGAGATGTTAAATGGCTAATAAAGGGACATTAATATTTTAAAGCCTTCCCTGTCCCAGGGAAGGACTTTGTTTCCAAACTTGGTCTGTGAGGGGTAAGGTAAGGTAGTGGATGTCAGAAAAAAAAAACTAAAGTTTTTGCTGTTTGCTGAGCAGTGTGTGGGGAGCTGGTCACTAGATAAAGCCTGATGGAAAACATCAGCAGTCTGGAAAACATCAGCATCTTCCAGAGAGTGGCTGCATTTCTTGGGGTAATGTGCAGCAGCACCTACAAAACTCTAAATGATCAAAGTTTCCTTAAGTAGTTGTGTTTACAGAGAGGGTGAGATGGAATGTGGATGTGTGCTGAATGTGGTCCTTAGAGAGGCGCACCTGAGCTGATGTCACTGAGCAACATACATGACTATTCAGGTAGAGGAGACTGAACAAGTGTGGTAGGTAGTGGAATCTAAGGCAGGAACAAGTGGAATTTCTGCATTGGTGCGTATTGGTTTTGTTTTTGTTGTAGCAAGTCACAGAAACCCAAATCCAGCTGCCTAAGACTAATCCGAATTTTACTTAGAAGAACATACAGAAAAATTCAAAAGAGATTTAAGGCTATTTCTTTCCCCTTTAGCAACGCTTGACAAAAATTTATGTAAAAACACCATTATTCTATTTCTGGGCATGAATTTCCTTTCCTTTGCCCATCACTGGGAGCTGCACAGCTAAGAATAAGTTGTCAGGCAGTTTGGATGTTATTGCCTAATTTTGTCCTTCTTTATGCTGGTAATTTGGACTTTTATTGTTCTGTTCTAATTGGAGATGTGTCATATATTTCCTGTTGGCCTGAGATAGATATTGCTGCATTCTCAACCTTTTGTTCCTGTCAGCCTCATTATGATTGCAGTATTAATTAGATCATTTGTTCATTTCTGTCTTTGGCATCTCTAATTAAGAACCAACACTCTGGAATTGTTTCTGCATAATTCAGGGAAATCTTGGAATGAGCCAGTGTAAACCTGCAAGCCTCCCAGCTCCACCTGCCCAGTAAACATGGCCATGTGCTTCCTTCTCTTCTCTTCTAGAAGCCTTTCATCTAGTCTTCTCCATCCAGGCCCTGCTTAGGTCTGAGGTTAGGGGATTACTAGAGAATTGGCGTGTGAAAGTGTCTGGGATATCAGGCCTGATCCAATATGGCTCTAGGGTCCTCTATTTCCCAGAGACATACTTATTTTGTGTTAACTAGGAGGGAAGGGGACTCTCATTCATGTTTGGGTACTTGGTTCGCAATTTAGACTCCTGCCCTGCAGCTTTGATGCTTGAAAAAATGTCAGCTTCATATTCAAGTTCATTTGGTTTCCTGAAGAAACTCAAATTAAACAAACTTTATAAATTAAGTAGATCACATAATTATAAGATGTAGACACCGGTATGAATGGATCTAGGTACAAAGGCAATGTGTGAGGCTACTGCCACCTCTACTATTTTTCTTTGTAACAGCTTTATAGAGGTGTAACAGTCAGTAAACTTCACATATTAAAGTCTGCAATTTGATTAGTTTTGACGATTTCACGAGTGTGAAATTATCACCAAAATCAAAATAGTGAACATATCCTTAACTTCTGAACTTTCTTCATGTCCCTTTATAATCTCCTCTCTTCTGCCCCTCTCCACTTGTTCCCAGATAACCACTCATCTTCTCTTTCTCACTGAAGATTTTCATTTTATAAAGTCTGAGGCAAATAGAATCATAATGTATGCTCCCTGTCTTTCCTTATTTGCTCTTGCTTCTTCCATCCAGTTAATTTGACATTCACCCATGTTATGTGTAACAATAATTCATTCCTTTTTATTACTGAGTAGTATTCCACTGTTTGAATATATCACTGTTTATCAATCTATTGATGGACATCTGGGTTGTTTCTAATTTGGGGATCTTACAACTAATGCTGCGATAAACATTGAAGCCAGCCTTTGTCTGGACATAGCTTTCATTTCTTAGGAACAGAAAGGTTGTATCATATTAAGTGTATTTTTAACTTTTTAAGAAGCTGCCAAACTGTTTTCTAAAG
Organism: Pan paniscus; assembly: GCF_029289425.2. Taxonomy (NCBI): domain Eukaryota; kingdom Metazoa; phylum Chordata; class Mammalia; order Primates; family Hominidae; genus Pan; species Pan paniscus. The sequence continues at coordinate 133,680,922 of NC_073259.2, forward strand.
TGGTTACACCATTTTACTTTCCCACTATCAGGATTTGAGAGTCCTGTTACCTCCACATCTTGGCCAGCACTTAGTATGATCAGTCTTTTTAATATTAGCCTTCCTATTGGATTTATAGAGGTTTGTAATTTTGGTTTTAATTTGCATATCCCTAGCGATTACTGATGTTGAGCATCTTTTCAGTGTGCCATTTTGCTATCTACTGATTTTGGTGAAGTTGCTGTTTAAATCTTTTAAATTAGGTTATTGTAAAAACATTCTTGAGTCTTGAGAGTTGTTTTTATATTCTGGATACAAGTTCATTATCCAATATGTGATTTGAAAATACGTTATATTTGAAAATATGTTATTCCAGATTGTGGTTTGTGTTTTCATACTCTAATAGGGTCTTTAGAGGAGCAGAAGTTTTTCATTTTGATGAGGTTGAATTTATCAATTTTTTTTCAACCTCATCAGCTCCCACTCTGCCTGTTGAGCTCAGTGTTCTCAGGAAATGTCAGCTAGAAGAATGAATGGGTGCCATTCCCATGGACAAACAAAAGGCATGACGGGAACTCACTGTAGATCAGCCTTTCCTTAGAGTCAACCTCTTCCTACTCAGTTCTCTCCCACATGCATGTATTGAGCAAGTGCTATTGAGAGGCAGTTTTGATGTCATGGCAGATGTATTATAATGTGCTGGTTTATTGCCCTGTTGAGCTTTCTTTGCCCTTAGCTGGCAGCTCCATGAAGGGGGAGGGACCTATTGCTCTTCCTCACTAGTTCTTCCCGTCACTAGCACTGCACCTGGCATGAGTTAGGTGCTCTATGAATAGACTTGAATGTAGGCTAATGGTGGAGCTTATTGGTGCCAGCAATTAATGTCGCTGCTCATGGAAAGGGGGCTTCAGAGTCCAGTGGATGTGGCATTTAAACCTACCTCAGCCATCACTTTCCGGGGGATTTGGGGAAATTTGCTTTTCAAAATGAACCTCAGAGACAGGCTTTGTATGTGATAATAACTAGCATTTATTGAGCACTTGCTATGTGCTCAGCACCTAAGCTCTTCACTTGTATCAATTCATATATTAGGTTGGTGCAAAAGTAACTGTGGTTTCTGCTATCAAAAAAAGGCAAAAATTGCAATTACGTTTGCACCAACCAATGATACTCAAAATAATCCTGTGAGGCCTGATTCTGAGGATCCACATTTTACAGACAAGATATCTGATGCACAGGGAAGTTAATCACTATCACCTAAATGGAGATCACCTAGCTGGTAAGTGCTAGGGCTGGGATTTGAGCCTTGGTAGCTCTTACAAAAGAGTCCAGCAGGTTCTAGACCACTGCATTAAAGAGAGTGAAATTTCACATTGAACCCAGCCCCTTTGGAGCAATTTCATGCTTATTTCTCAGGGTGGCTTTTTTTTTTTTTCTCCCTACTCTTGGACTATCCACAAACTAGCTTTACCCTGAGTGGTTAAGATTACTTTTCACAGACAAACACATGTCCTCTTTTTTCTCTTAAATATTTCAAATGTCCACAGAGAAACTCACTCATGTCAGGAACTAATGAACATGAAAAGAATGAAACAGGAGGTAGAACTCCTTTTCCAGCCAAGACTTACTTGTACTAACAGAGATGTGATGGGCATAGATAAGAAACTCTTAGAGTCTCCCATGTTCTCCCCAGATACTCAGGGGGTTTAGAATGAGCAGTTTATTAGTGTTTTATTGATTTATATCACTAAACGGATATGGACTTTCAGAAGTTCACACTGCCTTTTGCAGCTGGTGGCAATAAAGATTCTGTCTCAGCTGAAAACAATGGGATGAGCCTTCTCAGGGGGTAGACGAAGTGGATTACACAGCCTCCTATTAAACAAATGTGTGCTTCTCTTTTCCATTCCATTGTCAAGAGGGGTGGGCTTCCAGAAGCAAAAGATCATTTCTACTCATATACCCAATTTATTCCTTCTGTTCCGACTACATTTTCTAAACTGCTCTTTATTTGCCATCCAGACATTCAACATTTAACTTGAAATGCTGAGAGAAAAATCTTAGCTCTTAAATCACTTTGTCTGATTTTCTGTTCCTCCTTGCAATGTTGGATTAGCCTTAAAGGGCCCCTCCTCAAAATGTTTCCTGTGTTTATTACCACTTCCAAAGTCCAGTTTAACAAGCCTTTTTTTAAAGAGTAAAGGCCTCAGCCCCAAGTGATTGCCATGATAAAATAATCTTTTGATGTCCTGAACTACTGAACACTTTCTGTCCTCAAGAATGTCAACCGTGTCACTCCCAAGAGTATATGTTTCCGAGAACAGAGAGTTGAATAAGTATTTCACACAATTTCTTGACATCCTTTGTGTCTAACAAATGACAAACATTTGAGTTACAGTCTGACTTCTTTTCATAGAAGCACAGTTGTAGGCAGAGCCCTAGATGGCTATGTGCTGAGACATCTATGTCTGAAGGCCACATGTAGGGACAGTGACTTCCCATGTGCTTTTACTGAAAGTGTCCCTAGGTGACAAAATAACACTGAAGACCCTGCAGCAGTTGCCAGCTCTGATACTAGAGCATGCACCATGGCTCTGGCTGGGAGAGATGGGACTTTGGCCAGGTACATGGAGTGAAAGAATTTTGGTTTCATAAATAAGTCATGTGTAATAAAGAAGACAGCATATTTAAAATTCCTGGTAGAGTTTCTGGCACAGAATATGCAATCAATAATTGTTAATATTCATCGTTACAATTATTACTTGGTCTTAAAGTATCTTCTAATTGTTTTCATGTTAAATATATTGTGTTCCCAAAAGAAAAATTGATAAAAAACCCACTGGCTGGGCATCTGAAGGCTGGGTTTCAGCTCCTGCCTTGCCATTTTCGTGCTGTGTTACATAGCTGAGTGCTTAATGTGCCTGGCTTCAGGTTGTTCATCTCTTGGATAGGTGTGGAGGCACTTGGCCTGCCTCCCTGAAAAAGACACTTGTAATTTCTAACTCTCTTAGAACTGCAAGGAGAATTCCTCTTCAAACCTATCAATGCATGTTGTGTAACAATAAATCAGCATGAGCAAGCAGGCACTGTATCTATCTTTGTATATTACAGCACTGGGCTCATTGTATGTATTCAAAAATACCAAATTCATGAGTGATTTTTTCATTTTTAAAGAAATCACTCAATGAGAGCTCTCAAAGTTTTACAGATTGTTCTTTCTTTTCAGCAGCTTCATAAGAGACAGAGATGGAGAATTCAGATTTGTCCAATGCCTGCCGGGTGCCTGTCATTCCCCTCCAGTGTCCTTTGCACTGGCCATTTCAAGTAGATGTCACAGTGGCCTCTTCAGATAACAGAAATATTTTCTCCATTGCTAAGGTTTAGAGAGTTAGGTGTCCAAGGTCATGCAGGTATGAATCAAGGCACATGGAGCTTGAGTCCAGGTTCACTTTATTCCACAATCTGTATTTTCCTGTGTGCTGCCACCATAAATGTGATCTGTAGAGTTCAGTAAAGACTTAATGAATCCTAAGGATTCAGAATTGGCAATGGGAGCATTTGTGGTGTGTAGGATGTGGGAGGATTACGGAGATTAAGGCTGACATGAATTGTACAAGTAAAGCTAGAGAACTGCTGTGATGAAGGAAGCTGTGGTTGATCAGAACCCTAGAAGGAAACCCTGGCCCTCTAGAAATGTCGATAGCACTGCATAAACAAACTGAAATCATTGCCTTGACACAGCAATCACATGCCATTATTTTAATGAAGATGAAGTGAACACACAGAACAATACAGATGGGATACATTGAGGAAAGGAAGTCTTTCACTGCTAATAAAGATTTCCCTTCAGACTGATCTGTAAGAGGTGACACCTGTTCATTGAACATGGAATGTGGAATCATTGAAAAATTAACCTGCCCCAATCCACAAAAGTTCAGGGACCACAGCCTGTGAGACAATCGAGGCAGCAACAAAGTCATGATACTATCACTGAGGAAGGGTCTTTCAGTGTAAATCAATATGCCATCTGCAACTTGCCTAAAACATGAATTCTTTACAGAGTTGTCTCAGTAAGTTGGGGCTAATAGCCCCAAGAATGCCAAGAGTTAATCAAAGATGGGACTGGGACACCTAGAAGAATAGAAACAAATCAATATAGAAAAGGTGCCAATGAAAACTAATGTGCAAATGAAAATCATTTCTTTCAGATGAAAACTTTCCTTTAGTAGGATGGATGTTTTGTGGGGTTGACATGCAAACCTTACATGATCCATTGCCACATGCAAAGGGGCTGAGCATTGTGCCTCAGAGTCTGAGGTAAAGATGTGTTAATCATGACTCCTGGTTATGAGTGCTGAGGTTGAACTACCTCAAATTCCCCTAATAGAGGGGGTGTGCTGGTTCTTAGAAGCAACTTAGGGGAAGGCTGGGGTCTTGGGGATGGCAGGAACCAGAAAACGGATCTATGTCAGGATACTTTGTGTTTCTTGTTTCCATGCATCAATTTCCTTCTTGCAGACCAGCTTATCCTCAAAGCAGTGATCACAGTCATAATCAGCTTCAAGTCACATCTGTAGATCTTTGTAGTGAGGGAGCAACATAGTTTGGCTGTGTCCCCACCCAAATCTCATCTTGAATTATAGCTCCCATAATCCTCATGTGTCATAGGAGGGACCTAGTGGGAGGTAACTGAATCAGGGGTGTGGGTTTTTCCCATGCTCTTCTGGTGATACTGAATAAGTCTCACGAGATCTGATTGTTTTATAAAGGGCAGTTCCCCTGCACACTTCTCTTGCTTGCTGCCATGTAAGATGTGCCTTTGCTCCTTCTTCACCTTCTGCCGTGATTGTGAGGCCTCCCCAGCCATGTGGAACTGTGAGTCCATTAAACCTCTTTTTCTTTATAAATTACCCAGTCTCAGGTATGTCTTTGTTAGCAGTGTGAGAATGGATTAATACAGGGAGGAAAAAATCTTTCCAACCATCTTTGTTGAAAAACTTTTGGGGAAGGGCCCTAGCCAGCTTAACATAAATCTGACTCTTACGCTCTCTGTGTGGCCTATGGTGAGAATTGAGGGTGGGGATGGGCTGGTGAGTGGTGTGGGGTGTGTGGGAGCTGAACGATCATGCTTGGGTCCCATGCTCATTCTGTGGCAGGGATTCAGGACAAAATAAAGAAGTAGTAGAAGTTGCTTGGGAAATCAATGAAGCAAGATCCCTTCTGCAGGAGTTTTTGTTTTAGATGTTAAAGGTTCGAATGTGTTCTCAAACTTAACCATTGAGTCTGGGAAATCTGGAAAAAGAGACATGGTCTGAGTTACCTGGGCCTTTTTTTCAGAATTCAGCTGTGGAAGGGAAGTAAGCTTAGCGCCAGGAATGACTATACTCTATTTGGTGAGTGGGGAAAACTTACTGTTGGTCTTGATGATTACATAGCAGTTCATCAGGTAGTCAATTAAAAGAAATGTCCTCTTGGCAGAAGTCAACAAAAGCACAGCTCTCTGGCAGAGGTGCATAGGTAATAAGGGATGAGTTAGGAGGCGACAATGGGTGGACAGGTGGGGGCTAGATTGTGATGGTTATTTCAGCGAAGGCAAGGAGTTTGGGTTTTATGCTATCATCATTGGAGATTTTATTTTACAGAGTGAGAATTTTAGAAAATTAACTGAAAATAAATGTGATTTTGGCAACAGTGTGAGGGATGAATTGGAGGGAGGAAAGAGCCCTTGAAGAATTCTCTTCTGTCTATCCAAGACACAGAAAACACTGGACTAATTAAGGGAGCCCAATAAGAAACATGAGACAATGTAGTTGAAAAGACTCAGCAGAAATAGAAGCATATCATCATCCATCACAAGTCCACTCTTTCCTTCACCTCTGGCCAGTCCCTGCTTTGACTCTCTCCATTCCACTTTTCCATTTCTTTTGTACCACCTGCCACTGGCTGACATTACTATACTGTGTTTATTTATTGACTTGTTTACATGTTGCTCCGTTTGCTTGTCAACTTGTTATTTGTTTATCTGTCTCTCACAGTAGAAAGTGAGACCCATGAGGGCAGGGTCCATTGTTTATATCTGCATCCACAGCATCTAATCCTGGGCATATTAACTGAGTAAATGAATAAATGTGAATCTTTTTGCCTGTTGATTGATTCATTCAATTTTTCAAGGCAGCATTTAATGAATGCCCACTTTGTTCAATGTAAGAAATCGAACTTTCATATTTGGTGTTTGGGCATTTTCTGTCCCATGTTCCACATCATTATGTGAAATGACATCGTGTCTAAATTGATGAGGAACAAAATAAAGGGATGGAGGAAAATTTACCAAGCAAATGGAAAGAAATAAAAGCAGGGGTTGCAATCCTAGTCTCCGACAAAACAGACTTCAAACCAACAAAGATAAAAAAAAAAGACAAAGAAGGGCATTACATCATGGTAAAGGGATCAAGTTGACAAGAAGAGCGAACTATCCTAAATATATATGCACCCAATACAGGAGCACCCAGATTCATAAAACAAGTTCTTAAGACCTACAAAGAGATTTAGACTCCCACACAATAATAGTGGGAGACTTTAACACCCCACTGTCAATAATAAACAGATCAACGAGACAGAAAGTTAAAAAGGATATGCAGGACTTGAACTCAGCTCTGGATCAAGTGGAGCTAATAAACATCTACAGAACTCTCCACCCCAAATCAACAGAATATACATTCTTCTCAGTGCCACATAGCACTTATTATAAAATCAACCACATAATTGGAAGTAAAACACTCCTCAGCAAATGCAAATGAACTGAAATCTTAACAGTCTCTCAGACCACAGTGAAATCAAATTAGAACTAAGGATTAAGAAACTCACTCAAAACCACACACAACTACATGGAAATTGAACAGCCTGCTCCTGAATGACTCCTGGGAAATAATGAAATAAAGATAGAAATCAAGAAGTTTTTTGAAACCAATTAGAACAAAGAGACAATGTACCAGGATCTCTGGGACACAGCTAAAGGAGTGTTAAGAGGGAAATTTATAGCACTAAATTCCCACATTAGAAACCTAGAAAGATCTCAAATCAACACCCTAACATCACACTTAAAAGAGCTAGAGAAGTAAGAGCAAACAAATCCAAAAGCTAGCAGAAGACAGGAAATAACTAAGATCAGAGCAGAACTGAAGGAGATAGAGACATGAATAACCCTTCAAAAAATCAATGAATCCAGGAGCTTGATTTTTGAAAAAAATTAAATTAGATAGACCACTAGCTAGACTAATAAAGAAGAAAAGAGAGAAGAATCAAATAGACACAATAAAAAATGATAAAGGGTATATCACCACTGACCCCACAGAAATACAAACTACCATCAGAGAATACTATAAACACTTCCATGCAAATAAACTAGAAAATCTGGGAGAAATGGATAAATTCCTGGACACATACACCCTCCCAAGACTAAACCAGAAAGAAGTCAAATCCCTGAATAGACCAATAACAAGTTCTGAAATTGAGGCAGTAATCAATAGCCTATCAGCCAATAAAAGCCCAGAACCAGACAGATTCACAGCCGAATTCTACCAGAGATACAAAGAGGAGCTGGTCCCATTCCTTCTGAAACTATTCCAAACAATTGAAAAGGAGGGACTCCTCCCTAACTCATTTAATGAGGCCAGGATCGTCCTGATACCCAAACCTGGCAGAGACACAACAATAAAAGAAAATTTCAGGCTAATATCCCTGATGAACATCGATGCGAAAATCCTCAATAAAATACTGGCAAACCGAATCTAGCAGCACATCAAAAAGCTTATCTACCGTGATCAAGTCGGCTTCATCCTTGGGATGCAAGGCTGGTTCAACATATGCAAATCAATAAACATAATACATTACATAAACAGAACCAATGACAAAAACTACATGATCATCTCAATAGATGCAGAAAATGCCTTCGATAAAACTCAGCACTCCTTCGTGTTAAAAACTCTCAATAAACTAGGTATTGATGAAACATATCTCAAAATAATAAGAGCTATTTATGACAAACCCACAGCCAGTATCATACTGAATGGGCAAAAGCTGGAAGCATTCCCTTTGAAAACCAGCACAAGACAAGAATGCCCTCTCTCACCACTCCTATTTAACATAGTGTTGGAAGTTCTGGCCAGGGCAATCACGCAAAAGAAAGAAATAAAGCGTATTCAGATAGGAAGAGAGGAAGTCAAATTGTCTCTGTTTGTAGACGACATGATTCTATATTTTTAGAAAACCCCAGCATCTCAGCCCCAAAACTCCTTAAGCTGATAAGCAACTTCAGCAAAGTCTCAGGATACAAAATCAATATGCAAAAATCACAGGCATCCCTATATACCAACAATAGACAGAGAGCCAAATCATGAATGAACTCCCATTCACAGTTACTACAAAGAGAATAAAATACATAGGAATACAGCTGAAAAGGGATGTGAAGGACCTCTTCAAGGAGAACTACAAACCACTGCTCAAGGAAATAAGAGTACACAAAGGGAAAAACATTTCATCCTCATGGATAGAGAGAAACAATATCGTGAAAATGGCCATACTGCCCAAAGTAATTTATCGATTTAATTCTATTTGCATCAAACTACCATTTACATTCTTCACAGAATTAGCAAAAACTACTTTAAATTTCATATGGAACCAAAAAAGAGCCTGTATAGCCAAGAAAATCTTAAGTGAAGAGAACAAAGCTGGAGGCATCATGCTACCTGACTTCAAACTATACTACAAGGCTGCAGTAACTGAAACAGCATGGTACTGGTACCAAAACAGTCATATAGACCAATGGAGTAGAATAGAGACCTCAGAAATAACACCACATCTACAACCATCTGATCTTTGACAAACCTGACAAAAGCAATGGGGAAAGGATTCCTCATTTAATAAATGGTGCTGTGAAAACTGGCTAGCCATATGCAGAAAACTAAAACTGGATCCCTTCCTTACACCTTATACAAAAATTAACTCAAGATGGATTAAAGACTTACATGTGAAACCCCAAACCATAAAAACCCCACAAGAAAACCTAGGCAATACCATTCAGGACATAGGCATGGGCAAAGACTTCACGATGAAAACACCAAAAGCAATTGCAACAAAAACAAAAATTGATAAATGGGATCTAATTAAACTAAAGAGCTTCTTCACAGCGAAAGAAACTATCATCAGAGTGAACAGGCAACCTACAGAATGGGATAAACTTTTTGCAATCTACCCATCTGACAAAGATCTAATATCCAGAATCTTCAGAACTTAATCAAATTTACAAGAAAAAAACAACCCTATTGAAAAGTCGGCAAAGGATATGAACAGACACTTCTCCAAAGAGGACATTTATGCAGCCAACAAATATATGAAGAAAAGCTCAACATCACTGATCATTAGAGAAATGCAAATCAAAACCACAATGAGATACCATCTCATGCTAGTCAGAATGGCAATTCTTAAAAAGTCAAGAAACAATGGAGACTGGCGAGGCTGTGAAGAATTAAGAACAATTTTACACTGTTGGTGGGAATGTAAATTAGTTCAATCATTGTGGAAGACAGTGCTGTGATTCCTCAAGGATCTAGAACCAGAAATACCATTTGACCCAGCAATCCCATTACTGGGTATATACCCAAAGGAATGTAAATCATTCTACTATAAAGACACATGCACACATATGTTTATTGCAGCACTATTTACAATAGCAAAGAGATGGAACCAACCAAAATGCCCATCAATGATAGACTGGATAAAGAAAATGTGGCACATATACACCATGGAATACTATGCAGCCATAAAAGGGAATGAGACTGTGTCCTTTTCAGGGACATGGATGAAGCTGGAAGCCATCGTCTTCAGTAAACAAACACAGAAACAGAAAACCAAACACCATATGTTTTCACTCATAAGTGGGAGTTGAACAGTGAGAACACATGGATACAGGGAGAGGAACAACACACACCGGGGCCAGTTGGGGGGTTGTGGGGGAGGGGAGGGAGAGCATTGGGACGAATAGCTAATGCATGCAGGGCTTAAAACCTAGATGACAGGTTGATAGGTGCAGCAAAGCACCATGGCACACATATACCTATGTAACAAACCTGCACGTTCTGCACTTGTATCCCGGAACTTAAAGTAAAATAAAAAAAATAAATAAATTGATGAGCAAATGTTTGAGCATGTTTCCACAAGGTGCAATATGAAGCCAAGAGCTCCTTGGATGTGGTGGAGCATATTCCCCTGTAGAGGATTTTTTCGTTTTTGTAGGCAACCAAAGGAAGGAACACTTTCTGAAATCTTTGTTTGTGAATAGGGAAGATAACTCTGGAATGTAGTGCCTGGCACTTTGTGGCGGACAATTTGCTTTCAAAATCATGGCTGATTAAGTTCTCACAGGCATGTAGCCAGGTTCCATGAGGGAGATTCTATGACAGACAACCATAGAATTTCAAGCCATCTGACCCGCTTTAGTGCACAGGGAAAGAAAGTTTGTGCACAAAACTGTTTGGGGGTGACAGAAGAGGTGGTGGTTATTAAAGAGTGGAAGTTTGGACTAAGAAACACAAAAGGAAAAACTGTTGCTTGGGTGATTCTTGGCCCATATGAATGTGAATATGGCATCAATCATCACTAATGAGAAAGCAGCCAGTTTGAAAATCGTGTTCACTTAATTATATCAACACAGCAGACACCTTCTGGGCAGTCTTCCCACGTTGAGATAATTACCTTTCTTTTTTCCCTTTCTTCCTGATAATTGCTTCCTCTCATCTCTGCTCACACATGTGAGTGGGTGGTTAGCAATCATCTTTATATCGGGTCACATTCCCTTGGTACTGATTGGACAGTTAACCGACTGAGCTGGACCAATCAGACTCTATGATTTGAAATAAGTTAGTGTTGGTGGCAACTGCAACAAGTCTCTATATTGTGTCTGCCATGTGCATGGAAGAGCAGAATTAATCATTCCACAGAGTGAGAAAAAGAAAGCAAAGAGAGGAGCAGAGCTGAGAGGCAGAGAGACAGGCCTGGTTACCTGTTTCCTGGTTCCAGTCATTGGTGAGGTTCTAGCACTGTCAGCATGTCAGTTGAGCAGAATTCCCTATATTAGTATGAAAAATCTCTCCTCTTAATTTTCAGTGGGCGTCCGTACTCTGTAAGTAGAGTCATTACTAACAATTTCAACATACTACTTAATTGTTATTGAGCCCTACACTTTCTTAAGTACTTTTCATGCAAGACAAGCTTATATGTTAGGGGTTCTGATCTCCACATTACAGATATGGCAGCTGAGGCAAAGAGAATAAGGATGTTGGTTCACCATCCCCCAGGTTTTAGGTTTCAGATCCAAGCAGACTGACTGAAGAAGATGAGAGAGGAAATTATTTTGTATTGAGAAGATGAACCAAAGAAATTGGAAGAATTAGATATGGGCAGCAAAGACTGATGATGTATGATACATTGTGAAAGCTGGCATCAGAAACAAGAGGGTAAAAATGATGGCAGTATTTTGGTGGAAATGGATAACGTGTGACAGTAAATTTGAACATTGAGGGAGAGATATGAAAAGCTGAAGGGAACAATATATTGTATGTTGTATATTTTGCTGAAATACAATTAAAGGGTAGAAAGTGGGTGGGGATAGAAAGGGTTGGTGACCCGAGAGATATTGTGTCCTCTATGTGGAATCTAACATAGGGAAAATATGAACAGTTCAGATTTCAGTCAATGGAGAACATGACTCTCCATGAGTTAAAATATGAATGAAAAGGTGAAGACTCTTTTTATTGTAGATGACAGGAATTCAACTAAAATTAGCAGGGCAAGGACTGATTTCTTTCCTTTTTTTTTTTTTTTTTGCTCATGCGACAGGGAAAGATGATGTGTGCATATGTGTGTACACGTATTAGTGTGATTATAGGTATGAATGTATGTGTGAATATGTGTGCACACATGAGCATACAGCTGTGTGCATGCTAGCTACTATGTAGATAATGTGGGTGCATGTATATGTGTGAGCCAGAATGCACATGTGTGCATGTGTGCCAGCACATGTGAGTGTATGCATGTTTGTATGTGTGCTTATATATGTGAGCATGCACACGTTGTGTGCTAGTGTGTGCATCTGTGCACATACAGGTATACTCCAGCATCAGGCATTTCGGTATCTGGGGCTTCCATAACCAATGTTGTCAGAGCTCTTATCCCTCCCCTGCTACCCATCAGAAGTGGGTCTTCTCTTTGACCTCCTGCCTCCTCCTCAGGCAGCAACAGCTCCAGTCCCGGTGACCTGGGACCACTGAGCCCAGAGCAGCACTGAACTTAGAGCGGCAGGTGCTACTCGGCCTTAAATTCTGCAGGAAGGCAGGGAGGAGCTTCTGTCCCAGAAGACCTGAGCAAATATCCTCACAGCTCATTGGCCAGAACTGAATCACTTGATTATCCCTGAACCAATCAGTGTGGTGTGGGAGATGGGATGTGCTGATTGGCTTGTAAAGGCCCACCCAGTCAGCTTCCTGGAAGTCCCTGGACTATTGCTAGGAGTAGTCTTGGACACCCGGGAGTCCCACTGCAGAGGTTTATTCCCAGTCTCTTGCAGGGTGAGCTCCGGTACAGCCTGCGTATGCTCTGATTCTGTCCATAGAGGGTTGACCTGGATCCAGTCAGGTGGTACGGCATACAGAGAACACAATTTTGGAAAGTGTAGAGACAAACATTTTTAGTGTAATACCCTTCAATGTGTTTAACTTATGTTAAAATAAAAATTTTAGATGATTAAATGTCACATAGTTTAATTGAGCAAAGAATAGTTTGTGAATTGAGCAGCTCACAGAACGAAAAGAGGTTTAGAGACCTCTGCTCCGAAATGTGGGCAGATAGCATTTATGGACAGAAAACGGAACGAGGTATAGAAACAGTTTATTGATTAGTTTGCTTTATCTGAACCTGGACTGATCAGTTGGCTGCCTGTGATTGACCGAAGCTCGGTTGCTGTGGTTGGTTGAGACACAGCTATTTGTTACTAAAATACCTGAAGTTAGGGTTTCAGTTAGTTTAATTACAGTTGTTCATGTGGGGACTCAAAGCATAGAGGTATCCTCAGACCAAATTTAGTTTAACACTCATAACAATACAAAATTAGCATATAAAATATGGACTGTCATCAAGAGTTTGGTTGAGAAAAATGTAGACATCAATGTAAAGTCAGCTCTATTACCACAAACACTTTAAGAATATTTTCATCACCCCCATATTAAATCCCATACCCATTAGCAGTTATTCCTCATTTTCTCCAACCCTTCCCAGCTCTAGGCAACCACTAACCTACTTTTGAGCTCCATTTATTTGTCTATTCTGGACATTTCATATAAACGGAATCATACAATATTTTGGTCTTTAAAGTCCGACGTTTCACATAGCATAATAGTTTCAAGGTTCATTTACACAGTAGCAAGTATCAGTTTATTCCTTTTTATAACCCAATAATATTTCATTTGAAATTTTACTCACCCATCAATAGGTGGACAATTGGGTTGATTTCACTTTTTGAGTTTTATGAATAAAGTCACTATGGACATCTGTAAACATGTTTTTGTGTGGGCATATGCTTTCATTTCTTTTGAGCATATACTTAGGAGTGGAATTTCTGGGTCATTTGGTAAATCCAATATTTTACATTTTGAAAAACTGTTGAACTCTTTTCCACAGTGGTTGCACCATTTTACGTAGCCATGAGCCATGAATGAAGGTTCCAGTTTCTTCATATCCTCTCCAAAATTTATTATCTTTTAAATTATAGCCATTCCAGTCTGTGTCAAGGGGCATCAAATTGTAATTTTGACTTGTATTTCTCTAATGGCTAATGATATTAAGCATTTGTGGATTTTTATGAAAAATATAACTTGGAAAAATGTCTATTGAGGTCCTTGCCCATTTTAAAATTGAATTATCTTTTGATTTCTCAGTTTTGAGGTCTCTTTATATATTCTAGATATAAATCTTTATCAGGTATATGATTAGCAAATATTTTCTCCCATCCCGTGGGTTGTCCTTTCATTTTTCTGATAGTATTCCTTGAAGAACAAAGGTTTTCAGTTTTGATCAAGTCTAAATTTAACCAATTAACTTTTTATTCAATTGTACTTTTGATGTAATATCTGTGAAACCATTGGTTAATCAAAAGTCATAAAGTTTTACACATTTTCCTCTAATATTTTATAGTTTTAGCTCTTATATTTAGATCTTTAATCATTTAGAATTAGTTTTTATGTATGGTTTGAATAAAGATAACTTCATTTTCTTTGCCAATGGCTACATAATTGTCCCATCACCACTTGTTGAAAAGGCAGTTCTTTTCTCCCATTGCATTGCTGTGGCACCTTTGAAAAAAAAAATCAATGGACCATGAATTAGTCTGTTCTCATGCTGCTATGAAGAAATACTAGAGACTGGGTAATTTATAAAGAAAAGATATTTAATTGACTCACAGTTCCTCATGGCTGAGGAGGCCTCAGGCAACTTACAATCATGGTGGAAGGCACCTTTTCACAGAGCAGCAGGGGAGAAAAATGAGAGCCAGCAGGGGAAATGCCAGATGCTTATAAAACCATCAGTCTCCTGAGACTCACTCATTTGTCTCGAGAACATCATGGGGGAAACCACCCCCATCATTCAATTACTTCCACTTGGTCCCGCCCTTGACTCGTGAGGATTATGGGGATTACAATTCAAGGTGATATTTGGGTGGGGACAGAGTGAAACCATATCAGACCAAAAATGTGTTTGTTTATTTAATTTCTATTCCATTGAATCATATGTCTATCTTATGTCAACATCACACTCTCTTGATTTAGAAAGTTTTGAAATCAGAAAGTATGAGTTTCAACTTTGTTCTTTTTCAAGGTTATTTGGCTATTCTGGGTCCGCTGCATTTCCTTATGAATAATAGAATTAGCTTACCAATTTCTGTTAGAAAAGCTGGAATTTTGATAGAAATTGCATTGAATTTGTAGGTAATTTTTTTGGGGGTGGTATTGCCACCTTAAGAATATTGGATCTTTTGGGCCGGGCGTGGTAGCTCATGCTTGTAATCCCAGCACTTTGGGAGGCCGAGGCGGGCAGACCATGAGGTCAGGAGATCCAGACCATCCTGGCCAACACGGTGACACCCCGTCTCTACTAAAAAAATATAAAAAATTAGCCGGGCGTGGTGGCGGGCGCCTGTAGTCCCAGCTACTTGGGAGGCTGAAGCAGGAGAAAGGCATGAACCTGGGAGGCGGAGGTTGCAGTGAGCCGAGATTGCGCCACTGCGCTCCAGCCTGGGCGACAGAGTGAGACTCTGTCTCAAAAAAAAAAAAAAAAAAAAAAGAATATTGGATGTTTTGAACTTTGATTCTGAGGTGTATTTTCATTTGCTTATGTATTCTTTCATTTATTTCAACAATGGTTTGGTTTTCAGAGCATGTTTTGTACCTCTTTCTTAGTTCATTCCTAAGTATTTTTTTTCTCTTTTCGTGCTTTTGTAAATGCAATTATTTTCTTAATTTAATTTTCTAACTTTCATTGCTATTCTATAGAAATACTATTTATATTTGTATATTGATCTTGTATCTTGCATGCTTGCTGAATTTGTTCATTGGTTCTAATGGTTATTAGTGGGTTCCATAGGATTTTCTATATATATAATAGCATGTCATATGTAACGAGAGATAATTCACTTTTTCCTTTCTAATCTAGGTACCTTTTATTTCATTTTCTTCCCTAATTTTCTTGGCTAGAACTTCCTGTACAATGTTGAATAGAAATGGTGAGAGAAGATATCCTGTCTTCTTGCTAATCTTATGGTGGCATAAGATCATCGTTAGTGACAAACTTTCACTGTTAAGCTTGATGTTAGCTGTGGGCTTTGGTAGATGCCATTTATCAGAATGAAGAGTTTCTCTTCTATTCCTAGTTTGTTGATAGTTTTTAACATGGACTGGTTGTATATTTTGTCACGTGCTTTTTCTGTGTCCATTGAGTTGTTCATGTGTTTTTGTTCTTTATTGATATGCTCATTTTGCTAATTGATTTTCTGATGTCAAACTAACCCTACATTCCTGGGATACTGGGATAAATCTCATTAGGTTATGGTGTAAAATCTCTCTCTCTCTCTCTCTGTGTATGTGTGTGTGTGTGTGTGTATGTGTGTGTGTATATATGTTTTATTTAACCATTATTGGTTTTATTATATAAACCAATGGCAATGCAATGGGAGAAAAGAATTGCCTTTTCAACAAATGGTTAAAAAAATAAATATATGAAGCTATATATCGTTGGATTGTTTTTCTATTATTTTCTTGAGGAATTTTGCATCTATATTCATAGGATATACTGATCTGGAATTTTCCTTTTATATGACTTCTTTGGTTTTGATACCAGGATAAAATTGGCCTTATAGAATGATCCAGGAAGATTTCCCTTCTCTGTTATTATTTGGAAGAGTTTGTCAAGGGTTGGTGTTAATTCTTCTTTAAATATTTTGTGGGATTTACCAGTGAAGATATCTAGACCTTGGCTTTTCTTTGTAGGTTTTTCTTCTTCTTATTTTTGATTACTAATCTAATCTGTTTACTTGTCATAGGCCTATTCAGACTTTGTATTTCTTTCTCAGTCAGTTTCACCAATTTTTATTTGTCTTTTTAGGGATTTGACCATTTCCTCTTAGGTTACGCAATCTGTTTGCATACAAGTGTTCATAACATTTATCTACAACTGATTTTTATTTCTGTAAAGTTAGTCGGAATGTCCCTTCTTTCATTACTGACTTTTATAACTACTTGGGTTTTTTTCTCCCTTTTCCTTGGTGAGTCCAGGTAAAGGTTTATCAATTTTGTTGATACTTTAAAAAAACCAATTTTTGGTTTTGCTGATTTTTCTCTATTTTTTTCTATGATATATTTCATTAATTCAGCTCTAATGTTTATTTTATCCTTTCTTATGATGCTTTAGGTTTAGTTTGCTTTTCTTTTCCACCGTCTTAAGGTAGAGCATTAGGTTATTAATTTGAGAACTTATATTTTTATATAAGCATTAACTACTTATATTCTTACTGTTTCCATGTAAACACTATATTAGCTACATCCCATAATTTTGGTGTACTGTGTCTTCATTTTCATTAACCTCATAATGTTTTCTAATTTCCCTTGTTATTTATTGGCTGACTGATTGGTTATTTAGTAGTGTATTAATTTCAAAATATTTGTTAATTTCTCAAGTTTATTTACATTTTCTAAATTTCTGATTTAAGTCTATCATGATCTGACAACATTATTGGTATGATTTTAACTTATTTAAATTAACTGTGGCTTGATTTATGGCCTAGAATATGGTCTATAATGGAGCATTTTCCATGTACACTTAAGGAGAATATGTATTTTGTTGTTGTTTTGTGGAGTATTTTATAGGTATGTTAGGTCAAATTGGTTTATAATGTGGTTTGAGTCTTCTGTTTCCATGTTGATCTTCTTTCTAGTTGTCCTACTCATCATGAAAGTTGGGCATTTAAGACTCCCACTAGTATTGTTGAATTTTCTATTTATTCTCTCAGTTCTGTCCATTTTTGCTTCATAGATTTGGGGCTCTATTTTTCGGTGAACATATATTTATAATTGTTATTTCTTCCTAATATATTGACCACTTCATCATTAAAAAAGGTCCCTTTTAATTTTTAAAAAAATGACCAATAAGGCCAGGCACGGTGGCTCACGCCTATAATCCCAGCACTTTGGGAGGCCAAGGCAGGTGGATCGCAAGGTCGGGAGTTTGAGACGAGCCTGACCAACTTGGTGAAACCCTGCCTCTACTAGAAATACAAAAATTAGCCAGGCGTGGTGGTGCATGCCTGTAATCCTAGCTACTCAGGAGGCTGAAGCAGGAGAATCGCTTGAACTCGGGAGGTGGAGGTTGCAGTGAGCTGAGATCGCTTGCCACTGCACTCCTGCCTGGGCACCAGAGCGAGACTCCATATCAAAAATAAATAAATAAACAATAAAATAAAAATAAAAAAATGACCAATACAATTGTGTGTATTTATTTTGTACAACATGATGTTTTGAAGTATATATATATATAATATATATATGTTGAAGTATATATATAACATATATATATACTTCAAACAGTATATATTTTTAATGTTACTAGACAACAGTCTATATATATATATATAGACTGTTGTCATACTGTTGTCTAGTAACATTAAAAAATCCATCTTATGTTTATGTAGCCACTCTGGCTTTCTTATGGTTGTTATTTGTATGATACATGTCCCTCTGTCCTTTTCCTTTCAATCTAATTTATCTTTAAAAATATATTTTTTTAATTTTTAATTTTTGTTTATCTATATAGTGGGTGTTTATATATAATATATTATATATGATATAATATATTATATATATTATATAATATATAATATATAATTATAATATATAATATATAATATTATAATATATAATATATAATATTATAATATATAATATATAATATTATAATATATAATATATAATATATAATATATAATATAATATATAATATTATAATATATAATATATAATATTATAATATATAATATATAATATTATAATATATAATATATATAAATATATAATATATATTATATATATTTATATATATTATACACCCACTATATTATATATATATAATATAGTGGGTGTTTATATTTATGGGGTACATGAGATACTTTCATATGGGCATACATGTGTAGTAATCACATCAGAGTAAATGGGATATCCACAACCGAATTTATCTTTGAATTCAAAATATTTCTCCTGTAGACAACATAGTTGGATCTTCCATTTTAATCCAGTCTGTTAATCTGCCTATTTGTTGAATTGTTAAATTAGTTAACATGAATGTTATTATTGCTATGTTTGAATTTACATTTTCTACTTTACTGTGTTTCCTGTATGTCTCATATCACTTAAATTTTCTAGTGTAACATTTTAATTTCTTTAATGATATCTTCACTATTTTTGAGTTATTTTCTTAATAGTTGTTAAGAGGTTTACCATATATCTTATCAGATAAACTTCAGATTTTATAACTTAAGTCCAGTGAGATACAGAGGCATTAATTTTATATAACTCCTTCCTATTACCCATTTGTGCTATATTTGTTATAGATATTACATGTCTATATGTTATAAAGACAATAATGCATTATTATAATTAGACTTTATATAATGTTATGTCTCAGAAGCATAGAGAAGAGGTAGAACAAGTACATATTTATATAGTTTGTTTATTAACTTCCTCAGGTACCATTTCTGGCTTGCTCATTTTATTTGATTCTGTGAATCAGAGTTTCCATTTGATGTCATTTTCTTAGTCTCATACAGTTTTGCTCCCACCTACATTCTTTTTGCTGTTATTGTTAAATATATTACATTTATTCATGTTATTGGCCCAACAATATAATTGTATACATACTGTTTTATATTATTGATTTTAAAGCAGTTAAGAAAGGAGGAAAAAGAAATATACTTTCATACTGTCGCTTACAATTATGTAATTTCTTTTACTGGTACTCTTCTAATTTCAACATTTTTTTTAGAAATGTGAGTACATGTGCATATTTTTTACATGGGAATATTTCATGGTGCTGAGACATGGAGTGTGGATCCTGTCACCCAGGTAGTGAGAATAGTGCCTGATGGTTTTTTAACCCATCCTCTCACCCTCTACTCTATAGTAGTCCACAGTGTCTGTTCTCTTACTTATGTCCACGTGTGCTCAATGTTTAGTTGCCACTTATAAGTGAGAACATGCAGTGTTTACTTTTTGGTTCTTGTGTTAATTTGCTTAGGATTATGGCCTCCAGCTCCATCCATGTTGCTGCAAAGGACATGATTTCATTCTTTTTTTATGGCTGCATAGTACTCCATGGTGTATATATCCCACATTTCTTTATCCAGTCTACCACTGATGGGCACCTGGGTAGATTCCATGTCTTTGCTATTGTGAACAGTACAGCAGTGAACATATGAGTTCATGTGTCTTTTTGGTAGAATTACTTATTAAAAATTTGAAAAACAACAAATGCTGGCAAAGCTGTAGAAAAAAGAGAACACTTTTAGTGGGAATGTAAATTAGTCCAGCCCTTGTGGAAAGCAGTCTGAAATTTTCTGAAAGAACTTAAAACAGAGCTACCATTAGATCCAGCAATCCCATTATGGATATATGCTTTTTAAAAAATGTGGATTCAGATTACTGTCTAGGTAACTTGCTTTCAGTTTGAAGAACTTCCTTTACCATTTCTTGTAAGGTGGGGCTGCTAGCAACTCTTTCTCTTAGTTTCTGTTTATCAAGAATATATTAATTTCCCCTCATTTTTGAAAGATAGTTTTGCCAGTTGTAGGATTCTTGGTTGACAGTTTACTTTTTGAGCCTTTTGAGTGTTATCCTGCTGTCCTCAGGTTTTATTATTTCTGATGAGAAGTCAGCTATTAATTTTATTGAGTTTCTCTTATACAAGATGAGTCATTTTTCTTTTGCTGTTTTAAGTATTTTCTCTGTGTCTTTGTCTTTCATAATTTTTACTGTGATGTGTCTGAGTGTGAATCTGTCTCTATTCTACTTGAAGTCTGAACTTCTTAGATGTGTAGACTAAAATTTTTATTAAATTTGGGGATGTTTTCAATCATTATTTCTTCAAATATTTTTTCTACTCCTTTCTCTTTCTACTCTTCCTAGAATTCTCATCATTCATATATATATATATATATATGATATCTGTCTATCTATCTATCTATCTATCTATCTATCTATCTATCTATCTATCTAGATGCTTAATGATGACCACATTTCTCTTAAGCTCTGTTCACTTGTATTGATTCTTTTTTCTCCTTTGTTCCTTGGATTGCATAATCTCTATCAGTCTATCCTCAGTTTTGCTGCTTATTTCTTCTTCCACCTCAAATCTATTTTGAGCTAATCTAGCAAATTTTTCATTTAAGTTTTTCTGCTTTTCAACTCTGCAATTTTCATTTGGTATTTTTTAAAATTTCTTTTTCTGATATTGTCTATTTATTGGTACATTGTCATAGTGCCTTCTTTTACTTCTTTATGCTAATTCTGAACATATTTATGTCTTTAAAGATATTTCTACATTGTTTAGAAATATTTATACTGGCTGCTTTCAACTCTTTGTTACGTTGAACATCTGTGCTCTCTCATAGGCAGTATCTGGTACCTGTTTTGTTTTTTACCACTGTGAGTGGTGTAGGGGCCAAGGCTAAACTTCCACTTTGCCTTCTAAAGACTTGCTGAAAAATCAACTGACAAAAGGCAGATTAATAGGAGAAAAGTCATACACATTTATTAATGTGCAAAGAAGTCACATAAAGAATTCAAAGAAATAGCTTAATGGTTGACACTTTTTTTTATTATACTTTAAGTTTTAGGGTACATGTGCACAACATGCAGGTTACGTATGTATACATGTGCCATGCTGGTGTGCTGCACCCATTAACTCGTCATTTAACATTAGGTGTATCTCATAATGCTATCCCTCCCCCCTCCCCCCACCCCACAATAGGCCCCAGTGTGTGATGTTCCCCTTCCTGTGTCCACGTGTTCTCATTGTTCAATTCCCACCTATGAGTGAGAACATGCGGTGTTTGGTTTTTTGTCCTTGCGATAGTTTGCTGAGAATGATGGTTTCCAGCTTCATCCATGAAATCATCATTTTTTATGGTTGCATAGTATTCCATGGTGTATATGACACTTTTGTACCATCTCAAGGTTACAGAAAAAATGGAGGCTTGGACTATGGCAAAAGAGGTTATAGGAGAGGCAGAAGAGGAAGCCTGGCTGGCAAAGGTGGTCTTGCCATGTAGCTGAAACCCCACAAGGAGCAGCCCTCAGAGAAGAGATAGTAAATGTGTCTTTCAGGCCTTTAAAGTTGTCAGGCTTATTTCCTCGATCTGCACAAGGGAGGGTCCTCAGAGAAAGCTTAGCCATATCAATGCAGAGTATCTACAGATGCACATTTGCTCCACAAAAGACAACTTTGCAAAGCTACTTCTGTTTTCAGGTCCTCTGAACAGCCGTCTAAAAATATATCGAAATATATTTTAAGAATGAAATATTTAGTTTCCTTCAGTGGGTTACACTTTTCTGTTATGAACTTAATTTTGTGTTCCCCCACCCAATTCACGTGTTGCAGCCCTAACGACCAACATGATGGTTTTTGGAGATGTGGCCTTTGGGAGGTAGTTAAGTTGAGATTAGTCATGAGGATGGGACTCTGTGATGGGATTAGTGCCCTTATAAGAAGAGAAAGACAGAGACATCATTTCTCCTTGTGCATTAAGAATGGCCATGTGAGCACACAGTGAGAAAGCTGCTGTCTACAAGCCAGAAAGTGGTCATCCACTAATAACCAAGTCTGCTAGCATCTTTATCGTAGACTTCCCATCTTCCAGAACCATGAGAAATAAATTTCTGTTGTTTAAACCACCCAGTGTATGGTATTTTGTTGTAACAGACCAAGCTGACAGACAACATTTCTTTTCATGTTTGTGATTTTTTATTGTTTTTGAAAGCTTTTACCACTCTGGGTACTGATCTCTACGCCCATGGCTTTTTGTTGTTTGCTTATTTGTTCGTTCAGCAACCTGACTGATAAATTTAATTAAAGTCTATTTCCCTTCCAATGTGAGCACCTTATGTCACTTCTCAGAAGGCACATCCTTGGGCATGCTGATAGTCACCCTGCTATGACAGTGATTTTAGTAGGGCTCTTTCACTGCCCTTTTTTTTTTTTTTTTTTTTGAGACGGAATTTCACTCTTATTGCCCAGGCTGGAGTGCAGTGGCGCCATCTCGGCTCACCACAACCTCCACCTCCTGGATTCGAGCAATTCTCCTGCCTCTGCCTCCCAAGTAGCTGGGATTACAGGCATGCGCCACCACACCTGGCCAATTTTGTATTTTTAGTAGAGACGGGGTTTCTCCATGTTGATCAAGCTGGTCTCAAACTCCTGACCTCAGGTGATCCGCCCCCCTCGGCCTCCCAAAGTGCTGGGATTACAGGCGTGAGCCACCATGCCTGGCCTTCACTGCCTCTTACATGATATTTCTGTTAAATTGTTCACTTCTGTTGGTATCATACCAAGGTGTTAGGCTCCACTACTTTCCAGCTTATCCCTCTATTGTTTCTAATAATGCCCCGGGGCATAAGTTGTTCCACAGTCTGATACATTAAATTCAGGCCTCTTTGAGGGGTAGTGTTTGAGACGTTTCTGAGGTTTGTCCAGACCCCAGGAGAGCTCTTTATCTGATTCTTTCTGGGAAACTGACTTTGAGTTTATATATTAATAGTTGCTCACCTGCAGCTGCCAGTCCCCTTTTAATTGCTTACTACAAAAAAAAAACTCCATTATTTTTGAGACTACCCTTAGGTTTGAACTTCCTCACACTCTGGTCCATAAAGACTGAGTTCCTTTAGGGAGAGCTTGGGAGCTCTTTGTTCTTATGACCTGCTCCTCTTCCTTCTTAAAAATCTGAGACACCAGGTGCAGTGGTCCACTTTTCTCTGGGTGACATCTTTATTTTAAAAGCAGGGTGCTGGGTGGGGACACTAGCCTCTAGTATTCTCAGCCTGCCTCTCCCAAATTGGAACTTATGGCCTATGAGTGAGCTGACGTGAGGGTTATTCGGCCATAGTAGTCTCAGCTTGCCATGCATGGAGTGGGGCATCTGACCTGCAAGTAGGGCTGGGTGGAGGAAGGGAGCCTGTGTCTCTCTTAGTCACACTGACCTGGTATTTAGACTCTGCCACATGGAGCTAGAGTGGAGATGAGGAATGTTGGTAGCCTGCCTCCCCTTGGGAAATAACACAGCTACACCTGGCGTATGGGGGTGGTAAGAGCCCCATCTTTGACCACATCTGTCTGAAATAGAGATTCTGTTATTCTTAGCTGAGTAGTGTGGAAGAAGGAAGTGGGTTCTGGCTCATGTGCCACTTGCTCTTCTTTCTGAGATTTCAGAGATTTTCTTAAATCGATGCCTCCTTATTTGATGTCTGCCCTTAGGATGGTTTCCATTTAAATGGTTAAACCAGTATCCTTTAAATGTTTTTTTTTAAAGAATACAAATTTTCTCCAATTATGATTGTTTTGGTGGAGAGTGGGTCCACAGAGCTCCTTAGAGAGCCAAGTCATCTCCAAAGTCAGCACTTCAGAATATTATGTTAATAATGTTATAGGTGATATGTAAATATACAAATCTTAAAGGTAGTATGCAATTGACTCCAGTTTGGTAATCACTGAAGAAACATACTTGAAGTACCCTAAACTGTCAAGTTTATCAATATTAGTTATTATTTTTAAATTTATGGTAATTTCTGAGATTACTGAAATCTATAAGGAAGTAAGGCAGTTGGAAGTGCAGTGCTGGGCAGCAAGCATTCTGCTCCTGGCTGACCTTGAAAATTTGGTAGTGGTAGAGGCAGTGGGAAGTTAGTTTTTGATTGAGTTATCTCTGCAAAGGTATCAAATGGCTATGTTTATGTTGCCCCAATGATTTTCTTCTGGCTGTTTTTGAAACAGCTAAATGTGTACTTGCTGGATAAAGGGAGCAGCACTTGGATTGGTACTCGGAATCTCTGTACACAAAAATCCAGGCAAAGAGTCAGCACCTGGCTTCCCAAGAAGCTCTGCTCATCTGTGTTCTGCAGGCTATTCTGGGCCTTGAAAGTGCCCTGGACCACCTGCCTGCTGTGGCATTTATTTATATTTATTTATTTATTTATTTATTTATTTATTTATTTATTGAGACAGAGTCTCACTCTGTCACCCAGGCTGGCATGCACTGACACGATCTCGGCTCACTGCAACTTCTGCCTCCCGGGTTCAAGCAATTCTTTTGCCTCAGCCTCCCAAGTAACAGGGATTACAGGTGTGTGCCACCACGCCCAGCTAATTTTTATACTTTCAGTAGAGACAGGGTTTCACCATGTTAGCCCGGCTGGTCTTGAACTCCTGACCTCAGGTGATCCACCCACCTTAGCCTCCCAAAGTGCTGGGATTACAGGCGTGAGCCACCATGCCCGGCCCTGCTGTGGCATTTAACTGGGCATGTGGTCTCTGTGGCAGGCAGGATTTATAGTCTATTCTGAAGAGCCTGACCACAGGCTGCTGGACAGGGGGATCCATATCCTTAAAAATACACAATTATTAGAATATTGTAAGCATTGCATCTTCCTGCAAGACAAGAGAGAGTCAGGTGACTCATCCCATTTTGTGAAAGGAAAGGGAGGCTTCTGTGGCCATAAATCTGTTTTGAAACAAGCATCCTCTGTATGAGGAGTTGCCAACAGTGATTTAGGGAAGACAATGGAGCATCAGACTCTTCAACTGAGTTATAATATCCATCTTGAGTGAGTAGGAGGTGCTGTCATTCTGGGACTTCTGTTTAGTCATCAGTAAGATGGGCATCTTAATGGCATCTTCAAATGAGATTTATAAATCATAGTTGCGATGTGTCAGCAGAGCCTTTCAATTGTGCCTACTGTGTGCTTTCAGGAAATACATCTCTTACTTCAGCATTTCTTCAAACACGGCACATGTGCCACTGGGGATGTATCAAATGAGGCTTGGTGGCACATAGACATACCTTTCAAGATTTTTAATATCTATACATTTATTTTAATGTACTTTAGACAATAATGTCATTATCACAAAGAATTACAGATATATTCTTGCTTGGGACAAAGCTGAGTAGGCAGAGCTGAATTGGCCTTTCCCAAACTGTGTGAATTTGAAGGACAGTGGCCAGTCATGCCTATGAAAGTTATAAATCTTCAGCAAGTGAGCCTCCTTCCACAAGTTAATGGAAGGATGGAGAGATCAGATGTTATAGATCACCCACAAAATATGCATATTATCACTTCAAACCAGCTTAATGTGCTGTCTTTCTCCAATGATAAAACAAACTAGTTTAAGATCTGAAGACATGACAAAAGCTGTAAGAGTCCCACACTATAATAGTCCATTCTCACACTGCTAATAAAGACACACCTGAGACTGGGTAATTTATAAAGGAAGGAGTTTTAATTGACACACAGTTCAGCATGCCTGGGGAGGCCTCAGGAAACTTACAATAATGGTGGAAGGGGAAGCAAACAAATCCTTCTTCACATGGTGGCAGGAAGGAGAAGTAACAAGCAAAAAGGGAAAAAAGCCCTTTATAAAACCATCAGATCTTGTGAGAACTCACTTACTTTCACAAGAATAGCAGCATGAAAGTAACTGCCCCAGTGATTCCATTGCCTCCCACTGAGTCCCTCCAATGACATGTGGGGATTATGGGAACTACAATTCAAGTTGAGATTTGGTTGGGGACACAGCCAAACCATATCACACAGACAACTGAACTTTGGGAGACTTGGCCCAAGATATGCCATTGATTCAAACCTCATAAGAAGTTAAATCACCATTAATAAATAAATTCCATTAATCCATAAATACATTTTGAGTTTGTTGTGGTGCCAGGTGTGCCAGAGACACATAGATAATTAAGATCTGATTTATGACCTTGAATGGGTCACATTTATAAATCCTCCTGTAAACATGGGTAAAATGTAAAAGTAAAATGGGGGCACATGAGTGTTATGATTGGAGAGACAGGGAAGACTTTATGGAGAAGGTGATGTTTGAGCTGTGTCTTGAGGGGTGCACAGGAGGCAGACAAGAATGATGAGGGCATTTCAGACAGAGAAGAACATAAGAGCAAGAATTATAAAAGCAAGGTGAATGTAAGGAATGATGATCTCTTTGAGTAGAGGGAAGGGGGAGTTTGAGTGTTAGGTGCATGTTGGTGGGAGTATGGGAGCAGGGCTTGAGGTTAGAAAGACAGATGGAGATTTGAAGACCATCAAAACTCTGCTAAGGTATGTGGACCAAATTTATGGATCTCAGTGGCAGATATAAGACATGCATGTGGTAAGACACTGCTCCCTAGCATGTGGCCATAGTAGACATCATTAATCAATCCCAGCACTCCTTCATGCTGGAGCCCAGATTCCTTCTCAAGCAGAACTCCCTTGAGTAACAACTATGACTTGATTTGCATTGGCCAGCAAGATGAACCTATTTCTTACCTCTGGTAGAGTCTGTGGGGAACCAGCAAAAGTTTTTAATAAGGAATGGAGAGCATGATGTTAATGAGGACAAGATATGGACCTCGAAGGGTGACATACTTTCCTACCTTTCCTCTGGCATCATGCTATACATATCAGGATGATGTGATCATAAAATGACAGGCCTTGAGACAAATATTTCCCAAAGACACGCTCTATTTGTCTAGAAAAGTACTTTAAAACTATATATAACTTAGATGCCAATATTGTATCACTAAGAGTCTAGATTTCCCATTTCTCTTGAAGAATCAGAATCTCTCTGAACATAGTCCTTGCATTCCCACATGGCAGCAGTGGGCTCAGCTGAGGTTCCTTTCAGCAGGGCTTGGGGTGTGCTCCCCGCAGTCCCATGTCCTGTCATTCACAGCAGACCCACCTTCCTCATTTAGCTCACCTCCCTGTTCTCAACAGGGATTTAGTTGTTGAGTTAACTCCCACCAGACCTCCTTAAAGTTCCATCCCAGGCCAATTGTGCTGAAAAATATGGCTTAATTACATGTTTAAACTGAATTCTATTACAGATATGTTAGATGAGATTACCTGCATTAGATAAGTTACACTGGAATAGTATGTTAGATGTGATTATCTTAATTTATTGCTAATGTAAATCAAAGGTTTCCACAAAGCAGAGTCTTTTAAAGTAAGAATCACAATAAGTCACCATGGGAGCCAGGTCTGAGGCCACACAGAAGTAGAACTTTCATAGCCAGGTTTCCAACCAGCCTTTCCTGTGCTGGAAAGGACTCACAGTCAAGAAAGGTGTAGATCCTGCAGACTGCGTGGAGGCCATGCTTTCACATCAAGCCTTCCTCGGTGACTTGCTCAGCCTGACTGTGTTCTTATTTGCTGGGTCTCTCTCTGGAAATCTCCACTTTGAGTGTGAGTTTAGGTGTCCAGCCTTCTCTGGGTAGCACTGAACAGATCTGAAGCTCTGCCATGTCTTTTCAGCTTGGGCCTTTCCAGAAACCTTTTTTCTGCTCTCATTCTGGAGCAAGTGGTGGGGAGGACATCATTTGTATTTACTTTTCCCTTTTCTCAAAGTCTCAGAGACAAAACTGCTCAGCTAACAATTTTTATACCTTGAGTTCACAATTCAGAGCATTCATTTTATAAACATTTCTTTTCTAAAATAAATTTTTATAGTTTCAAAACAAGTTTAGAAAACACAAGCCCTGCAGTTCTCTCTTTCTCCCCTGAGAATATGCTTATTCTGCCAAAATGTTTATCTTTTCTTTGACTAATTTTTGTGCAGACCCTGAACACCTAAGCTTGTGGCTTGAGCACCTGTGCCAATGGCACCTAATTAACAGCACTTTTCTCCAGTAGGTTCGGGGAGTGCAGTCAGAACTGGGGCTGGGCTGCATGATATGCTGGGATTTCACCAGATCATCAACGCCCAATCTCTTCTCAGGCACCATTTGATGAATTGTAAGCCTAGATATTTTCCTAGGCTTACAAATGTTGGTGGTGCTTTTTAAATCTCCCTATGCCATGAAATAAATGCCAAAATCAAAACATCCTACAGATAAACATATGCTAAACTTTGTAATCAAATCATAATCTTGGGCCTGCATTGCTTGTATAGTCTTGATAAGGGGAACATTTTGGTAACACTTGACTATAAAGGTAGAATCAAACCTTGTTCCATGTGGTTTGGACAGGGCTTTTTCTCCTTGGGTAAGAATATTTTGTTGTCTTCATATGGGAGTCCTACCAAGCAGATTCCAGAGATTGTCTGTGCTCTATGCTGGTGCCATCTAATAGGGAGTGAGATAAGGTCAGGTTGTGGGGGTCATTGAGGCCTGTTGGAACAGAGATGTCCTGGGAATCTCAAATTAAGATGGGTATCAGTCCCTTCTTGTAGTTGGGTTGGGCTGAACGCAGCCACTGAGTCCTGGCATCTTATAAGCACTGTGCAAACCCTACTGTCCTAATCATTGTATTTTACAATATTTTGCAGATGAGTCAGTCTCCTTCACTTAGTTGGGCTTCCTGCAGGGCATCGCCTCTCTGACTCACTTTGTGTCCCCAGAGTCCTGCCCAGAGCCCACCATATAACATTGCTGGCCCCAAGGCAGGTCTGAATTTTAACCTCACATTCAGTGTGAACTCTATGCCTTTAAGACAGTGACTTGTCCTCTCTGGGTTACATCTCCACTAAGTGGGCACAGATCAGACCTCTGAGTTCTCATTCAGTGCCAAGATGTTAAGATTCTATGATGAAAGTGTGTTGAATGAGATGGAAAGAGAAAGCAGTGCAGTGATCCCCATTCTGCCCACCCTGCCCCAAGGCCCACACTGGCTGGGAGGCCTGGACATTCAGTCAGTTACAGGCTGAACGCTGAGCAAACCAACAGAGAGAGATAAAGAAATGTCACATCCCAGCCAAGGTCCAATCATGGAGGCCAGATGAACCTGCGTGAAATGAATTGATAAAAAGAAATGTAGCTAAGTGCAAAGCATCATGATCAGATCTTGAAGGGCTGAGCTAGGGAGATCTTTTGGAAGTGGGGGCTGAGAGTGACTTCCAGTGCTGGTGAGGGGCAGAGAGGGGCTCCCAGGACCTGCCAGTTGCCAGCTGTATGATCCTGGACAGCCCACTTCATCTCATTTACTCTGCACCATTCTTGCATGTCTACAATGTTCCAGGCCCCATCCATGAACTTAGGGTGCAGAAAATGAAATAAGGCAACAACCTTGTCTTCAAAGGACTTATATCACCATCCAATAAGGGCAGAGAAGTGTTAACAGGGTAGGTCTTAGTGTGAGAAGATACAAAGGTGACTGGGGATTCCTCAAACCCCAAGGTTCGTGGACTTATTGTCCTCGAGCTCACTGTGATAATTATTTGACTTTGCATACTCATTTCTAAAATAATCTTTAAAAACATCATCCTATACCATTGACAGTAGACTGAAAAATTGCTACTCAAATTTAGTTATGATGCTTGCGTTTGTGTTCACGATCTTACTA
This sequence comes from Pan paniscus, assembly GCF_029289425.2. NCBI lineage: Eukaryota > Metazoa > Chordata > Mammalia > Primates > Hominidae > Pan > Pan paniscus. Next base: position 133,711,095 of record NC_073259.2, read on the forward strand.
GAGTCCAGGGTTTGTGTGCGGTCCTTTTTGTCTTCAGCCATATCTGGTCAGAGCAATGTTTTCCAGAGTTACTTAGGTCAGTGCCTTTCTCCCCCACCCACTTCAGTGAGATCCTCCAAACATCGTGGTCGATGTTTTGATTAATATGTACAGAGTAAAATGTGCTTTTTGTGTAGAACTCTATGCAGTTCTATGGGTTTTCATGCATGGTCATATACTCACTACCACAGTAACCCGAAGAACAGTTCTGTCGCACCCTCACCAAATTCTGTTATGCTGTCCCTTTTAGTTAACATCACTCTCACCTCTCTCAACCACTGATTCATTTTGTGTTCTTACAGTTTGGTTTCTTCCAGGACAGGACATAAGTGGAATAATGTAATATGTAGTCTTTTGGATTTGACTTCTTTTTTTTTTTTTTTTTTTTGAGATGGAGCCTCGCTCTGTCGCCCAGGCTGGAGTCCAGTGGCTCGATCTCGGCTCACTGCAAGCTCTGCCTCCCGGGTTCACGCCATTCTCCTGCCTCAGCTTCCTGAGTAGCTGGGACTACAGGCGCCCGCCACCACGCCCAGCTAATTTTTTTATATTTTTAGTAGAGACGGGGTTTCACTGTGTTAGCCAGGATGGTCTCTATCTCGTGACCTCATGATCCGCCCACCTCGGCCTCCCAAAGTGCTGGGATTACAGGCGTGAGCCACCGCGCCCGGTCGGATTTGACTTCTTTCCCTAAAACATGCATTGAAAGTTCGTCTATGTTATTGTGTGAATTGATAGTGGGTTTCTTTTTATTGCTGTGTAGGATTCCATTGTATGGATTTACCACAGTTTATCTATTTGCCTGTTGAAGGACATCTGGCTGTTTCTAATTTTTGACACTTCTGAACACATCTGCTATAAACATTCACATAAGAATTTTTGTGCAAATGTGTTCTCAGTTCACCTAGGTGTGAGATTAATGGATCATTTAGTAAACTGGATGTTTAACTTTATAATAAATTGCCAGACTGTTTTCAAAGGCAGTTGTACAACTTTTCATTTCTACCAAAAATGAATGAGAATTCCTGTTGCTGTTCCACACTCTCAACAACATATGGTATTGAAATATTTTTCTTTTGCCATTCTAATGAGCTTGTAGTGTTATCTCTTAGTGGTTTTCATTGGTATTTCCTTGATAATTCTTGCTGTTATGCATTTTTTTCTGTGCTTATTTGCTATCTGTAAATCCTCTTCCCTAATGAAATGTTTTTAAGTCTTTTGCCAGTAAAATATGGTTGTGCTATTTTGGTATATTTTATTTTTACTTTTGTTACTAATATTAACACACAATGCATTGTTACTAGTTTTGCTTTAGATAATTAGCTATTTTTTCAGAACAATTATAACTCTGAAAAAATGAATTTTATTCTTCCTTAAATTATTCCATTCTTAAGTGTAGATCTAGATTTCCAACTGACACCTTCTTTTTTTCTGCCTGAAGGACTTTCTTTAATATGTCTTATATATTCCTTTTGGTTTTCACCAGTTTAAGTATTACATGCCTAGGTGTTTGTTTCCATTCATCTGTTGATGGACACTGAGGTTGCTTCCAAGTCTTGGCTACTGTGAACAGTGCTTCAACAAACATAGGAGTGCAGATATCTCTTCAATATACTGATTTCCTTTCCTTTGGGAATATACCTAGCAGTGGGATTGCTGGATCATATGGTAGTTCAATTCTTAGGTTTTTGAGAGACTCCCAAGCTTTTCTCCATAGTGGTTGTACTAAGGTAGTTAGCAATTCTCTTAAGCTTTTGTCTAAAAAAATTAGTTCACCTTCATTTTTGATAGATTTTTTTTGGCTGGGTATAGAACTATAGGGCAATAGTTATTTATTTCGGAATCTTCATGATGCCATCCTATTGTCTTATTGCTTGCCTGATTTCCAACAAGAAGTCTGCCGTAATTGTTATCCATCTTCTTCTGTAGCTAATGTCTTATTTCTCTGGCTCCCTACAGGATTTTCTCTTTGCTTTTGGTTTTCAGCAGTTTGCATATTACATGCCTAAGTGTTTGTTTTGTTTATAATTGTCCTCTTTGGTTTCACATGACCTTCTTGGATCTGTGGTTTGGTGACTGCCAGTAATTCTGGAAAAATCTTGGTTATATAGTTTTTTCAAATATTTTTTGAGCCCTGTTTTATCTCTCTTTTTGGGATTCCAATTACATGTACATTAGACCATTTGACCCTCTCACAGCTCTTGGATGCCCTTTTCCTTTTCTTTGTCACTCTTATTCCCTTTGTGTTTCAGTTGGGGTAATTCCTATTGATTACCTTCAAATTCACTGCTTCTTTCCTTGGCTCTGCCTAGTCTACTGATGAGTAAATCAAGACATCAAGATCTTTGCTACTATGCGTTTTTATTTCTAGAATTTCCATTTTATTATTCCTTATTGTTTTATCCTCTTCTGAAATTACCCATCTTCTCCTTTATGTTGCCTATCATTTCCTCTAGAGCCTTTAACATATTCATCATAATTATTTGAAATTTCCTGTCTGATAGTCCAAACAACTGAATCATATCTGAGTCTAGTTCTAATTATTGATTTTTTTTCTCCCTGGGGGTGTGTTTTGTCTTGACTTTTGGTATGCTTTGTACTTTTCATTTAAAGATGGACATTTTGTATATCATATTTCATCTCAGAAGATACTGAGATGAATCCTTTTTATGATTAGAGTTGTGTATACCTTTCTTTCTAATAGGCCTATAATGTTGGGATTTCTGTTAATATAGTCAGAAGTTGGGCTAAGTTTGAGGGTTTTTTAACATTTTTTTAATTTTTAATTTTTATGGTACATATTTATAGGGTACATGAGATGTTTTGATACAGGCATGTGATGTGTAATAATCACATCATGGAGAATGGGATGCCCATCCCCTCAAGCCTTGTAAAATGAATTTGGAGGTATTCCCTCCTCCTCTGTTTTTTGGAATAGTTTGAATAAGATTGGTATTAATTCTTCTTTAAATAGTTGGTATAATTTAGCAATAAAGCCCTCAGGTCCCAGGCTTTTCTTTATTGGGAGACTTTTTGTTATGGCTTGGATCTCATTACTTGTTATTGGTCTCTTCAGGTTTTGAATTTCTTCATGATTCAATCATGGTGGGTTAAATGTGTCTAGGAATTTGTCCATTTCTTCTAGAGTTTCCAATTTATTTATGTATAGTTGCTTATGGTAGCCACTAATAATCCTTTGAATTTCTGCAGTATCAGTTGTAATGTCTCCTTTTTCATCCCTGCTTTTGTTTATTTGGATCTTATCTCTTTTTTTCTTAGTTATTCTAGCTAAAAGTTTGTCAATTTTGTTTAACTTTTCAAAAAACCAATTTTAGAACAATTTTATTTTAGGTTCAGGGGTATATGTGCAGGTTTGTTATATAGGTAAACTCATGTCATGGGTGCTTATTGTATAGATTATTTTGTCACCCAGATACTAAGCCTAGTACCCAATATTTTTTCTGCTCCTCTTCCTCCTCCCATCCTCCATCCTCAATTAGGCCCCACTGTCTGTTGTTCCCTTCTTTGCGTACATAAGTTCTCATCATTTAGCTGCCACTTATAAGTGAGAACATGTGGTATTTGGCTTTCTCTTCCTGCGTTAGTTTGGTAAGGATAATGGCCTGCAGATTCATCCATGTTCACACAAAAGACATGATCTCATTCTTAGAAAAAAACAACTTTTTGTTTCATTGATCTTTTGTATTGTTTTATTTAATTTAAATTCATTTATTTCTGCTCCAATCTTTATTTCTATTCTCTACTAACTTTGGGTTTGGTTTGCTGTTGCTTTTCTAGTTCTTTAAGATGAATCATTACATTGTTTATTTGAAGTTTTTCTTCTTTTTTTGATGTAGGCATTTACAGCTATATACTTCCCTTAGGATTTCTTTTGCTGTATGCCATAGGTTTTCTTATGTTGTGTTTCCATTAACATTAGTTTTAAGAAATTTTTCAATTTTTTTTTCTTAATTTGTTCATTGATCCAATGGTCATTCAGGAGCATGTTGTTTAATTTCCATGTATTTGCATAGTTTCCAAAATTCCTCTTGTTATTGATTTCTAGTTTTATTCCATTGTGGTCTGAGAAGATAATTAATATTGTTTCAAATTTTTTAAAGTGTTTTAAGACTTGTTTTGTGACCTAACATATTGTCTGTCCTTGAGAATAATTCACATGCTCGGGAGAAGAATGTATATTCTGCAGGCTTTGGATAAAATGTTCTGTAAATATCTATTAAATCCATTTGGTCTATAGTGCAGATTAAGTCCACTGTTTCTTTGTTGATTTTCTGTCTGAAAGATCTGTCCAATGTTGAAAGTGGGATGTTGAAGTGTCCAGCTATTATTGTATTGGAGTCTGTCTCTTTAGTTCTAATAGTATTTGCTTTATATATCTGAGTGCTCCAGTGTTGGGAGCATATTTAGTTAAAATTGTTATATCCTTTTGCTGAATTAACTCATTTATCATTATATAGTGTCCTTCTTTGTCTCTTAGAGTTTTGTCTTGAAGTCAATTTGTCAGATATAAGCACAGCTACTCCTGTTCTTTTTTGGCTTCTGTTGGCATGGAATATCTTTTTCCATCCGTTTATTTTCAGTCTATATGTGTCTTTATAGGTGAAATGTGTTTCTTGTAGGCAACACATCAATGGATCTTTTTAAAAAATCCATTTAGCCACTCTGTTTTTTTATTGAAGAGTTTAATCAGTTTACATTCACTGTTATTATTAAGTAAGGACTTACTTCTTCCATTTTGTTACTAGTTTTCTGGTTGTTTTGTACTCTTCTCTTCCTTCTTGCTTTCCTTCTTATTTTCTTTCTTGTGAAGGTGATTTTTTTGGTGATACAATTTACTTTCTTGCTTTTTTATATTTTATATGTTTGTTACATGTTTTTTAGTTTGAGATTACCGTGCGGCTTGCGAATACTATCTTATAACCCATTATTTTAAACTGATAACAACTTAACATGGTTTGCATAAACAAATAAGCAAAAAGAAAACTAATAAAAACTCTACACATTAACATCATCCCCCCACTTTTAAACTTTTTGTTGTTTCTGTTTATATTTTTTGTACTATGTCCTGAAGAGTTGTTACAGTTATTATTTTTGATTGGTTCATCATTAAGTCTCTCTACTTAGGATAAGAGTAGTTTACCCATCCCACTTATAGTGTTATAATATTCTGTATTTTTCTGTGTCCTTACTATTACTAGTGAGTTTTGCACCTTCAGGTGATTACTTATTGCTCATTAATGTCCTTTTCTTTCTGATTGAAATACTCCCTTTAGCATTTCTTACAGGACAGGCCTGATGATGAAATCCCTCAGCTTTTGCTTGTCTGGGAAAGTCTTTATTTTTCCTTTATGTTTGAAGGATATTTTGGCCAAGATATACTATTCTAGTGTCAAAGTTTTTTTTTCCTCCTTCAGCACTTTAAATATGTCATGCCACTCTCTTCTGGCCTTTAAGGTTTTTACTGAAAATTCTGTTGCTAGATGTATTGAGGCTCCATTGTATGTTATTTGTTTCTTTTCTCTTGCTATTTTTAGGATCTATTCTTTATCTTTGATATTGGAGAGTTTATTAAATGCCTTGTGGTAATCTTCTTTGGGTTAAATCTTCTTGGTGTTTTATAACCTTCTTGTACTTGGATAGTGACTTTTTTTTGTAGGTTTGAGAAGTTCTCTGTTATTATCTCTCTAAATAAAGTTTCTACCTGTCTCTTACTCTACCTCCTCTTCGAAGCCAATAACTCTCAGATTTGTCCTTTTGAGGCTATTTTCTTGTAGGTGTGCTACAAGAAAATAGATTTTGTAGGTGTGCTTGCTTGATTTTTATTCTTTTTTTAAATTTTGTCTCCTCTGGAGATATATTTTCAAATAACTTGTCTTCAAGCTCACTGATTCTTTCTTGAATCTCCTTGTTCAATTCTGCTAGTAAGTGACTGGTGCGTTCTTCAGTATGTCAATTGCATTTTTCAGCTCAAGAATTTCTGCTTGTTTTTAATTATTTCAATCTCTTTGTTAAATTGATCTGATAGAATTCTGAATTCCTTCTCTGTGTTATCTTGAATTTCTTTGAGTTTCCTCAAGACAGCTGTTTTGAATTCTGTGTCTGAATGGTCACATATCTCTCTTTCTCCAGGACTGGTCTCTTGTGCTTTATTTAGTTTATTTGGTGAGGACATGTTTTCATGGATTGCCTTGATACTTGTAGATGTTTAAATGTGTCTGGGCATTGAAGAGTTAGGTATTTATTATAGTCTTTACTGCCTGGGCATGTTTGTACCTGTTCTTTTTGGGAAGGCTTTCCAGGTATTCAAAAGGACTTAGGTGTTGTGATCTAAGCTGTATCTGCTTTAGGGGGCACCCCAAGCCCAGTAATGCTGTGTTTCTTGCAGACGCATAGTGGTACCCCCTTGATGGTTTTAGTCAAGATCTGGGAGAATTCTCTGGTTTATTAGACAGAGATTCTTATTCTCTTCCCTTACTTTCTTCCAAACAAATGGAGTCTCTCTCTCTCTCTGTTCTGAGCCACCTGAAGCTGAGAGTGGAGTGACATAAGCACCCCTGTGGCCACTCCCACTATGACTGTGCTGGGTCAGACCTGAAGCCAGCACAGCACTGGGTCTCATCCAAGGCTTGCTGTAACCATTCCCTGGCTACCAGTTATGTTTGCTCAAGGCCCTGGGGCTCTACAATCAGCAGGTGGCAAAGTCAGCCAGGTTGGTGCCCTTCCCTTCAGGGTGGTGAGTTTCCTCAGGCTCTGGGTAGGTCCAGAGGTGCTGTCTGGGAGCCAGGGACTAGATTCAAAAACCTTGGAAGTCTACCTGGTGTTCTATTGCATTGTAGCTAAGATGGCACTCAAACCACTAGACGCAGTCCTTCCCCCTCTTCCTTCGCCTTTCCAAATGCAGAGAAGCCTCACCCTGGGGCCACCACCACCACAGGCCCACAGAGTACTGCCAGACTACTGCCAATGTTCCCTTAAGGTACAAGATCTCTTCAGTCAGCTTGTAGTGAAGGCTACCTGGCCTGAGACTCACCCTGCAGGGCAGTGGGCTCCCCTCTGGCCCAAAGCAGGCCCAAAAATGCCATCCAAGAGCAAGTCTTCTAATTGAGGGCCCCAAGAGCCCACTTGTTGCTCTACCCATGTGTGGTCAAGCTGGTACCTAAGGTGCAAGAGAAATTCTTTACTTTTCCCTCTGCTTTTCTTAAGCAGGAGTCTTGTCCTGTAACCATCACAGTTGGGAATGTGCTGAGTTTCACCTGAAGCCAGCAAATCTCAGAGGCTCAGCCATGGCCCTTGATGTAGTACCAGGATATTGCCGCTGGTTTTTCGGGACCCAAGGATTCTTCAGCTAGTAGGTAATAAATGCTGCCAGGACTGGCTCCTTTCCTTCAAGGCAGTGGGTTCCCTTCTGGCCCAGGGTATGTCTAGTAATGTTATCTGGGAGCTAGAGCATGGAAAGCAGGCCTCAGGACTCTGATCAGTGCCCTATTCTGTTGTGTCTGAGTTGCTATCCAAGATGCAAGACAAAGTTCTCCCCATTCTTCCTTCTCTCCTCAAGTGGAGGGAAGGGGTCTTTTGTGGTACTGTAAGCTGTACAGCCTGGGGGTGGGGAAGGGTGATGCCAGCACTCCTTTAGCTGCCCCAGCTGGTGTCTCAGTAGGTCACGTGCCCCCAGGTCCACTGGCCCTGGGCCCAGTTCAGCACTAGGACTTGCCTAGGTGTTGTAATCCTTGTGGACTAGACTGCCTTTCAAGTTTATTTAGGAACACAGAGCACTTTAGCCCACAGTGGTAAGGATTGCAGAAATTCAAGTTTGGACTGCTGGGATTGGAGATTCCTCTCTGCCTAGGGCTGGATTTATTTATTTAATTTATTTATTTATACTTTAAACTCTGGGGTACATGTGCAGAACGTGCAAGTTTGTTACATAGGTATACATGTGCCATGTTGGCTTGCTGCACCCATCAACCTGTCATCTACATGAGGTATTTCTCCTAATGCTATCCCTCCCCTAGCCCCCACCCCCAACAGGCCCAGTGTGTGATGTTCCCCTCCCTGTGTCCATGTATGCTCATTGTTCAACTCCCACTTATGAGTGAGAACATGCAGTGTTTGGTTTTCTGTTCCTGTGTTAGTTTGCTGATAATGATGGTTTCTAGCTTCATCCATATCCCTTCAATGGACACAAACTCATCCTTTTTTATGCCTTCATAGTATTCCATGATGTATATGTGCCACATTTTCTTTATCCAGTCTATCATTGATGGGCATTTGGGTTGGTTCCAAGTCTTTGCTATTGTGAACAGTGCCACAGTAAACACAGGTGTGCATGTGTCTTTATAGCAGCATGATTTATAATCCTTTGGGTATGTACCCAGTAATGGGATTGCTGGGTCAAATGGCATTTCTGGTTCTAGATCCTTGAGAAATCACCACACTGTCTTCCACAATGGTTGAACTAATTTACACTCCCACCAACAGTGTAAAAGCATTCCTATTTCTCCACATCCTCTCCAGCATCCGTTGCTTCCTGAGATACCGTCTCATGCCAGTTAGAATGGCGATCATTAAAAAGTTAGGGCTGCTTTAAATGCTCCCTGTGTAGGTGGGTGTCAGCAAATTTGGTATGGTTTCTCTTTCTGCTATAATAGGGTGGCACTGAGTTCAATGCCTCACAATTGCGGTGCTCTCCCTCCCCCAGTGCACTGAAATGCTCTCTGCAGCACACTGCCACTGCTGGGAGTGGGTGTGGGTGGTGTTGGTGATTCGAGACTCCCTTTTCTACCTCTTCAGTGCCTCTTTCAGTGATATTAAGTTAAAGTCAAGTACTGTTAGTGCTCCCCTGAGTTTTGGTTCCCATGAAGGTGCTTTTTTGGTGTGTAGATAGTTGTTAAATTGATGTCCTTGTGGTGGGGACGGTCGATGGAGCCTTCTATTTTACCATCTTGCTTTCCTCCTCCCCAGGTTTGATTGCTATATGGTTACACTCAGTGCACCATCGGCTTGAAATTCCTTTAGTGATTCCTTGCACTTAGAATGTGAGCTAATTTTCCAGAGGTTATTTTCTCAGTGTCCACTTCCTTCTTGGCTTTGAATATTTCCAATGTGCTCAAGAGAGAATCTGTTTCTTGTAGCTCTCCTAATTGTATTCCCTATTATTTTTACTTGGTGCTTCTTAGCCTAGTGGAGGACCAGGGCCAAATTCTCTGATGTTCTGATTAAGCATTAGGCTTAGTAGACACTGTATCTCTTAGCCTCTAGTGTATGGCTTTCAAAGGTGCTCCTACCTCTCTTCAAGCTGTAGTGTGTCTAGCATGTTTCTCATCCCTCCCTCCGGGTAGAGCTTTCTGTTTCCTTCCCTTTAGATGCAATGAGTTTCCACAGTATCCTGATTGACAGTTTTTATTATACTTCTGCCTGAAGACTAAGACTTTTGTCCCGTAGGGGAAATAGAAGAGATGAAACTGCAGAAATTTAGCACTGACTGCCGTTTCTCTCTGCAGCCAGGATCATGAAGGAAGCTGTCTTGAGATTATCTCACATCTTCTCTCTAAGTGTCTGGTGAGATTCTTAGAACCTGCAAGAGGGTGCAAACTCCCCTGTATTTACAGTCCCCAGGGTCTTTACACTCTCACAATAGTCCACATTTGTTCTGTAGAAATGTATCTAAAAGTTTTGCTTGAATCCTTCTTATCAGCTTATGTGGCTTTCAGCAATGTCTACCCCAGGGAAGCAAATGCTTAATATATATTTCTCCCTGAAGGATCATGTCTTTCTCTAGATTGCAGGTTAGTTTGTTACCCTGCAGCCACAGTTCTCAGACAAACTTAATAAAAATTATTAATTTGTAGTTTGATAAGGGTGGGAGAAATGCTTTTCAGTGCTCTACATTTCTGAGTTGAAACTGGGGACCTGGCTGTCTTGATTTTGTCTCTGATTTTTATCAGAGATAATCCAGGCTGCTTTAAATACACAAAAACTAAGAATGAACTCAACATATAGCGGGGATCAGAGGATACTCAACATAGAGAGGGGATCGGAGATCTGAACTTATTTCTTTAGCTTTATGAACCCTGAATATCTGAGACAAATCCCAGTCAACTTAGAAAGTTTATTTTGCCAAGGTTAAGGACATGTGCCTGTGTCACAGGCTCAGGCGGTCCTGATGACATGTGCCCAAGGTGGTAGGGCACAGCTTGGTTTTATACATTTTAGGGAGGCATGAGACATCAATCAATATATGTAAGATGAACATTGGTTCCATCCGGAAAGGTGGGACAACTGGAAGCAAAGTGGGGGGGCAACTTGAAGCGGGTAGGGGACTTCCAGGTCATAGGTAAATAAGAGAAAAAATGTTGCATTTCCATCATTGTGGCTGAAAGCAACCAGGGAAAAGAGCCTGGGGTAACCACTGACACAAGTAACAATAAGGATGACTCTCAGAATCATCATACTTGTGAAAAAAGCCGGACATAAAGAGTGCAGATTGTGATTCCGTTTATATAAAATTCTAGAAAATAAAAACCAATCTGTGGTGATGAAAAGCACATCAGTGGTTGCCTGGGGCCAGGAGAAGAGGGAGCCATGGACTGAAAAGATGCATTAGGATCTGTTTTTGGGGTGACAGAATGTTCTGTCTGTGTAGTGTTTTCATGGGTGGACACTGCCAAACTCATTGAACTTTATCCTTTAAATGGATACACTGTATTCCACATAAATTATAATTCAATCTGGTTGATAAAAAGTACTGATGTGTGTATTTAGGTCTTGCCTTTCCCAATCGGCCTGTGGTCCTCTGGAGGAAGGGCCATGTTGTCCTTGCCTGGGCTGCACTGAAGCAGTAACACAGTGCTGAGGGGGCCTCTGGCACAGAGAGACTGAGTGGGAAACATGCTCTGCCTTTCACCAGCTGTGATTCCTTAACTAGCAGCCTCTCCTTGGCCTCAGTCTACCCTCCATAATATAGAGACAAAAATGTAATGTACAGAGTATTTGGAGAGGTTAATGGGTATAATTCTACATAAAATTTTGAAAACAACGCAGGGTTCATAGTAAGAACTTAATACATGATATATATTATTATTCCTTTTGGCATTTATTATTAGTTAAAAACTCAAGGTAAAAGGAATATTTTTGAGTACCTACTGCGCCTCAGACACAGTACACTTCACTAAACTCAGTAATACATACAAAGTGATTCAGATGATAAGTGAATATCTAAGGTTTTTCTCTACATAGTTTTGATTCTTTTTGCCTCTTTTAATATAGAATTTCAGCATTGTTTGTACGTTTGTGAGAAACATACTACCTGATTCTGTAGCATTTTTTTTTTCTTCTAACATAGCAGCACATGTCTCGGGTTGGCAGAGGGGTCATGAGGGAAGCCCAACGTGCAGTCAGCCTGCCATCAGGGCAGGCAGGTGGGTCAACAGTGTGGCAAACACAGAGGGTGGCTGATGCACAGATTAAATTCTTGCTTCTTTTTAAAATAGAACATGAAGTAAATGATGTGTCTTACAAGATACCCAAAGGAAACATATTCACATCTGGAGAACCCCTTTCAGCCTCTTTTATTATAAAGCAATGTAGTTGCAAAAGTGTAATTTGACAGTAAAAATATTAACCTCTAAAGGCAACTTTCCCAGAATGACATTTAGAAGCCACCTCACACGTGCTCACAGATTAACATGACACAAATCATCTGTTTTCAATCTGCATGTTCCTGCCCTCAGCTCTTCTTATATTAGGATTCACAGCATTTGGTTTTTGATGTTCCTCTTGAGGCTCAGAGAGCCCTGAAGGTATCATTTAGATGAATGATGGGAATCTGGCTCTGATCTTTATTTTGCTATGTCTTCCTGTCATCTCCCCACATCCCTCCTTCCCCTGCCAATAAAACACACATGTACCTCATACATAGAGATCTTAATTCCGAGTTAAAAGGCCAAATTGACCACTGGGAATCCAAGGCCTCACATTTATCAGCTTTGTTCCTTCTGGTCTGTCTTCTCTCATAATATATGAAATCACTTTCACTTTTCTTAATGTCATTACCATGATAACCTTGTGTAAGTCACCTTCTTTGCCTTCTTACAGATACACACACTACTGATGATGGTGTACAGAAATGAATGGGTCTCAGAGGAAACAGTTGTGACATATTCATTCACACACTCAGCATCTATTTATTGAATAACTTCTATGTGCCCAGCACTGGGCTATTAGCAGAGACAGCAGGGAAAAGGAGAAAGGTCCATATTCTGAAGCAGATTACCATCAGGTGGGGAAGATAGATAAGAAACAACCAGGAGCATTAGGAGAGTGGTAATTATTGTGAAGAAGTACATTATATAACAGAGCAATCTGGTGCAATTAATACAGTGTAAGTGACATGATATAAGCAATAGGAAGAGTCTAAGTAATGGAGCAATGTTGTAAATTCAGTGTACACAGTAGCACACACAGCAAATTAGATACAGGAAAATAGTGAGCAGAGGCGGGTGCCAAGTTTAAATTAGGAGTGGCTCCGGGAACGCATTCTGAGGGGTGGCATTTGAGATGCAGTCCTATGTCATTTATAATCCTTTTGGTGGCAAGTAACAAAACCACATAGACCAAGATGGCTTTAGCCACAAGAACGACAATCACCTGATAAAACGCCTCAAAGTCGGGGGGTCCAGGTGGGCTGGTCCAGCGGCTCCTCTAGGTCGTCAAGGGCCCGGGTTCCTTAGCTTCCAGGGTCAGTCTGGGCCACGGCTGGCTCCCTCAGGGCTCTGAGATCCCTGCAGCAGTTCCTGTCGTCAGTTCCCACAGGACAACATGCGGTGGGAGGAGGAGGCGCCACTTTCGGTGAGTCTCTTTGATCAAGGAGATGTTTCCCAGAAGCCCCAGTAGCCTTCTCACAGCTCACTGGCCAGAGTAATAGCACGTGCTTTCCCCTAAACCAATCATTGGCAAAGTGGATGCGGGTTTAATGATGGAGTTAGGGAGGCCTGTGGTGAATGGAGGGCAGTGGATTTCCTAAAGAAAACCTTATTAGTATTAGAAAAGAGGAAAGTGTATGTGTGTCAGGCAGAGGTGCTGGTGCATAGTTGACTGGTCAGTAGAAAACCACTTATGAAGGACATCAGATCATATCCTCAGAAGACCATGGCATGGCCTTGGGATGGGGCTAAGCCTAGGAGAGCTCAGGGGAGCAGTGAAGACACGTGAAGAGGGGCCTGTGCCGGGTAGGGAGGGCGTGCAAGGTGAGGCCAGAGAAGGAGGCAGGTCCAGGGCATTAGGGCCTGGTAGGCCCCTGTAAGGTGTTTGGATTGTATCTGGTATAGCAGAAGTTCCTGGAGAGGACAGAGGTGATCCAAGCAGAGGAGACAGCCCTGGGCCAGCAGTCAGCAGTCAGGTGCCGGCTCACAGTGTTAGACACACGCAAAATGCTGTGCAAGAGGCGGTCCCTTTCTCTATGCTGGATTCAGTACAGGTAAAATGAGGCTCATGGCACCCACCTCGTGGCATTACCGTGGGACTTACTGCATTGAAAGGAGAGTGTTGCGGCAATGAGGTCCTGTACAAGTATGAGCTGTCTTGTTCTCATTATTTGAGATAGTTATAAAATCCCTGTGAATACTGAATTAGCGAGTACTGAACCTTTGCTTGTAGGAGAAATAGACACACACACACACACACATTTCTAATAGTCTATAATCTTCTATTACAAAAGAAATATTGAAGTTTGGAAGTGTTAGGTGACTTGTCTGAGGCTGCCTCACTAACAGGTGCCAGAGTAGGGATTCAGATTCTGTCCCACTGGATCCAGCGCCCAAGCTGAAGCTTCCCACACGGTGCTCCACTGCCCCCTATATTGTCCATGCTCTGGTCTTTGTATGAGAGCTGAGACAAGAAGGCAGAGCGAGTACTTGCTTGACCTCAACTGGGGATGTGTGCATGGCAGGTGGTTCAAAATTTTCCCCTCTCTGTGCAATTCCACAAATGACCAAAAAGGTACTGCAAGTACTGACTTTGGGGTTACAAATAACTTTTAGGGAGTAGATGAGTTTGCAAATATGGAATCCACAAATAATGAGGGTCATCTGTAATTGGTGAGACCATGAAGTGAGAAACTGTGGTTTCTGTATATCTGATATATCCTTTGTACGTTGTTAGATACCTCAAGTCTTAGTACTCAATATGATTAGCCTTATTTGTGCTGTTTTAATTGAATTACTTAAAATGGAGGCATACACTTTTTTAAGGGTATGCATGTCCCAGGAGAAAAAACTCAAAAGATAGTCAACATAAAGAATTGCTAAGCCCTCTTACTTTGTTATGTTTTTAATTAATTTATTTTTCCCATATGAGCTATACATCACTTCCTAAAAGATGGGGCAGGTTTAAGACTGTAGTGCTCCACAAGGATGCAGACAGTTACATTATTTCATTCCTTATGAACATAGAAAGGGCCTCACAGTTTCCAAAACTGGTGTGTTCTCTCCAGTGGGATGTGATTCAGAGTGATTTGAAGTGTGATTGGGGGTGGCTGGGTAGCAGTAAACAAGGGAGAACCATAATTTTCCACAAATGCAAGAGGGTTGAGGTCTGCACTACAGAACATTGGACTGAGAAAGTTCTGGCAATAGGTGATAACCACCTGAGCTAGGGAGAAGTGAGAGCAGAACTCCCCAGTGTATCCACTGCAGGTTTCTAAATCATAGGGGACCTCAATCTCTTTTTTTCTGAGCAGGGTTGGGGGGACTTCCTTCTCTCGAGGTAGTCTGCATGCCACAGGCAGAACAAGCAGTGAGTTCAGGGGAAATCAGAGGTCTTACTGAGCCTTCACCTTCTCCTAGTGCAATGCTTCCTTGGGAAGGCAGATATTTCTCTATAATGGGGCTTCCACACCTTGAGTACCTAAATGGATGGCAGTCAGGCTCAGCATTGTGTCAGCATCTATTAAAAATAAGAATATGACCCTCCACTCCATTTTCTTCTCTGAATGGAGATCTTGTTCTGATTATTCTCTTTACAGTCCTGGGCACAATGAAGCAGATTTAACTGCCTCAAACATGCTCTAAAATACAGCTAATTTGCTTGCTTCATTGTTGTTCTTCTCTCTCTTTTTACAAAATAAAGCAAAGAGAGGGATAGAAGTAGATTTTCTTTTTTTAATTTGAAAAGTTAAAGAAATGCCATATTCAGCTCCCTATGGAATTTTGGGGATGAGAGACACATTAGCTATCAGGCCTAATGGTAGCTCTATCTACTACCATCTTAGGCCTGGAAGGAAAAAGACTTTAGACTGCTAAGTTCTGACAGGATAGGAAAGGGGCTCCAAAAATGAACTTAGCCAGACTCCAGTAACTCTTCAGCAATCCTTGTTCATTGCTTTGTGGACTGGGATTATCAAGTCAAAGTCTCAGTGATTTCAGCAGATCTCCCAATGAGTAGCCTATGTTAATTATACTTAAGGATTCCTAAAGACGTCATGGGTGTTGAGAAGTGGAAGTGACAAGGATCCATCCCTGTGACTGGGGATGCAGGGTGAGTCTTAAGTGTCCCATTAGCTATTTTCTCCTTGGTTTCCATGTCGAGCTATAGTGTAGAGCTGTTGGGTGGCAAAAGGCTGATTTCATTTCCAAGGAAGCACATTCATATTAGTGCTATTTTTTTTGGCGGGGTGGGTGGGGAGGTGGTAATTTATCTCAAACCACTTGGAAGTTTACTCTTTAAGTTTGGAAGTGGGCACTTCTGACATTGTTCTTGAGCCATTCACTTGACCATGTCAAATAGGCAGTTGGGCATGTGTGTCTGGGGCTCAGAAGGGAGGCCTGAGTTGTAGTTACAGATTCGAGTGAGGAAGAGAAGCAACAAGAATAAGTCGTCCTAGTTTCTGGCTTGCAAAAGTGGGGCTGTGGTGGCTCCACTGGTTGAGGTGGGGGCCCTGCCAGCAGCACAGGCTTGACACTGCCCCTCAGCAGTATGAATGCAAAGGTTGCACAATACTTTTTATTTTCTGTCCTCTGCTCATGAAATGATTTGTGATCCCTCTTTCTTCTCTCTACCTAGATACATAAATACATTTTCCTGATTGTCCAGGAGAGAAAGTCAGCAACAATTTATTTGCTTATCCTGAAAATGTGAAGTAAAATGGGGACTTAAATGGTCTAATGCTCAACCTACTGAAGCATGCACATTAGAGAGGCCACCCCCAAGTGCTGAGTCAAAAGACCACGGTGAAATGCCACATTCGTTCTGCAAAATTATAGCTGAATGGGGCAAAAATAATTATATCCATGTTTCTAATGCATTTCACAACTATTTTGCCTACCAGGATTTTAATCTAGTGCAAAGCTTTCCTGATTTTTCAGAGAACCTCAGTATGACTTGAATAATGTGCTTTTTCAGTAACATAAAAACCTTTTATGCATCTTCAGATATGGTGCAAGAGTGAACTATGAGGCACCTGGGGTTTGATTAGTGATCGTTTGAGTACATAAAAAAGGTAAGATAAAGAAAAACACACATACACACAAAAGGCAACAGAGGTTATATAACTCCATTAAATTATGTTAATGGTTTTACTTGTCAGTATTTTGTAATACAAAATAGTTTTCCTGGAGTCTATTTGTCAGTGTTTGTCACTAATTAGTGCCTACAAATTACCTTTTGTACAAGTTCTGTTCATTGGGTTGTTTTGGTGTCTAATAAATCAGAGCTGCTGCAGTTCATGAACTTTCACTGTTGTTGTTTTTTCCTTGTGCTTTTCCTACTGATGCATCTCAAGGTTCTACCTCCTTCCCAAAGGTTTCCAACAACTGTGATTCCATTTTTGTGAATGGGAAGGAAATGAAGAGCAAAGTGGACACAATTGTGAACTTCACCCACCAGCACTTCACCTCCCAGTTCGAGGTCACTGTCTGGGCACCCAGGCTCCCCCTGCAGATTGAGATCTCAGACACCGAGCTGAGCCAGATCAAGGGCTGGAGGATCCCGGTTGCTGCCAACAGAAGGTGAGGAATCAAAGAGAAGGCTGTGGATCCGATTGTCCTGGAGCCCAGATCTTTGTGGGAGGCAAACTGGCCCTCAGGGACTCAAGCCGTTGGGAAGCAACATCCACAGCGGGAAGCGTGGTCTGGGCTTTGGGTTCAGATGGATCTGACTTGAGTACTTAGTAGCACCTTGACATGAGGAAATTATAATGAAGATGATAATAGTAACAACCTCATAGAACAGTTGCTAGGATTCAGGAAAACGAATGCAATACATAACAAGCACCTAGCAGAAGATGTGGCATTTAGGACATAGCTATTTTCTATTCCTTACTCACTTCTTTATTGTTCATTCCTATGTTATTCACTCTCAGTTCCCCTGCTTGTAAATGTCAGCCTTCCTCCATGGAGCACAGTACAGTGGTTAAGACCGTGGGCTGTGGGATAAGGCTGCCTGAGTTGTTCCCCACCACCATCCCGCACCGGGCAAGACTCTTCCTTTTTTTGCCTGAATTTTAACCCCAGCTTTACAACTTGTACCTGTGTGACATTGGACATGTGATTTAACCTATCTCTTTCTCAGTTTCCTCATCTATCAATTAGGGATGATAACATTACTGAAGGGTTGTCCCCAGAACTCAGTGAATGGATATATACTATAGTAGACAGTTCTAAAGATGACTCTCGCCTGTAATCCCAGCACTTTGGGAGGCCAAGGCAGGCGGATCACGAGGTCAGGAGATCGACACCATCCTGGCTAACATGGTGAAACCCCGTCTCTACTAAAAATCCAAAAAAAATAGCTGGGTGTGGTGGTGGGCGCCTATAGTCCCAGCTACTCGGGAAGCTGAGGCAGGAGAATGGCCTGAACCCGGGAGGCGGAGCTTGCAGTGAGCCGAGATCTTGCCACTGCACTCCAGCCTGGGTGACAGAGCGAGACTCCGTCTCAAAAAAAAAAAAAAAAAAAAAAAAAAAAAAAAGATAACTCTCCCTCCGCATGATCCCCATCTCCTGTTTCTTCAAACCCTAATCTGGTAGTGCTGGGAGGGGATTTTACAGATGTAACTACAATCCCAAATCAATGGACCTTAAAATACAGAGATTAGCCAGGTGGTGGGACCCAACAGATAAGCCCTCTGCAAGCAGAGAGTTCCTGCCAACTGGTAGCAGAAGGGGAAGTTGGGAAGATTTGAGGATGAGAACGACTTGCTGATGTACTGCTGGCTTTGAAGGTGGATTGAGCCACTTGCTGAGGAATGTGGATTAAGCCACTTGCTGAGGAATGTGGGTAATCTTTAGTAGCTGAGAGCAGCCTCCAAATGACAACCAGCCAGGAAATAGGGCCTCACTTCTATAACCTTAGGAACAGAATTCTGTCAACAACGTGGCTGATCTTAGAAGTGGATTCTTCCTTAGCACTTCCAGATAAGAGACCAGCCCAGCTGACGCCTTAATATTGAACTTGTGAATCTCTGTGTAGAGACTTAAGTTGAGCCTGCCTGGATTACTGGCTTGCAGAACTGTGAGTGTGTTGGTGTGGGCATTGCTTTAAACCATGAAGTTTGTGGTCATTTGTTATGCAGCAATAGAAAACTAATACAGAGCCTGTTGCCCAGGGGTGGAATGTAGCCGTAACTCATACCTCAAATGTGAGCGTGCCTTTGGCATCAGGCAGTGAGTGGAGGCTGGAAGATTTTGAGGAGCATAATGGAGAAAGCCTCAACTGCCTTGAACAGATTGTTAGTAGAAACGTGGGTGTTAAAGACATTGTGCATGATGCATGAGGATCATTGTAGAGAAATCCCAAGTCACCTTACAGAAAGCCGAGATCATTGTGGACAAATGGGAAGTAGAAATCTGAACTTCAAAAACGCTGCCAGTGAGGGTTCAGGGGGAGGTGAGGAGCATGGATTCTGGTTAGGTGGTGACAGAGTGCTTAGCAAGGTTGTTCCCTGCAGGTGTGTGGAAAGCAAGTGAGGTCAGATAGTTAGCTGAGGAGAAGTCCAGGCAAACTACTGAATGTGCACTTGGATTCATCTTGCTGCTAATAGCAGAATGCAAGAGGATAGAGAAAATTTTGGAAGGGCTATGAGACAAAAAGAAACAGGGACCTGATGATGTTGAAATTTTCAGTATTTCCAGACAGCAAATGATGAAGAAATTTTAAGAGATTCATTGTCAGAAAAGTGTGCTTTAAACAAAAGGCCAAGGTGGATCTCGAAAACCCTTGCCGAAACTTGAAGGGCCGCTGGGGGAAGTGATACTGCCCTGCCTGCCTGACATCTTCCAGCCTCCACCCAGCCCAGGGAAGTGCCCTCGTCTCCTATGGGCAAACCCAGAGGGATTCAAGTGGGATTCCTGCTTCACTGTGGGAATCCACAGTGCCAGGGGAACAAAACAGACCAGAATAGCACCTGAGGGCTCTCAAGCCAAATTTTCATTAGAACCTAAGTGCACAAAAGTAGGCTAGGACATAGGCACTAAACAAAGCAAATTTAACTACAATAGATTTCAGCTGCACCCAGGGTTTCCTGTCATAATGTACAGAACGTCCAGAATATAACTGAAAAAATTCATTTGTCATACCAAGAATTAGATAAACCACAACTTGAATGAGAAAAGGTGATCAACTGATGGCAGTGCCCAGATAAATCAGATGTTAGAATATCTGACAAGGATTTTAAAGCAGCCATACCAAAGGAAAAAAGAAAAGCTTTCAGTAGGAAATTACAAATAGCCTTGGAACCAATTAAAATGGGAAATATCTCAGCAAGGAAAGATAACTTATAAAAAAGAACCAGATGTAAATTATAGAAAATATAGGAAAGAGGGAGAACAAAAGCCCTCAATAGGCTCGGCAGTACAGTGGAGATGACAGAGGATAAAATCAATGAACCTGAGGACAGACAATGCAATTTACTTAATCTCAATAACAGAGAAAATAGGCTTGGGGGAAAAAGGGAACAGAGCATCAGGGACTTGTGGGACCATAACAAAAGATCTAGGATTCCCGTAATTAGAATCCGAGAACAAGAGGAGAAAAGGTGTCGGGCTCAAACAGTATTTGCAGAAATAATGGCTGAAAACCTCTCCAATTTGTCAAGAGACATAAACACATAGTTTCAAAAAGCTTGGGAAACCACAAACATGATAAACCCAAAGAAATCCGTGTGAAGACACATTGTAATTAAACTTCTGAAAATTAAAGACAAAGAAAGTCTTAAAAACATCCAGAGAGAGGTTATACCAATTTGAATGGCAATGAATTTCTTGACTGAAACCATGGAGGCCAGAAGGATTTGGCACATTTTTCAGGCGCTAAAAGAAAGGAACTGTCAGCCTCAAATTCTTTACCTGGCAAAAGTATCCTTTAGGAATGAAACGAGAATAAAGACATTCTTAAATGAACAAAAGTTGGAGAGTTTGTTTCAGGAGACCTACCTTTAAAGCGTGGCTAATGGAACAGAAAAAATTATAATGGAAAAGGATTTGGAACTTCAGAAAGGAAAGAAGAATGATAGAATGAGTAAAAACACTGTTGAATAGGATAGACTTTCCTTCGCATCAATTTTTTACATCATGTTTGGTATTCAAAGGGAAAATTATGACATTATCTGATGTGGTACTTAGGATAGACAGAAAAACATACTTAAAACAATTGTATTATTAAAAGCGGTCAGGGTAATGGGACTTACAGGGAACTAAGGTATCTACACTCAAAGTAGCAAAGCTTTGGTATCATTAGACTGTAATAAGTTATGCTTGTATGTTAATAAGCTCTATGTATACCATTGCCAATTTCCTGGTTTTGATATTTTCCTATAGTTAGGACGATGCTAACTTCAGGGAATTGCGTAAAGAGTGTATAAGATCTCCTGTTTTTTTTTTTTTTTTTTTCTGTTGTTGTTGTTTTAGCTTTTAGTGAATTTCTAATTATTTTGAAATTAAAAGTTTAAATAAATGAATAGGATACAATCTGTCCTAAAATAACAGGATTATTTTGTTTCATTACTACAGGATTTATAACATCTGATGTATTCATTGACCATTGTTATGATACTGCCACATTTTAGTGAAACACAAGCCTAGTGGTGTTCTTCTTAAATTTTACCCATTAATTTAAAGGAAACTTCCCATTGCTAGCACAAATGGTCAACTAGTGTCATTTATCATAAAATAAATTTAACCTAAAATTATTGCAAAGAAAATTAAACAATGTTGTTAGATTCTGAGTAGACACTATTGCCTGCCTATGTGAGCTTGTCTTTATTAACTAAAGGAAAGTAGTTAGTTCCGAGAAGCTTTAAAGACATCCTAGCACAGAACAGAGACATTCCCTGCGACATATTCAGAAGGACTGGAAAATAAAATGGGAATAACTTTTCAGTATGTTATTCAATTTTTTTAATTGAATGCTATGTTTCTTTGCCACCTAACACCATCTCTCTTACTCACGGAGATACTCATTTCTTACTTTGGGAAACCAAAATTGTTACGCTATTGTGCTGGTGAAAATTTTTCTATCATTTTCTAAATGGTTCTCAGACCTTTCAGGGAGGCGGAATGTCATATAGTAAAGAAGGTGGGTTTCAGAAGTCAAATGGAGCTGTATCCAGACCTGCTAATTGCCAGCTATCTGGGCTACATATTCACCACTCTGAGCCTTGTTTCTTTATGCAAAAATAAGAACATGTTTCATAGCTGTTGTGAAGATGAATGGACTTAGCTATAGAAAGGAAGAGGACTCACATGATGGGGCAGCTGGTCTGGCTGTGTGGGCCCTGCCTCGGGAGACAACCAGCTGTGTGGCCCTGGCTGAGTGGCCGCACAAACCATGTCTTGGTTTCCTCATTGGTAAGATCAGGGAAATAATTCAACCTTGCTCTTTGGGGGTGTGTGAAGATTACATGAATTAAATATGCACGGCTGTTGTGTGCTGCGTGGGCGATGGATGTCCGCTCTCATCATTATGTAAGCACGTGGAAGAAGACACACAGTAGGTCTGATTCAGCATGCATGAGTCGCTCCCCTTCCCCCCTTCTCCCCTGACAGAATCCCCAGGCACTGAGGGCACAGACTGGTCAGTAGTCACCAAACAAAGCACTCTCATAAAGGGACACAGGACTGCTACTTCTTGAGGGGAATGTTCTGGAATTGCAGAGCCAGAGAGACTTTCTCAGGGTGGATTGTGGACAGGTGGAGGTTAGAGGATAACAGGTGCCAGGGAGAGAGGAAGGGCCAGAGCCATAAGGAAGGAAGGGAGAAGCCAGGATGGGCAACAGGAGAGACACATTTCAGATGTTTTAGCAGTAGCTTGAGCAGGTTTGCTCACAGAGCAGTGATTTTAGATTACGGTAGGACGGTGGAAGGAGAGGATCCTTTGGCAAACTTTAGGGCCATAAGCTCAGGAAGTTGCTTCTTTCTGTACAGACTCAAGGGCCTCAGCTGATGAGGAGGTCGGGTGTTAGAACCGTCCACTGCTGATGGTTCCTGGTTGGTCTGGGGTTCCTAAAGGGCCATTTCTGAGGTGTCATCATATCTTGACCTACTTGGTCCTCATGTGGAACTACGAGAGAGGAAAGGGGCCAGCTGTTCCTATGTTCATTTCCAAGGGGAGGTAGCTGAGCCTGTGAGAGGGTAGAGAACTTGGCATGAGGTCCAATGGGAGGGGTCAAAATGAATCCAAACAGCAGTTCTGACTCATATCTTAGGTTCCTCCATCCCACAGGGGAATGATTTTAAAATTACCAGTTTCCAGGACACCAAGAACAGAGCCTCAGCCTCTGTCTGGGTCAGGAAGGCAGGAGCTGCCCTTGCCATTCTTGTTGCAAGCAGAAAGCACATCATCCTCATCAAAGTGTGCTTGCGGAATGAGTGAATGAACAGGGAGTGGATAGATGGTTGAGCAGGTCCTGCAGGAGAAGGACCATTTCATTTCATTCTGTGGGCTCACCTAGAATCTGAAAAACAAGGGCATGCAGAACTTCTTAACAATGAGGACTTTGTTCTGTTTCGATTCCTTGTGCTCCAGGCCTACCCGGGAAAGCGATGACGAGGACGATGAGGAGAAGAAGGGACGAGGCTGCTCCCTGCAGTACCAGCACGCCACAGTGCGTGTTCTCACCCAGTTTGTGGCCGAGTCACCTGACTTAGGGCAGCTGACCTACATGCTGGGCCCCGACTGGCAGTTTGACATCACTGACCTTGTGACCGAGTTCATGAAGGTGGAGGAGCCGAAAATCGCTCAGTTACAGGATGGCAGGACCCTGGCTGGTCGGGAGCCGGGAATAACCACGGTGCAGGTACACGCCGCCATGCCTTGCCCAACAGCAGTCTGTGTTGATGAGTGGCCAGGTAGATGCTGTTGTGCAGCTGTGTGTCTGTGTGCACATGTGCATGTGGACATGTATATCAACGTGTGTCACTGTGCATGTATTGCCTCTGTTTGTAAGAGAATCCTGGGAAGCAATAGAGCATTCACCAATTTTAATAACCTAAACTCAGATTAATTTTTGTATTTTAGAGGCTTTAGAAAAATATCTAATCCCTTTTACCAAGAAGGCTAAATGAAACATGTAGTGTAAATAATCTTTTCCCCAACATCATATTCTCCATTTTGTATATCACCAATAGAAGGTGGTTATACTGCTGAAAGCTAGTTTTTTTCCTCCTAACCTTGAATTTTAACCTTTTAGTTCTATCATACCTTGTAAAGTAGACAAAAGTTTTTAAAAATATAATAATCCGTAGCTATTCTTTATCACAGTGATAGTTAAATTATTTTCTAGCCAATTTGACAGGATAATTATGCAGAAATGGTGCAGAATATTTCCTTATACAAACTTAAAATGTTTCCGCTCAGAGTTAACTAAGTCAGATTTTATTGTAGCCAAAGCTATATTTTTGGCAAAGCTGGATGAAACATGGTATGTTCTGTGTTTTCTATTTTTGTGTGACAAATTACCACAAACTAGCAGCTTAAAAAACACCCGTTAGTCAGCTAATATTTCTGCAGGTCAGGCATCTGTGTGGGCCTGCTGTATTCTGTGCTCAGGGCACCATGAGGCTGAACTCCAGGTCTCGGCTGGCCTGGGCTCTTATCTGGGAGTTTGGGGAAAGGCTTGGCTTCCAAGCTCCTTCAGGCTGTTGGCAGAACTTAGTTCTCTGTGATTTTAGGACTGACCGAAGTCCCTGTTTCCTTGCACTCTGTCAGCCAGGGGTCACCAGGGGTCACTCTGCTCCAAGGCCACCTGTATTCCTTGTCACGTGGTCCCTTCCGCCTTCAGTAATGGCTGGATGGAGTCCTTCTCACACTGTGAATCTCTGGCTTCCCCTTCTGCCCCCAGCCAGGAAAAGGTCTCTGCTTTTAAGGACTCATGTGATTACATTGGGTCCACCTAAGTAATACAGGATGCCTGCCCTGTTTTAAGGCCAGCTGTGCCATTCTAAATATTAGTTGTTGGGAAAATGTTGCTCTTTGAGTACCTAATATCAATGGACAGTTTTTTATTATTGCCTGTAAGTTAAATCAAGATTCTTTCAGAAAATACACTGCTGTTATCATGACATAAATCAGAGGAAAGTAAATAGACCAAGATGATCTTTATAAAACTCCTGTAATTGTGAAGTGTGATTGAACAACAGCATAACACTTCCCTAACCGATTCCCACAAATGCATGCATTGAGCCAAGGGCTGGGAGAGCACTTTGTTGGGAGCCCCAGTTAAGGGATTCATGGTGCTCATGAGGAGCAGAGATGCATGAGTCTCCTCGCTGACTTTTCAGGTCCTCTCGCCGTTGTCTGACTCCATCCTGGCTGAGAAGACGGTGATTGTCCTGGATGACCGAGTCACCATCGCGGAGCTGGGAGTGCAGCTCGTAGCTGGCATGTCTCTCTCCCTGCAGCCACACCGAGCAGACAAAAGGGCCATCGTCTCCACAGCCGCTGCCCTGGATGTTCTTCAGTCCCCACAGCAGGTGAGCGTTCCAGGGACCCTGCGTCCTTGGTCAGTGGGGATGACTTCTCTCTCAGTTAGCACATCCTGCGAAGGAGAGCAGGAGAGCCCTCACGCCTAGGACTGGGGATTCTTGAAGCTTCTTGCTTCTTATCCAGGCCACCCTGTCTCTGAGAAAAGTATTCAGTGGCTTAGACACATTTCCTGTTGTGTGCTTTTCCACGCCGACCACATCCTTATACGCCATTTGCTTTCCCCTGGGCTTATCTGTGACAGGCACAGCCTGCTGCCAGACCATGACCAAAGGATCACGTGTTTTCACTTTTGCCAAAGCAGGTGGTTTTTGATACTTGGAAATTCCATTTCAGCTACTTAAGCATGGCTAACAGGCACCAAATTGCTACTGTTTACAATAAGTATGGTCAACTCTAAAATGTCCTCCCATCTCTAAACTTCTATAAATTATTTCTAAAGATACCAGAGCCACTGTGCCATTCAAGCCAGCCAGCCTCACAATGCACCTTCCCGAGTCCTTCCAGCCAGTGCATGTTTTGCCCCATCCCCACTGGCTTCTTAATGAAGAGTGTTCAAAGTGATATTATCTTGAGCAGTAGCCTGATTTGTTGCACCTGAAATTGATTCAGATAAATTGCCTGATCTTTCAAAATGTTTTTAAAAAGGTCAAAGTCAAATTCTATTGTATGTATGCAATAAATTAATTTATAGTTTAATGCAGTCATTAAAGTATATTATTTATTCCTTGTACCAGTGAGGCTACAGCACATTATTGATGCCGGTTCAACCAGTTCAAGGCATAACAAGAACTGTTCAAGATTATAAAACTATAGAAATCTTCTCCTTATATTTAAACAATTTATATAGGAAATTATACTTATGTTTTCAAATTTGAAGGAATCTGATTATAACATAATGCTTTGGTTTCATTTTCCTCAGGAAGCAATAGTAAGTTCTTGGATTTTGTTCAGTGATGGTTCGGTGACACCTTTAGACATTTACGATCCTAAGGATTATTCTGTTACTGTCTCATCATTGGATGAAATGGTGGTGTCTGTCCAGGCAAACCTTGAGTCCAAATGGCCAATTGTGGTTGCAGAGGGTGAAGGACAAGGGCCTTTGATTAAGTTAGAAATGATGATAAGTGAACCTTGTCAGAAGACCAAGAGGAAGAGTGTTCTTGCCGTGGGTAAAGGAAATGTCAAGGTCAAATTCGAACCAAGTAGTGATGAGCACCAAGGAGGCAGCAATGATATTGAGGGCATAAATCGGGAATATAAAGACCACCTCAGTAATTCCATAGAGCGCGAAGGAAACCAGGAGAGAGCAGTCCAGGAATGGTTCCACCGTGGCACACCTGTTGGCCAAGAGGAAAGTACCAACAAAAGCCCAACCCCCCAGTCTCCCATGGAAGGGAAGAATAAGTTACTCAAAAGTGGTGGTCCAGATGCCTTTACAAGCTTCCCCACTCAAGGGAAGTCACCGGACCCCAATAATCCTAGTGACCTCACAGTGACCTCAAGGGGGCTAACGGACTTGGAGATTGGCATGTATGCCTTGCTCTGCGTCTTCTGTCTGGCCATTCTGGTCTTCTTGATCAACTGCGTGGCGTTTGCCTGGAAATACAGACACAAAAGGTTTGCTGTGAGTGAGCAGGGCAACATCCCCCATTCCCACGACTGGGTCTGGCTTGGGAATGAAGTGGAACTTTTGGAGAACCCTGTTGACATTACACTCCCATCAGAGGAGTGCACAACCATGATAGACAGGGGCCTGCAGTTCGAGGAGAGGAACTTCCTTCTGAATGGCAGTTCCCAGAAGACTTTTCATAGTCAACTACTCAGACCCTCTGACTATGTCTATGAGAAAGAAATTAAAAATGAACCTATGAATTCTTCGGGCCCAAAGAGGAAGAGAGTCAAGTTCACTTCCTACACCACCATCCTCCCAGAGGACGGCGGCCCATACACCAACTCCATCCTGTTTGACAGCGATGATAACATCAAGTGGGTCTGCCAAGATATGGGGCTGGGGGATTCACAGGACTTTAGAGACTATATGGAAAGACTGCAAGACCAGATGTAAACTCCTTTCTTATGTTTGTATTCACCTTTATGCCTTCTGTTTTTTGAATGCTGGAGCAGTGAGTTTGATCAGCAATAGGGGATGATTTAACAAAGTTTGATTTGTGGAGGTCTGGTGGGATTCATTTCTAAGCAGGTAAAAGAGGTTTGGAGAGCTATAGAAGCTGGGTTTTAAGTCTGGAAATGCCTCTAAAACAGCCACATGTGGGGACTGGAGAAATTCTAAGACAACAGTTTTATGGACTGCCTGGTACGAGCTCAGTGCAAATGTATTAAACCTGACCCCACAGACATTGTTAGTCATCTCGTGACAAATGGCCATGTGGAATTAGAAAAGATTTGGGTGTTGATTTTTCTATTTCTAGACCTTTTAAAGCACAGTGGACACTTATTGCCCCTTGGCCTGAGTTTAGACATACATGAAAGATGACTGAATGTAGCTATCCTGATTTGTCATGAGCGCTGCTCATTATTTTTATATACATTTGCACCTGCACCTGTTCTTTTGACCTCTGGAATTCTTTTTGAAACATGAAGAGAAGAAATTTCAGTCTTTTCCTTGAGCTCTGTTTGATTTACACATGAGTTTTCTTCCCTGGGATTTGCCATGCCATGTTATTTCCTGGGTCTCCATGCAGGATGTCAGGTTTTTCCAGTTTTCCGCACTTCATCATCTAGGGATGGTATCCAAGAAGCTTATTCTCACTTTGTTTTTTCCTTCCTTTTGTTGTTGAACTTTCTTGTATAACACTGGGACAAAGGGTTTTACTTAAAATGTTAATATACAGTGAGGGAGGGCCATCTCTTTACAGTTTTCTATGTGAAGTTTCAAACATTTGGAGAAAAGTTGTCAATCACAAACATTTATTTTTATTCTCTGCTTGTTGAAAACTCATGGGGAACTCCTGGAGTGCATTTCTGAGGGTAAAAAGGCCCCAACATAGCTGTATTTATACAAGTGCTTTGTGGCCAACACAATTTACTATCCAAACTGAAGTCTTAAAGTAGAATTGACCTACACAGAAAGGAAATTGCCTAGGAAATAGATGCAGATTACACTTTCCATTTTACCAGAACAAAAGTTTTTTTTTTTTTAAATAAGTAGAATGACAGTTCAAGTTAGCAATATATAGAAATCCATCCATACAATGACCAAAAAAAATAAATAAATAAAACTCAATCATGACTTTGGCAGAGATAAAACATTGACAAGGGTGTGCATTTGTGGAGAGAAGCAGTGGGTTTCCCCCCAAAATCCATACAAATAAATGACTATTCCAGAACTCAAGAAGCAGCTATTATAGAAAAAAAAATTAAAAACCACAGCTATTGAAAAATCAAAACGGCAAGAGAAAAAAAGAAACAACTCCTGCATAATGTTTAAATAAAAATGTTATTTTAATAGCATCATGAATGGTCTTAAGGCAAAAATTTCAGATTAGCAAAATGTGATGACATATTTGTTAAGATTGTATTATTGGAAATGTAGACACTGGACTAGTATGCCTCATTATGAGCTTTACTGAGCCATTTGCATCTCTAAGAAATATGATTTTAAAGGCCCAAAGTAGGAAGGATCTGCAGGGGGTCACCTGAAGCAGTGCCCTGACTCCAAATGGCTGATAACTGAGCTAATCCAAGGAGAGGCGTTCAGTTGTTCTCTTATTATAGATTTCCTTGGGTGGGAGCATGACAACCCCGCCTCCTCTAGCCATGACGTGGCAGCCAAAAAGTTCTTCCTGTATCTCTGGCCCACAGGACTGTAGTGTGTTTGGGAACAGTGCTGAAATTGCAAGTGATGTAGGCCTGACCTCCAGAGCCCAGCGTTCAGTTAGTTGTATAAAATGGGGCTTAGGAACTGAAGCTGATGAAGTTCCAAAAGTAGTTCAGTTTGATGGGATAAGGAAGCAAGGAGAGCCAGGCATTAGCTGCAAAAGGAGCTTGCAGAGAGATGGCTGACACTTTATGGGAAGATTCCTCAGTCAGCCAAAAGCTTTTCAAAGAGTCTGGTGCAGAGGTAGCTCAGAGCCAACCATCCAGGACCGAAGAAAGCTCATGTGCTGATTGACACATAGCTATCCAGGTGAGTCGGCTCCTTCTATGAGGCTTTTCAATCGTCTCTCCCTTTGGATCTCTGGCATTCCAGAAAGACTGGGAATTCATTTCTGAAAATGATGAACCTCCGCTGAAACGGGGAGGAAATCTCTTACACACATACAGCAGGGTCCTGCCCACTGGTAAAGTGAGACGTTGGGTAGGGGGTATAACTGGGGAGGAGGTGAAGGAAATTATCCCTGCCATGGGGAGTGTTATTCAGGAACATAAAAATTAGAGCATTCCCTCTGATGGCAGTGCTTGACGGGGTGCAGGGAACAAACTGGGGAGCGTTCAAACATGCCAGTGGTTTCTCAGCAGGGCTGGAAACTGGCCGCAGTCCTGAAGATGCTTCTTGTGATAACTTAGAGTCACCAGGAGTGATACAGCTCCTGTGTAGCCACCTTTGCTCCTTTGTGTTAAAACCCAGTCAGTTCAAAATAACAATCAAATGGAAGGCCATGGGGGAAGGGTTCCTTCCACCATATAGCCCACACCCAGATGTATATAAACACATATACATACATATACCCGTGTGTGTGTGTGTGTGTGTGTGTGTGTGAATACTGAAGAGCCAGACAACAAACTATTTAGTAAGAATCAACAGTGACTGTCAATTGTTCTCAGATTTGGCATGGATACTATTTCTCATGAAAGAATGTCATTAAAGCATTTCCTCCTCTAAATATTTCCTGAAGATTATAAACCATGGGTTATAGCACCTTGTTTTCCAGCTAGTCAATATACAACTATTAGGTGCTGTGCCCCAAAATATCTAAAATGGGGGTAAAGATATAAACCATTAAGCCATGAAATCTAATTTTCTGGGGACCATGGATTTGCCTGGATTTTCCAGGATTTTATGGCTGATAGACCCAAATTATTAGTCTTGATAAACAACCTGAACCAAACATTTATAAAAGTCCCTTCCTCTCCCATGGGAATGGAATGCTCAGACTCCTGCTGAGGGAGACACCAGCAAGCCTCTTGAGAAGGCACCAGACAGTGAACTCTGTGGTCACATGAAGGGAGGTTCAGACGCTAGACGACCAGCGTATGACCTGGAACCATTGAGGATTGCAACCGCTGCCTCCAGGGTCCAGATGTGCTGCAGTAGAGGGCAGAGCACAGGAGTCAAGAAGCAGCTGCCACACCAAAGAACTGATGCTTAAACACACAGGTGTGTTGCATTTGAGAGAAGGCAAGAAGAAAAGACAATAGAAGGTTACCCTGGAAAAACAACACCTAGCAAACCTCAGAATACTCCATGTGTCCCAAGAGAAGGAATAATTGTCTTCCTAGCTGTTGTATATTGCACACTGGCCAGGATAAATTCCCAGACTATAATAATCCTGACTATGTAGACGGAAGTTTCTATTTATAAAGTCATGCAGGGGGAAAGTTGATTAATTTTTGTCCCATTGCCACATCTGTAGACTAAGTAATTTGTAACTTGCTAACTTTTAAGTTTTAGAATGTCCACCTTTGTGCATTTTGGTAGCATTCTTGTTTCATTATTTTAGAAAGGGGTCTTCCCATTACTGGGATGTCGGGGCCCTGTCAGAGAACTATTAAGGCTCTGTGAGGGAACTATTCAGTCTCACAGCAAGGACCACAGAGCGTGGTTTCATCTGAACCCTACAAGTCAGGGACACCAGTGTGTTTTCTACTCGAGTTACCTAAAAATGGTCTCAATTTTCCATTTCATTCTCTGTAAATGACACAATAGATGGTTTATAGACTCAGCAACCCTCACCTTTTATTAAAATTATATATGTGTGATGTAATGCATATCACCTGTCATGTAAAGGGACGGTATGGATGGTGGAAAAGTTATGCTAAAATATGGATTGCAGATATTTTTGTATGTAATATAGGCAATATAATGAAACACCGAGTTTTTTAAAGTGAAAGCATGCAAAATCGTAGCTTTTAAATGTACAGACATCCCACTCAAAAATATCTAAACTGATAGTGGGAAAAACATTTGAGACCTAATAACATCATGAAATGCACTGAATTTGGAATTCTGGCCTAGAAAGGCTGTGGCTTATGTTGGGATTGATGATGGAATCTGCCAGAACATTTTCATCTTATTCTTCTTGACTTTTGGATTTTTTTCTTTTCTTTTTTTCTGGAAATATTTCGGAAATAAAGTGACTTCATTTTTCAGCATAAAAGTATATTCTAACCACAGGGTAACACATCGTTTTTAACATGAAAATAAACATTTAAACATTCTTCAGTTGTTTCATTATTTTATCTGCATGTTCCATAAAGCAGCTGTATGGTTGGCTATAATATAGATTTATTTTTTCTTTTCAGCCAGAGATTTTAATACCCTTGATGCAGTAATAAATGGACATCAAAAGAAAATATTTCTTAAAAGTTGCCAATGTATTTTACCTTGAAAACATTTCTTATTTGTTATCCTAGTAGGCTGGGGAAAGCTTCTCTCCAGATGTCTCAGAAAAAGATCTCGTTTCTCATGGCCCCGTCCAGGGTCAAACCATGTTGAAAGTCAGTGCTGAAATGCATGATGCTGCGGGTGTTTGAGAGCCTTTGACCTCTGTCCACCCTTTGGTCTTTGCTCGTCAATGGCTTGGTCTTGTATATGTATCTGGGGCAGGGGCTTTGTACTGGGCCCAGGGTGCTGAGCTTTCCAGAACAGGCAGAGCTCTAGAGACCTAAGAAAACCACAGGACAGGCGGGGATTCTTTTTGAGAGGCTGAAGTAGATGTTTCAGCTGAAAGACGGGTGGTACACTTGCCAAGTGCCTAGAGGGGCTAGAGGCTCTCTGTTGGTGTGTGTGTATTTCTTGAAACTGCAGAGTCATTTTTGGCATGCTGGCAAATGCTACTCCTTGCTTTTAGGATGAATAGGGATGCCTCTTTGGCGATAATTTGACGTGTCATAATAAATGCCCAATACCAAACCTAGTCTTTCTCCAGGCCCTTCAGACATCATTCAGGTAACTGGGTGTAAACACAGGAGTTGGCTTTGTGAAACTGAGGCAGGATTTCCTGCCTCTAAACTATTGGCAGCAAAAGAGCCAAAAATGTGCTCCCAGGTGCAAAACCCCAGCCCCATCAGAATTGCTTCTCAGCACTTTGGGTAACTGTTTTGCACTAACAGCTTCCTCCTTGTCTTTTCCCTGGGAACATGGGAGCACTGACACAGAACTCAACTGGTCCAGCCCTTTGGGAGGCCCAGGTGGGCAGATCACCTGAAGTCAGGAGTTTGAGACCAGCCTGGGCAACATGGTGAAACCCTGTCTCTACTAAAAATACAAAAATTATCCAGTCGTGGTGGTGCATGCCTGTAGTCCCAGCTACTCTGGAGGCTGAGGCAGGAGAATCACTTGAACCTGAGAGGTGAAGGTTGTAGCGAGCCAAGATCGTACCACTGCACTCCAGCCTGGGCAACAAGAGCGAGACTTTGTCTCAAACAGAAACAAAACAAGAAAAACAAAAAGAACTTAACCAGTTCTCCCCAGATCTCAGCGTGCATGCATATATAGAGTTTAGTAAAATATGTTTCAAAAAAAGAAGGATAAAAGAAAGTTTGAAATAAGATTTGTAAAAGAATGAACACGTTAGGTTTTGTGTGTGAGTGCAAAATGTAAACACGGCATTTGAAATTTTTTGGTATTGAAATCCTTAATGCCTGTTAGTTTCTTTATGGTTTTATACCAATTGAGATAGGTTCTGAAGTTTTTTTGTTGTTTGCTTTTAGAAATTTTTAAAAATACAAAAAAAAAAAAGCGCAGAAACATTTTCATCTGGGTTACTGTGTTTATAGACTATTCTATGACTCAAGACAACTAGGACACCATCATTTTCCAGATAAGAAATAACAGTTCAAGTTCATTAGGGAAATTATCTTCCCAGTCCAAGCAAGCAATAATGTTATCAGCTTACAATATAGGACAATCTTCATATTCTATGAGATGCC
This sequence comes from Pan paniscus, assembly GCF_029289425.2. NCBI lineage: Eukaryota > Metazoa > Chordata > Mammalia > Primates > Hominidae > Pan > Pan paniscus. Next base: position 133,744,233 of record NC_073259.2, read on the forward strand.
TTTAAAATTTCTTTGGATTTAATGCTGCTCTTGGTCAGTTGTTCAAATGAAATATTGTAATTTCATGTTAACGACAAGAGTCTCACGGGAGTCTCTTTAGATGCTGCAGGAACTGAGAGGATAGAAGACCTCTCTATACATCTGCATTGCCCATTGAAGTAAAGCACTTTACAGAGAGATGGATGCCGCTTTGGGATTTGGGGTCTATGTAATGCTGATTTTTTTCAAACCTGTTTGGAAATATTACTTCTTTGGGATGGCTGAAATAACTTTTGACCTGACACATCTTTCTGTACTTCCGGTGGCCAAAAAAGCAAGTGAGACTTTCTGTTTCCCATTATAAGGCTGGAGCTGAAATAGTCTGCCACGTTATTGTTATCTCCTTTGTAAGAATTTGACTTTCTGAATGAAATAACAGAATGCCAGTGTCAACACTGACCATATGATATAGTTATTTCACTTAGAGATGCTTCCTCAAAGAGCGTGCCTTTTTCCTCCATCATAACCGCTTTAGGATCTCTGTTTTATCCATGTGTTTCCCACATAGTAGAAGCATTTTCCATTTCCATGAATATTACAGGCTGAGAAGGAGCACACATCTGGCACTGATAAGCACACTGGCCCAGGCACTCAGCCTTCTCATTTCATTAATCTGGTTGGCGACCGTTTCCATCGGGCACACCTGGAAATGTCCATCGGACCTATTGCCATCTCAGTTGCTGCAGTGCAGTGAATTACCCCAGAGCCACCAGTTCACATGCCCAAAGATGAACTGGCCCATGGAGGGACTTGATCGCCAAGTGACTTCCTTTCTGTAGTTATCCTCTGCTGTGACCCTTATTTTGGACTTCTAGCAAGGGCATTCAGTGTGGATTCCAAGAACAAAACCAATTGTCCAGCCTCCATTACAGGGGTCTTCTAGGTATTCCCCACACATTATTTGTGGGCATAAGCAAACACCATAACTATGAAAGGCTGAGAGTGGAGAATTAAGTCATAAGGAAATGATCAAACCTAGGGAAAAATAAGTGGCTATAAAACACTGAAAGATAGTCACATCCACATAGCGTGTATCATGCAACAGACCCGTGCTCTTAGAGGGAGGTAGTGTGTGTCTTCCCATGGCAAATAATTTTTACAATACTGCTCATGTTTAATGTGTGTCTACAGGGCATGCTGTTGTCTCAAAATTGAAATGTGCATCTTAGGTATCAGTTCCCAGCCTCAGACTCTTCTCAGGCAGGTGGACCGGATCTCAGCTGCAGAACATAGTGAGTGGCCAAACCTACACAGCCCAGCCAGTAGTGTGCTTTGGGGTGATTGCAAGGCAGCAAACAGTGGGGACAAGTTTTGTCTGGCATTTGAAAAGGTGTTATCCCTTACTTTCCACATTTCTGAATTGGATTCTTGTTCCCTGGTAAACACCAGATATTATAAACAGAGCATGCTGTTATGACATTGTGCTTCTATATACCTTTTTGTATAATGTATCTATCTCATTATATTACCTATGGTTTCAGTATGATCTGTTGTGTATGTTCCACCGTATATTTAATGTCTCTGTAAAGGCACTTCCAAACATTTTGAAAACGAAGAAATAAAACATGTTGGATGATTCCTTGTTATAGTAAAACAATTAATTGTTAGGTTCCAGGAAATAATCTTTTCTTCAAATAGGTGTTCAGAGGTAGATATTTAGATGTCCTTAAGTCTGGCATAGAGGAAGCTATGTCTTCAGGTTCTTGATGGCAGTTATGGGCTGAGACCTTGAGAATAAAGGAAAACAATGGCTTATTTAAGCATAAGGGCAAGATTCCCAGAGAAATGGGCTGGCTCTTGAGCCCCAAAGAAAATACTTTGGCAAAACATCATGTTGGGCCCTTGTCTACATTAGGAAGGGACCATCCAGAAAGAAGACAGTGGTGCCCCATGAATGTCTATAGCTAAGACATGCAAACTCAACTCTTGGAAAAGGGGAAGAAAAGTCAATTTTTCTTTAAAGCTGACGAAGTTGAGTTTTAATGAGAGAAAAAGCTTTATTCAGATATATCTCTGCCTGTAGGGAGAAGTTTGAAGTGGCAGGAAAGTATTTATGAGGTCTGAGTGGCAGGAAAGCTCATTCAGGCACCAAAAATTCCAGTTCATGTTCATAGTCTTGGGATGTGTTACATTTAACTCCATAACAACTAAAATATTTCAATGTGTTGAGTCTCCACTGCTCTGCAAATATTAACCAGGCAAAGGACCTCTACCATGCCATACCTCTACCCTCTCCAGACAATTGGCTTTAATGGCTATGTTGCCTGAACTAAAGTCTGCCATTGCTAACTAAAGTCTCTTAGAATTCAGCTTTAGAAATGCAAATACCTGCCCATGACAGTGTCACGTTGGCTTTCTCAGATAACCATGGCAGTCTTAAGCCAACATCCATGCTCCCTGTGATAGTTACATGGGTCTGTGGCAGTTTCTTAACCAATAGCATGGTCAGCAGTACTCTAGACATAAAGAGTTGTTTACAGAAATCCCTTCCCTTCATGCAAAGGGCAATAACTTTATAAACAGAATATGGCTGAGATACAACCATTTCTTCGATGCCTTGACACTTCCTTTAAACAACGATGTAAAACAGAACTCAAGAAGGCAGCATCTCCAAGACCTCTGACGCCACCTTGGCGCACAGTTAATCTACAGGTGAGTTTCCATGGTGGATTGGACACAAACTTGGCTTGAGCTACACACCATAGAGAACCTTGCTTGGTGCTACAGATTATTATGGGTCAATGCTGTTGAAAATTGATCTTTTAGTATTCTAAATATTTAAATAATACTTGTCCTAAAAATTGTTAGCATGAACTTGTACATTGTATATTCAGGTATTCTTGTTTTAAACCTGCAAGATTAATGACAATACTGACATTGACATTACCTAATATTAATAGTTTTTTTTTTTCATACAAAGCAGGGGGGAGCTTATATTTCCAATTTCAGTGTTTTTTACTTTATTTCACAAAATCTCAAAGACCTTCTATGACCTAGGAGCCTTCCAGTGCCCTTTTCAGCAGGAATAAGAATGCATATTAGGGCCGGGCGTGATGGCTCATGCCTGTAATCCCAGCATTTTGGGAGGCCAAGGCAGGAAGATGACTTGAGGTCAGGAGTTCGAGACCAGCCTGGCCAACATGTTTAGTGAAACCCTGTCTGTACTAAAACCACAGAAATTAGCCAGGTGTGGTGGAGCACGCCTGTAGTCCCAGCTACTCAGGAGGCTGAGGCAGGAGAATCACTGGAACCCGGTAGGCAGAGGTTGCAGTGAGCCGAGATCACGCCATTGTACTCCAGCCTGGGGGACAGAGTGAGGAAAAAAAAAGAATGTATATTTGGATTTTTATACATTATAGTGTCTGTTAACTGGATGACTAGTGTCCCTTTCTGTGTCTATTGAGAAGGTGATCAGAGATGAAGGAGGAAAAATTGGGAAAGCGATGTTAACCAAGAGCCAATTCAGGGAGCATATTATTGTTCATCATTGTCACTTTATATGAGTCACATCTGTCCTTGGGTTGGGAGGGTTCCTTCCTATTTAATTAGGAAATGTTAGCCCTTAAAGCTCATCTAGGGAGCATGATGAAATAACTGCTGCAAGTCTGAAGCTGCTGTACCTGGAGGATCTATAAACTAAAGAGCTCTTTGGTCCTAACCTTTCTCTTCTTCTCAAGGAGCCTCTAAACTTCCTGTCTTTCCTTACATGATCTGAAATCGAGTTCTGATGTTTGGAGACCTCTGTCAGCCCTGTGGCAGTTCCAACTCCATATCCAGACTCTCAAATGCAAAGGGGAAACTACCAAACCTAAAATGACTGCAGATTATGTTTAAATGCCTACAAGACTTAATATTATGCCAACTTCATCACTGCTAAGTTTAGAACCCATGAAATTTTCATGACGTTTGAAAACAATCCATGGTGGGACTTCCTAACTTTCCAAGAATTTTCGAATGCTTACAGTGAATACCAGTAAATTGTAGCCTATTGAAAATGATAAAGAGTATTTAAAACCAGATAATTTCATAGGCAAAACAATAATTTTACCAAAGAAATGCATTTCATATTTACATGTGGTTTTACCATAAACGTTAGATATGCCTTGTAGTGGAAACTTCAGATGGAAGAGCATATGTGGGGTCTGCAGCGGCCCTGAGAGATCGCTCTGGTTCCAGGAATCACCTGATGTTGTCTTCATCCTGGTGATGAGAAGTGTGTTCGGAGAAGGCACAGGAAATAGGAGACCTATTGGTAAATTATGGAACCAAGGGCGCTGTTCACTTTATTTTATCTATTTATAACAACGAGTATGTGGTTGAAATAAGAGTATGAGAAGTGAAATACTTTTTAAAAACCTCACATTACCCAAGTCTTCAATATTCTAGATTTTAAAACCACCAATATGCTTTATTTAACATAAAATTATAGGGCAAAACAGGAAAACAGCTTGTTTTTCATGTTGAGAGGAACACTTTCATATGAAATGGGAAATAATGATCCAAAAAACCACTAATTTGATTAATGTGACAATAAAAGGTAAAAAACATCTACCTTGTTACCAGGTTTATGGATCTGGCAAAGGGGCAATGAAAACCCATGACTGCAGTGAGCTGATACTTTGAGGAAGAGAGAATTCTGGCAGTAGTGATTGGGTATAAATTCTTTATGGTCAGATAAAAGTCAAAATCATATCCCAGGCTAAGGAAGCAGCACACACACAGGTATGGAGTTCCATGTTCTTGAAATGTAAGGGACAGGAGCTCATTAGAGCCTGGCTGAGTCAGGGAACCTCGCCGTGGAGCTTAGACTTTGTATTGTGATTCCTCTGGGAAGGGGGTGAGCAGGCCACCAGCAGGAAGGAGAGGTGACCTGAGTTATATTTGAAAAACAAACCTACAGCATATCAGCCATGTACAGGGCTCTAGATTTGGGTCTGAGGTGTTAAGGTGTTTCTTACTCCAAAGAGTGTATGATCATCTAGGAGATGGGTGCCTGGGAACATGTCCTGAATTCTGTTCAGTTCTTAAATGGGGGGAAAAAAGAGTTTAAAGGTGTTGATGGAGCACGTGAACTGAGTAGGCAGATTTGAAGTAAAATATGTTTGGGTCATACTGTAGTGAACTCTTTAGCATGATATTTCTCCAAGGGTGTTATAATTAAGCTTGGCCAGATTAGACGATGAAAAAAAAGAAACAAATCACTAAAAAATATAATTCTGTGAACACATTCTGTTTTTGGGAATGCTTTTTAATCTTCTCCCATGAAGATTTTCAGGCCATATTTAAGACTTTGAGAAATATGGCTGTGAAAAAAAACATTTTAAGCATTCCTTAACTCTGAATTTTCTATACATTACCCACTTTTATTTTCTTTTTCATTTTCCCCATTTAAATTAATTATTTATTAATTAGATTTGTTATTTGCTTATTTTCATCTAAACCTATTTAAATCCTCATGGACTGCATTGCACACTTTGGGGAATGCTCCTGTAGAGTGTTCTGTCAATATTGCTAAAAATTCAAATTCTACTTTATTTTTAGTTTCAGCAGTGTTTTTAGGAAATGAAAGTACCCATGGAGAGAGAGGATGGGAGAATGGAGAGGAGGTGGATACTGAGTGATTTTAGAACAACTGTTTGATCCTACGGATTATTTGCTGTGCTTAAATACATACCTGGAATCAGTAAAGCTTTGGGATTCAACACAAACCACAAAACCCATCCAAGAGTGACAAGTGGGGCAGGAAGGCAGGTACCTGCTCAGTTCGAGAAACTGTGAGCCCTTTTGAGGCTAAGCAAGGTAAATAAGCTAAATGCTTTTATAAAAATATATTTTTTACAAGAACTAATCTGTCTCGTATCAGCTCAAACACTAATGAGACATTCACACTAGAAAATCAAAATCAGCTACTTTTGCTTGGGTTTACTTTGTTTTTCTAATTAGACCTTATTTTTTAGAGCACTTTTTGATTTATAGCAAAATTGAGCTGGAGGTTCAGAGATTTCCCACATACGTCCTGCACCCACACCCACACGTGTGTGTAGGAGATTGAGTTCACCTTTCATTTGTTAACAGGCATATTGAGATATACTTCGCATACAAAACAATTTAAAGTATAGAGTTCTGTAGCTTTTAGTATATTCATACCTTTACCACAATCAATTTTAGAATATGTTCATTTTGCCTAAAAGAAACCCTGTACTTGATAGCAGTCAGTCCATTTTCCTCAACCCACTAGGTCTAGAAAGCCACAAATTTGTTTTCTGTATCTGTAGATTTGCATTTTTTTCCGAACATCTCATATGAATAGAATCACAAAATTTGTGTATTTTGTGCCAAACTTCTTTCACTTAGCATACTGATTTCAAAGTTGATCCAACTTATAGCATATATCAGTACTTTATTCCTTTTTAGGGCAAAGAAATCTTCTATTACACGGATACCCCACATTTTATTTCTCTACCCATCACTTGCTGGGCATGAGTTGTTTGTGACAAATATTCATATACATATTCTTCTGTGGACATATGTTTTCGCTTCTCTTGGGTATATATCTAGGAGTAGGATTGCTGGGTCATATGGTAAGTCTCTATTTAATGGTTTAGACTCAGTACTTTGTTTTCTGCCTTTCCACAGCTCAGTTTCATAAAGAGGCAGGAGCCTTTTGTTCAGGGCTCCTTGGCAGTGAGGTAATTTCTTCTTCTGCATTGTATCCAGCTGACCCTTGCTCAGTGCTGTTCTTTGGGGGAAAGATGGAATGCTGGGAAGCCAGCACCTCTTATTCCTTCTAGCTAACACTTTTACAGTGACGGATATAATAGATATCTTCAACTAGTATTGTTGAATTATCTCCCTGATGCTGTCCAATTTTGCTTCATATATTTTGGGGCTCTTATTAGGTATGCATATATAGTCATTATTGTTATATCTTTGTGGTGGTGTGGCCTTTTTATTATTTTAGCACTTTTATATCTTTACCTCTAATAACGTTTTTAAAAATTGAACACTGATTTTGTCTGATGTTAGTACAACCACTTCAGCTTCTTTGTAGTTGCTGTTTGCATGACATATCTTTCTCCATTCTTTTACTTTCAATCTATTTGTATCTCTGGGTCTAAAATGTGTAGATAGCACATAGTTGAATCTTTTAAAAAATACATTTTACAATCTCTGATTTTTATTGGAATGTTTAATCCATCCACATTTAATGTTACGATTGATGTAGCTGGACTTATTTCTGCCATTTTACATTGTGTTTTTAAAATATCTCATGACATTTTTATTCCTGTATTTCTATTGTACTTTTTTGCATTAAGAAACATTTTCCAATGTAACATTTTAATTCAATTGATAGATTTTTCACTATTTGTTGAGTTATTTTTGAGTGGTTGTGCTTGAGCTTGCCATCTATGTCTTAACTTCAGATTTGTACTAAATTCCAGGGAGATATAGAAGCATTATTCCTACATAGCTCTATATCAGCTCCCTTTTCCTGTGGTATTATTGTTATACAAGGTACACCATATATGTTACAAATACAATTATTTATAGTTATAATTATTACTTTAAATATATCATTTATGTCTATTAAAGAAGCTGAGAGCAGAGAGGAGATAAAGTATATATTTATAGAATTTGTTATATTAAGCTTCTTATTTGTCATTCTGATTCTCTTTGTTCTGGTGGACTTGAGTAAATATGTGATGTTATTTCATTATGCACACACAGCTTTGCTCCTTGTCATTTTATTTATGCTGTCTTTCTCAAGTATATTGCATTTAAATACATTATAGGACCAACAATTCAAATATATTTATGTTGTGTTATACAATTGCTTTTTAAAATCAGTTAAGATAGATGGGATATGCACTGATAGTATGGTTTTTAAAATTATACTTTAAGTTCTGGGTTACATATGCAGAACGTGCTGTTTTGTTACATAGGTATACACGTGCCATGGTGGTTTGCTGCACCCATCAACCCACCACCTACATTAGGTATTTCTCCTAATGTTATCCGTCCTCTAGCCTCCAACCCCCCGACATGCCCCAGTGTGTGATGTTCCCCTCCCTGTGTCCATGTGTTCTCATTGTTCAATTCCCACTTATGAGTGAGAACATGTGGTGTTTGGTTTTCTGATCTTGTGATAGTTTCCTGAGAATGATGGTTTCCAGCTTCATCCATGTCCCTGAAAAAGATATGAACTCATCCTAGACAATAATTCAAACACACACACACACACACACACACACACACACAAATGGCACTAGTATTTCTACAATGTTTTATAATTACATTACTGTCTTTGCCAGTGCCATTTGTGTGTATGTGTGTGTGTGTGTATTTGAATTACTGTCTGGGGTCACTTACTTTCAGCCTGAAGAACTTCTTTTAGTATTTCTTATAAGAAAAGTCTGCTAGCAACGAATTCTCTCAGTGTTAGTTTATCTGGGAGTATCTTTAGTTTTCCTTTTTGAAAAATAATTTTTCTAGCTATAGGACTTTTGGTTGATAGTTTTGATCTTCCATCATTTTGAATATGTTATTCCACTGCCTTCTGGCCTCCATTGTTTCTGATGCAAAGGCAACTATTAATCTTGTTATGATTTCCTTGTGTGTGATGAGTTGTTTTTCTTTTTCTACTTTCAGGATTTTCTCTGTCTTCCAACATTGTTATTATTATGTCTTAATGTACGTCTCTTTGAATTTACTCAATTTGGACTGTGTTGAGCTTCCTGGATGAATAGATAATGTTTTTCATCAAGTTTAGGACATTTTTAGCCATTACTTAAAAAAATTTATTCTGTTTCTTTCTGTCTTTTCCCTCCTTTTTGTACCCCCCCTTTTCCATATATTGGTGTATTGAATGGTTTCCCACAATTTCTCAGGGACTTGTTCATTTTTCTTTGTTCTTTTTTTCCTCCATGTTCTTTATATTCTTTGGATGCATAATCTCTATCAATCTTTCTTGTTCACTGATTCTTTCTTCTGTCAATTCAAGCTTACTATTAGGCCCCTTTCATGGATACACACACACACAGGCAGACATACACACACACATATATGTGTGTGTATATATATTTTTATTCATATATACATACACATATATGTAAAGTAATAATGCAAAGCACAAGAAGGATTAAATTGAGGTACACTGCTAAGGTTTTACATTATACATGAAGTGCTCAATATTCATGGTAGAAAGTGATAAATAGTTATCTAGGAAAAGACTAAAAGTGGAGAGATATCGCTAATAAGGCAGTAGAGGAGATAAATTGCAGTGTCAAGTTATACTTGCTATAAAGGTATTCAGGAAGGAATAAAAAAGTGAAAAAGAACAGATGACAAATAGAAAGAAAAAACAAGATGGTAGACTCAAATTCAACATATCAGTACTGTCAGACTAGACCAAAAGGAAGACCCAATCATATGTAATCTATAAGAGGTTATATATAAAGAGGTTAAAAGTAAAAATGTGGGTAAAGGTATATGCAAAACAAATCACAAAAGACCCAGAATGGCTAGGTTAAGTATCAGATAAAGCATACTAAAACAGAATATGATCAAAGATGAATTACATCATCATCAGCATCATCACAACAACAATAACACTGCAGTCAATTTATCAAGAAGACATGAAAATCCTAAATGGCAGTGCACCTAAAAGTAGAGCCTCAAAATAATAAGCAAAAAATAACAGAACTAAATGAAAATTTAGAAAAATCTATCTCTATGGTGGAAGATTTCAATACTCTTCTTTCAGAACTGATACAAGTATAAAAACAAAAAAGATATAGTTAATTGGAACTATAATGTCAATCAATTTAAATACATAAAACACTACATTCAATAACTGAACATGTTTTTCAAATACCCGTAGAACATTCACCAAGATAGAACCTATATTGGGCCATGAAACTACTCTTAATAAACTTTAAAAGATTGAATTCCTGTAGTACATGTACTCTGATCACAACAAAATTAAATTAGAAATCAACTGGAAAAATGTTATCTTGAAAAATCTCCAAATATTAGAAATTAAGCAACATAATTCTATAGAACTCATGGTTAAGAAAGAAATCACAATAATCAGGAACATTTTGAACTGAATGATAATTTGAATAGCTCTAACAGAGATTGTATTGTCCACAAAATCTCAAATATTTTATAATCTGGCCTTTTTTAGAAACAGAGTTTGCCACCCCTTGATCTAAATGATCACCTAAGGAGTATGTAAAAAAACAAATTAATACCAAAATAGGTAGGAAGAAGGCATAAATAATAATCAGACATAAATAAAATAGAAAAACAATAGAAAAAATGAGGTAACAATTTGTTTCCTTAAAAGTAATAAAATCAATAAATTCCTAGTAAGATGAATGAAATAAAAAATGCAAATTACAAATATCAGCCAAAAAAGAGGAAATTACTACAACTGTACAGATATAAAATGGTTAATAATGAAATATTATGAATAACTTTGCCAATAAAATAGACAATTTAGATAAAATGGTCCTTGAAAGGCAAAACTGAGATGAGAAAGAATCAAAATATGTATGGATTCATGTCAAATGAATACATTCAAAGATTTTCCACAAAGCAAACTTAAGGTCTAGGTGGCTTTACTCATGAATTATGTCAAATATGTAAGAAAGAAATAATATTATTTTTAAAGAAAAGCTGTCAAAATACAGAGGAGGAGCAACAGCCCAACTTATGAATCCATCATTAATGTTGATACCAAAAACAGACAACAAACAATATTAAAAGCAAGGTCATGGCCAGGAGCAGTGGCTCATGCCTGTAATCCCAGCAATTTGGGAGGCCGAGGTGGGCAGATCACAAGGTCAGGAGTTTGAGACCAGCCTGGCCAACATGGTGAAACCCCATCTCTACTAAAAATACAAAAATTAGCTGGGTGTGATGGCGCATGCCTCTAATCCTAGCTACTCAGGAGGCTGAGGCAGAATTGACTGAACCCGGGAGGCAGAGGTTGCATTGAGCCAAGATCGTGCCATTGCACTCCAGCCTGGGCGACAGAGTGAGACTTCATCTCAGAAAGAAAAAAAAAAAAGCAAGGTCATGGGATACAAGGCCTGTACATAATAATTCACTGTTATTTCTATATCCTAGAAATTAAAATTTATACAGTAAAATTAAAGAATAATACAATTTATAATATCCAGAAATATAAAATACTTAAGAATAAATACCTAATGCTAGATGACGAGTTAGTGGGTGCAGCGCACCAGCATGGCACATGTATACATATGTAACTAACCTGCACAGTGTGCACATGTACCCTAAAACTTAAAGTATAATAAAAAAAAATAATAAAAATAAAAAAAGTAAAAAAAAAAAAATAATAAATATAACAAGTGTTTGCAAGTCCTCTCTAGTAACAATACAAAATATTGCTGAAAGAAGTTGAAGACACAATAAATGGAGAGATGTTTCTGGATTGAAAGACTCAACATTGTTAAGATGTTGATTTTCCCAATGTGATCTATTGATTGAAAACAATCCCAATAAAAATCCCAGCCTTCCTTGTCATGGAAATTGACAAGCTGATTCTAAAATTTTAATTGGAAATGCAAAGTACTTAGAATAGCCAAAACAATCTTGAAAACAAACAATCTTTGAAGACTTAGATTACCCAATTTCAAGACATATTAAAAGCTACAGTAATTAAATATAATTTAGTATTGATATAAGGATATGTAAATAAATCATTGAAACAGAATATTGTCCTGAAATAAATTCATTCTTTTATAATTGTTTGATTTTTGAACACAGGAGTCTGAGGAATTCAATGGAGTAAAGAAAGTCTTTTCATGAAATAGTGAGAAAACTTGATATATATATGTAAAGAAAAATGAAATTCAGTCCTACCTCATACCACACAAAAGTCTAGATTCAATTACAGACCTAAATGTAAAAACTAAAATTTATAACATTAGTTGAAAATTCGACTAAATTGAAATTACAACTTTAGTTGTTTGAAGAAAACATGAGAGAACATTTTTCTTTCAATCCTGGGGTAAGAAAAGATTTCTTAATTAAGGCCCCAAATCACTTCGCCTCAAAAAGCAAATTAATAAATTATACTTTATAAAAATAAAAAACCTATGTTTTTCAAAAGGCATCATTATTCAAATAACTAAGCAATCCACAGAGTAGAGGAAAGTATTCTCAATCTAAGAGTTGTGTCTAGAATATGTGAGGAGCGACTGACTCAATAAAAAGACAAACATCACAATTTAAAATGGGGAGTATATTTGAATAGAAACTTCCGAAAAGAAGATCTATGAATGGCACAAGAAAGAATACCTTATACCATTTGCCATCAAGGAAATGCAAATTTAAACCATAATAAAATACTACTAAACACCATCTATCATGGCTGATATTCACAATAGCAAAGACATGGAATCAACCTAAATGTCCATCAATGATAGACTGGATAAAGAAAATGTGGTACAGATACACTATGGAATACTATGCAGCCATAAAAAAGAATGAGATCATGTCTTTTGCAAGTACATGGATGGAGCTGGAGGCCATTATACTTAGCAAAGTGACACCAGGAACAGAAAACCAAATGCTGCATGTTCTCACTTACAAGTGGGAACTAGTTGATGACAACATATGGACAGATAGAGGGGAACAACAGACACTGGTGCCTATTGGAAGGTGGAGGGTGGGAGGAGGGAGAGGATCAGGAAAAATAACAAATGAGTAATAGGCTTAATACCTGGGTGATGAAATAATCTGCCCAACGAACCTCCATGGCACAAGTTTACCTATGTAACAAACCTGCATAAGTATTTCTGAACTTAAAATAAATGTTTTAAAAAAAAGATGGAAACACCTATTGTTGGCAAAGATGTGGAGGAAACATAATTTTTAGACTTTGTTGGCAGGGCTGTAAAATACTATCATCATTTTGGATAATATTTTGCCAATGGCTTGTTAAGTTAACCATACACTTAACCATATTGCCTAAGAATCACATTCTTTGGTATTTATTCAGAAGGAATAAGAATATGATTCCACATGAAGACACGAATAAGAATGTTCATAGCAACTTTATTCATAATAGACAAAAACCGGAATCAACCAAAATAGCCATCAACAGGGGACTGGGTGAACCGTTATCTCTTCATCCAACAGTGGCGTGCTCCTCAGAACTAAAAAGGAACAAGCTACTGATTATGCAACTCCATGAACCAAGTGAGTGAAATAAGAGAAGGTAAACCCAAAAAAGCATATACTATATTATTCTATTTACGTGACATTCAACTGTAGGCAGATTTATTTATGGGGCTGGACAGCAAAGCAGTGTTTGCCTTCACACGGGGAGCATATTGACCAGAAAAGGACTTAACTAGGGTGATGGAAATGTTCTTTATCTTGATCAAGGACTGGATTACATTGGTAAAAGCCTTTTTAAAAATTCACCGAACTGGCCAGGTGCGGTGGCTCACGCCTGTAATCCCAGCACTTTGGGAGGCTGAGGCAGGTGGGTCACGAGGTCAGGAGTTTGAGACCAGCCTGACCAACATGGTGAAACCCCGTCTCTACTAAAAATACAAAAATTAGCATGTGTGGTGGTGCATGCCTGTAATCCCAGCTACTCAGGAGGCTGAGGCAGGAGAATCGCTTGAACCCGGGTGGCAGAGGTTGCAGTGAGCCAAGATCGCGCCACTGCACTCCAGCCGGGGCAACAGAGTGAGACTCCATCTCAAAAAAAAAAAAAATCACAGAACCGTATGCTTAAGATCTGTCTGTTGCACTTTATTCAGTTCTACATAAAATAGGTAATGTCATGAGAAAAACTATTATCTTCCAAAACAAAGAAAGCAAGTAAAAACCGACTCTTCTTGGTAAGGCCCTTATTGCTTCTGTTCCTGCACTTGTGGCCAGATTCCCTGCGATCTTAGAATCGTTCTCTTCCTCCACCTCCTGCCCCTGCAGAAAAGAAAACAAAACTAGGCAGGAAGACATGGAGAGGAAGATTCCTGTGCCTTTGTAGACAGGGCCAGGCTGCTGGGCTGCCAGAGAAAAGTTTAAATGGAGAGGAAGGAGCAGCAGAGGATGACAAGGCAGGCACCCCTCCCGCTGCAGGAGGCCCAGCCTTGATGCCAGAAACCACAGGCACGGAGAACAGGCAACCAGCTTAACTTTGATTCTCTTAGTGTTTTGTGGGACCTGCTGGGGTCTAGAATAGCTAGAGTCATAGGCCGCCTACCTGTGGCTTCAAACACACATATCCAATTCCACCTTATCTACACAAGTGTTCTCATTATCTGTGTTCCTTGACAGAATGGTTTGACAATTCTTCCTTATTAAACCTGGCCCCCACGTCGTCAGCTCTACGGATGCTCTTCCCTGGTTGTCAGGCTGCTGCTTGGGTTCCCAGTGGAGCACTCTGCAGGGTTCTGTATGGCCTGTTGTGATCTGCGGGGTCCTGCAGTGCTGAATGCTACACCGTGCCACTTCCAGCTCAACCGGAGAAGCTGGGCAGGACGTTGGTGGTGGTGTCTGAAGGTTTGAGATAAGGCCCACGTTGCTACGGGCTTTCCTTGAGAGAGGGTGGCAACTACTTCTGTGTTTGTTTTTATAGTAAATATTCAGCTGACTCTAAGGAGGGGACAATGGTGGCCCAAAGATTTTTCTGCACATGTTAAAACATTTCATGGTGTTCGTGACAATCCTCGCCTGCTTACAAAGCTTATGGAGACCTTGAGTCACCTTCAGTTGAGGCACGCACTTTGGACAAGTTACAGATACTTATTTTGGCACCAAGGAATACAAATCTGAGCAAATATATCTTTGGCTGAGAGCAAAGTTCTCCTCCAAGAACTGGAAAAAGAGCCCCTAACCTTTCATTTCAACGGTTTGTGGCTCATATTCAAAGGTAGCTTTTGTTAAAAAAATAAAAAGCACTCCAATCCCAAGTGGTTTAAGCCAAAAAGTGCCTTAGGGTTCTCTCAGATGAACTTCAACTTCAGATATCACCAATAGGTAGCTTTGGCAAAAATACTCATCTTCTTCTGAAGTCTAGCTTGCTTTCATAGGAAACAGAAAAGGGAAGGAAGAGAGAAGGACCTGAATGAGTAGAAAACATCTTACGCATGCAGGGATCACGTTCGAAGAGTCAGGGTCAGCTTATGACTCTGATAGAAAGCAGCTGAAGGTGACAGATTTTCCAGCCGTCCTTTGAGAAGGTGCAGGAGGATGGCAACTTGGAATTGGCTATAAAGAGTGAATCAGAAAGTGGAGACGACCTGGACTGTTAGGTAAAAGCTGCTTTGTAGAAACTGATTTGCACAACAAAGTTAAATGCACGGAGAATGTTAGAATATATGCAAGCTATCTGGAGAAAATAAAATAAAGCACTCAACATTTCAAATAAATTCTCCAAAATGGGCTAGCATCTCTGTGGTTAGAAAATTCTGTCAGAAAAGGACAACGTAAAACTTGAGTAGAAACTTAAAATATGGCCTGAATTATACAACAACTATATCTAACAAAACACAGAAAATGACCTTCAATAGTTAAGGAGGCGATTAACCACTTGGAGATAGGAAAGAGCTTTCCAAAGTGTGTAAAATAATCAGTCACACCTCTCAGAAGATGCAAGGGAAGCATTAGGAAGGGAGCACTTTCTTTTATTAAAGCCAGATTAGCTAAGAGAAAAGTTTCAAGTATTTGGCCTGTCGACTGCACTGAGAGAAAGCTCAGTGACACAGGAAAAGCAAGTATTCTCAACAGACATGAATAAGCTGGAGCAGTTTAAATATGAGATTTTGTTAAAAGATTCTTACACCTCTTTACTGTTCCCTGTACAGACCTCAGCAGAAGGCTAGGGGAGCTGGGGAGGGCTGGATTATCAGATACAACGAAGGAGGAGGGATGACAAGGCTGAAAAGCTGAGCTGACTAGATTAGTTTCCTTTCTTCACTGCCCAAACTTAGAACAATATCACCATTCATGAGAAGAATTTGTAGACATGCTATTTTATGCCTTTTAAACAAGTTTGATGTTGGGGTGGGGGCAGGGTAAAGTAACATTTTAAAAGCATGGCACTTTTTCTGTGTTTGCTAAGATAAACACTTTGTCTGTGTTTATCTAAGCATTTTTTTGTAGCCCTCTCCCTAACCAGGTTCCAAGAAACTGAAGCTGTCAGGTAGCTTGTGGAGGACAAACACAACTACTGCCCAAGCAATCCACAACATGTCCAGATTCTCAAGAATACAGAATTAATCACTTCCAGATGACTGCTTGGAGTTTTCTCTTTCTTTGGGTTGTGAGCGCCAAGAAACAGAGACCAGTGCCCGGTACAGAAGAGTTCTTGAGAACTATTTGATGAATGAACATTTGAATGGATGAATTGTGTACTTGTCAGGATTCTTTTGATTGACAGCTGAAATCCATTAAACAAACACAAAACCAAGGAATTTATTGGCACTTGTAAGTGAAAAGTCAACGTTGTCAGTTCAGGTATAGCTTGATACAGCTGCTCAATCTATACACTTAGCAATTCTCTCTCCATGTCTCACATATATTATCCTCTGTGTTGACTTCATTTTCAGATAATCTTTTCTCACATAGTAACACATAAGGATAGAAGTTGATCTATACCTACAACCTACCAGCTCAAACTCCATAAACACACATATACTTGGAAAAAAGACACATGAATGAGGAAGCTTGCAGAGTCTCACCTTACGAACTATTTCACCATGGCATTTCTTTATGGGGATTTGTTGGGCAAAGCTAGCTTCTTAAAGGCCTGGGAGAAGAGACGCTTTAAGCTGACTTGTCAGGTGCCTCCAACAATTGAAGGCCAAGGAGGTATAAAAATAAGATAGCTTAAAAGTCAAAGTGATATCTTCTCAAAAATGTAGCCCATTTTGGAAATTTCCTTGGTAAGTTGCTTTGGAGAATATTTCTGTTTTGTAAAGTGAGTTCATTTCTGCATTTTGGGTCTGAGTTTTAATCTATAAAAATCTGAGGTCCCATCATCCCTTCCCCTGACAGCCCCCCTTGTCACATTGCTGGGCACCTCATCTAAGCTAGCTACATGTGAGTCATAACATCCTTGAGATAAAATGTGAGACACCAAATAGACCAGAAACAACAAATAAAAGAAGAAATGAATATTCTACAGTGGGCACATTCATGTGGCTATCACAGACTGTTTCAATCATTTTGGGCTCATGATATGATGATGATGATGATGATGATGATGATGTGATGGTTATGGTGATGATACTGATGGTGATGATGATGTAATGATGATGATGTTAAGGATGATGATGTGATGACAGTAGTGATGATGATGATGGAGATAACGATGATATGATGATGGTGGTGATGATGATAACGTGATGATGGCGATAATATGATGATGATGCTGATGTGATGATGACGGTGATGGTGTGATGATGATGATTTGATGATAATGGTGATGTGATGATGTGGTGATGATGATAATGATATGATGATGATGATATGATGATGGTGATAATCATGATGTGATGATGATAATGTGATAATGATGATGTGATGATGATGTAATGATAATGGTGATGATGTGATGATGGTAATGATAATGATATGAAGATGATGATGTGATGATGGTGATAATGTGATGATGATGGTGATGATGGTGATGAGGATGAGGTGATGATGGTGATGATGTGATGATGATGGTAATGATGGTGATGAGGATCAGGTGATGATGGTGATAATGCCATGATGATGGTGATGATGGTGATGAGGATGAGGTGATGATGGTGATGATGTGATGATGATCTTAATGATAATGATATGAAGATGATGATGTGATGATGGTGATAATGCGATGATGATGGTGATGATGATGATGAGGATCAGGTGATGATGGTGATAATGTGATGAATATGGTGATAATGGTGATAAGGATGATGTGATGATGGTGATGATGTGATGATGATGATTTGATGATAATGGTGATGATGACGTGATGATGATGTAATGATAATGGTGATGATGTGATGATGATATGATGATGTAATGAAGGTGATAAGGTGATGGTGATGATTTGATTATAATGGTGATGATGATGATTTGATAATGGTGATGATGATTTGATGATAATGGTGATGATGATGATGTAATGATAATGGTGATGATGTGATGCTGATGGTGATGATGACGGTGATGATGGTGATGTGATGATGATGGTGGTGATGATGTGATGATGTCAGTAATGATGGTGTCAGTAATGGTGATATGATGATGTCAGTAATGATGATGTGATGATGGTGAAAGTGTGATGATGATGGTGATGATGATGATGTGATGATATGATAAGATGACATGATGATGATGATGGTTGCTGCTAGCTTCTGAGGTGGATTGGATTATTTGCTCTCTCTCATCAGGTGGTGTATAGCCCCACTCTATTGTTTTTGGATTTGTTCATGTGGCTTACTTCAACCAGCTGAAGGAGAACAGAAAGGACAGAAGATTCTTCAGGAAATATAGTGGGTTTCCACTGGCACTCCTTTGTGTGCTGTCCACCATGAGAACAGCAGATCTCAGACTGAATCTTCAGCCTATGTCCTGAAATGAGAAGACATGTGGAGCTCACCTGAGCCCAGGAATGGCCAGCAAAGTTGCAGACAACCCACAGCTGACCCACAGCTGATCCCCAGAGAAGGGAATGTTAATGTTAGCACAAGCAATTGAGATCTGGTGTTATTTGTTGCCAGAGCAAAAGCTACTGGTATGGCTGACAATATTCACTGGGGTCCTATGCTGGATCACGCTGTTCTATATACTAGATAAGGATTATGTTGTTCAATCCTCACAGAAGCCTTTTGGAATGGAAGCTATTAGTATCCCCATCTTACTGAGGCACAGAGAGGCCACATAATTGGTCCAGGGTCCCTAACTAGCATGTGGTAGCACCAGGACTTGAATCCTCGTAGCATAAAATGATGGGAAGAACTGGCTTTTACAATGGAGCATGTTATACTCACATCAGTCTCAGGATGTGGGTGGGACAGAGGCTCCCCACTCAATGTTGTTGAAAAGGAAACAGGTTCAGAGAATATTACATCATGAACTTTAACATCAGTGTGTGGTGTAGTTTGGGGTCTCCTCTCCTCCTCCTTTTCTTCTCAATCTGTTTTCAACGTTGCAGTAATGAGTCTGTTAAAACCTAAGTCAGATCACATTTGCTCCTAACCATATACACTCCCGTTTCACTCAGAGTAAAAGACAAAGTTCTCACCATGACCCATAAAGATGTCTGTGATATTCCTTCTTCCTTACTCTGACCTCACTTGCTCCTTCTCACTTGGTCTGCTCCAGCCACTGACTACCATACGTTCCTCAAACCTCACACTCTCCTGTCTCAGGGCCTTTGCACTTCTTGTTCCTTCTGCCTTCAACATTATATCCTCAGGTAACTGCATGTCTCCCTCCCTCTCCTCCTGGAGGTAATGCATGTCTCCCTCTCTCACCTCCCAGAGGTAGCGCCTGGCTTCTCCCTTACCTCCCAGAGGTAGCACCTGGCTTCTGTCTCACCTCCCAGAGGTAGTGCCTGGCTTCTCCCTCACCTCCCAGAGGTAGCACCTGGCTTCTGTCTCACCTCCCAGAGGTAGTGCCTGGCTTCTCCCTCACCTCCCAGAGGTAGCGCCTGGCTCCTCTCTTACCTCCCAGAGGTACTTCCATGGCTTCTCTCTCACCTCCCAGAGGTAGCGCCTGGCTCCTCCTTCACCTCCCAGAGGTAGCTCCTGGCTCCTCCTTCACCCCCCAGAGGTAGCGCCTGGCTCCTCCCTCACTTCCCAGAGGTAGCGCCTGGCTCCTCCCTCACCCCCCAGAGGTAGCGCCTGGCTTCTCTCTCACCTCCCAGAGGTACTTCCATGGCTCCTCTCTCACCCCACAGAGGGAGCGCCTGGCTCCTCCCTCACCCCCCAGAGGGAGCGCCTGGCTCCTCCCTCACCCCCCAGAGGGAGCGCCTGGCTCCTCCCTCACCCCCCAGAGGGAGCGCCTGGCTCCTCCCTCACCCCCCAGAGGGAGCGCCTGGCTCCTCCCTCACCCCCCAGAGGGAGCGCCTGGCTCCTCCCTCACTTCCCAGAGGTACTTCCATGGCTCCTCTCTCACCTCCCAGAGGTAGTGCCTGGCTCCTCCCTCACCTCCTGGAGCTCATTGCTCTTCCCTTGGCCACAGTGTCATTCCTCATACCCCTAGCACTCCTTGTCTCCCTTCTCTGGTCTACTTTTCTTCAGGGCACTCATCTCAGGCACCATTCCATTTCCTGCTTTACATGTTTTTCTCAGTGTCCCCTTTATGGAATATCAGCCTCTGGAATACCTGTCTCAGTCATGGCTGTGTCCTAAGCTCCTAGATGCACCTGACACACAGGAGGGTGGACTGGAGATGAAAATCCATGTGCCCAGACTCCTGGCTTGGTTCTCTTTCTATTCTATATGATAAATGGCTGACAATAGTGCATGGCCCAAGGGTAAGATCTGTGCACAGAAAACACCTACCAATAGATTGATACCCCATTGTCAATTAATGCTTAGGGAGCTAAGATTGGTACTAAGATGCAAAAATAATAAGCCATACAAACCTCATCTATCAGTCATTATAACATATATGAGCAATTTGCAATTTTAGTTTTGGCAGTCTTAACAATCATCTGCAAACTGGGATCACCATCCCTGTTCAGAGATGAAATAATGGAAGTTCAAAGAGGTGACATCTCTTTGTAATGCCGCACAGAGGTGAAACCAGCTCAGAAGATGTCTCATGTGTAGGTCAGGACCCCTGCAGAGGACAAGACCCTGTGAGCTGTCATTGTGATCACCATGAACAATCCTGTTTATGGAAGAATTTCTCTGAGATGGGCTCTGAGATGGGATGTGGAAGGGGAAATGGTGGGGTCAGATTCAGTCTGCACAGATTTTATTTGACCCTTGTGGCATTTATTCATAAACTTTAGGATTAATGGCTAATATTTGAAAAGTCAGGCTTTACATGTGAAAAATCCAGTACACTGGTTTCTCTTGAAAACATGCGCATTAAATCCCAAATCTCCAAAAACAAGTTTGGATAGAGAAAGGGAGGCCAAGTCATCAAGCTGGCATGTGTGTGGAGTTTGTATGTTTGATGTTTATTCATTCTTTGTTCCAACAAATATTTATTGGTCACCTAATATATGATGGTCTTTGTTTTAGGCATTGGAGAGAGACGATAAACAGAACTTATATTTTTGAAAGAGGAGACAGGCAGTAAACAAGCACATCAGTAAATACAGAGTCGGTCATGTGGGGTAAAGAGCTATGGAGAAAAATAAAGCAGGAGAGATGCACAGTGTGGTTGGTGGTAGAGACAAAAGTTGAAAAGTGAATAGTCAGCAAAGCCCACTGACAAGCTGACATCCAAGCATGGACCTAAAAGGAGTGGGTGGGAAGGGCAGGGGATATTTGGGGGAAGGGAGTGCTCCAGAGACTGAAGAGGAATAGTGAAACTTAAGTGGGGAGCATGGCTGATGCATTGGAGGTCTGACAAGACCACCCAGGGTCAGTAGTGGGTGATGACATCAGGAAAGTCCAGGCAGGGGCTTCAGGTCATGCAAGGGTTGGCTTGGACCTTGCTGAACAGAGTACAGGTGACATGAACAGCTGGGTTTTCCCCTGTCCCCCATGGATTTCCCTTCCCAACCACACTCACTTCTTCTGCTCATAGCCCATTGGAATCACAGGGCCTGTCATCTGACCCACCAAAAGAGAAGCGGTTGAGAGTGATAATCCTATCATGTTCTTGGTCAAACAGTAACCTGAAAATATTTGGTAGGCAGGATAACAGCTACTGTAATAATTGTTATTTTGTGGACGTGTGTCTAAACACATAGGGATAAAGGTGCACAATAAAAACTCTTTGGAGAACACTACCCTAGATAAATCGTATAGTCATTCCAGCACTAGAATTTTGCAGGCAGGTAATAATTTCCAGCATTCCTTCTGTGATTGGTGTTGAACTTTGGGGAATTCTGAAGTGACTTTTAATCTATTGATGGACTTGGCAGCAGGAAGGGTGGTTGTCATTAAGCCTCACTGAAATGGAGAATGCATCATAAGTGATGGATGTGGTATTCCCACTTGTGCGGTTAACCTTTGGTTCTCTACGTTGTATCTTTCTCTAACACTGAACAGGCTTTCATGCAGAAACTCATTATATCATCTCTTTCCCAATGACTAGAGGCTCAACTTAAGTCCAGAAGTCAAACCAACAGTCATTTCAGCCACAGAGAAACAATAATGATGAATTCTTTATATACACAAATATATTCCAAATGATACTTTGGAGTTATAAGATGCTGGAAGAAAACAAAATTAGTATTTTAAATATCATGCCCTATTTAAATGACAGTTAAGCTTTTGGCTGGATCAGGAATCAGCACATCGTTTCATTCAGTTAGGTAAATGCCAGGCTGCAATGACATACTGTAATTACTTAGGGCTTGGGAGAAAAGTACAATTTCCTTTGCTACCTGTAGCTTTAGGTCATGATGTTCTTGTGGCCAACTAGGAGAAACCCTCTGATCACAGAAAGTCCCTTTACTACCAGGTGGGTTGTTGGAGCAGCTGAAAACAGCTTTTCTTAGCTCAGGGTTAGAATCTAATTCTAGACTTGGGTAATTGGATCAACAGCCAGATCTAATTGCCAACAAATAACAGAGTAAAGTTTAGGCTGATTAGCTGGGCAAAGCTATTATTTGGTTTAATGAAAAGTGCAAAATTTGTTCACAGAGCCCTGCGTGGGTGCTCACCATGTCTCTACCAGGCACTCTGTGTGCTACCTGCAGGTGCAGAATCTCATTTAATCCTCACTCCAACCCTATGACTTAGGCGCGCTCATTATCCCCATTTTAGGGGTGGAGGGAACTGAGGTTCAGAGCGTGAATTCCCTTGTCCAGGATTGCACAGTGAAGGGCAGAGCTGAGATTCAAATTCAGGGATTCCTGTCTCTAAGACATCCTGAGAAATGATTTTGCAACGATTACTGGACCCTTTGCAACACTGCCTCCCAAACTGCCTTAAAAAAAGCAAAAGTACCCTCAGGATTTGTAAGAGGTGAGATGTCTTCCGCCTGTGCACAGAGCAATCCTCCCTCCAGCCTCGCCCACTGCCCCAGGGGTTGGCAGAGTGGCTCCACCTGCACCTGCACAAGTGGCCCCGCGCCTCTCACACAGGTTCAGCTCCCGCCGGTCCCTGTGCAGAGCGCCCCCTGCCGGTCCCTCTTGGAGGCTGGGCCAGCGTTGCGAGTCTTGCCAGGGACGCGCGCTCTAGCGCCGGAGGCTGGGAACGCACCGCGGTGCCACCGCGTCCTGCAGGGGCGGGGCGCGCACCTGGGGATGCACCTGTCCTAGACCCCCTGCGCCTATTCCTCGCCCGCCCCATCCTTCCCCTTTTCACTTTCCCTGTTCTGCCCTTTCCCTCTATTTATAATAATTTAATTCAATTAGCAGACCCTCTCGCCAAAACATGTACGCGACCACAGAATTCAGCTCGAAGTTTCAAAATTCAGTACATCACAGGCACTTTTTGCAGGTCATCCACCAGCGTTCTGGCCTATTTGGGCCTCAGCAGGGCTTTTCTGATTTAAAGAGAGGAACAGACCACTTCATTTTTTCCCATTTTTTTTACTTAATATAAATGAATAAATAAAGCCAACATGTAGTTTCCAAATATGTGATATAGTTTAAATGTTCATATTTGAAGATGTAAATGCCTTTAAGTTGCAGAAGGTATAATGCATAACTCACAAGATACCTACAAGATTTGGGAACATCATTCCCAGTGCAGTAAAGAAATGTGGTCAGAAGTTTTCAGTGGTGTGTTGAGGATCTGCTTTGCACAATGGTGACAGCTTGGCTGTCACTGGTCATGTAGCTTTCTTTGAACATGACACCAAAGGGCCCAAGTTGATTGCTGTCAAGAACGTGGGGCCTGAGAACTCAGTTTGCCCTCCTTTGCCTGCTAAGACCACCTGATGGAAGCTTTGGCTTCTGTCTCCTGTTTCCAGTACGTGGGGATGCCTGTGTGCATTTGTGTGCATGTGTGTGTGCGGTGTCTGTCTTACTGAGTGTGCTTGGTGGTCTGGACTTTCTCTCATAGCAGCCTTTGAAGGAGATGCAATGCTTAACTCCCTTCTTGGAGGAGGGGAGGGAGGAGCACAGAATGCAGGTACAAGCATTGGAGGGTAAGAACCTGAGCCCAGGGATGTCTGAGTCAGGAGTACTCACTAGGCTGTTCCAATGCTGCATGAGTGATACAAGAGAAAACTAGGAATTGCAGTGAGGAACAGAACAGCTAAACAGTAGGGGAGCAAATAAAGACTGGTCGGGCGCAGATCCACCTCTTCTAGAGCCCAAGTTCTGGCAGTTGTTTTATAAGATTCAAAGGTCCTGTTTTTGGTGAGACAGAACACAGTGACAGAAAGATAAAAGGCAGAACTCTGTTGCTTACAGTTCCAAAAGAGAGGGAACTTCCAGGCGGGACTATGCAGACGGCTGCGTTGTGGGTGAAGGCTGCATCATGGTCAGGGAAGGCTGCGTCATGGGCAGTGAGGGCTGCGTCATGGTCAGGGAAGGCTGTGTCATGGGCAGTGAGGGCTGCGTCACGGGCAGTGAGAGCTGTGTCATGGTCAGGGAAGGCTGCAGCATGGGCAGTGAAGGCTGCGTCATGGTCAGGGAAGGCTGCGTCATGATCAGGGAAGGCTGCGTCATGGTCAGGAAAGGCTGCGTCATGGTCAGGGAAGGCTGCGTCATGGGCAGTGAGGGCTGCGTCATGGGCAGTGAGGGCTGCATCATGGGCAGTGAAGGTTGCAGGGCACATAATGTGTGGCGAGTGCAGTGGCTTGGTTAAGTTTCCAGGGCTCCCTGTGGACTGGCAATTTGAGGACTTTCTTGGGCTCTTGGGCTCAGAGCTGTCTCTAGTTGTTTGATACCCAGCCCTAGAGCACTAAGGGAGATGCATAGTGGCTTGGAGTGTGGAAACCCATAAGGGAAGTGGTGGGGGACATGGACTTAATCAGATACTGAAGAAGGGGAACTGCCCCTGCCTTTTGCCAGAAGCCTCAAAAGTGGATCAGGACAGCATCAGACAAAGAAACGAACAAACTATATTATACAGCCAATAACTTCAGGGAATGGTGGACTGTTTACAATGAGAAATGCCTCCCCTCTTTCCCAGGCCAGTTCCCCCAGGACATCTGTGTCTTGCAGAACCAACTGAAACAGTGAACTAGAGAAATTCCTCTTTTTCTCAGTAGAGGAAACGGAGCCACTGAAAGTTGGAATGATGATTGCAAAACATGCCGACAAGCAGGGCCAGCCCTAGGCCTGTGTGTCTTTTCTCCCAGCTTCCTTTGCTGGCAGTTTTATTGGTAAAACCATCAGTCTTGTTAGCACTCGTGATTCAGTACTGATGACCAGGCATTTTTTTTTCTGTGTTGTGATTATTCTAACATAATTACTATGGGAAACATGTGTTGTTGAACAAAGCGCTGTAGGCATAGCCATGCCTGATTGGTTTCTATTAATTCCATTCATAAATCATGGATTAAAGTGGATGCAGAAGTGGAGAGGGAGGTGAAAGGAGCTGTGGAATGGTGAGCCAGCCCCTGCAAATTTCCCTTCTGGGGAAGGTGCTGGAAATTTGTCCATCTCCCTGTTGGCTGCTTTCTCTTCTCCCCAAGCCCTCCCTTTACGTGCATTTCCCCTTCAGATCCCCAGCTGTTAAAAATCACAGACAATTGATCCAGGTGTGTTCCTGGAGGATGTTTTTCCAGCCATCACTGTGATCTGCCAAGATGTGTCCAAATGCTGTATTCTGAGTTCTGCTGGGAGGGACCCCCTTCATACAAGCCTTCCTCGTCTGTATTTAGCTTCGTGATGCAACGTCACACCCAGTGTCCCAGTTGATCCTCGCAACCCTGCTGAGAGGGTACCATAGCATGGAAAAAAGCTTGCAGCAGAGAATTTAATGTCTTTTGAAGAGCATCTCTGGCATGCCGTTGGGCCCTGGCAGAAATGGAAACCTTGATGTGGGTGAGGTACTGAGTGACCAGTGATTGTGCCTCTGGAACCGTCTTTCATGAGCTGGATTCTTTAGGATCCTCCAAGTCATAACGTTAGGTCGGCTGAGTATGGTCCACTGGAAGACGGAAATGATAAGTCCAGCCCTGAGCCTGAGCAGGATCAGAGGGCACGAGGAAGCTGCATGGGCAGAATCCAGGCCCCAGGTTACCCACCACTGTTGAACCCATCATCCCTCAGTGTACACCTGTGGCCGGATGACCCCATGTTGCCCACCACTGTTGCAACCCACCATCCCTCAGTACATACCTGTGGCCATATTGAGGGTCTCTGACACCTGGAGGAGGGGGAACACACTGGAGCTTAGTCTAAAGATGAACCCACCAACATGTGGATGTGAGACCAAAATGGTCAGCTGCTGTATCATAGCCATACCCAGGCGTGGCCTCGAAAGGCAGTGGAGAGGAAAGATCTTTACACTGGGCAGAACCTTGAATAGAGCCCTGTACAACCACTTTGTGTGGAAGGGGACATGGCTTGAAGTGAGAATTTATATGATCTCATGGGCAGTAATGGGTGGCCTGGTGGGCTAATCATGGATCTGAGAGATTGAGGACAAGGAGTTCTGGGGATGAAACACTGGATGATCACCTGGGATTGGACACAAAGTGAAAATCCTTCTGTTGAATGTTAATGTGTTAGCACTCACCCAGACACATCCATCACAGGCGAGGCATTCAACAATGAGTAGACAAGGAGGCCCAGCCCATTGACGTTAGCTGATCTGTCATTGGCCAACCCAAACTGGAGCAATGATCACATGCCCAGAGGGGCCATGGCAGCAGAGACTGAGGAGACACAGCCCCAGCAGTGTGGACTTCACTGCTCAAGGCTGGTTCAGCAGCAGCCACCTCTGAGTGTCCAGCCTGCCAGCTGCAAGAGCAATGCTGTGCCCTGTGATGGCAATGTCCTCGTGGAGGCTGTGCCAGTGCAGGGTCTCTGGGAAGCAGACACCAGGGTGGAGCTGGAAGTACAGGAGATGCCCACTCAGGGAAGGGGAGAGAGGGTGCAGAGGAAGGCAAGGGGAGCCCTCGGACGATGATGCATGTCTGGCACCTGTGAAAATGAGGAGGAAGGAAAGGGTTTAGCAAAGAAGGAGCCCAGATCATAGGGCAGCTTGGAGAAGGCCTCAGCCCACCCACGGGGGAGCTCCCATGCAAGGATGGCCATGGAGGAGCCTCACACCAGCAATGTGGAGCTGTTGTACCCCCGCGGTGCTCACTGGCTGGGAGCATCCCAGGAAAAGCATGTCCTTGGCTCAGATGCTGAGGCCGAGCCTGAGGTGCCCACAGCTAGAAGCTGTCAGCTCTCTGCACTCTGTGGGGTGGGCTCCCTCTAGGAGAGGGACCTCAGAGGGCACATCACTGACTGCCTCAGAGACCAGCCCATCTCTCGAGGCCAGCCAGGCTTCCTGGGGCCCTTCTGTACTGGAAGGGCCAGGAGCTTGTTCCCACTGAAACGTGCACCTGCGCTGGAAGGGGTTTGCCCCTCTTGGCTGCAAGGTCCCAGCCAGCATCTCTCCCCAGGGGGTTCTGGGGTGACTGATGCACAGGCGTTGAATCCCACACAGCATAGCATCAGGGGAGCCACTGCACAGGAAGGAGGTGCTGGTGTGGGCTGGAGCATGATGCACGTTGGTCATCTCACGTGCTGGACCTTACGGAGCTGCCTGCCTGACAATGCAGGGGAGTGGTGTGGAACCATGCTGCTGAAACACCAGCTCCGTAACAGCTTCTGTGAGAAGGGGATGCTGCCCCCCAACCTAGGGAGAATCAGACCTCTATGTGGTGCTATGTCCCCAACAGGAAGACCACACAGGACCAGGACTCAAGGAGCAGAAGCAGGAGTGGCCCCACTTCCCATAGTCCCCAGGTCCTCAGGGGGAGTTTGTGTTGACATAGTCACAACTCTGGGCTCTGTGTGCTGGAGGTTATGGCTGAATGTGGGGTGCCTGCTTTCTGGGGGACAGAGAAAGGGTCTTGTTAAAGTGCAAGCTATGGCCACTGCCTGGGCTCCTGGACTCCTGCATGTGAGGACCAGCAGCAAGGGAGTCATGTGGCCATTTATCCAGGGCACCTAAAACTATGGTCACACATGAAGGGAAGGAGGAATGAGCGTGGAGCTCAGGTAACCCCCATGGGTGCCTCTTGCCCCATTGTGACTGTGAGTGGACATGGGCGGCACTCCAGCCTCTGGAGGGCATGGCCACCAGGGCTTGGGGGCCCCAGGGAGGGAGGTTTGGTCCTACTAGCATGTGAGCCACCAGGACCAGTGGAGGGGAGGGTTGGTGGGAGAATCTGGAATGGACATTGGCAAGGAAACCATGAACAGCAGAGGTGGCCTTGAGATCAACTGCACGGTTGGGGCCTCCATAGCCGGGCGCGGTGGTATGTATCTGTAATCCCAGCTACTCGGGAGGCTGAGCTGAGAGGATCACTTGAACCCAGGAGCTCAAGGATGCAGTGAGCTGATAGCTGTGATTCTGCCTGTGAATAGCTAGCGTGCTTCAGCCTGGGCAATGCAGAGAGACTCGTCTCCTAAAAACAACCCAAAAAGGCTGGATGTGGTGGTGCTCACATCTGTAATCCCAGAGCTCTGGGAAGCTGAGGCGAGAGGATTGCTTGAGCCCAGGAGTTTGAGAGTAGCCTGGGCAACATAGTGAGACCTCGTTTCTACTAAAAATTAAAAAAATTAGCCAGGGATGTTGGCATGCACTTGTAGACCAACCAACTCAGGAGGCTGAGGCGGGAGGATCGCTTGAGCCCAGGAGTTTTAGACTACAGTGAGCCATGATCGCACCACTGTACCACTGCACCCCAGCCTGGGCAACAGAAGGAGATCCTGTCTCAAAAAAAAAAAAAAAAAGAAAAAAAGAAAATCCCCAAAGCTCCCTGACTGCCTGAGAGACCAGCCCATCTCTCGAGGGAGCTGCTTGTTGCTGCTGCCTGGGGCTGGGGCTGGCTCGGTGGAAGTTGCAGTGGTCCTGAAGGTATACTGCTTGGATGTCCCCTCAGGCAACAGCTCAACCTCCCGCATCAAGTATGTGGCCTCTGGAGTCTTTCCAGATCTGCCCGTGGTCTGAGCTCTTGCAGCGCGACCCTGCTTCCTCCCCTTCACAGGCTTTCCCCTCAGGGAACTCTCACTCCTCCAACCTTGTTTCAGCATCCGCTTCCCTAAGGACCCATCCCACGTAGGAAGGGGCCACTATTATCCTCAGCCTGCATACGAGGGAGTTGAGGCCAGAGTCAGAGAACACGCCCAGGGGTGCTTGGAGGCCGAGCCAGGACTGATCCCAGAGCTGCAGATCCAGAGTCCCATCTGTGGTTGAGGGTGGCCACGAGGAAACAGGACTGAGGGTGCTGGGGAGAGGATCAGGCCTCTTGGTGAATTCTCCCAAACTCCTTGGCCCAGGGACTGTGGTTATTGTTTGGGAGCATGGGTCGGGAGAGAAGCCATCATCTCTGATACCTTTCAGACCGTTCACTGCATCCCTGGCCTCCTGTGGTTCCCACTCACATTTCCTAAAGAATGAATGGCGTCAGCTTCAGAGAGCGGCTTCCTCCTGTTTATTCAGTGCAGCACGGGCAGGTCCCAGGCAGACACTGTGGCACTTTCGGGGCGGTCATCCCTTTTGCCTCCCTTTCCCCACCCCCAATAGGTGAGTTCAGAAGTTGAGTCTTTGCCAGCCCAGAGGCAGCTGGCACTGCAGACAGTCACCTGGAAGGCACCACACAGCTCTGGGTGAGGGAGGGAAATTCAGGCTTCTGAGGACCCTTAGCGGGCAGGGATCCCAGGAAGCCCCTGGCCATGATGGGGTTGGTGCCCTGTGAGTGAGTGTTTTCTCCACCGCATGTCCGCTGCTACATGGCCAGCATGTACCGGGAGGCAAATATTTTCCTCTAATATTTAGATTTGGGAACACTTTTTTCCTCCAGTTGCTCTTGAAACATGTAACCTTGGCAGGAGAAAAATGTACTTTTTTTTTTTCTCACTTAATTCAGATTCTACCAGTCTCATTTTTAGCTCACGGGATTGAATGCTGTCTAAATGGTTTTTCACCCAATGGCCCCGCTCAGGAGCATTTTTCCATAAGGAGGCATTTAATGATAAGCACAATAGCAATTGCGGTGTTTTTCTCTGACTGTGGTATCTGTCAGTAAATAACCAGAATGATACTAATGAGCATTTTATTCAGCGGTCCCAGGGTCCGCCCTGGCCGTGAAGACGTGCTGAACCCATCCGTGGGGCTCAGTGACGACCTCCCCTCTCTGCAGGATGGAGGGAGCTGAAATGTTCCTGGTCTGGGTGCTGCTGCTGGTTTGCTTTGCGACATTGCACTGGTCATGATGCTCTCTGAACTTTGGTTTCACAACTGTAATAGGAGGGGATTAGCTCAAATCAGGGCTGCAAATCCATTTTCATGAGCTGAATGCATTTTTTGGAATCATCATTTTCCCCTTTCTTTCTTCGGGATGTTTCCAACTCACACAAAGCAGAAAGACTAGTATGGTGAAATTCCACATTCCCATACTCCAGACTCTACAATTATGAACACACAGCTGGTTTTATTTCAACCCTATTTCTACCCTCTACCCACCTTCCTCTTGGATTATTATATCAAAGCAAAATGCAGACGTCTTATAATTTTGTGTGCATTTCTAAAAAAAAAAAAAAAGACACGGCCAGGCATGGTGGCTTATGCCTGTAATCCAAGCACTTTGGAAGGCCAAGGCAGGTGGATCGCGAGGTCAAGAGATCGAGACCACCCTGGCTAACATAGTGAAACCCTGTCTCTACTAAAAATACAAAAATTAGCTGGGTTTGGTGGTGCACGCCTGAAGTCCCAGGTACTTGGGAGGCTGAGGCAGGAGAATTGCTTGAACCCGGGAGGCAGAGGTTGCAGTGAGCCAAGATCGCACCACTGCACACCAGCCTGGCAACAGAGTGAGACTCTGTCTCAAAACAAAACAAAACAAAACAAATAAAACCTCATTTTTAATATTGTCATAATACCGTAAACTGATTAAAATTTAACACTATCCTCAAACATCCAGTCTGTGTTCAAATTTCCCCAATTGCCTCGTAAGTGTCTTCTTTTCCTCCTCCTTCCTTCAATATTTTGCATTCCTATGGGCAATGTGTGTGAGCACCGGCTTCCCCACAGCCTGGCCAGCAGGACATGCTGTTAAACTTTTGGATTTTGCCAATTTAATGAGCAAGAAATGATACTTTGCGCAGGTTTAATTTATATATTATTATGGGTGAGGATAAACATCTTATATGTTTATTATCCATTTGCATTTATTTTTGGCAAAATTCTTGTTCATGTCTCTTGCCCATTTTTCTGTGATTTTGAGTCATATTGAGGAACTTTTACCTTTTCTTAAGTTGTAAAGGAATTCATCCATGTTTTGCTCTAATATCCACATAGTTGTATTCTTGCCGTCTTTCTTTCCTTTTTGTGTTTATTCCTTTAAGAAAACATCTTACCTGTTTGGAATTCATCTTGGTATAGCAGATTTAGGTTTTGTAACCTTCCCATATTGCTCACCAGTTACTCCAAAACCATTTAGTCGGCTGGGCACAGTGGCTCACGCCTGTAATCCCAGCACTTTGGGAGGCTGACGCAGGCAGATCACTTGAGGCCTGGAGTTCAAGAGCAGCCTGGCCAACATTGGTGAAACCCTGTCTCTACTAAAAATACAAAAATTAGCCGGGCGTGGTGGAGCATGCCTGTAATCTCAGCTACCGCAGAGGATGAGGCAGGAGAATCGCTGGAACTGGGGAGGTGGAGGCTGCAATGAGCTGAGATCTCGCCACTGCACTCCAGCCTGGGTGACAGAGCAAGACTCCATCTCAAAATAAATAAATAAATGAATAAATATAATAAAACCATTTAGTCTACTCCATTGGTCTACCTATCTAAACAGTCATACACTCTGTTTAATGTCAGAGGTTTGGATCTATTGACATCCTTCCCACTACCTGGCATTTTTGGAGATACTTGCTTATCTTTCCAAATTAAATTTCTAAAATTAAGATGTTTTAGCTTCAGGGAAAATTATTTTTATTGGAATCATATTACATTTATAAATTAAATTATGAAGACATGACATTTTTCTGAGGCTGCATTGTTTTTCATACAAGAACAGGATATTTTTCCATTTTTTTGAGTCTACTTTCATATTTACCAGGATCGTTTAACAACTTTCTTCATATAATTGTGGACAAATTTTGCTAATATTTTCACCTAGGTGTTCTATTATCATTACTTACTCTTCTATTATGTCATCTGACTCCTTTTCATTGTATATGGGAAGCTTATTAAGTTTTTATGTTGACATTTTACGTGCTAATTCCCCAAGTTCTCTTCATATTTGTAGTTTTTTCATTCTTTGGGATTTTCTAGGTATGTAGTTACATCATCTACAAATATTTTTTATTTGTAATTTTATCTCTAGAGGTAGATATAAGAATAGTTTCATCTCTACCTTTTCAATTTTTATTCCCCATTTATATTCTCTTTTTTAATTACATTGACTTCCAACACAATCCCAAATCAAATAGTAATGGGGAGATTGGGCAATGCAGAGATTCTAGGATTTCCATTAAGTAAAGTGCTGGTGTTCAGCTGAGATGCATGTGTGTGTGTCTGTGTGTACGTGTGTGTGTGTATACATACCCATATACACATAAAAAGTATGCATCAATCCATTTTTTAATACATGTGTAGAATTTCATTAAATGCAATGCATTTGTGGGCATAATCTAATGATTTTTCTCCTTAGCTCTTTTAATATAAGGTTTGCAATACATTAATGCATTTTAAAATATTCAACCACTCCGCATTTGAAGAATAAATCCCAACTAGCCGTTCTGTGATTTTTAAAAACATGCTAGTGGGTTTTCTTTGTTAATTTTGACTGTACAATTTTTGCATCAATATCATTGAATTCATCAAGTTTCCATTTTTGGCAAGTCATTTGTCAGCTCTTGGAATTGATTTTATATTTGATTCATTAAAAAAAAAAAAAACTGGAGGCTGGGCATGGTGGCTCGCACCTGTAATCCCAACATTTTGGGAGGCCAAGGAGGGCAGATCACTTGAGGCCAGGAGTTTGAGACCAGCCTGGGAAACATGGTGAAACTCATCTCTACCAAAAATACAAAAATTAGCCAGGCATGGTGATGTGTACCTGTTATCCCCCTACTTGGGAAGCTCAGGCACAAGAATCGCTTTAGCCCTGGAGGTGGAGGTTGCCATGAACCAAGATTGTGCCACTGCATTCCAGCCTGGAAAACAGAGTGGGACTCCACCAAAAAACAAAAACAAACAAACAACCCCAAAACCAAAACCAAAAACAAACAAACTGGAATTTTTAAAAATCCATGCTGGGGCATGGTTTTAAGTAGCTTTGGGGGTCATGTGATTTTTTTCATGTTTAATGAAATTATGCTTTTTGCTTTGAAATAGGGAATTATTTGCTAGAAAAGATTTCTCATAAAATCTAAATGTTATAGAAAACAATAAAAAATCGGAAAAATTATTGACCCTTGTCTCACGTTCATACCGTAGCTAACACATTCATGCTTTCATTTATTTGTGCAGCAACTGACTGACTGAAGCTGAGTTCTCATTGCTCCAAAGCCTTCTCTAGGTTGCTAGAATTCCTGTCTAGCCTGCCTCAGCCCTTTGTAACATTCCCTGGACAACTGCCATAGTGACCATCCTATTTCCTGGCAAAACACCCACCCTGATAGAATTGAGCTCTTCACTCTTGGGCACCCACATCTTGCTGCTGACCTGGCAACGTCCATCCTTGCTGACTGTTCTCACTGACAGCCAGGTGGGTTCTTGTGCGGCCTGACGATCCACTCACCCGCTTTCCTGGTGACTATTCCATACCGATATGGTTTGGCTCTGTGTCCCCACCCAAATCTCATCTCGAATTGTAATCCCCATAATTCCCACGTATCAAGGGAGGGACCCAGTGGGAGGTGATTGGATCCTGGGGGCAGTTTCCTCCATGCTTTTCCGCCATAGCGAGTGAGTTCTCACGAGATCTCATGGTTTCATAAGTGTTTGGAAGTTCCTCCTTTGCTCTTCTCTCTCCTGTCGCCTTGTGAAGAAAGTGCCTGCCTTGAAGAAGGTTTCATGAAGCCTCCCCAGCCATG
This sequence comes from Pan paniscus, assembly GCF_029289425.2. NCBI lineage: Eukaryota > Metazoa > Chordata > Mammalia > Primates > Hominidae > Pan > Pan paniscus. The sequence goes on from NC_073259.2 coordinate 133,778,614, forward strand.
TGGAACTGTGAGTCAATTAAACCTCTTCCCTTTACAAATTGCCCAGTCTGGTGTATTTCCTTATAGCAGTGTTAAAATGACTAACACGTGTACTTTGGCCTTTTATCCCCACACCTACAACACTCTTCCTCCCATTCTCATGCTCAGCTGATGTCCAAGCTTCCAATTTCACAAAGGAAATAAAAGCAAGCAGAAGAAACCTTCAACAACCTCTCCTCCCAACGCAGTCTGGGTCTATGGCATTAAAATCTGCCCTCCTTCCTATGCTATGGACAGACCACCTAAGGCAGCCCCTCCTGGCTGCACTAAGTCCCATCTGCTCTTGCCTTCTGGGGACATAGCTCCAGCCATTCTCCCCTCTCCCAGCTCATCCTTGACTATGTCCCACAAGCTCCTTGCTCAGGGCCTCTCCCCAGCTGTCCTCTTTTGCCTGAACCTGTTTCCTACAGGAACCTGCATGCACCTTCCTCACCTTCAGCTCCTTGCTATGCTGTCCCCTTCTCAGTAAGGTCTCTTGCCCATCCTATTGATAATGACACCCCACAGAGTTTCTATCCTCCTCCTGCTTTCTAGGCCCCCGGATTTCTATATGACCGCTTACTTGTTATCTCATTTTCCATGTGTCAGCTCCATGAGGGCAGGGGTTCTGCTCTTCTGTTTTCTGCTCTATTTTCATTTTTAACAACAGCTCCTGGATCACAGGGGATGCTCAATAAATCCTCAGCATGAGAGGAAATTGGTTGTCATTATTCATTGGTTTTGTTAAGGCTACAGTCTTTTGCTTTTGCACCATCTTAGTGACGTACTAAAAGGAGCCACAGCTGAGAAGCTGCAATATCACAAACATTGGTATCTTAGTCTACTTGGGCTGCTGGAATGGAATACCCAGACTGGGTGGCTTAAACAACAGGCATTTACTTTTCACAGTTCTGGAGGCTGGGAAATCCAAGATTAAGGTGCTGATAGATCTGGTGTCTAGGGAGGGCACTCTTTCTGGCATGCAGATGGCTGTTTTCTAGTTGTATCTTCACATGGTGAAGAAAGAAAAGAAGAAAACTCTTTCCTGTCTCTTCTTATGAGGACACTAATCTCATCATGACAACTCTACCCTGGGGGCCTCCTCTAAACCTAATCACCTCCCAAGATCCAACCTCCTAATACCATCACATTGAGGTTAGGATCTCAACATATGAAGTTTAGGGGAAAACAAAGATGTAGTCCATGGCAACTGGATGAAGAGTGACAAAGTAGTCAGCCAATCCAGATTACTGGCCAGATCAGTCTCAAGTTTCAGTCTATGACGGAAAACACTTGGATGTCCTGGGTGTTCCTAGCGAACTTCCAGCTGTCTTTGTCTCTGCATCTGCCCCAATGTGTCACCTCTCACAGGCCTGGTTCTTAGGAGCCAGACTATCCTGCCTATTGTCATGGAAAGATATTGATGGGCCTCCTCCTCTGTACCTTTTGTTCTTAGACGGGTTCATTCTCTCTCTCTCTCTCTCTCCTTCTCACTCTCACTCTGGCTAGAGGACAGTGACCAGAAATGTATGTTCAGCTTTTTCTTGAAAACCCAGTTTTTTCCTTATGATACTAACTTTCAAATCCTTTATTTATTAATTAAACATCTACCATGTGCAGGGTATAGCTGCTAGCTGAGAAGGGGAGCTAACAGCTATATTAAACATTTACCATGTGCAGGTATAGCTGCTAGCTGAGAAGGAGAGGCAGCGTGGTAGCTTTGAGGAGAGAAGACAAAAGCTACTGCAGAGAACAGGAGAGGAAAATTCTTGCCCTCAGGTAGGGCACCCTAGTGGAGGGAGATCATCTGTAAACAAGGCCATAGTGTAAAATGATTTCAATACCAATGGCTGCTAATAGTAAAATAACATGGGATAATAAGTGTAGAGAGTGACTGGAATAGGGACTTTGATCTAGGAGACCAGGGGAAGCCTCACTGTGGGACGTGAACTGCAAGGAGGTGAAGAGTGTCAGCCATATGAAGAGTGTCAGCTTGGAGGGGCATGGGCTTGGGGTGTTTCAGGGACAGAGGAGGGAAGAATTGCAGGAGGATTGATCTCTATCTTGGAGAGAATATTTTGATGACAATATTAACTGGATTCACGGCCTTACTTAACCAAGTAATATGGTTTCTCTCTGTGCCCTCACCCAATCTCATGGTGACCTGTAATCTCCCAGTGTTGGAGGTGGGGCTTGGTGGGAGGTAATTGGATCATGGATGCAGTTTCTAATGGTGTAGCACCATCCCCCTACAGCTGTCTCATGGTAGAGTTCTCAAGAGATCTGGTTCTTTAAAAGTGTGTAGCATCTCCCCCTTCACTCTCTCTTCTGCCGCCATGTGAAGATGTGTTTCCCCTTTGCCCTTCTGCCATGATTGTAAGTTTCCTGAGGCCTCCCCAGCCATGCTTCTTGTGGAACTGTGAGCCAATTAAACCTCTTTTCTTTATAAATTATCCAGTTTCACGTTGTTCTTTATAGCAATGTAAGAACAGATTAATACACCATGGGATAGGCCATTATTTAACAGTGAGCAGAAAAGCCATAGGATCTGCTAGAATTTTCATACAGGGATGGGGGAAATGCCAATTCATAAATTTGAAAGGGGCAGGAAGAGACCAAGTAACATTATGTTTTGATCCCATTGTGACAATTATATATTCAATGCATCAGATGCACTTGGACTTAGGAAGAACTAGAAGATATTGTATTATGGACTAAGTCACAATTGCAAAATTATGGTATGATCAGTGTTTCTTCCTCTGTACCATCTGCTCTCAGAGTCCCTCCCCACCTTCCCCAGTGAGGCTGCAGCCATGTTGAGCTGGGCGCTGCCTTCTCTGTGGACTCCACAGTCCCAGGCTCATGACCATGAGGAGGGGAGGATGTGGTGAGGGTCAGGAATGTGGAGTCACCACTCCATGTGCTTCTAACTGTTCACAGTGGTCACTCACCTCACTTCAGGTGCTTTATGCAGCAGGTAGGTCAGGTGTCCTTTATTTTACAGGAGGGGAAATGAAGCAGGTAGAATCCGTGCAATGGCAGTGTGAGCTGGAGGAAGATTTGGGGTCAAGTTCTGTCCTCTGACCCCAGGGGCATTATTTCTCACCCTAGTTCTCACAAGGGGATGATTCCTGGCTACCCTTGGGGCAAGAGAGCAATGCTGTGATGTGTGAGGTTGAGGACTACAGACAATTCAGCATCACTGGCTGTGCCATTCATGAAATGCTTTGGCTGGAGTAAGGGCTGGAGTCATTTTCAAGTATGCAAATTAAAGAAAACGCTCCCTGTGACTGGGTCTCTTCCCATGCAGCTCTGATACTCTTATAAAAACCATCAATTTCACTCCAACAAGGAAGGAGGGGAAGAGGCCCTGGAATTGGGACGGAGGGTTGTGATATTTCAGCAGGTTCTGAAACCACAGAGTCAACCACCACCCTGCACTCATGCATTTTCATCCCATAGACGCTGTTAGATGCAGTCCATTTAGCATGACATCACAAGCTGGAGGAAGAAGAGCCCAGAGAGCTCATTATCAGAAGCTGTCCAGGAAGGTGTGGGAACAAGTTCTGAATTAATTAAACTTTCATTTGAATAATGAGTGCATGCTATTTACTTTATTTTTGAGCTGCTCCAAGATAAGCAAGTAGGCTCCCTCCTGTGGAATGCCTGGCATTGGGGGGCCTGCCGTTCTTTGCTTGGGGGAAGTGAGAGAGTTCTTTTTAACTCCCTGTTATTGGAAGAAATGCACATAACTGGAACATTGTGGGAGTGACTATCAACTGTTCACCTGAGAAATGGCCTGGGGTCAGCTATCCATTATTTTCTATCCATTTTGACACTGCTCATTGCTGTATACACCTTGGGCATCTACAATAAGGTCCATTTAATCTCCCTAAATTGTATTATCTCAGTCTGTCATGGAATCATGGTTTAATGCAATCTCTGCTTTTACCAGGCAGTAAAACTGAGATGGATGGCATTCTGATGGGTGCAGTAGCCTATGGTGGGTGCAGTAGGAGACCCAGCAGAAGGAAGGGAGTTCTAACCCACAAAATGTCTAGACATGTTTGATGTCAGCCTGGGCTCTGAGAAAGGATGGACGTTTCTGAACCAGAAAACAATTTGTATTCACAGTTGGCTAATGGGTCTTGGAGCTTTATAAGGGTTTGCTAACCAGGCTGACAATAGAAAATTTAACTTGTATATTTTCCCTGTGAACGTCTGGCAGGTGGTGGTATAGAGTAACTGCACTTCTCATGCAGGAGGAAAGAAATCAGCCAGATTCCCACACCCCGATAATTAAATTCCACACACCCATGGTTTTGGCTGTATCTCTGGTAGTCTTTCTTCATTGAAACTGCCCACTTCATAAATTCAGGTCAGAACTCTGAACTCATCAAAAACATCAGAGGTGATGGCCTACTTTTGTGAGTTTGTGTCATGAGAACACACACCAGCACTCACAAAGATTCACAGAAGCAGGAAAGGGCATTTGGAAACTGCACCAGGGAAGATAGCACTATGGTGCTCAGATCAATTTTATACTTCTGTGACTTGAATCGTGCTCTATATTTTATATTTTTAGGGCACTGGGGAAGGATACTCCCAACACCAGAAGATCTTCATGTGTTTATAATGGGTCTTGGAACTTCACAATTAGAATCGTAAGTTTCTTTGGAATCTTTAATGCTACCTGGTATTAGTGCCATGTAGCAGAATGTTGAACTAGAAAGACTTTAAACAAGAGAGGCGATTATCTCAGACACCAGAAAGCCTAAAGCTGGGCGGTTTTAGGGTTGTCTCTGGATCTCTTCCATGTCCTCCTCAGTGTACTGACTGGTTCTCAGTGTTGTTCCCTCATGGTTACAGAATGGCTGTCAGGGCTCTGAGCATCACATCCTAACCCATCCACATACACAAGTAGGAAGAAGGCGTGTGTGTGTGTGTGTGTGTTTGTGTGTGTGTGTTGATTTCTTATGTAATGTAAAACCCAGCAATTAGCATTTCAGGATGGGTGCAGCCAGATGATACCATGGTCTCTCAGCTGTGTCCTCAGCCTGGGACTTTCATTGCCTTGGCCTATTTTATAGGAAAGAAGGGATGAGGCAGAGGGCAAAAGGTGAAGAGAAAATGCCCAATGGTGTCTCTCTTTCTGTGGTGTCTCTTAGAAGCCACACCTGGGGACCTCTGTCTAATTTTATTTGGCTGGAACGGTAGGACTTGTCTACTCAAGGAAAGCTGGGAGGAGTCTATACATTTTATCCCAACTGCCAACTTGAGCAAAATTCGGGTTTCTTAAGAAGGAATAGCTATTGGGACAGTAACCAGCTGTATCTGCCTGTATCCCCATTATATAGATGAGAAGACTGAGGTATGCAAAAACTTAGCTATTTTTCCAAAGCCACATAGGGGCAGTTAATCCTGATCTTTTGTGGTCCTTGAGGATGGACTTCTCCCAATAGGTGTAAGTGGGATGTCAGGGCTAATGACACTCCAGACACTAAGAGAATTGGAGAGAAAGTGTATTACTCACTCGAGGGAGCCCTGTGGAGGGCAGGTAGCACAAGCAGGGTCAGACTGGCTTAAGCAAGACAGAGAA